>NW_027511135.1:1310000-1965000 GCF_048772815.1 Callospermophilus lateralis
GCTGATTTTAAGTCCTTTGGGTATAGACTGAGGAGAAGGATAGCTGGGTCAAATGGTGGTTCCATTCCCAGATTTCCAGGGAATCTCCATACTACTTTCCATATTTGATGCACCAATTGGCAGTCCTACCAGAAAAGTATGAGTGTACCTTTTTTGACCAAAAAGAAAATAGAGGCAGATTTCATCTTCTTACTACTCAAAAATAAATTGCCTGATAAATTGCAGTAAAATTCTAAGGAACATTTAAAAAGTTTTATGCATGTATGCTTTTCAATTGTTGGCAAAATTTCAGGTGCCTTTTGAAAATAATTTTGATATAAAACAAATGGCTAAATTTATATTTTATAGTTCATTGTATGATATACCAAGTAAAAAAAATCCCTTAAGGACCTTTTTTTAATTCAGCATAAAAATAAAATTTGAGATTATGAAATGTGCACCAACTTCTGAATTCTAATATCCTGTAGAGGTTCACAATAACACCTCTCTTAAGTAAAGTCTGCAATTTAAACATGCCACAGCTAAATTTCCACTTGCAGTTTGTTTTAACCTAAGAAACCACTCACACCTTGTTAGCAAGCTCTGGGATGCTATGGAAACAGTACAAAAATTACATTAGCAATAAAACAATAAGTGTATTTAAAATTAGTTCTTCTCTTTCTTCTTTTTTTTTAGTAGTGGTTAGGATTAAACCCAGGGCCTTATGCAAGTGAGGCAAGCACTTTACCAACTGTGCTATATCCCCAGCCCCACAATTGAGTATTGTGGTTATGCATTAGAAGTTTTGTAATCCATATCAAAAACTTTAAAAATCAGGCTTTGTAAAAATCATTCATAGTATAATTTAATTTTATCTATTTCTTCCAGTAATTAAGAAATTTTCTCAAACTCAGTCATGGTATTGATCAGCTTAAAGGCATGGTGAGAGTCTTTTCCATTGTGCAGCTTCAATAAAAGTTAGAGAAACTACTATACCATGCATATTTCCTGGGGCTAGTGACAGAGATGTTATGGGTAATAAAAGCTGTGTGATGGCATTGGAAAGCCAGTCTTCTTGGAGAGAAACTACTAAAATTACATTTTGTATACTTGGCTCTTTCATGGTGACAGAGAAATATCCTGCATAGCAAATGTGTTCAATACTTAAAATTCGACATATGTCATAATTAAATGTGAATAATGATAAAACGATATTTTTCAGATGTTTAATATTACCAAAATACTTGTACTAGCATAAATAGTTTGAAAAAATCCATTCTACTTAATAATATTTTAGTAATTTAGATTGAGTTTGGAATGCATAATTCAATTGTTGAGTTAATTGAGTCTGTGTACATGTGGATTAACCAAGCTCTAATTGTTCTAAAATTGAGTAATTTCAGAGCATTTATTTTACTTCCTGGGTGATATTTGAACATTCCCTTTATTCAAAGAAAGAATTCTGGGGAGATGGATAAAAGAAATCTCTAAAGAAAACTTAAATCTGAATATGAAAAAAGTTAGTATTATGTAAGATTAAAGATAAATTAGTCAAAATAGAAGCAGTCATAAGATGGGCTTTTCAAACTCAATGTGTATCCACTAATACATTGCATGTAATGACATAGCTAATCTACCATAAATGAATGTCAGTGTCAAGAGAGGCCACATTTAAAAACTCATCCTCTTAAGGAAGATTTATAATTTGAAATGCACTTTGTGTATGATATTAATTGAAAGAATTTATCACTCATAGTATGCAGAAAGAATCATTCACTTCACCAATGAAACTTAACAGTAAAGAAGTCTTTATTTTTATTTTTTTATTTATATATGACACCAGAATCATTAAAATTCTTATTATACATATACAGCACAACTTTTCATATCTCTGGTTGTATAAAAAGTATATTCACATCAATTCATGTTTTCAAAATATACTTTGGATAAACATAAATGATAATCACATTCCACCATCAATTATAACCAAGAAGTCTTATATCTAAGTCAAAATATTAATAATAAGTAAAAATACTTAATAATTATGATGTATAAATTCCTATTTTAAGCATTTTATTTCAATAAATTATTTAATTATTCCAAAAATATTATTAGATAAGTTAAGAACATTTAGACCATTTTACAGATGGGAAAATAGAAGCAAACAAAAGATTAAGTCACTTGCCTGAGTTTCAGAAGCTAAGTTCTGCAGGCAGAATTTGAACTCAAAAAGTCAGATGGTGTTTGTAAATCTTACTGAAGACTCTGTGTTTCTTCAGTCTTAGAATTTGTACTGAGACTAGCACCAATAACAACAAATTGTGCAATTAAATTGGAAACCTGCTTCCTGACCATCACCAACAGGCCTTGCCAGATAGCTCTGCCAAAGCTTCTCTGCTTCCATGTAATAACTAGTATAGTTTTGCCAAGAAAACTCTTAATGAAAGGCAAATTATTTTCACTTTAGCTAGAATTATTCTGTCACCTACCACTCAGGTACCAGATCCAAGAACCTTTGCCAACAGGTGCTCCTAAAATAGTCTGGACTCTGAGAGTTCTGGCTTTTTTAGAGAAATCTTGCAACACTGAACATATTCTGGGAAGGTGGAGGATTTGAGATACATCACTCTGCCCAGAGATTTTTTTTTTTTTCTTTCATTACCCGAGATCCCTGATGTTATTCTGATTAGGTCAATGCCATTTATCAAAGACATATATTGTAATCAAATACTCAATTAAGGATGATGCAATTTGAAGATGACTCCCCATCTTGGACACCAGTAAGTATCACACCAGGATCAGTGGGTGGTCCACCCTTCACTTCTCAGAAATACAGAACTTTCTTTCAGTGATTAGCATGTTGAAAACTGAATATCATATTCTGGAAAGAGGGACCTTCTACTTATTTATAAATGAATGAAAACAAAGGCTACTTACTGATTTCATTGTCAAACATAAAATGATGGAAACAGTATATTTCTCACTAAAAGAAGTAGACATTAAATATATTATAGCTAAAAACAAATAGATAATCATAAAACCAGTAATGCATACCCAAGTAACTTCTCCTTTAATTGAATAAAGCAGAGTAATAAAGGCCAATGAAAATGCTCATGTAGCATTTAATATTTGAGGGTTTTTAATTTTTTTTTAATTTTGCCAACACTATACATTCTATTGAAGATTTGTTGGCTCTACAACCTGGCCTAAGTAGGAACTTGTGTGAGCCAGAGAATAGGAAAATGAATCAAACAAATGAGACAATATAGACAGTGTTTAAGTGACTAATTCTCCCTCCTTAGGAAATTCTGAATTAAGAAAATGACAAGACACACCCAAATCTGGTTAAAAGACACCAAAAAGAACACAACAAATTAAAGTACACTTAAGTATATACTCCCTTTGGTCTACAAAATTGATGAGCAGATATATGACACTCCTGTAGATAGTTATCCTGCAATCCAAGCACAAATTTCTACATACATCAAGTAGCTAGGATGACTGTTGGTAGTGTTCAGTGGAAATACATGAAATTATTGATTAATAAAGATAAGTGTAGAAAAATAGGTTCAATATCAATTTAAGTAATTGATTTATTCAACATGGTTTGGAAATACTATGCTGAGCCTCACTATACTATCTGAAAGTGTAAAGTAAATAATTGCTTCGCAGTGTTATGAAAATTAAAAGTAAAGTTGATTATCTCTTTGTTGAACACTTAGGTAATAATTAAATATCTGCCACATAAATAAGTATTATATAGAATTATAAAAACATTACATCAAAATGAATTAGGTTTTCAATAAAAAATATAATTTACACAAAAATTTGGTGCATATTGATTAGGTATTATGTGATACTTCAATACATTACATTGTGCATTCTTTTTTTAAAAAATATTATTTTTTAGTTGGACACAATATCTTTATTTATTTTTATGTGGTGCCGAGGATCAAACCCAGGGCCTCGAATGTGCTTCGCAAAAGTTAAAAAATATAAAGTAAAATCAAATATACCTAGTAGAGTTTACAGGACACTAAATTAGAATACAGAAAAACAATTAAAGAATCTGAGAAATAAGGAGAAAGTAGATTTTATAAATAATGAACAGAGCCTCAGGATCCTGTGGGGCTGTAACAAGATCTGAAATTCAGGTCAACAGAGACTCAGAAAGGAGAAAGCACTCAGAAAAATAGCAGGTAAAAACTTCAAAAAATGATAAAGGACATAAACCCACTAAGCTGGTTGAACTCCAAGCAGGATCTACTTAAATAAATCCACAAGAAAACACACCATATTCAAGTTTCTAAAAAAATAAAGACAAAGAAAATATCTCAATGTAGCAATAGAAAAATGATACCTCATGCATTTGGGAAAACCATTAAGAATGTCAAGTAGGTTTCCCATCAGAAACCATAAAAGTCAAAAGAAAGTTTATCAATATTTTTAAGGAGTAAGAGAAGAACAACCATCCCAGAATTCTATTTACAATAAAATATATGTCAGACACTAAAGAAATATCAAAGTCAATTTAGTTGAATGAAAGCTAATAATTATAACAGTGATAAAATCATCAGCAACAGAGCTATTCTAAAAGGATGGTTGAAAGTAGATTTCAAACGAAAAAAGAAATGACAGAAATAATCTTAGAAGCTTAAGAACAAACAATATGAAATAGATGTATGTGTAAACACATTACATCACCACCTTCTCCTAATTAGTATTCTAAATTATATTTGATGATTAAAACAAAAATAACAATATCATCTGACATATTCTTAATTATATAGATATTAATTAAAACATGTTATTAACAGTGGAAGTAAATTGACATAATGAAGGTAAGATTTTTGAAATTCATTTATAGGGATACAATATCATACCAGTTGAATTTAATGTTATGCATATATAATATAAACTTCAGGAAAAGAAATATTAAAGCTGCATCTAGAGAAACACTTAAAGATGTTACAAATATATCAAAATGGAATTCTAAACAATATTCAAGTAATACATCAGAAGTCAAGAAACAGAATCAAAACTAATGATTGCACAGCAGAAAAAAATAAAATGGCAGCCCTAATAAATAAATTAATGACATAAAAATATACTAAGTATGCCAACTAAATTGAAGACAGAGAGAGGCAGAATGAATTTAAAATGTGGTATAATTATATTGTTGTCCTTCATGATTTCCCTTCATGTATGATAATATAGATTACTTGAAATTAAAAATATGGAAAACCCCATATAACATACAGAATTTCTTGAAAGGAGACAGAACCCATAAATCCGAATGTGAATAGTGGAAAATTAGCAAATACTAAATTCTTATCTCATGGCTTATCATCAACATAAAGTAGAGATTAAGATGCAGCTCTTGCTGTTCAAAGGACTGAAGGGATCTGTGCTGAAATGGCAACAGTTACATCCTGCCACCCCCATCCACCCACATTCACTCCAAGTACACTATCACCACAACAAATGGTTGGAAGGAAAATTTAGAGCCAGTAGTTTCTAGAAGTTAACATTTATCCCATTGATATTTGAAAACCTAAATAGAAGATAGCAGACAACATTGCAAGTCACACATAAGTTAGAAAATACTCAAAAGTAGGACAAGATTGTCTTGCTTTGTTCTGTAACTAAGCAAAGTTGCTGCTGAAGTGCCTAGATGTGAACATTAGAGTGGGATAGGGATTTGTAGACCATTTGAGAAGATAGGCCAGGGAGGAAGGCTATCAAAAAGCCTGAGGAGTACTGTAACATATTCCATGGTACATAAATAAGAGTCAGTTCTAAGGCAGCCATTTGAAATAAATTGCACTGGGGAAAATATGTTTTAAAAATATAAAATGAAATGTAGATGCTTATAGATGCTTAATGGAAATGGAGGGTATTTCAAAGTTTTTACCCTGTTCACTATAGTTTAAATTCTTAAGCAAAATAAACAAATGTCATTTATGTAATAGTTAATGATTTCCAAACCATAATCACTTGACTTGCATATTTCGTTTAGTCTTTGTCACCATGGTGAATAACATCACCATTATATAAAAGGTGAGGCTGAAGCACTGAAAACTTAACTGAATTTACTGAAACCATATGAGTTTCAAAAACTGGTAAACATACTATAGCTGTCTCAGTCTAAACATCCATAATTAATTCATGTACCATGCTAACTTTCATGGCAATATAAATCTATAAAGAGAATAATGTATTGTATTGGCACATTCACTTTTACTATGATTAATTTCATTGTGAAAAATGATTTTCAATGACTCCCTCATTTGGACATCTTAATGAGTGTCATTCAAAAAAATTTGCGTTTCTAATTAGAAATAAAATGATTTAAATCCTTCTTTGTGTTGGTAATTTATTGTCAAAATGGGATGTCATTATAGAATAATAAGGTTCTTATATTAATGTACTTTCACAGCATTGGAAATAAGAATATAGCTTGTCTTTAGTGAACAAAAAGTGTCATCTAGGAATAGCCTTGATGTGCGTAATTCCTAATAAAAGCAATTAAAAGGTAAAACATTGATTTTTTTTTTATAAAACTCTCCATTATGTAGTGTTATCAAATTACCCTGACTTCAAAATATTATCTTTTTAATGTCTTTCAGTATCTTTTAATATAAAAATATATTAGTTTTTTTTTGAAATTGATATGTAACAATCATACATATTTATGGAGTGCAGTACTGTGATATTTCAATACATGTATGTAATATGCAATAATCAAATTAGGATAATTTCATACCCATAACCTTAAATATTTATCATTTTGTGTGTTTGGAACATTAAAACTTCTTTTTTTCCCAACTATTTTGAAATATAATGAATTGTTGTCAACCAGGGCTGGGGATGTTGCTCAGTGTTAGAATGCGTAACTACTATGTGCAACGTTCAGAGTTCAAACTCCAGAGCTGACAAATAATGGTAACCACATTGATCCTACTACACTGTAGAACACTAGAACTTATTCCACCTAACTAATTGCGTTTTTGTACCTTAAAAACATATTCTCTCTAAATAATATTTCTTTGTGTAAATAGGTAGGTAGAGATATTGTGTTATTTCCTCCCTTCAAAAAGACAAACTAATAAAATATTTATTACTTACAAGCCAAAAGTGAGCATGAAAGAAATAGGAAAAATCAGCATAATTAGAAAATTGATCAATCTGGGTATTCCCATGAGAGGCACACATCATTTCTTCTTATAGCTACTGTCAATTATTTCTGATTTCTGGTTTTTGCTTATGTTCCATTTAGGTAGGCAGTTGACAACTAGTTTGAAACTAACATATAAAAATTACATAATCTAAAAGTTTTATTCCTTATTTAATTTCTTTACCAAATATTAATATTTTAAATACATGATAATTATTCTATAAAATATTAGCACTTTGATTTGTTAAAAGAAAGGAACTAATCAAAAATCCACTGATTCTTTCTGAAAACTTCTCTATCTTGACCTCTTTCTCTCTCTCTCTCTCTCTCTCTCTCTCTCTCTCTCTCTCTCCTCTCCCTCTCCCTCTCCCTCTCCCTCTCCCTCTCCCTCTGTCTCTTCTTTCCCCCATGTCTGTTTCCTGACTCCACCATGAGCTGAGCAGCTTCTCTCTTCTGGGCCTTTCCCCATAATGTACTGCTTCACCTTGAGCTAAAAGCAATGAAGTTGGCCATCTGAGACCACTGAAACCATGATCCTCAAATAAAGTTTTCCTCCTTAAATGTGTTCTTTGGGGGAAATACAGTGACAGAAAAGTTGACTAACAGAAATTGGTACTGAGAAGTGGGGTCCTTGCTATAATTAACATGACCATATGATTCAGAAATCTCTGGAACTTGTTTGTGGGAAAAAATAATAGTTTAGAGATGCAAGCTGGAAAAGCTTTAGAAAACTCAAAGTGGAGCTGAGTATTTCTAGTGGGAGCTCAAAAAACCAGAATGTTGATGGAGATATGGACTGTGATTATGACTTTTCAGAAGGAAATGAGGACTCTGTTGGGAATTGGAGTATAAGACACTCAAGTTATATTCTGAAAAAAAAACAGAAAACTTGGTTATATTTCCCCATCTTCTAAATCTTTGTGTGAGGCTGAATTTAAAAATGTTGGATTACTAATAAAATTGAAATAAAAACAGAAATCAATGAGAGATTTTTCTCAGAGTCTTACCATCTCATCAAAGTCATTACTTGTGGCTTTATATTTTATTGCATGTATAAAAATTTATATGTTACAGAGATATTGTTGGTCTAATATATTTATAATACAAATTTTCAATTTTATTTCAGATTCAAAAATTACTTTTCTTTTCATAATATCTCTGTATCTTTTCTCTTACCCAAGTCTAAATACTACATTGCTAGCCTGCTGTTATCCTTAATGTACTAGTTACTTTTTGTCTATTATGTTCCTTTCTTAAAATTTCTTAGTATTTTTTTTTAACAGACAACAATTAATACATATATTCTGATACAAAGGCAAGATAAATCAACTATTTGGGGGTGAAATATATGTGAATCTCTCAGATTGTTTTTATATATAATTATGTGCCAAACACTGTGTATGTAAGAATGTGATATGGAGTGAAAAAGATTAATAAAATCATGTGTTTGCACATGGAGATAAAAAAGAAGAAGAAAGAAGCACCCCTTCAGACAAAAGTGTCCTTCACTAAAGGCAGGATGGTGACTCTGAAAAATCAGTATTTTGTAAACATCAGCATAAACATCAGTATTTTATAATAAAAAAGACTATTGTCAAGTTAGCTCAGATAATATAATAGGATTTATATAAGAATAAATTCCATTCCCAATGGGTATATATAAATGAGTAATCATTTAAAATTATGTTTATTATTAATAGGTGAAAGTCAATACATGGATTTCTTCATGTATGGAACAAATACAAAAACCCACATTCTTTGCATTTCAACATGTGACATATGGCAAAGATAAAATAGTATGGTAGTATGTGCAGAAGACACAGTTGAGTTACAAGAGCAACTTTTTCATGATGAAAGTTAATATTTAAAAATTTATATTTTCTTTCAAAAATTTCTTACCTTATGAAAATTTAGAAGCATTTTTGTTTGGTATTTAACATTTCACTAAATATTAGCTTTGAATATATGATCAATATTGTTAAATATATATCTTCCTTTACCAATAAGATGCATTGAAAATCTAAACAATATTAAGTAATTCTGTGCAATGCTACACCAAGTGTTTTCTTAATCTCCACATCAGTGGGTATAAAGTTAGTTTATTTTAGAAAATTCTAATGGAAAAATTAGCACTTTGAATCTTGGTATTCTACTATTGGCACCATGTTTAACTTTTCATGAAGTGTCTGGTTGTTTTGCAAATGTATAATTCAGCAAGTGTGTATAAATTAAATGAGTCCACACATAAGTTAATAAACAGAACACTCTATGATGTTCTGATTCAAATGTTGTATAATTTCATCCAGGACTTATGGGTACAGAACTACTGATTCCATCTGAAATTTTTAAAGTTACAAAAAGTATTATAGAAAAGGTTTATATAAAACTTAACTAAATATGTGATTTTTCTCGCTAATTTTTTATAGTTAGGGAAGATTATTATATAGTATTTCCCCAAACCAATAAATAAATTTGTCACTTTCCATGTATATTGATTTGATAAATTATAGGTATACTGAGAATGGTTTACAAAATTGCAATCACAAAGCAGCTGTTAATTTATATAAAAATATCATTCACAACAATATTTCAAAATATTTGTTTTTTTCTTTAAAGGTATTTAAATAACTTATTTATCATAATGTAAAAATTAAACATGATTTCAAAGGGAAAATTTTAGAGACTGTGAGAACATAATTGAAAATTAAAGTAAAATAATCAGGATGTAACCCTTAACCAAGTTCATAAGATAATTATGATGATATCTTTGCAACTTTTTAAGGTTTGGCCATATGTAAATTAAATAAAGAAATGCAGATGTTAATTTCAGCATGTGGTTTTTCAAATGTATATATATATTCTTTTCAGATGCTTTGGTCTTTAAATGGCAGTTAGTCTCTTGAACTTAGGGAATACAAACAACCATTAAATTATATGCCAATTGGCTTATTATGTGGAAATACTATAATCCATATGGTAAAAGAGATGAAGATATTTTTGTTCCTTTAAAAAAAAATCCTTTCACGGGCTGGGGGTTTGGCTCAGTGGCAGAGTGCTTGCCTCCAACATGTGAGGCACTGGGTTCAATCCTCATCACCGCATAAAAATAAAAACAAATATATTATATCAATATATAACTAAAAAATATTTTAAAATCTTTTCACATGGCTAGTCTCTTTCACTAAAACTATCTTCAAATAATAAGCTTCTTCTTTTCCTCAATGGTACATGTCCTTCATAAGCAGAGGGATACAATAGCAGAAACTCCTGATTAAATTTGTAGGTAATGTTTGAATAATCCTTCAGTGAAAGAAGAACTTCACAAATTCAAAGTGTGTTATTCTGCTTTTTGTACATATGACCAAAGTACCTGATAAGAACAATTAGAGGAGTAAAAGGTTATTTTTGTTGATGGTTTTGGAGCTGTCCAAGTCCCGACATCTCAACTCTCAGCTAGTGGAGGGAAAACCCAGTAGGGCTATCCACATACAAGTGTCTGCATAGACATATTTTAACATTTATTTATTTATTTTTGTAGTTGTTTACTTGTCAGTATTCCTTTTTTTTGTTGTTTCCTCAACTGGACTATAAGATTTCTTCAGCTTCTGTTGGAACTCTCGTCCTACTTCTTTGGCACCAGACACATAGTAGGTATTTATTAACTCCTGTATGATAAGTGGTAAGAAAGCAAACAGGTAGAATCATTGTGAAATCTTAAGCCAGGGGTTCCTTGATCACCTGTCCAGCATCCTCTACTAGAAGACTGACTCTGAGTAAAATCACTAATTCCAAAACACAGCACAAAGTGGAGAAAGGGGTGTTGATGAAGAGTCCCCAGATCAAGGCCCGCACTGTGTAAGTTAGCAGGCCTGTCTTTACTGGCACAAACGACCCTGTTTTCCTCATCCCTTCCTGGCATCTCTATTCAATTTTAACCCCTTCCTCCAATCCCAGAAGGCCTCTGAGTGTCTTGCCTCCTGCCTTGAGTTCTGGGGAAAGGTCTCCAAGCTTCAGAATCAGCCTTTTCTTTCTTCCCCACAATATTCCCTCAGTGCAGTTAGCAATTAAGAAGGATAGAGGTATGGCCAGATAACTTCTTAAAACAAAACAGAGTTAACCCTTTATTGTGCTGTCTGCCCAAGGGATTGGGGAATTGGCATCCTAAACCCAAAAGTATGAATTTCTAGGGGCAGAATTTAAAGGGGCATGTCAGGAGCATGAGAATAAATGAAGTGTTAAGGTATTGGCTGGCCCCTAAAATCTCCCCTACAGTCAGGTCCACTTTGGGTAATGATAGTAACCAGGACATCAGTAATAACAATAACCAGCATTTATCGAATCCTTCCCATGTACCAGGCTCTGCTGGCTCATGTTTCTACATAGTCAATCATTTATTCCCCTACTGCTGCAGGTGGAAAATATCACTTGATGAATCCTAGTATTGTTAAGTAATTTTTCTAAGGTCACACAGCTTACTAATGGCAGAGCTGGGATTCAAAACCAGGCAGTCTAACCAAGAGCCCCTCTACCCAGAAATGGCTGTTATGAGTCTCCCCTTTTAAGCATCCTGGGGAAATAGAGGAACAAACTTCATGAGAAAGACCTAGCTACCATACCTGTCATCATTACAGTAGACAGGGGGCTGTCCTTGTCACATGCAGGGCACTGCATGCAGTGCTGAGAAGACAGAGGCCTCTGGCCCCTGCCTGTTGGCATCAACCTGACCTTCAGGTCACCTCCAACACGTGCACCTCCAAGGAGCAGTTTTTGCTCTTCTCCTCCCCCTCAAATAACATACCTTCTCTGACTGCCGTTTCACTTGTGCCTCTGCCATTTACGCACGCACACTGTCACACTGTGGTGGTCTCCACACACTGTCACACTGTGGTCATTTCTACACTGTCACACTGTGTCCACAGCCCAGTCTAGGTGTGGTGCTGAGTCCTTTGCCTGGTGACTCCTATGCTTCTTTAAGATCCTGCTCAGGTTTGTTGGCATTCCCTACACTCCTATTGGATAGACACCTCTTTTCTAAACCCCCAACCCCTGGTATTTCTCCATATCATCACTTATTATAATTGTTTATGAATGTTTACTTGTCAGTATTCCTAACTAGATAGATCCCTGATTCCAACATCCTGGAACATGTCTTGTGTTTTCTGAATTTTATTCAGTCCTTTGCACCTGCCACACACTGGATGCTTACTAAAACCTTCTTAAACACATGATAGAATTTCATGCCTGATTCATTTTTTGGATCCCAAAGATGCTATGCACTTTATAAATGCTCAATAAATATAACAAAAATAAACTGTTCAAAAGCAGGCATGAGATTCCACGCACAGGATATGGGGGAACTCTGGGACCTACAGTAAAAAGTGGATGATATTAAACGTTTGCATATTTGGCTGTTTAAATTGATAATATAAACAACTACCACTAAAATGGATGAGAAAGAAAAAAAAAGGGTTTTTTGTTTTGTTTTGTTTTTGCTTAAAGTTTCTTGATTAATAAAATGTAGCTCAATATTTAAACCCAGGTCCATATGACTTTAAAGCCAGTGTTGTTTCTATCACAGCGTATTGTTAGGATCTTAGAGTAGATGGGTCCTGAAGTATCAGTGTGGCTTAAATAATTCTAGAGGAAAAGACACTGCATGAACTGGAATAAGATATATGGATAGGTCTTTAGGGAGATCTATCTGGAGAAAGCACGTGGACTCAACTGGTCAGGGAGAAGCAGGAATATCTATTGTGACAATCCCAATCTGGAAACAGAAAACAGTAAATTTAAGAAGGAATTTGTGGATATTGGTGACTGAGAAGATACATGGACAAGAGGAGATTTGGAGTCAGGATTACTCCCAAAGTTTTGGGTTAGGTGGAAGACAGGAAATTTAGGAGGGAGACTTTGGAAAGAGGGTGAATTTGTTTTGACAGGTGAAGTCCCTCTAGATGGGCAAGGATCAGATAGATATGCAGGGTTAAGTTCAAATGAGGCCCGAGTTAGACTTGTAGATGTGTTGTTTAGACTCTAAGAGGTGATGGCTGAAGTGGGGAAACTGGAGAGAGGGGCTGATCAAAGAACTGTGGACTCTAAGGAACACCCACGGTTTGGAGACCCTAGACAGAATAATGTCACAGACCATTTTAACCGGGTGGCTACTGGCATTATCTGACTTCATTCTGTTTCCCCGCCCCCCTCCCCGCAATACCCTGCAATAAACCACAGCCTTTAAGATTTCATTTCTTTGGTTTTGATTGCTTGAGGTGTGATTGGTCCAGTTCTAACAGGTTTGGTGGCTATGGTGGGTGCAGGGGGTGGCTTTTCTTCTACTTTTTCCCTGACAGACGCCAGGAGGGTCGGTCAGTGTTTCAGGAGGTTTACTTGAATCACTGTCCACTTTCTGGGTTTTGCCTCCTATCTGTTTGCTCTGTTGCTGTTCAGAGAAGAACCGCTGTGTGGACTGAAGAACCTGTGCTCTCTGCTTTGCACCTGGGACCAAATGTCTTGTGGCTGAGTCCTCTTCCCACAGCTCTCTTCTTCATGTCTTGTTCAGCCTTCAACGCAGCCTGGGTCTGATTACCTCTGACTCCAGATAGTGATCCACAAGGACCCCTGGCTACATGTGGCAAACGAGCATGACTCATGAGGCCTGTGGTCAGCGGAGGAGGCATCTGACTGGCCAGTGCCATTGGTGGCCGCTGAACAGGTGATGGGAAGGTGTTAGTGTGTGGGGCTCTTACCAATGGAGGGACCAGGTTAGGCTGAGAGAGAATCTGGGGTGCAAACTGTGCAGGAAATGGCTGTGTCATTCTCACGGTGGCAGGGGCTGACTGGAACTGCTTCTGATAGACAATGCTGCTCATTTTGCTGGACTGGCTGTTTGGACATGTTGAAGTAGCCCGGAAAGGACTAGATGTAGGTGTAGTGCTTCTACTGCCGATTGGAGGTGTGCCAGGTTTTACATCAATGCCACTTCCAAAGGCTTTTAGTTCCATTTCAGACATTTTTCCTGTGGTTGCAATCATGCTGTGCTGTGTCCCAGCAGGGATTAGTCCTCTGAAGGGTTGGCTTACTTGTGCAGGACGGCTCAGACTCTGAGCCTGAGCTTGTGGAGTTGTGTGCTGTAAAGGGGGCTGAAGAGTCTGAGGCAAAGCAATCAGAGGCTGCCCTATAGATCCAAAATTAGGTAAGGAAACCTGGGATGCTGGTAAAGGGACTGTCACCTGCTGGAGAGCACTCGGTGATTGGGCAGTGTTATAAAAATTTGTTTGCCCAGGCTGTTGTACTTGTCCAGAATAAAGATTTGAGGCCTGGGTCAGATTTGCTCTAGCCTGGAGAAGGTGCATATCTATCAGTTGGGAGCCTCCCAGTCCTGATGTCTGCCCCAGCTGGTGTTCATACAATATAGAAATAGGCTGAGTATTTGAAGTTTGTTGAAAGGCAAGACCTGATTGTGCCTTGGCAACTTCCTCGTGTTGGACAGCTGGGAAGTTGTGGATAGCAGTACCAGAAAGCACCACAGAGGGCTGGAATAGGCTGCTTTGCATAAAGGCTGGCTGAGATCTATATGGCTGAGTGAAGAACTGAATAATTCTTGAGCCTGGGAAACAGCAGGACCAACCCCCAAACTCAGCTGGGCTTGATGTTGCCCTTGCAGTGGTGCATAAATAGGGATTGGAATTTGCTGAATTGAAGTTGGCTGAGAGAGACCTGGCTGGAAGCCCTGCTGCTGGGCCAAGGATGGTGGAGCTAGCAGAGCATGTTGGGTATTGAAGAGATGACTTGTATCCATGTAGAAAGCTGGGATCTGAGCTGCTGCAGACTGAGACACATAAACTTGTGGACTATGTTGTTGCTGGGCAATAAGGGAAGGCATGAAGCTTAACTGTGAAAAATGACTTGCAGAAGGCAGGCTGCTTGTCTGTAACTGCTGGGGTTTCACTTTACAAATATTAGGAGGGTCCGATGTGGTGGTAGATTTTGTACTCAAAGAAGAGGTAGTGTATGTACCAGCTCCTGATAGTGACGTTGTAGGAGTGACTGAAGCGACAGGAATCTGAGGCACTGACGCACTTGAGAATGAACTATAATTGGCAGTGCTGGGCCCACTGGCACTACTGCTAACTCCACTTGCAATTGGAGGTGCTGTGGAAGTTACTGGAGACCACTTTTCCCTTACGTTTGGAGAATTCTCAGATGCCTTGCGTGCAGACTCCATCTTGAAGGTGAGGCTGAAAGTAGTAGGAGGAACTGAAGTGAGGCTGGAGCTCTGTTGCATTGTCTCCCTCTTAGGGAGGGGAAGAGTGTTGGGCAGTGGCACCTTTGCATTAGTGCCATATTCTGCAGACGATACTGAGATCATCATTCCTATTTCTGCAGACATTTCTGAGACTGCTTTGGGTTCCTTTACAGTGACAGGATCTGTGCTTCGGACAGTTGCAGGACTTGGCTTCTCTTTTCCTTCTGGCTCCACCTGTTGGGCATCTTTTACTTTTCTATTTTCTAATGAACGTTCTTTTCCAATGGGACCAGGTTTATGTTCATTGTTTTCCAGTGGACTCAAATCTGGAAGTTTTTGGGCTTTGATGGGTCCTGCCCATGGCTGTTTCTGCCATTGTTCTTTAGGTTCAGGTATTTTGTCCGTAGATTTTTCCAAAAGTACAGGAACAACTTTATTTTCATTCCCATTTGAAGCTGGAGCACCAAACTGAATTGTATCAATTCCCATTTCAACGCCACTCTCTTCACCATTCTTTGTTCCCTGTGATGAAGTAGCTGATCAAAATGATTTTAAGGGCTTATTCCATGCACTGACTGCAGGTGGCTGTGGTGGACTAATGGGACCCAATTTCTTAGAGATGTCATTCAGTACAGCTGGGGAGGACACCTTGCTATCCCATAATTCAGCTGTAAGAGTGCTATGTGACTGCGGAGTCTGGATGGATTTTCCTGTGGCTATGTAATCTGGGCCATTAGGTGTCTGAGCTGAAGGTAGCCTAATTGAAGGTGGTGGCTGTTTTGAAGGCTGTGTTGGATTCTGCACTGGTTTGTGGGTCTTTGCCTGAGTCTGGGCTGGAGCAGCAGGGGCTGGAGCTGGGCTTGGAGTTGCAGCTGAGGCTGGGACAAGTGGGAATGGGGCTGCTGGGGATGAGACTGTGGCAGTTGGCGTGGAGACAGCTGGTACAGTTGGGGCTGTGACAGCTGGGGCTGGAGCTGGAACTGAAGCTGGTACTAGGGCTGAAGCAAGGATGGGAATTGAAGCAGAGGCCAGAATGGGGACAGATGCTGGGATTGACACTGAGGCAAGGATGGGGGCTGAATTGGGGGCTGAGGTTGAAGCGGAAAAAGCAGCAGCTGTGACTGCAGTGGAAGTGGAGGCTGGAACTGGGGCTGAAACTGGGGTCAGAACTGGAGCTGAAGCTGAGGCCAGAACTGGAGCTGGGCTGGAGACAGGAACTAGAGCTGTGGGTGATGCGAGAACTAGAGTTGCAGTTGAGGCTGGAACTGGAACTGTGGGTGGTATTAGAACTGGAGCTGAGGTCGAGGTGGGAGCTGGTGTTGAAGCTAGAGCCGAGGCTGGAGACAGGGTCTGCTGGGTCCCTGTAGCTTGTTCTTTGGCAAACCTTGGAGGAAGCTTAGAAGTTTGACTTCTTCCTTTATCATTTGCATTCTTTTTGTTCCAGACCTGTATGACTTGTTCTTCCTTCTTCCGGCGTTCCTCATCCTGTAAACGTTTTTGTTGTTTTTTGGATACCACTTCAGTAAAACCATCATCATTCAAATTTGACTGGGGGTCTTCAACTACTGTTACTTCAGGATGATCATCAATTATAACAACACTTGCATAATTGTTGAGATCAAACTGTGACAGAGCATCTACTTTCTCTTTGGGCTTCTTAGGACCTGGTTTTGCATCCTCTTGTTTTTTCCCAGCAGAATCCTTGGAATTATTTTGTCCTGTACCATTAGGTGCTCCCTCCTGGTGGTGTGCAGAACCTCCACTGACAGGGTCAACACCAGCTATGCCTGCTGACTGATCATCAAATGGCCCTCTCTTTCCACTTTTTGATGGTGGGCCACTTCTTCTTTCATTCCTCGGACCTGAGAAATTCCTTCCTGATTTGGGTGGTCCACTGTTGCTATGTCTATTCTGGCAATCCACACCAGGCCTCTGACTGGAGAAGCTTCTTTTTGCTATCTCCCTCTTTGGAGGCAAGGTATTCTCACCAGTCTTTACAACTGCTTGTGCATTCAAGTCAGCATTTTTTTTTCATCCCTCTCCCGCCTCTCATTGAAATCACTGCTTTCAGAAGCTGTTTCCCACTTTTCATTTGCCTGATCTGAAGAGTTCTGGTTAGATAAATCTGGTGTCTTATTCCCAGGTATATCCCCAGCAGTACTGACTGGTTCTTGGGCCAGATTATTAATGGTGCCATTTGTGGGCACTGGCACCTCATTTGTTTTTGAATCAGCCTCCCTCTCTCTTAGCCTTCTAAACCAAGGCGGCTTATCTTGCCTTGGTGGTCGGGTAGGACGCTGCCTCTAGGGCCTCTCTCTGGCTGGGTCAAATTTCCGTTCAAATTTTGGAGGCCGTTTATCTGCTGGTATAGGAATGAACTGCTCATGCCTTCTTGGTGGCTCTCTGTCTTCTGGTTTAGGAGCTTCTGTCTGCCTTGGGTTCCACTGATAAGCTGGTCTTCGTAAGGTAGAAGGACGTGATGGACGGCCTCCAGGATCCCTTCCACCTCGCCTAAAAGTCCCTCCTCTGCCTCGTCTTGTAGGCTCTCCTTTAGAAAGAAAGCCTGGTTTCGACTTATCATCATCCCTAACATAAGGCTTTTTTAGTGGCCGGTTATCTATTCGGACATGGTTTTCAGGCTTGAAAGAAGACTGGGGCTTTATGGGTTTTTTGTTTTCAGACCATTCCTCTCTCTTGGGAAGTTTGCCATTGCTTAAACTATCCTGTCACTTGCACTTTCATGAACTTCACTGTCTGTGTCACTCTCTGAACCCCGCTGTCGTCGTCTTTTGGGGACGACTTCAAAGTCAGAACTCTCACTTCGTGTCTCACTTTCTTCTCGTTGTCTCAGAGGGCCTGAAGGCACGTGCTCTGTTCTTGGCTTGTTGTCTCCATACTGAGGATAATCACGAGTGTGACCTCTTCCACCCCTGCCATGCCCCCCATAAGAGCCACTGTAACTTCGACCCCTGGAGTAATATTCACCCCTGCCTCAGCCTCTGTATCCTTGATCTGGAAACCAGTCTCTATCTCTAGCTTCTTTCCAGTATGTCCTGGGGGGTAAAGTTGACTCTTTTTTAACTGCTGGTCTTGAATCTGGTTGAGGTCTCTCTATACCAACATCTTTACTGATGACTTTCTCAGGCTGTTTTTCTTCTTTGACTATTGGTGCTGAAACAGATTGCTGGTTTACAATTTTAACTGCAGGCTCCACCTGAACACTACTTACAGTTTCTACAGGCTTCTCAGTATCTTGAGATGGTTTGTGAGTCACAGCTGAAGTTTCTGTGGAAGGAAGTTTCTCTGGTTCTGGCTGCACTGGTGGTGGAACTGACTGGGTCTGAATTGGTGCAGGAGATGGTGGTGGGGGAGGAAGAAGGTCTTTCTTTTCCATCTTTTCAGGTTTTACAACTTTTTCAATGACTTTTTCAACCTTTTCTCCTTCTTTCTCTTTCCTTTGTTCCCATTCCTCTTTCATATCTCTAAGTACAGGCTTTTTAATGGGACCTGATCTTCTCACAGGTCTGTCATTACCTTTTTCCCTTCTGTTGGAGCTTGGTCTTGGGCCCCAAAGAGTTTCTGATTTGGATTAATAAACCTTTTCAGGTTTTGGTCCTTCAGAAGAACGTAGAAGGCCATCTTTTCTTGTTTTCTCCTCTGGCCTTTCTGCTAGATCTTTCGAATCAATGCGTCTACTTGTTACTTTAGAAATGCTCCCAGATGGCTCATTTCTTTGCTCTTCTGATTTTTGAGCATGATTAGACCCATGGGAAACACTTCTTTTCCGGGAAGGCTGAGTTTCTAGAGCTGAAATTCGCTCTTCTAGAGGAGTGGACAAGGTCTTTGGATCAGGTCCTTCAAAACAAGCAGACTGATTATTTTTATCAGCATGGTGAGGTCTAATGTCTTCCACAGATCTGCTTAAAAACTTCTGTACATCTGTCTCACTTGATTCTCTGACAAAGTCTGCTTCTAGATGAGTTTCCAACTGACTGTGTTCTACAGGATAAGCAGTGGTAATCTGTTCCTGCTCCAGTGCATTTTCAGGCCTAATACCCTCAGATTCTTCAGCTGCCTTGGGAGTAGCTATCTGCTGAAGCTCTGCGTGAGGATAGGGATCAGACCCCCACATCACACGAGGCTCGGGAAGGGAAATAGCATGATCTCTTGCAGATTGAGCTATGTGCTCGAATGACTCAGAACTGTTTGGTGACCCTTCCATCTGGTCTCTTCTCATTAATGGTTTAGGGGGAATCATTCCAGGATGAATGGGTGGAATTTCCATAGTAGGTCTTCCTGACATCATTTGAGGATCCATGTAGGACTGCATCATGAGCCACCGTGGATCAAAACCCATAGAAGCCAAATGTTGAGGGTGAGGCTGCATGGGCTGGTAAAGAGGCCTGTGTGATGGAGGAGGGACAGTACTGCTGAACGGTTGTGAAGGAACAGTTTGTGCAAATACACCTTGTTGCTGCTGCTGCTGCTATTGCTGTTGTTTCATCTGTTCCTGCTGCCTATGGAATCGTGGTGGTAATGATTTCTGAAATTGCTTGAAATAGCTAGATAATACAGCAGGTCGAGATTGAGATCCTGATTCTGGTTCTGCTTCATGGAGTGCTTGTGTGGTCTCCTTTTCACTGCGATTGCTGTCTTGTCTAGTGAAAACTGGCTCCTCCTCTTTATTACAGCTGTTTTCACTTTCTTGTTTCTCTGTCACAGGCTCTAAAACAGGTTCTGTGAGTTCTGTTTTTTCCTCCACTTTCTCCCTTTCTTTCTTTCGACTCACATTCTCTTTCCTGATCTTTTATCTTTTGTAGTTCTTTTTCCTTTTCCCTCTGTCGTTCTAATTCTCTCTCTTTTTCCTGCTTTCTTTCCTTCTCCATTTCTCTCTGTTTCTCCAGCTCCTTCTCCAGCTTTCTCCTTCTCCTGCTGCCTCTCCTTTTCTTTATCCCTTTCCTTCTCCCCTCTTGTTCTTGTTCTTTTTCAAGTTCTTTCTCCTGCTCCCATTCTTTCTCTCTCTCTCTTTCCCTGATTTCCTCTGGAGATGGCTGTTTCTCCACACTGCCAAGCTTCTCATCCAGGCGTTTCAACTTCTCTGCACAGGCTGCCTTCCGCTGTTCCTCCATTCTTCCCTCTTCCTCTTCACGCTGCTTACGCGCTCTTTCTACTGCTGCAGAGATTTCAGACTGTTGTCTTCGCCTTTGCTTCCATGTTTCATCCTCATCAGGGACTTGCTGCTTGGGGGGGGAAAGGGCTTGGTCTTCCAGGAACTGCCTGTCGATCTGGAGGTGGAGGATGCTGTTGTGCAAGCAATTTTGGAGGTGGTGGCAGATGTGAAGATGGTCCACGTTCCTGATTAAATGGAGGTCCTTTCCCATAGGGACCTTTTGCTACTGGTGGCTGAGCAGATGTCTGAGACGATGATTTAGTGTTGCAAATTTCATCTGCTTCTTTTTGGTTTTCAATGCTTTCAGAGGTTTTGGAACCTTGATCCTCACTGCTATTCTCTTTAGGACTACTACTTCCTTGCTCATCATCATCACTGAAATTCAACCGTTTGGTATAATCTACTTCTATCTGAGCACCTGCCCAACCTTCATCAGCTTCAGCATTGAGGTTACCAAATTTATCAAGCTCCTTCAGTTCAGATGCACTGAGGATGGATGGGCGCTCAGGCTCAGAGGCCCATGAAGGAGGAGGACCTCTTCCCCGAAGACCTTTGTTTGTTTCAGATAAAGATGGTGGGAACCTCATGGAACCATGAAGAGGAGGATATGCCATCCTTGGATACTGCTGAAACATATAAGGAGGCATCATAGCTCTACATTGGGAAGCAAGGGCAGGCTGCTGTCCATTCAGCTTAGCCTGTGGAGGGCCACAAGCTATCCTCTTTTCCACCACTTTGAGGATGTCATTTTGTTCTGATGTCACAGCTGTGCCTTCATCCTGGCCAAGAAGTTTCTCATCCTGATCAGATGAAGAGGGTGAGCCAGCAGACTTTCCACCATCTCTCCAGCAAGCAACATTTGGTGGTTGTAAACTAGGTCCAGGTCCGTAGTTGTCATCATTTGCTTCTTTTTCTTTTTTTTCCTGATCCCCAGCTGCCTGCAGGCTGGTAAATTCCTGCTGAAATTGACTATTCACCTGGATTCCATCTCCTTGCCCACCTTGCTTGTTACTGGCCCATGATTTGGGAGCAGGTGCTACTTCTGGGGGAGCTGCAACCCCAGGTTTTGGCTGTGCTGGTGACACTTCTGGTGCTTTTTCTTCTTCATGCTGTTCTTGTTTTGATGCCCATCCTGTGCCATCTTTAGGCACAATTTTCACATTAGGATCATTGCCTTTGTTTTCCGCTTTGAGACTTGGAAGGTTAGCAGGTGGGGACATGCGCTGTGAAATACCAACTTTTCCAAGACTTTGTAACCCATGTCGAGCTGCAACTGTAGTTTTATGAGTTTCCAGTGATTTTCCCTTGTAAGTATTAAATAAACTGAGTGTTGCATATTTTTTCCCATACTTTGCTTTTGTGCTCTGGCCTGATTTCTCCGACATTTCGGTGTAAACACGTGAGTCCAAAACCTCCTGCCACACCCTTTAAAATCAGTCCGCCAGGGTGAGTGTCAGGTTAGCACAGTTCGAGGGGCTGCCGAGCTCTGATCAAGGGAAGGGGAGAGGGACTTGGTGTTGGGGAGGTGGCTGGAAAGGCCGCCGGGCTGCGAAAGCAGAGACTGCGGATGGACAAACCGGCAAAGCACTTTCGCTCCTTCCCGAGAGGGAGAGAGTGAGCGAGATAAAGAAGCAAGATGGCGGCTAGCCTATTTTTTTGTTTTGTTTAGACTACATCCCTGTTGGATGAAACGAAGGAGAACTAGGATTCTCCCTGGGAGAAAAGTCCCTCTCTATCCCAATGTCAGCCATAAAAGCTCTAGTTTAATATGTTTGATATGTTGACTTCAGCTTAAAAAAACAGTTTGAATACAAATAATCTATGTTACCATCTTTTCATTTTGCAGGTGAGAAAACTAACTGATCCCAGAACCTCTGAGAAAATTTGATGTGTGGTTTCAAAGAAAAAATTACAAAGGCAAAATAGGGTATTACACAGATATACAAAAGAAAGAAGAGAATCAGTAAAGCAGTGCTCAGTTTTGTTCCTAATGAAACATTTTATTCTGTCATTGTGAATATTAATTCATGGCAGATACCACTATTCAGGTTTATGCAAATTTCATAGAAGAAAAATATGTAAATTTGTCATTTTTCTTATCTCAAATTGAAGCCTCATTTGAAAAGGTAAAAGCCTGCATAATTACACTGTTATTAAATGTCACATGGACTGATATCATGCAGGTTAGGCCAAATAGCTGTGTAACTCAAGTGTTGTTATTTGCAAACCTGCTCATGGGAGGCCCCTGAGGATATTATTACTGAGATACCAGCCCTTCTGACTTCATTGCTGTTAATGTCAACAAGCCAGTGAATCTCTGCTGTGTCTTCCCTGTTTATTTTTAAGTATAATGGTAATTAGCAATATTCTTGCTTTTCATGTATGACTATTCCTACCTTTGAATTTATATCTCATGTAACATTTTAATAATCCTTTTCATATGCAAAACTCATTTAAAGTGTATAATGTGTTATTAACTCTCTTTGTCAGAGAGAAGTTACTGAAAGTTTAATACTAATAAGCAGAGAGAGAAAACCAACAGGACTCTCAATTATTAACAGGAGTTATACCCTGAAACTTTTTGACACTGGATATAGGCACTGAAAGGTCTTATTTTAAAATGGCAAGAGACTGATAGTAAAAATGCTCTGAAAATCCGAAATAAAATGATGAGAACAAGAACAGAGAATAAGATCTATATTTTTCAAATATAGAGAAGTCTTCCACTTAATCTTGGGAGAAAGACGAAAGATGTTACTCAGTAAAGTGAAACCATTGAATTTTTGTCATTTCCCTGACTGTCTTTAGGCACTATTGTAGGCATTTAGTGTCTTCAATAGCAGAACAGAATGAAATTGCTACTTGTTATAAAGTCTGAGGGGAAGGTTGCTGCTTTTAAAAATCTACCATTTTTTTGTGATATGATATCAAGAGAGTGTAAGTGGTCAGCTGAAAATAAGAGATAGGGCCACGGCTGTACAAGATACTAGAAATTTTCACATGAGTAATTTCACTTAGAAACAATATTGTAATTGGGTAGAGGGGCACATGACTGTAGATGTCCACTATATGTGAAAACAGAAAACTTATGCTCCAAGTTCCAAAAAAAGTTTAAATATATTGCTCATATAGAGAATCAGAGCACACCATAAATTATAAATGTAGCACACAAGGATATAAATATAACTAAGATGTTAATTTAAATGGACTGCATAAAATAATTTTACCAGTCACTTTAGAACTTAGAAACATTTAGGTCTCATATGATGCCCTAAAGTTTATTTAAAATGTATCATGTACACAGTGCCTTCTTTATCTTTTGATCAATTTCTAAAGCCAAAAAAGCATTCAGGATGGTTCCCATCCCTGCAAGGCCAGGTGCTAAATTGATTTACTTTTATTAGTGTTGTTTTTCTTATTGACCTGCATTTTTTTAAGCACCCACTACATTTCTGTAACTGGCACGTGGGAAAGGAACACTGCTAAGTCTTAGGCATTTAAAATAGGGCCATCTCTGCAGAACAGCATGCTACATCATGGGAAGATCATAGGAGTAAAAAGCCTCAATCAAATTATAGGTGTAAATTTAATTACCTTTGTAAGTTTTTATTTTGAGATAATTATTAATTGCCTGCAGATGGAAGAAGTAATACAGATAAACTCGCATCCTTTATCCAATTTTTCACGAATAGAAATATTTTGCAAAAAAATAGTGTAGTATCAGTACCGGGTATTGACATTAATAGGTTCAAGGTACAGAATGTTTCTATCACCATAAAGCTTTCTCATATTGCCCATTTAATGCCACATCCACTTCCCTCCTTGACCAAACACTAATTGGAACTCATCACTAGAATTTATTTGAAGAATGTAATATAAATGGAATAAGACAGTATGTAACCTTTTGGGATTACTTTTATTCACTCAGCATAATTCTCCAGAGATTCACCCAAACTATTGTGTGTTATCAGTAGTTGATTCCTGGTTGAGACAGCTTGTGTTTAATCTCCAGAAACACACACACACACACACACACACACACACACACACACACACACTTTATTCCTTTTCATTGGCAAATAGTATTCCATGATATTTATGTATCACAGTTTATTTAACCTTTTACTTACTGAAGTAAATATGGGTTGTTTCCAGTTTGTGGCTATTATTGAAAAAAATCTGCTATAAACATTCAGGTTACAGGTATTGGTATGAACATAATTCTTTGTTTTTCTGGAATAAATGTTGTTGAGTACAATTGTTGAGTTTTATTTTAGGTGCATGTTGAGTTTATTAAGATGCTGATAGACTTTTCCAGAATGGCTACAATGTTGCTTTTTCACCAGCTACGTATGAAGAATCTGGTTTCTTGGTGTGAATAGCATTAGAATTGTCACTGTTTTATTTTAGCCGTTCTTATAGGTATGTTTGATACTTCTTTGTGGCGTGAATTTGTATTTCTCTAATGGTGAAAGATGTTGAACATCTTTTCATATACTTTTTGGACATCCATATTTTTCTCTTCAGTGAAGTTCCTCTTTATGTGCTTTTCCCATTTTCCAATTGGATTCTCTCTTATAAAATTGTTGACATTCAAGCACTCTTTATCTATTTTAGACCTCAGTACCTTGGTGGATAGGTGGTTTGCATGTAGTTTTTCCCAATCTTGGCTTGTCGTTTCATCATCTTAACAGTTTCATACAGCCCAAGTTTTTAATTTTGATGAAATTCAATTTTCTTTTTATGGATTGTGCTTTTGGTGACAAATCTAGAAATCCTTCCTAGACCTAGATGGTGAAGATTTTCTTCTATTTTTTGAAAGTTGTATAGTTTTTAAAAAATATTTTTCATTGTAGATAGACACAATAGCATTTATTTCATTTATTTTTTATGTGGTGCTGAGGATTGAACCCAGTGCCTCACAAATGCTAGGCAAGCACTTGACCCCAGCCCCAGCTGTATGATTTTTATGTTTTATATTTATGTGTGGGATCCATTATGAGTCAACTTTTGTGTAAGATAGAAAACTCAGAAGAGTTTCATTTTTTAAGGTATGAATGTCCACTTGCTCCATCAACATTTGTTTTAAAGGCTACGCTTCCCTTCATTGCATTGGTTGTGCACATTGGTCAAAACTCAGAAATATCTGTGTAGATTTATTTCTGGGTTCTCTTTTCTTTTCCTTTAATCCATGTGTTTATCCTTCAATAATACCATGAAATCTTTATGGCTTTAGCTCTTCTACTTTCTTTGTCTCCCCACAAAACTTTTAGAAAAATCTTGTCTATATCTAAGAAATATCTTCCTGAGATTTTGATAGAAAGAAACTATATACTGCACCTAAATGTAAATTTGGGAAGAATTGACTATGTTATTTCTTGAACAGTGTGACTTCACTTATGTAGATCATTGATTTTTTTCATCAGCATTTTAAAATTCTTGTCATCTAAGTCTTATTCATGTTTTGTTTAGTTTACACCCAACTCACTCTTTCTCTTCTTCCCCCTTCCTTCCTTCCTTCTTTTCTTCCTTCTTTTTTTCCTTCCATATATTCTTTATAGTGATTGTAAAATTTAATTTAATTTTTTAATTTGTTGTCCACATGTTCATTCCTGGGTTATAGAAATACAGTTAATTTGTTTAATGTTTATCTGTATTCTGCAGCCCTGCTGAACTCACTTATTAGCATTTGACATATTCTCATAGATTCTGTGGGCTTTTTTTTTTTTTTCAGTGATAACAGACAGTTTTGTTTATTCTCTTCTAATCTGTTTCTTCTCTTCTTACACCTTTTATTTCCTTTTCCTGTGTTATTGCACTGGCTAGAACTTCCATCACTGTGTTAAATAAGAGTGGTGAGAGTAGATATCATTGCCTTGTACCAAGTTTAGAGAACAATCTTTCTTCTTTAAGTATGTTAGCTTTAGGTTTTTTTGAAGATGCTCTATCAAGTTGAAGGAGTTGCTCCATTCCTACTTTTCTGAGAGCTTTTGTTATGAATGGTTGTTGAATTTTGTGAAATACTTTTTCTATATCTATTGGTATATGACATATACTTTTTCCTCAATAGCTGTTAACATGATGGATTACACTGATTGATTTTTGAGTATTGAACTAGCAATGCATCCTTGGAATTAGCCCACTTAATTATGTTGTTTAATTATTTTTGATATGGCTGAATTCTGTTTTGGGGAGGGAGTACCAGGAATTGAACCCAAGGGCGCTTAACTGCAGAACCACATCCTCAGCCTTTTATATATCACAGAGAGAGGGTCTCACTAGCTTGCATAGGCCCTCATTAAATTGCTGAAGGTAGCTTTAAATTCTCAGTCCTCCTGCCTCAACCTCCCTAGCTGCTAGAATTACAGTCATGTGTCCTGACACCTAGCTAAGGATTTTTACATCTATATCCATTAAGGATATTAACTTTTTTTTTAACTATCTGTCTGATTAGAGTGTCAGGTAATAATTGCTTAATAAAGTGTTCCTTGGGCTAGGGCACATTTATTAAAGGACTTAAATCTCAAATTTATAAGGAATTCTTATAATTTAATGATAAGAAGATTTTTAAAAATCCAAGGTAAGTATAAGACAAAGATGTGATCAGATCATTTACCAAAGTAAAAATAGGGATGGGGCTGGGGATGTGCCTCAAGCAGTAGCGCGCTCGCCTGGCCCAGGTTTGATCCTCAGCACCACATACAAACAAATATGTTGTGTCCGCCAAATACTAAAATAAATAAATAAATATTTTAAAAAAAAGAAAAAATAGGGATGGCAAATAAGCACACAAAAAGATCTTAAATGTCATTATCCACTATGTAAATACAAATTAAAACCACAATAAAACAATACCATAGATCCACCAGAAAGGTTACATTAACAAGACTGACAAGCTGGGCAGGGCAGCACATTCCCACAATCCCAACCACTTCAGAGGCTGCGGCAAGAGGATCTAAAGTTCAAGGTCAGTCTGAGCAATTAAGTGAGATTCTGCCTTAACATAAAATAAAAAGGACTGGGATGTAGCTCAGTGGCAGAGTACTGTCTTAGTATGTATGCATGAGGCCCCAAATTCAAGCCACAGTATTGAAAAAAATAAAAGATTGACAATATTTAGAGTCAGTGAGGATATGGAGCAATTGGAACACTATAATATCTGGTAGAAATGAAAAATGGTACTGTGGTTCTGGAAAACAGTATGACAATGTCTTATAAAGTTAGACATGTACTTGTCATACTGCCCCATAAACTCACTCCTACATGTTTACCCATGAATGTTGAAAGTATATGTCCATGCTAATAATTGAACAGGTATATTCCTATAAATGTTATTCACAATAGCTCCAAACTACATAATGTTCAAACTCCCAAATTGTGAATGAATAAACAAATCTTACCACAAAACTGTCATCCCAATTAGAATAAGATATATTCCATGCTTGTTTATCAAACTAGATTCTACTGTCATGTATAACTAAAAAGAACCAATAAAAAAGCAAATGTTAGCACATTCATACAATGGAATTCTATCACAAATAAAAAAGAAATGAACGTCTGATACATGAAATAATATTCAAAATCATCATGATAGATGAAAGAAACCAGACATAAAAGGCAATGTGATTTTTAAAAAGGTGAAACTATGTAAGGCCAGAAGGCAGATTAATGGTTGCCAAGAACTGGAGATGAAGGAAAAAGGGGACAGGATGAAAATTTGGGATGATGAAAATATAAATTCTGATTATAGAAAAGTTTATATGAATTTATGTGTTTGTTGAAACTCTTCAAGTCATGTACTTTATTTTTTTTAAAGAGAGAGTGAGACAGATAGAGAGAGACAGACAGAGAGAGAGAGAGAGAGAGAGAGAGAGAGGTTTATTTCTTTATTTATTTTTTAGTTCTTGGTGGACACAACATCTCTGTTTGTATGTGGTGCTGAGGATCGAACCCAGGCCACATGCATGCCAGGCGAGCACGCTACCGCTTGAGCCACATCCTTAGCGCAGGTCATATACTTTAAACAGTAAGATTTATTGAATGTAAATTATACCTCAACAAGTCGGGCAAAAATTATGTATGTAAGTTTTGTGACATAGTTACAGTAGTTTAAATTTGTACCCTGTACCTGTACCTCAATATCCTGCTAATAAGAAGAAATTCTAAATGGAGAGAAATTGAAAGCATTCCCTGTAAAAATTGGAACAAGGCAGGGATGCCTTCTTTCACCACTTCTACTTAACATAGTTCTTGGAACTCTAGCCATTGCAATTAGACAGAAATTAAAGGGATGCAGATAAGAAAAGAAGAACTCAACTATCACTGTTTGCTTGTGACATGATTCTGTACCTAGAGGATCCAAAAAACTCTGCCAGAAAACTTCTAGAACTAATACATGAATTCAGCAAAGTAACAGAATATAAAATTAACACAAATAAATCAAAGGCATTTCTATACATCAGTGACAAATCTGCTGAAAGTGAAACACCATTTACAATAGTCTAAAAAAAAATACTTGGGAATCAATTTAACAAAAGAGGTGAAAGATCTCTACAATGAAAACTACAGAATACTAAAGAAAGAAATTGAAGACGACCTTAGAAGATGGAAGGATCTGCCGTGTTCTTGGATAGGCAGAATTAATATCAAAATGACCATACTACCCAAAGCACTATACAGATTTAATGCAATCCCCATCAAAATCCCAATGACATTCCTCATAGAAATAGAAAAAGAAGTCATGAAATTCATCTGGAAAAATAAGCGACCTAAAATAGACAAAGAAACCCTTAGCAAGAAGAGTGAAGCAGGTGGCATCGCTATACCAGAACTTAAACTATACTACAGACCAACTTCTTTGACCTTTGTAAAGCTTGTAGGTTAAAAATAGGATTACACTGGTTCCCTTACCTGCATATTTTTAAATGTGGGCTGGAAGAGTATTTATTTTTTACTTTTAGTATTTTTTTATATATGAAGTATCTCTTAATATTATTTCCCATGTTTATATTGGTGGAATTCATCTTTTCCTTGGTCTAGATCCTAAGATGTCACTTTGTAATATTAAAACATTTTTGTTAATATGTTGGTTTTCACATTTCTAGATAGTTCTCATGGAAATGTTTCTAGTTTTTACAGTTTGTTCTTTTTCTTTATAATCCTGGTTTACACCACACCTGGAAAGATCATTCCTACTTCAAAATTATATATAGTGATGTTTTGTCCTGGTACCTATGGAGTTTTTATGGTTTGAAATTTTTCATTATACTTATTAATGCATATAATTTTGGCAACTTTGTCAAGAGTCACTTGGCTACAGATGTGTGGGTTTATCTCTGGCTCTTTTATTCTATGCACGGCCTTCATTTTTTTTTTTTTTTTTTGTTAAAGAGAGAGGAGAGAGAGACAGACAGAGAGAATTTTTAATGTTTATTTTTTAGTTTTTGGCGGACACAACATCTTTGTTTGTATGTGGTGCTGAGGATCGAACCTGGGCCGCACGCATGCCAGGCGGGCGCGCTACCGCTTGAGCCACATCCCCAGTCCTCATGTTTGTTTTTATGCCAACACCAAGCTGTTTTTATGACTGATTCTGTAGTATATTTTGAAGTCAGGTATTATCACACCTCCAGCATTGCTCTTTTTGCTGAGGACTGATTGACTATTCCAGGTCTTTTGGGCTTTCATATGAATCTTAGGATTGATTTTTCTAGTTTTTTGAATTACGTCATTAGTATATGAGAGGGATTGCATTGATTCTATACATAGATTTTAGCCATAGGGTCCTATTAATTATCTCATTCAATGAATATGGGAATTATTTCCATCTTCTTTGCCTTCTTCAATTCCTTTCTTCAGTGTTTAATAATTTTTATTGTAGAGAGAGGTCTCTCATATCTTTGGTTAGATTTATTCCTAGGTTACTTATTTATTTGTTTGGGTTACTATGAATGGATTTGCTTTCCTGATTTCTTTCTAAGAGAGCTCATTATTGGTATAGAAAAGCTATTGGTTTTTGCATGCCAATTTTGTAAAATCCTGCTATTTTGCTGAATTTATCAGTTCTAAGAATCCTTTGATGGTGTCTTTGGAGTTTTCTAAATATAGAATTGTGTCTGCAAATAGGAATATATTGGGGACTACATCCTCCTTTCTTATTTATATCCCTCTTATTCTTCCTCTTGCCTAATTGGCCTGGCTAAGGTTTCAAGTACTACATTGAATAAAAGTGGTGAGAATGGGTATACTTGTCTTGTTGCTGATTTTAGAGAGGACACTTTTAGTTTTTCCCTATTCAGTATGATGTTGGCTATGGGTGTGTCATATACAGCCTTTATTATGTTGAAGTATGAGCCTGCTATACCTAGTTTATTCAGAACATTTTATCATGAAAGGATGCTGAATTTTATCAAAGACTTTTTAAAAAAATATTTATTTTATAGTTGGACACAATACCTTTATTTCACTCAATTATAGATAGATAATCTGGGGCCTTTTATCTCCCCTATTCTTTTTTTTTTTTTGTACTAGGGATTGAACTCAGGGGCACTTGACTACTTAGCCACACCCCCAGCCCTATTTTGTATTTGATTTAGAGGCAGGGTCTCACTGAGTTGCTTAGTGCCTCTCCATTGCTGAGACTGGCTTTGAACTCATGATCCTCCTGTCTCAGCCTCCCAAACCACAGGGATTACAGGCATACACCATGATGCTCAGCTACTCCCCTATTCTTTAAGTTGAAGTAACTACCAACGGTAAAATGGGACTTGGCCATGGGTGGAGATAGCTGCAATTCTCTCAGCTGAGAGCCCATTGCAGAGCACCCACCCGCTATGTTTGAAGTTCTGGCTTCAAGTCTCAGCACTGCATAGAAAGAAGAAAACAAACAACGATAAGAGCAAAACAGATAAAGAAATCAAATAAAACAACTCTAATCACAATACCAACAAAAACATAAAAGAAAGAATAAAAATAAAATGCAACAAAATTTAGAAGCTTAAAAAATAATTAAAAATAAATTTTAAAAAGGAACAAAGAAAAAAGGTGCCAGGAGAAAAGTAGGAGAGGGAAAAAAGTAGGAGAGGGAAGGGAAAAGAATTAAAAGTTAAAAAGAAAAAAAAGGAAAGTAGGAGAAAGGCTAAAAGGGAAAAAAGAAAAAGACAAAATTTAAAAATTAAATGTTAAAAGGAGAATAGAGAAAAGTACAAAAAACAGACAAATAAAACACCCCAGCAATAACAAAAAAAGGTATTAATGAAAAATTAAAAATTCACCTACTCCAAGGTGCTCAGTTATATAGGCAAGATGAAAATTTGCCACCTATGCTGATCAGAGTTTCTTCCAGTATCTTCTTTGGCTGTATGCCTTTTGGAATAAGCAAGGCCTAGGATTATCCACCCCAATCGACTTTCCTTTGTGGTACTTTCCTGATGACCAGCATGAGCGATGTGTAGCCAGAGCCAGTTGGACTACCTCTCAACTGTTTTGCACACCAGAGTGAACCGGGGTGGATGCAGGACTCCCCAGGTGTAGATGTACTCATCACTTGGTCTACACATTTTGAGAGCAGGGCAGATGCCAGTGTCACAGCATGTCACCAAGCCAGTAAAGAGCACAGAGCTTGTCCAGCACAAGTTCCCTTTGGTTTCCTTTGCACCTCACACTCCAAGGACAGGGCAATGCCAAGTGTTCTGACATATCAAGGACTCTAGAGCCTTTTGTGCATTCTCAGGACAGGGAGAGGCTCTGAAATCACAGCTATTTGTCACAGTCCCTCACTCATAATTCTGGTGTTCTAAGACAGCCCATGCATAAAAAACTCATGGATACTTGTTCCCCTCCAAATCTTTATCTGGCTTCTCATACAAAAGAGATGCATTCTCCATTCCTGTACACATTGCAGGTCAGTTTCCAGTCACATAGAATTCTCAGTGGGTGTGTGTCAGAGGCTTTTTCTGGGGACAAACTGACTCTCAAGGCAGCTCCCATTGAGTCACTACAATGATACTGCTGCAGGAACTCAGAGACAGTGAAATGCAAGGGTGTTTGACTACCAGGTCAGTAAGCTCAGACAAGACCTTCTCAGGATTGCTTCCTGCTATGTACCACAAGAATATTCTGGGAAGTGCAGAAACTTTTTGAATGAGTTCACTATACAGATCCCAGGACTATTGTCTGTTTAGACTATATTTCTTCAAGGCACCAAATCTGTGCTAGTGGTGCTCACCAGTATTGTCCCTTTTTCACTCCCAACCCTGACCCTTCCACGCTGCCACGTGATCAATGCTAGGGTGCTCTGTCTCACCCTCTGTTCCACCATCCAAAGTTTCTGGGTTTATCTAAGTCTCTATTCTTGACTGAACTCCAGCATTCTCTCTTAGTAACTCAACTTGATAAGCAGTGCCTCTCCAGTTCTTTTGATTCTATTTTATAGAAAAGCAGATAAGTGGCAGGTGCCTCTAATACATCCTAAATCTCAACTAATGAAGCCATTTTTATTATCAGATTTTGCTTCATACAGAATTTATTTTGATGTAAGTTGTCTGAATATGACTTATTAGAGAATTCAGTCTTTCCCCTGAAGATCTCACATTTGTTATATACAAAGTTCCCATATGTTTTGGATTTCATTTATGGATTGAATTCTGTTCTATTACCTTTCTTATTTGAAAGTGATATTATTTCCAGGAGTTGGAAATATTCACAGTCTTGTCATGAGAACTGAGTGTACATCTCTCTACTTTTATCTTTTATTCACATCTTATTTTAACAAAAATAATTAATTTCTCAGTTTATTATTTTAATAAATCCAGAGGAAAGCATCCCCTTTTCAAATGCCTATCACTATTTAAGGCTATCATTGAGTGCTATATTTATATTAAATCCAAGTAATAAAAATTCTAACAGAAAAAAATGTAAAAACACAGGATACTAGGAAAATGTTTAATAGTTTAGCATCAGTGAATAAGCTTATGATACTAAATTTAGTTACCTTACTTAAGACTTCTTTTTTTTTTTTTTTTGGCGATCTTCTTTATTAGTGACAGCGGCAAAGCGCCCCTGGGCCTGCGAGGAGGCGCGGGAGGGCGGGGCGCGCAGAGGTTGCAACTTGCCCTGCGGGCTCCGGCCGGTTGAAGGGGCTGCGGCGGGAGAGTGGTGTGGGGCGGGGGAGGCTGAGCGTCCGGGGTTGGGGATTCGGAGAACCTGGAGCTATCTGCCCTCCTGTCGTCCTGAGTTTCATTTTGTTGATAGGCAGCACGTCCAGCCGCTGAACCGGGCTGAGCTGGTGCACATAACCCGGCGCTGGGCTCACGCGCAGCGGGTCCGGTCCCAGACACCTTCCGGGGGCCACCGTCTCCGCCCGGCGCCCCCTCTCCGGGCTGGGTGCACGGGGGCGTGCCCGCGGGGGCAGCATGCTCGGCTCCTGGGCTCAGAGGCTCTGCACAAATTAGACAGTTTTTTTTTTTTGAGGGTCGGGGGACACCCTTTACAGGTGAGTGCGGAGGGTGCCCAGCCTTGGCGCCTGGGGCTCGGGCTGGGGTCGGGGACAGCCCCCCCCCCCCCAGGGCTGCGCGGGAGTCCGGCGGGGGGGAAAACTCCCTACTTAAGACTTCTAACATAACAAAATCCTTTTGTAGTTTTATGGCCTCCTCCAAGGAATGATTGGTAATTATGTTTAGTGCTGCAAATGGTGATTTTCTGATTGCACTGTTGCTCTAGTTCATTAGGACTAGGCTAGAATGAGATTGCACATTTTGAATTAGACTGCAGAAGGGTGCAAGTAGTAAATGAACCTTGGCATCATTTCCAGATAGGCACGTGAAAACCCAAAAGGCACCCTTTGTCCAGACTCATTTCTTTAAATACTAAAGAATTAATGTTTCTGAATTTTAGAAATGAATATGTTAAAATTGGACATTGGACAACCACTCTGCTTTTCAATAACATGGTCAGCATACATGAATCATCCGTTGTTCAAAGATCTAGATGTTTGTAAGGTTAGACCATTTCCCATGGTCTCCCAGCAAGGGAACAAGTAGAGCTAGTTACAGTTATCGACTTCAAGTCCCTATGGTTTTTTTGTGTCATAATATTTTAGATGAGTCCTTTTACTAGAGCATACAGCTAGATTACATTTTGAAATGCAATTTGATGGTCTAACTTGTTTTCATTTATCATGATCACTCATATATTTGGATTCAGTCGTATAATGTGATACTGTGCTTTCTACTTTCTGTGGTCTTTATTTGTTCCTCCCCTACTTTTTAAAAATTGCTTGAGTTTTATTCACTCCCTCTCTCCACTCTTCACTGATCTGGAGCTACTGATGTACTTGACTAAAAATCTAAAATTAGTCATTTCATTTACTGCAAGCCCCCTGACCCTTCCCTCTTCTATTTTTTTTTGTTGTTGTTTCCTAACTTAACCTTATTTTTACTAGCTCCATAATAGTGATTCTTCATTTTCTTCTTCTTTTGCTTGTTTGCTTTATCCACATTGTTTTACTTATATCTTCACCTCACTCTGGCTCACATTTCCTAAATTGTATACTTCTTAATAAGTTATATCCTTTTATAAATCTGTCCACAGGGACTTGAGAGCAATATATAATAAATTTATTTCTTCTTTGCTTAGAAGAGATTTTTTTCTTCCTTACCTTTGAAGACAGTTCGCCTGGGTATAGATTTATAAGCTGAAAATTATTTTCTTTCAACATGTAAAACTAATTATTCTGTCATCTAAAGACACAATCAGTTGATTTTTTTTCTCATTATAAACATGTTGTCTTTTCTCTTTGGTACCTTCTAAATTTTTATTTTCATCTTTTATATTTCGTACTTTGATTACAGTGTATTAATTCTGCATTTCATTTTATTTATCTAACAGGAAAGTGAGTGCTCCCTCCATATGGGAGATCCCCTTCTTTCCATTATAGAAAATTTGCAGTCATTTTTCACTTTTCAACTATTGTGACTTCTACAACTGTTTTGAGATGTATATTTGACATGCTCATTGTACCCTTCTTACCTTGTAACACTTCTGTGTTTTCTGTGTCTTTACAGTCTTCTCTGTAATCTGAAATCCATCTTCCAGGTAACCAATCCCCTTTCCCCTATTATCTACTTTCTGAATTTTATTCCAATGATTATATTGATTTCTAAAAGTCTGTTCTTTTTCAACTCTGTCTCTTCTTTTTTTCACAGTGCTCCTATGCACCATCATAATGTCTATTATTTTCTTCACCTCTTTGATCACTTCAAACAAATTCATATCATTGCCTTTTGGAGATTATTGAGTTACCTCACGTTCTTTGCATGCTAATTCTCTAAATTTGTCTGGTGACTCTTTCTCATGCTAGATCACCTCTTGTGTTGTTTGTAAATTTTTATTGTTAGCTTAACTTTAATGGGTTCTGTGATAATGTATCCTATAGTGTAGAAAACTCTCCATGGAGAAATTTTGTGGTTTCTTTCTCCCCTGCTCATTTCTCCAAATTATTTCACAAGTTGTGGATCACTTTTTATGAATATTTCACACCATGGGGTAGAATAAATTCAGACCTTCCATATCACCCACAGCAATTGTTGAGTGGTCATAGAGTTTTAACCTCCCAGAGGAATCAACACACCCTCCCAACTTCTCAAAGTCAGGCATATGAGCAGCTGCTGGATGGAAGATGGAAGATCTGCATCTTCCCCAAACTCCAGGGGTGAAGTATTTCTCATGTTCTTCTCATAGAAACAGCAACCCCTTAGGGATCCTGCCTTCATTCAGGAGGCTCAGTTCTAGTTTTATTTGGGCTCAAAACTATGTCACAAAGTTGTTAACCAAGTCCTCATAAGGACATTAAAACCCCAACCCTTGGCTGTTAGACAGTTATGACTTACCTTCCAGCAGTGGTGGACCAGGTAATTTAGATGAGCATTTCTAATGAAAACAAAAAATAGTGATAGAACAATGATATTATTAAAACCACCAAATAAATGTAAAAGATATTGAGAGAAAACTGGGGCAAGATCCAGAGTAGAAGATAAAAACAGATTTGCTTTTTTTTTTTTTTTTTTGCAAATGCCCCAGAAGCATTTGCTCTTCCAGGAAAGGTAGATGATAGAACACAGAGATTTAAACCCCAGATCCTGCATCAAGGAAGTACTCTCTATGCCAGCTGCTGAAAGTGCTGTCAGCAGACAACCTTTGGTTATTACCTTTTTAGAGATAGTCTCAGTTATCTCAGGGAGCCACCTGCTCAGGATCATAGCATTCCTAGCATACACCACATCCAATAATTGATTGAGATGAAGGTATAAAAGCTTGATCATTTAGCTCCTACTTAAGAGAATGCCAATGAGCCATTTCTATTGAGCAGTTGTTGGGTCTACATCACAGTTTGAGTTTCCATCAGCCCAATTCTGCTTCTTTCCCCTCCCTTTCACAGCTGTTGATCTCAATGGCACTTCCTTCAAAACACTGAACTCCATCTGACTCTGCAGATTATCAAAGGCATTACTGCTGTGGGTTAGGTTTTCTGTGAAATGAAGTTTTGGTAGTTTTAAAGACCTAGTATGAAAAAATTAAGAGTCCAAGACTTAACTAAGGATCTACTATAACCCAGAAAAATATAAAATCTTGAGATTGGAATAGAATAATCTGAGATGACTAGCATGTCCAGACACTTAACAGCAGCAACACAATCCATCTTGGAGAACACCTACTAATCAATAAGGAAAAGAAAAAACAGTACTGCAGTAGAAAAATGGACAGAGAAATTAACTCAATTATCTTCAGGAAAATTACAACTATAATCAGATAGCATTTATCATACAACAGCATAGCTACAATTTAAGACCAACAATACCAACCTTTGGTTATTATAACCAAGAGTTAACAAGGATGTGAAATAACAGGAATTCACATTTCTGCAGGAGTGCAATTGGTAAAATCACTTTAGAAAATAGTTTGCTATTATCCATTAAATTTAAGATATTTATGGTCCATGATCTAGCAAATTCATTGCTATATATGTTCATATTAGTATAAATTTAGAGAAATTTATGAAGATCTTCATGGCAGCATAGGAACTACTTTTTATAGTGCTATTGTTTATAGTAGCAAAAAAAAAAGAAACATCCAAACATAGATCACCAAAAACGTATAAATTGTGTCTCTCAACTGTAGAACATAAAACAAGTTTGTTTTTTATTTTTATTTGTTCTAAATAGTTATACATGACAATAGAATGCATTTTGACATGTCATACATAAATGGAGTATAATTTCTCATTTGTCTGATTGTACATAATGTAGAATCACATTGGTCAGGTAATCATATATGCACACAGGGTAATAATGTCCAATTCATTCTACTATCCTTCCTACCCCCATGCCCACTCCCCTCCCTTCACTCTTCTCTGTCTAATCCAAAGTACATCTATTCTTCCATAGCCTCCCACTTCCATTGTGGATTAGCATCTGCATATTAGAGAAAACATTTGGAATTTGGTTCTTTGGGATTGGCTTATTTTGCTGATATTCTCCAGCTCCATCCATTTGCTAGCTAATGCCATAATTTCATTCTTCTTTAAAGATGAGTGATTTTCCGTTGTGTATATACCACATTTTCTTTATCCATTCATCTGTTGAAGGGCACATAGGTTGGTTCCATAATTTAGCTATTTTGAATTGAACTGCTATAAAAATTGATGTGGCTGCATCACTGTAGTATGCTGATTTTAAGTCCTTTGGGTATAAACTGAGGAGTGGAATAACTGGGTCAAATGGTGGTTCCATTTCACATTTTCTGAGGAATCTCCATACTGCTTTCATAATGGTTGCACCAATTTTCAGTCCCACCAGCAATGTATCAGTGTCCCTTTTCCCCTACACCTCTGCCAATATTTATTGTTACTTGTATTCTTGATAATTGCCATTATGACTGGAGTGAAATGAAATCTCTTTATTTGCATTCTCTAATTGCTAAAGATGTTGAATGCTTTCTTGTATATTTGTTGACTATTTTTCTTCTTCTGTGAAGTGTCTGTTCAGTTACTTAGCCCATTTATTGATTGGGTTTTTTGAGGGGTGTTAAGTTTTTTAAGTTCTTTATATATCCTGGAGATTAGTGCTCTATCTGAGGTATGTGTGGTAAAGATTTTCTTCCATTCTGTAGGGTTCCATTCTTTTCATGCTCTTGATGATTTCCTTTGCTGAGAAGAAGATTTTTAGTTTGATTCCATCCCATTATTGATTCTTGATTTTACTTTTTGTGCTTTAGGATTCTTGTTAAAGAAGTCAATTCCTAAGCCATCATGGGGAGATTTGGGCCTACTTTTTCTACTGGTAGGTTCTACTACTAGAACAGTGCAGAGTCTCTGTTCTAGTGCCTAAGTCTTTGATTCACTTTAAGTTGAGTTTTGTGTGGGATGAGAGAGAGGAGTTTATTTTTATTTTGCTACATATGGATTTCCAGTTTTCCCAGCACCATTTGTTGAAGAGTCTGTCTTCTCCAGTGTATACTTATGGTATACTATACTTTGTCTAGTATGAGATAAGTTTATTTACATGTGTCTTCTATTCTGCACCATTGGTCTACATGTCTGTTTTGGTGTCAATACCATGTTGTTTTTGTTACTATGGCTCTATAGTATAATTTAAAGTCTTCCATTGTGGTGCCTCCTGCTTCACTTTTCTTGCAAAGGACTATTTGACTATTCTGGTTCTCTTATTTTTCCAAATGAATTTCATGACTGCTTTTTCTAATTCTATGAAGAATGTCATTGGGATTTTAATAGGAATTGCATTAAATCTCTACAAGACCTTTGGTAGTACAGCCATTTTGTCAAAGTTGTTTCTGACTTCCAAGAGCATGGGAGATCTTTCTATCTTCTAAGATCTTTAATTTCTTTCTTTAGTGTTCTGTAATTTTCTTTTTAGAGGTCTTTTACTTCATTAGATTGATTCCCAAGTATTTTATTTAAAACAAGTTTGTAATGAAATAAAAATAGTAATGGAATGATACAAAATACAGGTACAATTCAGATGCAACAGACAAGCTAACATGTTGAATAAAAGAAGCAAACTATAAAATAATATTTTTATGAATTAATGCATATGAATTTCTAAAACCAGGCAAAACTGAGTTCTAATGCTGAGAGATACATATTTTATGTAGTTGAATATAATGAAAAACAACATCACCATAAAACATTACCACAAAGTAAATATTGTAAACCCTAAGTTCTATAAAAATGTTCTTAGAACTAATAAACCAGATCAGCAAAATTGTAGGGTTCAAAATCAACACAGAAAAATCAGTCATTTTTCCGTAACAAAATAATTCCATTTACATAAAAAGGATAAAATACTTGAAAGAAATTTAGCCAAGAAGACAAAAAACTCATATACAGAGGTTAGGCTTGTGGCTCAGAGGTAGAGCGCTCACCTACAGCGTGCAGTTTGCTGGTTTTGATCCTCAGCACCACATTAAAAAAATAAAATAAAATAAAGGTATTGTGTCCAACTACAACTAAAACAAAATATTAAAAAACTCATATATAAATCATTACAAAGTGTTGTTGAAAGAAAATACAAATACATGGAAAAAAATCTCATGGTCATAAATGAAAAAGTTAATCTTTTAAAGATGGAAACACTACATAAAACAATCTACAGATTTATTGCAATCTCTATCAAAACCCCAATGGTATCTGTGTATATGTAGAAAATCCATCATATAACTCATACAAAATCTCAGAGCAACCTGAATAACCAAAGTAATCTGAAAAAAAAAATAAAGAACAAATGTGGATGTCTCAAATATCCTGATTTCAAACTTATTACAAAGCCATAGTAACCAAAATTTTGGCACTGACATAAAGAGTCAATGTAATAATGTAGACAGTTTAGAAATAAACATTTATGCATATGTTCAAACAATTTTTGACAAGGGTACCAAGACCATTAGTTGGGGACAGTCTTTTCTACAAATGGTGTTGGCAAATTCAGATATCCACAATCAAAAGAATGAAGTAAGAACCCTTATACCATATACAAAATATACCTTATACCATATACAAAAATTAGCTGAAAACTGATCAAAGGCCTTAAAAATCAGAACTAAAACTATGAAATTCTTAGAATGCAAGAAGAATAGCAATTTCTTAATTGCTAAAACAGGCAATTAAGATAAACTTAAGACAAATGAGAGTATCAAATATTAAATTTCCTTGCATTAAAGGACACAACTGAAAGTGAAAAAAGGCAACCCATAGAATGGGAGAAAATATTTCAAATCATGTGTCCAATAAAAGGTTAATATATATAAAGAACTCCTACAACTCAACAATAATGAAATAAAATGACCAATTAAAAGGGGCAAAAGACTTGAATAGGCATTTCTCCAAAGAAGATATACAAATGGCCAAGAAATACATGAAAAGTTGGTGAACATCACTAATCGTTCGGAAATGCAAATAAAAAATGTGAGATATCATCTCACAGCTATTAGAATGACAGCTATAAACAAGAAAATCAGAAAATAAGTGTTGGTGACGATGTGGAGAAATTGGAACACTCATGCACTGTTGTTAGGAATGTTAAGTGGTACAGCCATTGATGGAAAATAATTTAACATTTTTCAAAATATTAAAAATAGAATTAAGATATATTCTAACAATTGCACTTCTGGGATTATAATCAAAAGAACTGAAAACAAGATCTTGAGCTATTTGTACACCTATGTTCACAGTAGCATCATTGACAACAGCCAAAAAGTGAAAGCAACTCAAGTATCCATTAATGGGTGAGTAAACAAAATGTAGTATATACATACCATGGACTATTATTCACAGTTAAAGAGGAATAAAACTCTTTGACAGATGCTACAACACAAATAAACATTGATAAATTTATGCAAAGTTAATAAGCCGGTAAAGAAGGAGGAGGAGGAGGAGGAGGATAGTGATGATGAGGTACTTAGAATAATCAAAATCATAGAGACAGAAATTAGAACAAGAGGCTGGGATTATAGCTCAGTGGTAGAACACTTGCCTAGCACATGTGAAGCACTGGATTCAATCCTCAGCACCACATGAAAATAAATAAATAAATTAGAGATTTTGAGTCCATCTACAACTAAAAAAATAAATAAATAAAAAATAAAAAATGAGAAATTAAAATAGTAGTGGTCAGGGTGGGGGAAGGGGTGAATGAGTAATTGTTTAATGGTATAATGCTTCAGTTTTGCAAGATGAAAAGAATGTGCAGCAATGTGTATGTACTTAACAGTACTGCATTGTATACTTAAGAATGGTCAAGATGAGGGCTGGGGTTGTGACTCAGTGGAAGAGCTCTCACCTACATGCATGAGGCCCTGGGCTCAATCCTCAGCACCACATAAATTAAAATAAATTAAATAAAGGTATTATGTCCAACTACAACTAAAATAATAATAATAATAATAATAATAATAATAATAATAATAATAATAAAGAATGGTCCAGATGGTAAACTTTACATTATGATTTTAAATGTCAATACAGTAGTTGCCTTTGGCAAGGTAAAATAGGATTTGGACAAGGAATGGGCATATTTATTATCATTTTATCCTTTTACTATAATTTTAATGGGCTTTTGGGAGAAAGTGTGACAAAACATGAATTTCAAACATTGTAGAAAATTTGTATTTGCTTTTTGATATTTTGGTTTTGTTTTAGGAGAAAATACCATGAGCCAATATGTGAAGGATTAGACTAAAATCAGGGAACCTGAGTACAGTAGATATCAATAGGGAATGGTTGTAATAGTCAAATTTAAACACACTCAAGAATCCATTTCCCTCCCACCCCTAGTCTTCAATTTGAACAAAATTCTTCATGTTCTTCTATTAACTTGGCTGGTAGCTTCTGTCCCCAGCCATCACAAGAGGTCCAGAGAGACCATGATAATGGATCCCTCTGTGGCAGTTTCACTCTCAGGATTGTGGAAACACATCAATAAAAAAATCACAATGTGAAAGTTTAAGAGTTTGTTTGTTTTAACTTAGAGATTTTCAAACAAGGCAGGTGATGAGAGAGGGGCAGTTCCAGGTGCCCTGTAGCACTTCCCTATTTAAGGGTCACTTGGGGTGGGATGTCTTGATTTTTAGGGATTGTTTTCTACTGGGTACTTCAAACAACTCTTGCAACAAGGGCAGCTGAGCAGTTTGGAACAAAGCTATGTCAAAACAGGACCCTACATCTATCATGGTCCACCTTCACCAGGCCTAGACAGCAATCAACAGCTATTTATCTCCTGCTCCTAAGACACATCTCTGCCAGCACCTCTACAACTATACAGTACACCAACAACCCAATCTGAAGAATAGTCATCTTGGTATGTTCACACTGCTGTGATTCTAAAGATCTTCCAATTTGTAGGATCTCACTCAGTTTCACTTACATCAAATATTGGCATTTGGCTTTGATTATTTTCTTTCCCCAAATTTAGTTCACCCTTAATCTCAGATTAACATACAGCATTATCCAAACTATGGGTTAAAACAGACAACAAGTAAAGCTCAGGTACATGTTACCTGTGGAAGAGGATAGGCTGTAGAAAACTGGTAGATAGGAGTTAAGGCTGTGGCTCAGTGGTAGAGTGCTTGCCCTGCACATGTGGGGCACTGGGTTCTATCCTCAGCACCACATAAAAAAAATAAATAAATAAAGATATTGTGTTCATCTACAACTAAAAAAAATATTTTTAAAATCACAAAAAGAAAACTGGTACAGAGATGGAGGGAATCAGCATGCATTGAGCACATCTGTAAAGCTGTGCTATTCATTATAAATAGGTTATGCCATTTAATATTTGTGACAACTGTATGAGGTATAAATGACCATTTTCTGTTTTGTAAATTAATAAACAGAGGCTTGGAGATCTTTGATAATCAAGTTACCAAGTTGGCTAAGTTATGCAGAATAAGGGAATATTTCCAAACATAGCTAGTCTCTCTGTCTGGACATTGTCTTGTCCTTCCTAGGGTGGTTGGCGCTGAGCTGATGAAACTTGATTGCAACCAGAGTGAAGTCAGAAGTCAGCCTTTGCTTGAGATAAAAATGTATAACTGGCACTTCTCACTCTTCATGTGCTTTTTACCAGTTGCTGTGGCAAAGATGCTTCTCCATACAGAGAACAGTTCTACAGTTTACCAGCAGGAAACAGAATTCTCTCTCAACATGTTGGCTCTGGGTCCTACATTAATTCTAACAGAAGAAAAACAGATTCAAAGTCTGTATTTTAAAATTTGGGGTTGCAGAATAAAACATCATGAATTCAGTGATGATTATGTTTAAATGTTAAGTTTATTCTCGCTGCCAAACCACAACACAAAATAATGATGATCATTGAGTTTGCATCAATCCAGACTTTGTGCTTACTTATTTATGAATGCTACTCTGATTTCCCCTAACTCATAAAAGGTTTATAAGAGTACAAGAGGGAACATACTGAGGAGTTTTTAAATATTTAGTAATTGAATGGCAAGTTTTCAAATTATGCCAGAAAATTAAAGTCATATTTTTTGTTCAGAATAATAAACCTGCGTTAGAATGTTGAAGTGGTTGGTTGCTCAGAAAAGATTAACATCCCTGTTTATTTTTTCAAAATTTCCTTCCATTTTATGAGAATATGAAAAGAGTGAATATATTTCTAGATCTATGTAAAGAAAACCTTAGCTAAATATCACTTCCTACAACTTCTTCACCCCAAGATGACCTACTTAGCCATCCTTTAATCCTACTTATTACAAAATGCACCTGATCATTTAGATGACTGTTAGCTCCTGGAAGATAGTCCCAAGCTTTGAACTTTATTCCTTTTGATACTATAATAGTGGTTCCCCATGATTGTTGAAGGTAAGAACCAGCTGTGATGATAATTTTACATGTTAGCTTTTCTGGGTCATGAGGTGTTCAGATATTTGTTTAACATTACTTCTGGGTGTGTCTCTAAGAGTGTTTCTGGATGAGATCAACATGTTTTTTTTTTTTTTAAGGGAATTGAATCTAGGACTTTGTGCATGCTAGTCAAGTCTCTATCAATGAGCTACCTTCCTATCCAAGGTCAATATTTGAATCAGCAGCCCAGGTAGAGCAAAATTGTGGGCTCATTCAATCCACTGAAGGCAAGAATAAAAAACTAAGTAAGAAATCTCTCTTTCTCTGCCCGTCTGTCTTCAAGTTGGGCCATAAATTTTCTCCTGCCTTTGGACTCAAATCCTTTGGATTGGAAATTGCACCCAGCTTTCCAGGTTCTGATCTCTTCAGACTTAGGCTGTTTATACTGGAACTATACCATTACCTTTTATGGGTCTCTGGCTTATAGTCTGTCAATAATGGACTTTTCAGCTTGTGAGTCGACTAACACTTAGACACTCAAGTCTGCATTATGATATTCCATAAGGATACATAATAATCTTGTGATTTTCTGTCTGGATGATCTGCTATTGAAAGTTGGGTATTATGAAGGTTTCCTATTACCATGGTATTGCAGTCTGATTCCTTCATATCTGCCCATATTTAGGTGCCCTGATGTTAGGATCATATATATTTATATTTGTTATATCTTCATGTTGAAGTGACATTTTTGCCATTATATAATGCCCTCTTTAGTCTGTGACAGTTTTTGTCAAGTTTATTTTATCTTATGTAAGTGTAGTTGCCCCTCCTCTCTGGTTACTCTTTATATGGCATATCTTTCTCTATCCATTCATTTTCAGCCTGTGTATAGCCTTAGAACTAAAATGAATCTCTTGTAACAACATTCAGTTTGGTCTTATTTATGAATCCATTCAGTCATTATATATATTTTAATTGTGGAGTTTAGCCTATTTGCATTTAAAGGAATTATAGATAGGTAAGAACTTACTGTTCATAATTGTTTTCTGTCTTTTAGTTCCTTTATTTCCTCTCCTCTTTGTTTGCTGTCTTCCTTACTGATTTGATGATGTTTTGGTAGTGATGTTCTCATTCTTTTCTGTTTATAATTTTATATCTATATAGGTTTTCTCTTTATGGTTATCATGATGCTTGAATAAAATAATGTATATATAATAGTTTATTTTAAGCTGATAACTTAAATTCAATTACATTTTAAAAAATCTACATTTTTCCTTCTCTCCCTTCAACTTTATTCTATTAATGTCAGGTTTTATTATCTTATAATATTATGTTCCCTTAACAAATATTGTGGGCTGGAGTTGTAACTCAGGGGTAGATTACTTGCTTAGCTTGCTTAAAGTTCCTCAGCAGCACAAATACACAAACTGATTATAGTTATTCCTATTACTTTTTATTTTTTTAAAACTAGGGTCAGACATGATTATGTGCCATTATTACATTATTCTGTATTTGCCTATATATTTACCTTTAATGGTGAGATTTATACTTTCATATTCTTTCATTTTACAGTTTGACATCTTTTCATTTTAACTTAAAGAACTCCATTTAAGGGGCTTGGGTTTTGGCTCAGAGGTAGACGCTTGCCTACCATGCGTGAGGCACTGGGTTCAATCCCCAGCACCACATAAAAATAAAATAAATATATTGAGTGTACCTATAACTAAAAAATAAATATTAAAAAAAAGAAGAAGAAGAAAAGAACTTCATTTAAAAATCCTTATAACACAGATCTAGTAATAACAAACTCCCTCGGTTTTTGTTTGTTTGAGAATCTTTTATCTTCTTTTGTATTTAAAGGACAGTTTTGCTTGGTACAGTATTCTCAGAATGCAGTTTTTTTAGCACTTATTTATTTATTTATAACTTTCCCACTATTTTTTTAAATTTATATCTTCCCACTCTTTCATGGCCCACAAGGTTTCTACAGCGAAGTCCACTGATAGCCTTATGGAAGTTTCTTTGTATTTGTGGCAAGTTGATTTTCTCTTGCTGCTCACAAAATTATTTGTCTTTGACTTTTGACAATTTTAGTATAACATGACTCTATGTATATATCTTTAGATTCAACCAAAATTGGGATCCTATGGTCTTAATGAATCTTGGTGTACATTTTCTTTCACAGATTTGGAAACTATTTTTAACCATTTTTTTTTCTTTTTTGAACTCAGGGGCTCTCAACCACTGAACCACATCCCCACAAAAGTAAGACCTCACTTTTGCTGAGACTGGCTTCAAATTCTCGATCCTCTTTCCTCAGCCTCAGAGCTGTTGGGATTACAGGTATGCACCACTGCATCTGACATCTACCATTATTTATCTATGTAGCTATTCTTCTCATTTTCTTTCTCTTTTTCTTCTGAAAATCCTATAATGCCTATGTTTATTTCTTGATTCCTTTGATGGTATCTATAAGTTCTATAATTTTTTTACTCTCTTTAAATTATTTTTTTCATTTTGCTTCTATGAATTAGAAATTTTAATGACTTGTTTCAAGTTCACTGGTTCTTGTTTGATTGAATATGCTGTTGAGGTTCTCTATTGGATTTTCAATTTGGTCATTGCATTAATTAGCTCCATTATTTCTGTTCAATTCTTTTTTAGTGGTTTCCATCTCTTTGTTAAACTTATAACTTTTGCTTATGCATTGAACATAGATTATCTGTTCTCTTGTTGGTCACTGAACTTCTTTAAGATGATTATTTTGGGGCTGTGGATGTAACCAAGTGGGAGAGTGCTTGTCTAACATGTGCAATGCTATAGGATTTAATCTGTAGCACTGCAAATAAAGAAAAAAGATTATTATTTTTTTTTAAATTTATTTATTTTTTTTCAGATAGGAGATCTCCATTTCTAAATGGGCAGTGACTGGAGCCTTATTACTTTGGTGGTGCCATGTTTTTCTAATTCATCATGATTCTTGCAGCCTCATGTTAATGTCTGCTTTTGAAGAAATAGTCATTTCCTCCAGTCCCTAAATACTTGTTTGGGCAGAGAAATCCTCTTTGTCCAGCCAGAGACTCTGGATGGAATCTCTATGGAATCAGAGACTCTGGTTGGCAGCATCTATTAATAAGATAACTTCCATGGTCTATAGGTAGGCAGACACACTGTTGAGATTCATAAATGGGTTGGCCTCTGTCAAAAGAACTGGGTAAGACAGCCACTGAGGTGGCCACAGAACAGCTGTTTGGATCCATGTTCTAATGGTTGAAAGCCCCTGACACTTTTCTTTCTTTTCAGCTACCTCCCAGGTAATCTAACTGTTCCTGTGTTCTCAGTGTTCTAGATCATGGTGACAGAAATGGACATCCTGAAAGGCTGAGGAGGTTGAATATTTCCTTTTCTCTTTTACTTATAGAAGAATTTAGAATACTAAGGGTATTTTTCTCAGAACCATGCCCAGGCTTGGGGAAGGTGAAACATGAATAAAGTGAAACTGCTCTTGTTATCCTGTTCAATAATTATTTTCTCAGGTCTGTATTCATAAGGATACTTTAACTGATCACCTGGATCCATGAGCTCTTCAGAGGTGTTTTTGGTTTGTGGATTGCAGTCACGTTGGTATTTCTCTAGAGAGATGTTATGGTTTGTATATGAGATATCCCCCAAAGCTCCTGTGTTAATACAGGAATGCTCAGAAGCAAAATGATTAGATTATAAAGGCTGTAACATAATCAGTCCATCCTACTTTGAATGGACCGACTGCATAGGCAGGTGGGGCATGGCTGGAGGAGGTGAGTCACTGGGGGCATAATCTAAAAGAGTGCATCTATGATCTTTTCCATTGTTTCCCATGTCTACTTCTATGACCCCACTATGGGTTGAGCAGCTTTCTTCTGCTGGGCCCTTCCCCCGTGATGTTCTGCCTCACCTTGGACTCACAGAAATGGAGCCAGTCATCTTTGGTCTGAGACACTGTAAGTTGCTCTTACTAGGTGTTCTGCTTATGGCAACACAAAGCTGACTAACATGAATTAGTCCTGAGAAGTCATGTCATTGCTCTAATTAACCTGACCATTTGGTTTAAGAAGTCTTTGAAAATGGTTTGCAGGAGGAGTTTGGAAAAGTTTAAAAATGAAGACCGGAGAAGGCTTAGCATGTTATAAGCAGAGCTTAATGGGTGAGTGTATTAGACCAGAATGCCGATGATAAAAAATGCAGACAGTAAAGACTGTGTTCATGAGTTTTCAGAGGGGAATGGGACTCTATTAAGAGGTGGACTGGAGGCCATATGTGTTACATTTTGGTAAAGAACTTGTCTAAGTTTTGCCCATTCCTGAGACTTTGTGTGAAGCAAAATTTAAGGTAATGACCTAACTAACTTGGAGGGGAGAATTTTAAGGCAGCACAGCACTGAGGCAGTGGCATAGAGTTTGCTGGAAGCTTCTAGTCAGGTTTACCATAAGAACCAGGAACAGAAAGAAGACTTGAAGGATTTTAAAAACTTGCAGTTTGGCCAGAAAATTGCATGTAAAATTGGAGACAAGGAAGGTGGGGTCATTCAAGATAGCCATTGAAGAGATGCCAAGTACATTGCACAGACAAGAAAGATAGCTTGAGGGCATGTCAAGATTCTGCAAGACCACACCCACTGCAGGCTCAAGGGGGTAAAAGTTAAAACTCCTTTAAGGGACCATAGCGCTTGGGGGGATGCTTGCACAGGGGTTTCCATAAAGTTGTTTTCTCCAGATTTATTTCACTATGTGCAGCCACTCAAGAACTCAGAGGCCATTGCAGCCTTTGTACAAGGTGCCTGATGCCCTCTAGAGCTGGCAGCAGAACTTGACATTATCCACATAGTTTTGATTCTGCAGGATGCTAGATTTGGGTGGGGGTGGTAATTAAGGTTTCCACAGAGGTTTTAAAGGAAGGCCTTGGAGGGCAGGGAAAGTGTGGCAGGGTCAGCATCTCACAGGGATTTTGAGAGGGTGATTCATGAAGCTTTGAGAAGGAAACTAAAATTGCATAGACCCCCCACCTCCCAGATTTAGAGGTGCCAGTAACATGGCCTGTCCTCTGAGGAAAGTTACTGTCAGCAGAGAGAGCCAGAATAAGAGAGAGGCCATAAGCATTGCAAGCAGCAAGACCAAAGTCCTTTGGAGAGAACATCTTGCCACCATATGCTACAAATGCTGAATGAGGATCTATAGGATTTAGTATATTCCTGGATGGGTTTCAGTCTTGCTTTTGTCCCATCCTTCTTTATATGCCCTTATTTTTCATTTTGGAGTGGGAATGTTTGTGCTATGACATTGTGTATTCATAGTAGGTAACTTGATTTTGATTTTCACAGGAGCTCATAGTCAATAATTTGCCCTGAGTCTTAGAGGAGACCTTGAACTTGGACTTTTGGGCAATGTTGGAACTGTTAAGATTATTCAGACTCTGGAAAGTGGATTAAATGTATTTTGCATTGTGAGATGGCATGAGTTGCCGGGGGGGGTAGGAGTAGAATGCTATGTTTTAGATATGAGGTGTTCCCCCAAAGCTCTGGTATTGATGTAGAAATATTCAGACGTAAAATGATTAGATTATGAGAGTTATAACACTCTCAGTAAATTCGATCTTAAATGGACTGATTGGTTGGTAACTATAGACAGGTGGGGAATGGCTGGAGGGGGTGGTCACTGAAGGCATGCCCTGAAAGGGTTAATCTTCCCCTGCAGTTCCTTGCCCTTGATCTCTCTGCTTCCTGGCCACAATGAGTGGACAACTGCCTTCTACTATGATTTGTTGCTTCATGTGCCCAGAGCAACGGAGTCAGTTGACCATAGACTAAATCTCTGAAACTCTGAGCCACAATAAAATTTCCCTGCTCTAAGTTGTTCCTAACAGGTATTTTGGTCACAGTGACCCAATGCTGACTAATACAAAAGATGAGAACGAGGACCTAATATTCTGACATCTTGTTGATGCATTCTTAGAATTCCTTTTTCCTTTTAAGGTTGAATAATATTACTTTATATTGTCCAATTGGGGTCCAGGTCCTTCATGTCCTGAACAAAGAATTGAGCAGAAGTAAGTCAAATCACAGATGTAATAAAGGCCAAGGTTAAAGTGGCACTCTGTAAGGTAGGATGGAGTGGGCAGAGAGAGAGAAGAGGGGAGAGGCCTACATGTCCGGGAATTCTTGTTTTATATTCTATGAAGAATTCTCCTCTGTATACAACCTGATTGAAGACCTTGCCCCATTTGCTCTCATGGTTACCTTATAATACCTGATTCTAATATTGCCCAATTTACGTCCATTGTCTACTTTAGAATACCTAATTAGAATACTGTCACTTTACCCCATTGGTTACTTTAGAATACTGAACTTGTAGTGGTAGTTGTCATGGGTGATAAGTCCTCAATGGTGGGAGTTGTCATGGTAATATAACTTATTATAAACAGGAACATGATGACTCGTCTCCTTGTCTTATACTCCAGCAGTATTTTTCTCATACCCTGCCTCTGTCATCTTGGCATCACTGAACTCTTACCTAACATTTCCCCCTAAGAAATATGATCCCAAAATTCTTTTTGGGTGGTTGGGAGACTGAAGGTCTCATAGCTGCTTGAGGCTGACAATGAACTGTTGTTCCCTATCTTGTACTCCAGCTGCATTTTTCTTGTACCCTGCTTCCACCATTTTAACATCTTTGAACTCCTACCTAACAATATGCATATACCACATTTTGCTTATCTATTTACCCATCAATGGACCCTTGAATTGTTACTACATTTAGCTATTATGAACAATGTTGTAACAAATATCTCTTTCAGACTTGAATATTATGCTTTCAATTCTTTTGGATATATATTTAGTGTTGGAATTGCTTGATTATATGATAATTCTATTTAAAAAATCTTAAGGAATCATGCTGTTTTCCATAGTGGCTGTACCATTTTACATTTTACACTCACCAACTTGCATGTGTTTCAATTTACCACATTTGGGCTGGGGATGTAGCTCAGTCATTGAGCACTCGTCTATCATGTACAAGGCCCTGGGTTCAATCCCTAGTCTCTCTCTCTCTCTCTCTCTCTCTCTCTCTCTCTCTCTCTCTCTCTCTCTCACACACACACACACACACACACACACACACAGAAATAATTTTGCCACATTCTCACCAATTCTTGTTATTTTTTATTTGCTTGTTTTTTTATATGATAGCATCCATCCTAATAGGTGTGGAGTGGTATCAGGTGGTTCTGATTTGCATTTCCTTAATTATTCATGATGTTTGTGGCCATTTGCATGTCTTTGGAGAAATGTCTAATCAAGTCTTCCAACCTCTTCCCATTTACCAATTCTAAAGGCTCCTCTATACCTTTAAGTATAATTATAGCTATGATCCCACTCCTCAGAACTAATTTTCTATATTAGATTTCTGTCAAAAAAAACCCAAATGTCTGCTATTTACAATGAAAAGAGGTTTATTTAGCTCACAGTTTTGGAGACTGAAAGTCCAAATGGCATAGTGCAGACTCAGCAAAGGCCACCCAAAGGCTGTATCACCTCATGGCATGGGCAGCGATGGCAATAGTGTGTACAGGAGTTAGTGAATGATAGTAGATATCTCAAACCAGCAGCGCAGAGAGCTGGGTAGGGCAGGCTCACTCCTTTTGCAACAACCTTTTCACAAGAACTAGAAAAACATTACCCAAGAAAGAGTTACACAAGAATTACCTTGTGTTCCTGTGACCTAAGGACCTCCCACTAGATCCTTCTTCTTAGAAGTTCCACCACCATTCAACACTACCACCCTGGGGAAAAGCCTCCAATTACATGGTGGACCTTTGGGGGACACCCAAAACAGAGCATACCACATCTATCATGAGCAGGAACAATTAATATAATGGAAAATCCAGTCCTCCCAAAATTAATGTATAAAAGAAATCCAATCTCAATCAGAAGTTATCAATGGAACAGCATAAAATTATTCATATGGACATTGTATTCATCAGGGTTCCTTAGAGTAAAAGAACCAATAGGAGAACCACTGGTGAACCACTGGTGAGAGTCTACTTTGGAAGAAAGAAGAAATTCTAGTCTGATGTCCTTGGGTGACAGGAGCAGCAATAGATGCACCAGCTCAAAAAGAATTGAGTTTATATCTGAACGCTTCCTCCTTCTGCCTTTGTTTCACCAGGGACCTCAGATGATTGGACGATGCAACTGACATTTAGGAAGGTCTCTTCCCTCAGTTTGTCGTCCCTCATGTCAGTTATCTCTGTAGTCACCTCATTGACACACCCAGAAGCCTCTTAATCCAAGGAATCTCTCAATCCAATCAAGTTGATAATTCACATTAACCATCACAGAAATGTTCATATGTAAAAGTTCATATTAAAGAATATCCAAAATATCATGGATAATAGATAATAGCCAAATACTACAAAAAATTACTTTAAAATATAAAACCTTAAAACTACTTTAATCAAAACAATATGATATACGTATTCAAATAAACAATTAGAACAATCGAGAGTCAGAAACTAACCTGTATAATAAATAAATAAACTAACATGTATTTCAATTTGGATATAAAATGGTAATTTATTTAATAAGTTGTATTTTATAGCTGACTACAGAACAATATATCTCTTGTGATTAACAAAAACAAGTGTTGTGTGTGTACACGTGTGTATCTATCCCTCCCCCACATGTTCATACATACCCACATACAGTTAAAACCTGGAAGCATGCATATAAATTTTTTTTGGGGGGTGGGTACCAGGGACTGAACTTAGGGGCACTCAACCACTGAGTCACATCCCCAGCCCTATTTTGTATTTTATTTAGAGACAGGGTCTCACTGAGTTGCTAGGTTCTCATTAAGTTGCTGAGGCTGGCTTCGAACTCCTGATCCTCCTGCCTCAGCCTCCCGAGCTGCTGGGATTACACGTGTGTGCCACTATGTCCAGCCTGAGTTTTAATGGTGATAAACACCAAGAATTGATATGTGAAAAGAGAGTAGGGAGAGAGAGAGCTTTCATTTTTTATTTTAAATGCTTCCATATTGTCAGTTTAGGTTTTGTTTACAAAGAGAGCAAGGCACAGTTTGACAGAATCTATAGCATACTAAGAAAAAAGCATTGAATTAATTTGACTGTTTTCTGTTGAAATTTGTCACCTTGGCTCTAGCTTATTTTTTAGCCCCTGCATTTGGCATATTGTTTCTTTAATAAAGACTTCAGCAATTCTAAGGTTGTCTCCAATTCATCAGTTTTCTCCAATATGACCTTTCCAGGGGACTCACATGTATTTTAGGCTACACTTACATTTCAGTGATAAACAATCTAAACTAATTTCAGACAATCAGTTGGTTTTAGACTCCTTGGAACAATCCATGTATAATATTTTTAGTCATCATTTCTCTATCAGTGATATCTTCATATACAAGACATGTCTCCCAAATAGGTCACTAAATGCTTCTCAGTTTAGGTTTTGCTCTCTACCACCTGGGAAAGAACATTTATCTTGGACTTCAGCTTCATCTGCTCTGAGTTAGTCAATTCATCTGAGCCTTACTTTCCTCATTTCCAAGTGATGTTAATGGTGGTTGTTCCAAATAGAATTGTGATAAAATACTTACCATAGTTTTTGGCACACAGTAAATAAATTGTGAATATTGTGAGTCTTCTGTTTTATAGTATCTGACAAAGGTATTTTTCTTCAGAATCTTCCAAAATAATCAGCAATCTCTTTATTGAATAACAAAAATAATTAAGAATTAGGTACAAAAATAGTAATATATATTATGAGAAAAAGAAAACACAGTAGAATAGTATCCAAAATTTTATTGTGTAAAGAACTTCCTTAAAAAGCTCTTTTTAGGCTGAAGGATTAGTTAATGTAAAGGAAATTTTTATGACTGATACTCTTCCCCTAAGAAGATTATTTTTTAACAGTTATAGATGAAAGACATAGAACCATTTGATTGAGCCACATTAACATTTGACTGTAAATTCTATTACTGAGTTTGAAATACTGACTTAAAAATTTGTATTCATCGTTTTTGTTGACCCAAACTGGCCACATTTAAATTTTGAATGGTTCCCCTATCAGATAAAGTAAAAGATGGAAAAACATTTTACTGTGAAATGTGTCATACTCCAGGAGTTTCATCAAATTGTCCTTGCCCATCAGCAACAATAAAGCTAAAGCATTTACTTACATAAAATAGTGTACTGGTTTTGTTGAGGTTTATTTACTATTCTAATGATTATTTCAGAAAAGCCAGAGCTCTAAATGACAACCACATGGATAATTGCATTGTAATGTGTTTTCATTTCAATTTAGTCAGGTTTAACTCTGAATATAACTGAACTAAGCCCTTACCAATGTTGTGGTTGGTATAAGATGAATAGAAAACAAGTGATTTATTTGTAAAATGTTTGCCCTTATCAATTTCTACTACCATCTACTGTTTTTATAGTAATAATGTCATTTCTTTTTTCACTTGATTAACTCATATCTGAGAAGGAATATTATACATTTATAATAAGTCCCTGTGGAGGGGAAAGGTAAGATTGTTAAATAAGATTGCCCTTTGAACTTTGAACTCTGTGACTGTTATCTTTTGAAAATGGAACTACATAGATACAACGGCCTTGCTGAAACTCTTGACTGTCAAGAAATCGTCCATTTGGAGTCTAAAGCTTTGTTGCTTCCAGCTTTCTTCTCTTTGATATCTATTGATGAACAGAAGATCTTTATTACAATGCAGTCAAGTTTATCAATCTTCCATTAGAGTTAGTGGTTTTGTATTCTAAAAAAACTTTTTTATATACCCCAAAGTCATGAAGATATTATTTTATATTATTTCTCAAAGTTTTATTTTTTGTTTTTTCACATTTATATTTATAATCCACCTTAAATTATTATTATGTAAATGTGAGATAGGGTGAAGTTCCAGTGTTTTTTAATTGGATGGGCTTCCTTTTCCCTTTGATCTATAATACCATCTTTGTCATAAATCCAGAGTCGACCTATGTATGGCTTTGTTCTGGGATTCCTAATTCTGTTTTACTGTTCTGTTTAAGGAGTCAGCAAACTTTTCTTTGTAAAGGATGAAGGTAGGTATTTGGGGCTTTGTGGGCCAAGAAGCAAAAGGAAGATACTGTTTATGTTCTTATATAACTAAAGAGAAAACAAATTTTAACAAATTGGTTGATGAAAATCAAAATATAATCATAAAAACTAAGTGAAATTTTTATAACATTGGTCCATTAATAATAAGAATGTAATTCCATTTTAATCACAGGGATAATATTTTTGCTAAATTGAGTTAATGTTCTCTCTCATAAAAATCAATTGTAAATGCTCATCTGCTAATGGTGATTTAAAAACAGATTTTATGTATTTCATAATTGAAAATATACTTCCACCTATATGACTTTTTGTTGTTTTAGAACAACCATTTTCATTCCAAAGGGAGCAATAGGAAAGAAGAGTTACAGGTCCTAATTAAGTCCAAAGTCCAACAGGGCCCACCCATGATTTAATTGAGAATATTCATCAGGTGGAAGATGTTTATATAATTTTATTAGATTCTTCTTTTAAGGTGTTTGCCTTTTAGTAAGCCATTACATTGGAGGTTAACTACTTCTAGTTAAAAGAGTTAGATGAAAGCTCCTTAACAACATGGTTAGATGGCTTTTGAAATACAAAAATTTCCTTTGTACAAGCATCAAAGTCCCAAACTGCTGGAAATGTAGTTTGAAATTAGAAAATTTAGACAATGCAAATTTGTGTAGTAATGGAGATCTTATTTCTTGTGTTAACTTTTCACAGTGTGGAAAATATATAAAGTCACTTACCAATTTTTGTGATTAAAATTGTAAAAATGACTTCAAAATTTCAGTATAAATTTCACATGTAAGTATTGTTTTGCCTTATAATTTTAAGTTGAATTTTTTAAACAACATTATCAAGTTTGCAGCAAAAGCTAATTTCAAAGCCATTAAGTGTTTAATATAGTGTTGAGATGTTTCTTTTCATTAATAAAAACTGCATTCTCAGCCCTGAGCTACCCAAAAACCACAATAAAACTTTACCATTGCTAAGCTGTAGAATTGCTGTTTGGTAGGGGAAATCTGAATATTTAATTTCTATTTCTGACAAAAAAAATTCTTAGAAGTGATAATAGGTAAGTCCACAAGAAAAAATGAAGTTCAGTTATGCTACTAGTTCAATATCACATGATGGATCCAAATATTTTCCTCCAAGTACCTGTGGATGAATAACATAATGAAAAAAAAAAAACATATGTTTAAACAATTTGTATTTTCCAGGTTTGTAAATTTGTCCACCTTAGCCATTTCCTTCTTTGCATGTTTTTTATCACCCTCAGTTGTTTATATCTTAGTAGATTATACTTCAGGTTTTACTGAATTAGTGTTTTCCCAATTTTTAAGCAATTGTGCACACCAAAATGCTAATAATTTTAAAGAGATTTATTTTCTGTAGACACATTTCTTTGTCTTTCCAATCCAACCTACCACTGGTAAATGACTTTCCTCACTTGGTTAATAAATGAGCCACTTGGAAATTTACTTTAGTTGACACTTCCCTGTTTATCTTTGTGAACAAATTATTCTGTGATTTAATATCCTGTTTTAAAATTTTGAATTTTTCCCCTTATCACTGCTTTCCTGAGGACTGGAACTATTGTGATGAGTGCTTAATCTGAAAAGCAGATATATATTATATTCTTATAGTACAACTATAGTGTTATATATTACATCAACAACATATTCCACTCTCCTTTGTGCCTTTAGAAGATGACATTTGAAGTTAAACTTTCTCTTCCTTTCTTTTTATGACATGATGACTATTCACTGATAATGATAAAATAAAATAAAATGTGGTGTGGAGGTACCATGACACTTGAAATACTGTCCAGTTAAAATGGCATCACTACAATTTATGGTGCACCATGCAGCTGTGTGAAATGATGAGAGTACCACATACAACAATCTCTGTTGCAACTATTCAGCTCTTCCACTGCAATGTGAAAGCAGCCACACAGAATATGTAAATAAATAAGTGTAGTCATTCCAATATAACTTCATTTGTGGTCAGTAAAATTTTAATTTCATGTAATTTTCAGGAATGCTGAAATACTCTTTCCATCTCTCCAACTCCTAAAATATGCAAAAAACATTTTTAACTTACATGCTATACAAAAACAGGCAGTAAGACATATTGGACCCAAAGTGGGCCATAATTCATCAATTTCTGACATAGATGATCATCCAGAATAGTGTTTATTAAGATATCTTTCGAGGAACTCTATTTCTAAAGTAATGCTGACAAGAATACACAACAATATAGTCCCATTTGGAAAATAGTTTTGCAGTTTCCTTAAGAAATAAAAATATGCTTACCATGTGACCAAGTTATTCTGTTCCTAAGTATTTACCAAAGGTAAATGAAAGCATATGTTCATAGTACCTTATAATAGCTAAAAAAAACAGTTATAACTTGTATTTGGTTTTCTGTGCTATACAACAGATTCTTACAAATTTATTGGCTTAGAATAGATATTTCACTTAAATTTATTTTTTCATAGATAATTCACAGTTTAAAATACCAAATACATATAAGAGTATAAAATGAAAAGTCTTCATCACATCCTAGACCTAAGATATCTTCTTCACCTTCCTAATGGAGTTCTTGTTTTCAATATTTTGAACTCTCCAAAGTTGTTTATACATATAAAGCAAATGTCTGTGTGTGTGTTGGGGGGGGCGGGGGTTGGAGGAGGAGTGTATATGTACATTTTGTACACTGACACATACATACGAATACCAGGAATGGAAGGGTATACCCCAAGTGTGGTTTGGATGTATTAGATAAGATAAAGGGAACCGTGACATGAAGGAAATATTTTAATCTTTCTTTATATATATGTATCATTTAGCTGGAAATAATAAGCACATATATAATGTAAAGTGCTCAGGCTTTTGAGAGACAGGTGACCAATGGTTACCTTTGGCTAAATTCTTTTTCATGCTATGCCTAAATGTTCCCATTTATAAATGGAGATATTGATCATTTCTTTCTCATAGGGTTTTGGGAAGATTACAGCAAGTAATTGATGTAAAGTACTTTATGTCTTGTGTCTGACATGTAGCAAATGGTTAGTGAATGTGAGCTATAAAAAATCACCTTAGGCTCATTTTTAAAAAACATGAGTGATTCAAAACAAACTAAGTATAAAATATAGAAAATAGAATAAAGAATACAAAAAAAAAACTATGTAAATAAATCCTGTTAGGTCAAAAATGGGGTAAATTCAATACTTTGAACTCTCCTCCTGTTCTATTATGTGAATTATAGATTGAATTAAGAACAAGAAAAAGCTTTATGCATCCTCAAACATAAAATAAACATTTCTCTGAGAAACAGAAGGCAACAGAGAAGTGGGGTGGCAGAAGCCACAGCCCTGTAGATTTCCAGGTTTAGGAAGCAGCTAGAGGCCCCTGTAAGATTTTACTCCATTGATGTACCAAAAGCACGTGACAGCCCGGCCCTCCAAGGAAAAACTGCTGTTACTGCTGTCTGAAGTTATTGTTCATGTAAACCTGAGTAAATTCACTGTTAGGGTGGCACAGAGAGAACTGCAGAGAGACCTGAGCAAAGCTACCCACGGCCTCAGGTTGTGGTCCAGCTGTTACTTTGGGGAAGGAATTTCTAAGTACTGAGGCCTAGTTTGGAATTAGGTTCCTGAACCACTGAAGGGAAGAAATCATGAAATTATTAGAAAGTGAGAGGTGAGCACAGAAAGAAGGAAAGGGGAAAAATTTCCACTGAAAATGAATCTGTAAATGAAAAATTACAGATTTTCAAATTATATGATGAAAATAAACACTAATAAAGAGCCAAGAATAGAACTCACTGAAAATAACAAGAAATATTTTTAAATATTCCTAATTCTATAATCTGGAAAGAGAAACAAAGGTCCGGAGAAAAATGTAATGAAAGAAGGAATCCAGAGAGATGACTTTTGTTTTGAATGTCTTTGCAGAACTGGATGAATCTCAACATCAGTTTTCATAGTGCCTTGTCCCAGAAGATGGAAAATAAGATTTATGCCTATTAAAAGAATTTTGAACAAAGCAGAGACCACAAGGGTCTACTCCTTGGTGTAAGAATGAATTAGAAATACTCACACATTCTCCAACTACTAGGACTACAGGAAAAATTATCTGTCAAACTTAAGTGTATTCAGGGAAATGAAGATTTCTCCTGGCGACTTTCAAGCATGTTTTCAACCTAAATTCATATTATTTTTGTAGTCAACAAAACCTCAAATCCTGAATTTAAAGTGGTAGTGAACTAGTAGTGCCTTCAGGTGCTTGACACAACCTAACCCTTTTTGGAGAAGACTTTCTTCATTCCAGGTCTCTAAGAATTACCATGTAAGAAAAATTAATACATTAGTTTACAATACAAATCAACAAACATTGGGGCTGGGGTTGTGGCTCAGTGGTAGAGCACTTGCCTAGCACGTGTGAGGCATTGATCCCTACCACCACAAGAAAGAAAAAGAAAGAAAGAAAGAAAGAAGGAGAGAGGGAGGGTGGGAGGAGAGAGAGAGGGAGGGAGGGAGGAAGGAAGGAAGGAAGGAAAGAAAGAAAGAAAGAAAGAAAGAAAGAAATTTTGTCCACCTGCAAATAAAAAAATACTTAAAAAAATCAACAAACAGAGTGAAGAAGAGGCGAGAAGGATCCCTGAACTGACCAAAGACGCATGCCACTGCATCCATCGTCCAGTGCCTGCGTCAGAAAATGGAGATGTCAAAACAGACCAGGCACAGAAAGCTGAAGGTGCTGGAGATGCCAAGTGAAGAATGTGCGTTTTTGATAACTGTGTACTTCTCCAACGCTACCAACAAGTTAATCTTGGCTTTTTAGCCTCAAAAATTATGAGAAAACAAACTTCCATCGTATAAACCACCTAGTCTGTGGTACTTTGTTGTGGCAGCCCTAGAGAACTGATAAGAGTATGCAAAGATCTTCCTTGTTCTTTCCCACAGGACTCTGCCATTGTTAAAAGAAACTTTAAGGTCACATAGCACTTTTTTAATGTTTTCTAGAAATATTTTTTGTCTATGCATAGAAGAAACACATGAATATACTAAATTGATATTTATCTCTGTTAACAAAAAGAATAAAGTTCACTTCTACTTTACTTTTTTATATGAACATTTACTACTCCAACAATTTTAAGTTTTTAAGAAAAAGTCCTCCACCTTCTCTTGAAGCAGTTAAACAAAAGCCATACACACTGTCATCTGTTGTGGCCACAACACTTACCTTTTGGTTGAAAAGGGTTGTCGCCCATCAAATTGCAGAGCTGATTTTATGTAAATTGTCACCTAAGTACTGATACATGAGATCAGTCAATTTTATGAATCACTTTAAGGAAGACTAAATATGAAAACATGGGACTTGGGATTAAGAAATTTTGGGGGAGAATTTTGATCTTAAAACTCACCATGTGGGAGACCCCAGCGACGCGCGACCCACCCTGGAGCTCGAGCTTCCTTCTCCCTTCCACCCAAAGGGCGATCAGCTCGCATGTGCGCGGGGAACCTGTGCCCCCGCCCCGGCCGGCGGCCCCAGCGTCCCCCTCGCATGGCCCCGCAGCAACTCACGCCAGTCCGCGCTGCAGAGCAGCATTCGCCCTGTGCACTCCCAAGACGGGTGTGGGGATGAAAATTCTTGGACAGAAGAGATGATTACTAATTCCATTAAGGCCTAGAATTGCCTATTGTACAGATAGTCGTGATCAGGCAATATAGGAATGGCCCAAGGAAGCCACCAAATTGATTTTCAGGTTTTGCACGACCTGCGACAAAAATTCCCTGAAGTACCTGAAGTTGTTGTGTCCAGGTGCATGTTACAGAATAATAATAACCTGGATGCCTGCTGTGCTGTTCTCTCTCAAGAGAGTATAAGTCACAGAATGTTTACCATCATGGAAGAGAAGTAAATAGAATGAATGGAAGCAGGACTCTAGCACACAGCATTAGTGATGGACAACTTCAAGGACAACTTCAAGGTGGTCAATCGAGTAACGAACTATTTCCGCAGGAGCCACATACAGCACCAGCTCAAGTTCCTCAAGGCTTTAATGTTTTTGGAATGTCCAGTACATCTGGTACTTCAAATTCAGCACCACATCTTGGATTTCACTTAGGCAGCAAAGGAACATCTAACCTTTCTCAACAGACTCCCAGATTTAATCCTATTATGGTAACTTTAGCCCCAAATATTCAGACTGGTCGTAATACTCCTACATCTTTGCACATACATGGTGTACCTCCACCTGTACTTAACAGTCCACAGGGAAATTATATCTATATTAGGCCTTACATTACAACTAGTGGTACAACTTGACAGACACAGCAGCATTCTGGCTGGGTATCTCAGTTTAATCCCATGAACCCTCAACAAGCCTATCAACCTTCACAGCCTGTTCCTTGGACTACTTATCCTGCATCTAATCCTTTGCCACATACCTCAGCCCAACAGTCAAATCAGCAAGGCCACCAGACCTCTCATGTCTATATGCCCATCAGTTCACCTACTACTCCACAACCGCCAACAATTCATTTATCTGGTAGCTCACAGTCTTCTACCCATAGTCAATACAACATTCAGAATATTTCAACGGGACCTCGAAAAAACCAAATTGAAATCAAACTTGAACCCCCACAAAGAAACAATTCTTCAAAATTGCGTTCTTCTGGACCTCGAACCTCCAGCAGTTCCTCTTCAGTCAACAGCCAGACCTTAAATAGAAATCAGCCCACTGTTTACATAGCTGCCAGTCCCCCAAATACTGATGAGATGATCTCCCGTAGTCAACCTAAGGTCTATATTTCAGCTAATGCCACCACAGGAGATGAACAGGGCATGCGGAATCAGCCCACAGTCTTCATATCCACAAACTCCTGGGCATCTGCTGCCTCCAGGAATATGTCTGGGCAAGTGAGCATGGGTCCTGTGTTCATTCATCACCATCCTCCTAAAAGTCGAGCAATAGGCAATAACTCTGCAACTTCTCCTCGAGTGGTGGTCACCCAACCCAATACCAAATATACTTTCAAAATTACAGTTTCTCCCAATAAACCCCCTGCAGTCTCACCAGGGGTGGTGTCCCCTACCTTTGAACTTACAAATCTTCTAAATCATCCTGATCATTATGTAGAAACAGAGAATATTCAGCACCTCACGGACCCTACCTTAGCACATGTGGATAGAATAAGTGAAGCACGGAAATTGAGTATGGGATCTGATGCTGCTGCCTACACACAAGCTCTGTTGGTACACCAGAAGGCCAGAATGGAACAACTTCAAAGACAACTTGAGATTCAAAAGAAAAAGCTGGATAAACTAAAATCTGAGGTCAATGAAATGGAAAACAATCTAACTCGAAGGCGCCTGAAAAGATCAAATTCCATATCCCAAATACCTTCGCTCGAAGAAATGCAGCAGTTGAGAAATTGTAATAGACAACTCCAGATTGACGTTGACTGCTTAACCAAAGAAATTGATCTTTTTCAAGCCCGAGGACCACATTTTAACCCCAGCGCTATTCATAACTTTTATGACAATATTGGATTTGTAGGTCCTGTGCCACCAAAACCCAAAGATCAAAGGTCTACCATCAAAACACCAAAGACTCAAGATGCAGACGACGATGAGGGGGCTCAGTGGAATTGCACTGCCTGTACTTTTTTGAACCATCCAGCCTTAATCCGCTGTGAACAGTGCGAGATGCCATGGCATTTCTGAGCCAGAAGGCCCTATGTCTTCTCTAAAACCACATCTAAAGTTCAAGAATCTAGTCTGTCATCGGGGCAACATTTCACTGCTACATAGAATTTTGTCAAATGGAAGGTGTGACAAGATGGTGTTGTGCTAATATTAAGTGTCAGCCCACAGAGCTAATAATACCTCAGTATAATGTCACAGGAAGTTGAAATCCATCACCTGAAAGGTAATCTGCTGAAAGACTTGGTTGCCTGCTGCCTGACCATGTACAGTGTTACCAGGAGCCCGTTACAGCTAATTCTCACTATGTTAATGCCAAGGTGTTCCCAGTACTTTTTCCCCTCGTGTCACTACTGAATTTTGACAGGAGGAAGAAATAGAATGATAGCTTTTTTATTTTTAAAGCTTTCAGTGAAACACTACATACAAGAGAAGGAACAAGGTTTAACTATTTAAAAACTGCAGCCGCATAGTGCCATTGGCTAGGGGAAGACCTTCACACATCTGTGGTACTCTTGGCCTTGTCTTTGTCTTCCCTGAAAATGTCTCTGTGAAGCCAGAATCTAGGGTCTCAAGATGAAAAGGAAAGCAGCATGCGTTGTCTGTACAAACATGCAGTGAAATACCCCAAAGCTTTTCCTACTGTACAGATCTCTCGAGTCTGCTTTAAGTGATTTCTTCTTTATTATTTTCTTATATTTCTATATGTATAGTGTAATAGCCTTTTGTTAACTAATTTTCTTTTTTCCTTTTAGTGATTAAGCACGATCATGTCCCTTTTTAAGCCTTACCTAAGAGAAGCAATGTCTTAAAATAAAAAAAGCATTAATGAAATGAAACTATGCACAAAATAACTTTCCTCTACTTACCCTGTACTTTGCCCTCATGGGTGCCAATGTTCTGTGAAGACATACAGATGCTGCAAAATGAACTGCAGAAGGTATTACAAGAATTATGTCAGTAGGTCACACTGTGTGCTGACTTTAGAAGTGGGGTCGCACAACATGGTGTTTTGTCTTCCATGGGGAAGCTTAAAACAGAAGGTATTTTAACCCACTCGCAAAGTGTGCCTCATCTGCTTGGTGCCCCACAGAACTTTCACAGGAGATTTTTATCGGAAAAGTACAGTTTCAAAACCAGCAACAGCAGCAGTACCGACAGCCCTTTTATTTGGAAAGAAGTTTAAATGCTTTACTGTTGGGACAATCTGTTTCTAAACCTGACTTTGTGGCAGTAATGTGTATTTATAAAACAAGGCTATTCATATTTAGGACAACTGAAGAAAAGCTGGAAAAAAAGAAAAATAAGCAAACTTGAACACTGAAGCAACCTCAAGCATCTCTTTATTTTGATGATATATTTTTGTAAGGAAAATAAGTATTCAGATGATCAGGAATGTATATAACTCAATGGAATCAAGAAAAGGAAGTATGCATTTAAAAAGAATTATGAAAGTATATATCAGTGCTTAGAATGGGGCTAAGGGAAGTGCTGAAATACAGTAAAAGACAGGAGGTAATGTAGACTGTCACCCACTGTAAATGTTTGCAAGTGGCTGTTTTAAATAATCAGGATTATTACAGTGATCTCTATGAATGTCAAAGCCTCAGCTTCCAGGCTTTACATTATGTATATGGAAAGAAATATGACAATCCTAGGTAATTAGGCAGTAGACCCAGAGCCCTTACATTGGATGCATTTTGTTTTAAAAATAGGCCTTGTTTTTCAGCTTCATCTGCAGTTCTATGTGAAGATTGATAAATCAGTTTTTACTTGTTTTATTAATAAAATGTAATTTGGATATCTTGAGTTGATGGTTTTGTTATTTAGCTGGGTAAACTATCTTTGTAACAGATAAGTTATTTATAAAAATTAAAAACTTATATTCCAAAAAAAAAAAACTCACCATGTGACTCCAAACAAGGCAGCAAGTTATATCTGTTTTCCCTCCTGTTAAATAAAGATATATTATCATTAGGGTGGGGTAATTAAACTACAATAAACTCTTTTTTTCCTATAAAAAGCTCAATTTTTAAGTTGGATATGTTTGATATATACATAACTCATACAACTAATTCATCCCTAAACAAACCCAATTAAATAAATAAAATGGTGGTTGAAGTAAGCACTTAATAATTGAATAAATACAATGAATTACTAAATAAAAACAATTTTTAAACAATATTCTCTCATAAAAACTAGTAATCAATCACCTCATGATGTATTGTTTTAGTAAATCTGACTTTTCAAATGCCAATTGGCATTCATCTTTATTACCTACTTTTCACGTTTCAGAAATGTAATAATTTCTGTAAGAAAACAAAAGTTAAAATAAATTCTAGTTTATTATTCTATTTTTTTAGCAAAAGAAAAGGAACAAAAACTGGGTTGGATACATTTCATCATAGACTGATACATTCAAAATATAACTACTGAGATCCACACACACTGGCCTCTGCCACACAGGGCCCAGGCGCACAGCCCATTCCCAGCAGGGCAGACACTCACCATAGCCTAGCCTCTGGTGCAGGACCACCCCGTCTGACCAGTCGACTACTGAGGAGCCCAGATCCAGCCCAGACTGCCACTCCAGCACACTGGGTTCATGCTCTGAGTAGGTCGGGTTCATCTCTCCCCCAGCGGGGAAGACACCTCCAGAGCCTAGCCTTTGGCGCAAGACCACCTCTTCCTACCAGCAGACTACTACAGGAGGTCAAGCCCAGTGGCCCAGATCCACCCACATCAGCTTCTGCAGGGCCCAGATCCAGAATGCAGTAGCATTCATTGAGGGTCTGAAAGCCCAACATCAAGGTGAGGTACAGACAATCTGCACAGGTACCACAAGAATATAGGGAAGAAACTGTAATGTCTCAGATCCACACTGCAAGAAAGGAAGACACATAGACAACATGAAAAAACAAGAGAAGAAAGTGCCCCAAACAAGACAGGACACTATAATAACAGAACAGATGAACAGTGAAGTTGATGAAATGTCAGAGAAGGAGTTCAGAAGGTTCATAATCAAAATGATTTGTGAATTAAAGAATGACCTAAATGAGCAAATACAAGCACAAATTGATCACTCCAACAAAGAAATAGGAGAGCAAATACAGGTAGCAAAAGATTACTTCAAAATAGAGATAGAGACTCTGAAAAAAAAAAACAACAGTCAGAAATCCTTCAAATGAAGGATAGCTTAAATCAAATAAAAAACTCAATAGAAAGCATAACCAACAGACTAGATCACTTGGAAGAAAGAATGTCAGATAATGAAGACAAAGTATACAATCTGGAAAATAAAGTTGACCACACAGTGAAGAAAGTTAGAAACCGTGAACAGAACATCCAAGAATTATGGGACAGCATCAAAAGAACAAATCTAAGAGGTATTGAGATAGAGAAAGGCACAGAGTTTCAAGCCAAAGGAATGCACAATCTCTTGAATGAGATAATATCAGAAAATTTCCCAAGCATGAAAAACAAATTGGAAAACCAAATACAAGAGGCTTACAGGACACCAAATGTACAAAATTACAACAGATGTACACCAAGGCACATTATAATGAAAATGCCTAACATACAAAAAGAATAAGGATAGAATCTTAAAAGCCACTAGAGAGAGGAATCAGATCACATATAGGGAGAGACCAATTCGTTATCTCGCAGATTTTTCAACCCAGACCTTCCAAGCCAGGAGATCGTGGAACAACAAATACCAAGCTCTGAAAGAAAATGGATGCCAACCAAGAATCTTATATCAGCAAAACTAAGCTTTAGATTTAATGATGAAATAAAAACCTTCCATGATAAAAAAAAGTTAAAAGAATTTACAACTAGAAAGCCTACACTACAGAGCATCTTCAACAAAATAGTCAAAGAAGGGGAAATGAAAAAATAATGATGAAAATCAGCAGAGGGAGGGATTACACTAAAGGAAAATCTCATCAAAGAGAAACCAAGTCATGTTAAATATCAGAAATAAACAAAAATGGCTGGGAATACAAATCATGTCTCAATAATAATGTTAATGGCCTAAACTCACCAATCAAAAGAAATAGACTAGCAGATTGGACCAAAAAAAAAAAAGACCCAACAATATGCTGCCTCCAAGAGACTCATAGAAAAAGACATTCACAGACTGAGGTTATGGGTTGGGAAAAAGCATGGACTGCAGAAGAAAGCAGGGGTTTCTATCGTCATGTCAAATAAAGTAGACTTCAAACTAAAGTCAATCAAAAAGGATAAAGAAGGACACTACATTCTGCTCAAGGGAACCATACACCGACAAGACTTAACAATTATAAATATATATGCCCCGAACAATGGAGCGGCTATGTTCATCAAACAAACTTTTCTCAAGTTCAAGAGTCAAATAGACCACAACACAATAATTTTGGGTGACCTTAACACACCTCTTTAATCACTAGATAGATCTTCCAAACAAAAGCCGAACAAAGAAACTATAGAACTCAATAATATAATCAAAAACTTAGACTTAACTGAGTTAAGAATATTCCAACCTTCAATGAGAGAATATACTTCCTTCTCAGCAGCACATGGATTATTCTCTAAAATAGATCATATACTATGCCACAAAGCAACTCTTATCAAATATAAAAAAGTAGAGATACTACCCTGCATTCTATCAGATCATAATGGAATAAAATTAGAAATCAATGATAAAATAAGAAATAAAATACACTCTAACACCTGGAGACTAAATAATATGCTACTGAATGATCAATGGGTTACAGAAGACATCAAGGAGGAGATTTAAAAGTTTTTAGAGGTACCCAGATAGAATATATCAAAATTTCTGGGACACTATGAAAGCAGTTCTAAGAAGAAAGTTCACTGCATGGAGTTCATTCCTTAAAAGAAGAAAAAGTCAACAAATAAATTACTTACCACTACATATCAAAACCCTAGAAAAAGAGCAAAAAATCAACACCAAAAGCAGCAGACAACAGGAAATAATTAGAATCAGAGCTGAAATGAATGAAATTGAAACAAAAGAAACAATTGAAAAAACTGACAGAACAAAAAGTTTGTTCTTTGAAAAAATAAATAAAATTGACAGACCCTTAGCCATGCTAATAAAGAGAAGGAGAGAGAAAACTCAAATCACTAACATACATGATGAAAAAGGAAATATCACAATAGACACTACGGAAATACAGAAGATAATTAGAAATTATTTTGAAAACGTATACTCCAATAAAATAGAAAATATCAAAGGCATCGACAAATTTCTAGAGTCATATAATTTGCCTAAATTTAAGTAGGATGATATACACAATTTAAACAGATCAATTTCAAGTGACGAAATAGCAGATGCCATCAAAAGTCTACCAACCAAGAAAAGCCCAGGACTGGATGGATTCACAGCCGAGTTCTACAAGACCTTTAAAGAAGAACTAATACCAATAGTTTCCAATTTATTTCAGGAAATAGAAATTGCTGATGATATAATTCTATACCTGGAACACTCTAACTTGTTTTCTAGTTTTCCACCAGAAAACTCCTAGAACTAGTAAATGAATTCAGCAAAATAGCAAGGTATAAAATCAACACCCATAAATCAAAGGCATTTCTGTATATCAGTGAGAAATCCTCAGAAAGGGATATGAGAACAACTACCCCCTTCTCGATAGCCTCAAAACTAAATAAATAAATACATAAATAAAATACTTGGGAATCAACTTAATGAAAATGATGAAAGAACTATATAATGAAAATTACAGAACTCTAAAGAAAGAAATCAAAGAAGATCTTAGAAGATGGAAAGATCTACCTTGCTCTTGGATAGGCAGAATTAATATTATCAAAATGACCATACTTCCAAAAGCACTAAACAGATTTAATGCAATTCTGATCAAAATCCCAATGGCATTCCTCATAGAAATAGAAAAAGCAATCATGAAATTCATCTGGAAAATTAAGAGACCCAGAATAGCTAAAGCAATCCTTAGCAGGAAAGAGAAGCAGGTGGCATCACTGTACCAGACCTTAAACTATACTACAGAGTAATAGTAACAAAAACAGCATAGTATTGGCAACAAAACAGACTGGTATTCCAATGGTACAGAATAGAAGACACAAAGACTAACCTCCAAAACTACAATTACCTTATATTAGACAAAGGTGCCAAGAACAGCATTGGAGAAAAGATAGTCTTTTCAACAAATGGTGCTGGGAAAACTGGAAATCCATATGCAACAAAATGAAATTAAACCCCTATCTCTCACCATGCACAAAACTCAACTCAAAATGGATCAAGGATTTAGGAATACAATCAGAGACCCTATATCTAACAGAAGAAAAAGTAGACTCTAATCTCCATCATGTGGGATTAGGCCTCAACTTCCTTAATAAGACTCCTATGACATAAGAATTAAAATCAAGAATCAATAAATGGGATGGAATCAAACTAAAAAGTTTCTTCTCAGCAAAAGAAACAATCTGTGAGGTGAATGGAGACCTACATCTTAGAAGCAAATCTTTAACCTTTACACATAAGATAGAGCACTAATCTCTATTATATAAAGAACTCAAAAAACTAAACACCAAAAATACAAATAAACCAATCATTAAATGGGCCAAGGTCCTGAAGGGACACTTCTCAGAAAATGATGTATGATCAATCAACAAATACATGAAAAAATGTTCATCATCACTAGCAATTAGAGAAATGCAAATCAAAACCACTCTAAGATTTCATCTCACTCCAGTCAGAATGGCACTTATTATGCATAAAAACAACAAGTGTTGGCGAGGATGCAGGGGGAAAATGTACACTCATACATTGCTGGTTTGACTGCAAATTGGTGGAGCCAATATGGAAAGCAGTGTGGAGATTTCTTGGAAAATTGGGAATGGAACCACCATTTGACCCAGCTATCCCTCTCCTTGGTCTATATCCAAACAACTTAAAAATAGCATACTACAGGGACACAGCCAAATCAATGTTTATTCACAATAGCTGAACTGTGGAACCAACCTAGATGCCCTTCAATAGATGAATGAATTAAAAAAAATGTGGAACATATACACAATGGAATATTACTCAGCAATAAAAGAGAATAAAATCATGGCATTTGTAGGTAAATGCATGAAGTTAGAGAAGACAATGCTAAGTGAAGTTAGCCAATCCCAAAAAGCCAAATGCCTAATGTTTTCTTTGACATAAGGAGGCTGATTCATAGTGGGATAGGGAGAGGGAGTATGGGAGGAATAGATGAACTCTAGATAGGGCAGAAGGGTTGGAGGTGAAGGGAGGGGGCATGGGGCAATTAACGATGGTTGAATGTGATGAACATTATTATCCAAATACAGGTATAAAGACACAAATTGGTGTGAATTACTATATATACAACCAGAGATATGAAAAATTGTGTTCTATATATGTAATAAGAATTGTAATGCATTCTGCTGACATATATAAATTAAACACACACACACACACACACACATGCACACACACACACACACTCATCGCCTTCTGTAAACAAGGTGTTATGCTAAATTCTAAAGGGAAACAGATGAATAAGTCTCAGCCACAGTCTTCAAAAATTTATGACTGAATGTCTGTCATTCATTGGACTTAAAAAATTCTGTTACAAAAAAAACCATTATCATAAAAAACAACAATTAAAGTGCTTTATTTGAACCAAGAATTTGTTATCTGTGGGGGGCTAGAGATAGAGTTCAGTGGCAGTGTTTGCCAAACAAGTACAATGTTCTGGGTTAAATATCCTAACACACACAAAAAATAATTTGTTATCTGTATTTTCATGTATACAGAACAACATAAATTTTATAGAAATTCATTTCCCCTTACATTCCTATAAATATCCTAGTTGCCCAATACCCATATTCATCCAGCAGGATGACTTTTAACCCAAATCGAACATGATATGACCCTTTACCATACTCTGTTCCCTCAATCTATTTTCACATAACAGCAGGTCCTGAGTTGATCTTGCCATACAGGTATGCAGGGAATCCTACAGCTGCTAAGAAGCTCAAAAGTAGATGCAGAAATGATCCCTGGAGCAAATGTAGGCAGCTAGGTAGAACCTGTGAGGTCTAAAGTCATCTTCCAAGGCCAAGAACCAAGTCAGGATGAAGGGATGAGGCTGAATCAGCCTCTCTCTTCTCAATGCAGGGAAGATGGACACAATCAGGTCTGTGGGGATTGCTAATCCCGGGCTCCTAGGGTATATAGACCTTTATGTCTTGTGAAAATGTCACAGGATGGTGGGGCAGCCTCCATCTCATGAGACCCTTGGAAACAACTGTTAGGATAAAGTGGTTGCCAAGGCAGTGACCTCATTCACTTCCCCAAAGGAAGTGACCTCACCTCACTTCCTTGATGATGGAACTCTCTGAACTTGGGATCTAGGAGGTGAGGCATCCAGAGGCAGTTCCACTCCCAATGGGCTCACATGATTATCTGTACCAAGGCCACAGTCATTCTTTGTTGGTACCTAGTGATGTGTGGATAGCCAAATGCCTTGAATGGTCTCAACAGGGGCCTTTCCTGAGAAAGAAGTGTTGGCTCATTGCTGGCTCCTGACAACTACACAGAGATGGCCAAGGAGACCAGAGCTGAGATAGGACAGGCCACTGCTGAGGAACATATTTTCACCCACCAGTCAGAGGACAGAGTGGATAGATGCAGACCAAATACAGGGGTGGTTTGTGTGTCTCAGTGGGTGTGTGTTGCAATTTGTCATTTTGTCTCATGTTCTGAGAACATGAAAAAAAAACGGTTTTTTTTTTTGTTGTTGTTGTTGTTGGTTTGAAATGGACTGTTTATTAGTGAGCCATTTTATGTCAGTGGATTCCACTGGGTTGTGGTTAAAGAGAGTAGAGAGAAGAATGCAGCCGTGAATGTGTCCTGTCTAGTTTAAATCTTTGCAGGACTCCTCATGGCCAATTTATGAATGGACTGCTGCTTGCCTTGCAGATGGGCAACACCTACCAAGATCCTAAGTTCCTGTATTCTTCCTGAATTTTGGCCTCTCTCTGAAGGGGTTCGTGGTTTTGTGTCCAAGATGTGTACCACATTCAAGCTCTGTGATATGGCCATGCACTGGATTGCTGAAGGGCATGCCAAGCATCTCAGAAAACTCAGAAATTAGCCTGACTGGTAAGGATCTCTCTGGAGAATCCCTGCTTGGATAGATAGTAACCCAAGTTGCATGATTGGGAGCTGTCAGTGCCACAGTGTTCAATTAAAGACAAGTTTTTCTCCAGGCTTCTTTCTGCCCTATTGTTCTGTTCCCCTGAATGTCAGGGAGGTGTTTGCCTTAGGGCACTCCTTTGGGAATCCTCAGGAAAACAGTTTCAAATGGAAATGAAGAGGCCTAATCTGTGCCTTTTAAGTAAAGTGCTTTGTAAATGCTGTGTCTAAATCAGACTCTTGGCCCTGTGTGAGGCTGTGAATTACATTCTCAGCACCCCAGGAAACTCAAGAAAAATCCCATGTGTCCATCCCAATCTAAAAGGATGAAAAAGAAATGTACTATTGGATGAAGTCTCTTGCCTTCCTCTGGTCAGGCTCTTGACGCCTATGAAGTCAGAACAGTGATCCTCTTTGTCAAATGAGTTGTTGCAAGCCCTCCAGTATCTATCACACAGGTGTTTGGGTTTTTTCATGAGTCCAGTACACATAAAGAATCTACCCCTGGCAGGCAAGAGGCCTCTAATTTGACAAGCAGAGCAGTATTAACTACAGGCCCATTATATCTATCCTGTTTCTAGGGAAGGGTGTCCAGGCCACCATGACATTTGGCATATGATGGGCATGAGAGCTTACTTTGCACACCATCTAAGACTGCTCACCCAATAGAAACCCCCAGCCAGAATGTTATGATGAGTGTCTGTATGAAAGAAGATGAGGGCCATGTGGGAGTGGTTTTGTTAGAGTAGTGGTCTGTTGTGTGGTGGTTAGAAAAGATGACTGGGTCCACCTCAGCTTGAACTCTGGTGTGATGCCATTAGAGACTGAGTTCTGGAACTGATCTCAGAGAACTATTGCCATGAACTGTGTTGGGATTTTAGAAGGCCAGGCATTAAAGGAGCCTGTGGAAACTGAGATCTAGGCCGAGGGTGGCTTTCTCCACAGCACAGGGAATCTCAGCCAGGATTTCACATGATTTTGCAGTTAAAGCCTTCTCAGCTATAGTTGAGAGCCCAAACTCACAGGAACCTCATATTTTAGACCCCAATGGGCCTGGATTCCTGTGACCGTTCGCCACGCCTTGGGAACCTTGCCTGCATGCGATCTCCAGAGCTTTTACTGAAAGGATATTCCTCAACACTTCATGGCTCCTGAATGAATTAAAACCCACAGTGTCAACGTCTTCATTCTTGAAATATGGCTAGGCCAATACCATGAAGGTTTTGAGAATCCCATGACCAGAAATCCCTGGAGAACTTTTAGATCTCCTGTTGCTCATCATGACTAAACCAGCGAGTGCCATTTTTGACTGAGTGGAATTCATGACCCTGGTGAAGAACAGAGATGCCAGTGAGTAGGAGCCAGCAGGGAACTGGGCCTGGAGCAATGGAGTGCAGGTGTGTGATCCAACATCTGTGGTGGGCCCCTGTGGTTCTGTCATTGGCTTCCAAATGACATGTGACTGACAAGGTGCAGCCAGGAGACCTGAAAATATAAAGGCATTTTGTTGTGGGGAGAGGATTTGGTGTTGCCAGGGACCAAAAGGGAGTTCTCCTTCAAAGAATAGCCTGACAGTGCCAGGGTCCAAAAGGGAGTTCTCCTTCAAAGAATAGCCTGACAGTTACAAGAAACAGCCCCTTGGGAGACATCTTGCCTGAGACACCCCTGCAGCCATCTCTCTCCCTAAGACATCCTATGGCCATCTGTCTTCCTGAAGCATCCTGCGTTATCTCACCTTGTGAAGACTTCTAGCAACTGCTGATAAAAGAGCTTTCCCCATCCCCAGCCCATAAATACCCCTGTGTGAACAATAAAAGTTTGCAGCTTGATCAGAACTACTGTCTTACTGTCATCTCTCTGTGCCTCTTGTCCCTTCATTCCTCCCCATCTAGGTTCACTGCCCACGTTGATGTGTCCTGCAGGTCGGGACATTTGGTGCCCAGTGTGGGGCTCGAGCCTTTGACTGAGAAGGAACGCCGTCCTCCGGGGAAGACTTGGCCAAGAGGGAGCTCGAGATCGCCTTGGCAGACACAATGGAGAGACAGATCCAGGAGGAGAGTGAGGACGACGCAAGGTGAGTGACCCACCATGGGACAAGCAGTTTAGTGACATGAGTTGTTTTTGTCAGGCCTCAAGGAGGCCCTCAAGACACGGGGGGCTTGTGTTAAGAAAAAGGACTTAAAACTATTCTTTTCATACATAGGAGAATTGTGTCCATGGTTTCCCCTTGAAGGGACCATTGATGGTAAAAGATGGCTTAGAGTAGGTGACTGTTTAAAAGATTATTATGAATCCTTTGGCCCAGAAAAGGTGCCTGTTCCCACCTTTTCTTACTGGAATTTAATTAATGAAATTCTTAAAAGTTCACCCTTTGACAATGGTACCTTAAAACTTGTCAGGATTGGGGAAGAGGCTATGCAAAAGACCTCTCCTCCCTCTTGTCCCCCCTTGGCATGCCCTTCAGTTAGTATAGACACAGATCCTTCTCAGTCTCCCCAGGACCCTGGGAGCTTTCCTGGTCCCGCTCAAAATCCCACTCTAATGAATAAGGCTCCAATGGTTACCAACCACCTTTATCCATTGACCCCTGGGGAGGAGGCTACCTTGGAGAAGGAAGCAGCTCGGTACCATTCAGAAGACCTGCCACCTCTCAGGACCCCGCCACAGTCTATAGGACTTACACATCCCCCTCCCTTCTATATCCCTCCTGCCTTTTGTGCTCCGGCCCTTCAGGGGCCAACTGCCCCCTCAGATATTTTTTCTCCACTTCCCCTGCCTAACCTGGCTCCCTTGCGAGAGTATCTCCAACATAGACTGGAACAGATCCAACTCTTAAAAGAATTAAGATCCCTTGACTCTGAACTCCGCTCATTAGCCTTAGGCAGGAGTCAACCGGAGCTGGCCCAAGGCGGTCTAATACAAAGGCTAAGCCGTGCGTGCCATCGACCTGTTCTCGCCTTCCCAGTCACCCGCAGTAAGACAGATAAGCCTGCCCAGGCTGAGGACAATGACTTAGACAAGGATCAAGAGGAGGAAGCAGGGGAAACGGATCAAGGGGATGAAGCGGGGGGTGGGGGGGGGGATGGCAAGAGGAAGAGCAGGACTCAGAGGATGAGGAGTTCACCCCTAGGCAGGAAGAAACCCAGAATGTTTATAAAAAATTAAGCCTGCACTTTCTCGAAAAACTTAAAAAGGCTTGTACTCACTATGGACCCACTGCGCCCTACACATTGGCTTTACTAGAGAGTCACAGTGCACAATGGCTTACTCCTAATGATTGGAAATTTTTAGCCTGAGCCACCCTCAGTGCCGGAGACTTCCTGTTATGGAATGCAGATTTTAAAGAGCACTGTGGGGAAACTGCTCAAAAAAATTTAACTAAGCCTTCCTCTAAATCCTGGACTTATGTTAAGCTACTAGGCAATGCGCCTTTTGACACTAATCCTAAACAGGCGCGTTTCCCTGCTGGACTTTTGGCGCAGACTCAGACAGCTGGCTTACATGCATGGAGATGCCTCCCTCAAAAGGGCTCGGCTACCACTTCCCTAGCAAAAATTCGACAAGGGCCTGACGAGCCTTATAGCGACTTTGTTGCCCGGCTTAACCTAGCCGCGGAGCGCCTGCTTGAACCAAGGGAAAGCAAAAGCACCTTTGTAAAACATCTTGCCTTTGAAAACGCCAACCCGACATGTCAGGATGTTCTTCGACCACATAAGGATAAAGGGGAACTTTCTGATTTTATTAGACTCTGTGCCGGGGTGGGTGCAGCCCATGCCATGGGTCTCGCCATAGGTGCTGCCTTTACCACGGTCTTTCGCAATCCTGGCTCACGTACTTGCTTTACTTGTAAACAACCTGGCCATTTTGCACGTGAGTGTCTGACAGGCAAACAAAGCCCTAGGGATAGGGTGTCCTCAAACCAGGAGTAAAACCACCCCCAGCCACCCTTTGCCCTAGATGTGGTAAAGGTCGTCACTGGACCAGTGAGTGTAGATCTAAGATACCCTTGTACAGCCTATTTCTTCCCGCTTCTTGGGAAACTCCCTCTTCCTTACCTGCACTTTAAGGATTACTCCACCTCTGTCTACTTAAAAAAAGGACAATAAATGCAGTAATGTGTTGATATTATAGATTGTTTCTTCGGGATGATCTTGGCTAAATGTGTATCTAAAAGATGAATTTTTATTGTAACAATCTGATATCTGAATGGGTTTCTAAAGCATTGCACAATCTTGCAGTTAAAAGTTGGATTTAAGTAATTGTTTAGTTTGTGATTTCAGATAGTTCATGCTAAAAAACTTAAATACTTAGGATGGAAAATTAAAGAACTCTACTTCCAAGTTGGCAAGTAACTCCCAATCATTGAGTTTTATTTTTTCATCATTTTTGAACTGGGTAGCCTAAAAAGAGTTCACTAGGTGTACCAGTATATTAACTTGGGCAAAAATAATAAATTATGATATATCATCTGTTCCCCTCAGTGTATAAGATTTAAAAAAAAACTGTTAAATTAAAACGTTAGTCTGGCTTATTGAAATGACATTAATTAGCAACAGTCTTGGGAATTTTCAAAGCTTAATTTTGGATATACATGGTAGTGTGTGGATTTTTTCCAGGTGATTTCATGTAACTTAATACTACTTTAGGAACTTCAGAACAAAGAAAGTAGCTTCATGATCCTAAAGAAATTTCTTCTGATGGTAGAGATCCTATTTTCAGTTTTGTGTGAGCAAGTTTTTCTAGTGTAGAAAGATATAAGGATATAAAAATTTGAGAATTACATCTTAAACTTGTATCATAATTTTCAACATCCAAACCTGGAAATTATGACTTATGGTTAAAATGCCTTAGGCATGAGGTTTCTGCTCAGAATTCCAGTTTTCCCATTTTCTTCCAGACCTCAGCCAGGACTTAAGTTGATATGCAAATAGAAGAAGCCTGGAGTCCGCTCAGTAGGAGATAGATCTGATGATAGACCTAACCTGATCTTTTCTTAAAATTGGGCATCTCGCCATAAAACCATAAAAAGATAATTTCGGCTTTACTATAAATTACTGCAAATTCTGAACCTGCTTGGAATGCCTGTCCGTGCCTTGAACTCACCCATGCCTGGCTCTCTGACCAGATAGCAGCCCTCTCTGAAACTTAGTGACACCTCATAAATATTGGCCTTCCCTGGCCAGACAACAACCCTCTCTGAGGCTCTAATGGTCCTCATAAATTCTGATGTTGGGGCCAACAACAAAAAAAATGTAAAACTACCATTAGTGTGATGCTTGTCAGAGTTCTGTTATCTGTAACCCCCCTTTGTGTAACTTTCTGGGCTATAAAGCTGGGCTGTAGGAAAGGTGGGGGCTGTCTTGTTCCCGCAGTTTTGGGAGGGAGAGGCAGCCCGGCCGGTCAAAATAATAAGCTTGCTTTAATTTGATTTTAATTGGAGTCAGTTGTCTTTTCTTGCATCCTGGTCTAACATTTTGGAGTTCCCCAGCGAGATGACCCTGGCCAACCAGTTCACAAGACCAGACTGCTGAAAATTCTGAAGCCGGCCTTCGCTCCAGGGCTCCAGGCTGGAGAGCCACTCCAGGGGGTGTGCAACTTGAGATGTTCCAAGGCCTCTGAGTGAGCCTTCAGTCCCAGGAGCACTGCAGTGAACTGCCGCACTAAAACTATCAGCAAGCACCTGGTGGAGGAGGACTCCATAGGTAAGTTAGGCGCGATACAGAATAATACCTATGATATTGATGTTGGAGTTACTTCCTTTGGAAATTGCTCAACAGTAAAAAATTATTCCTCACCCACCCCATCTCTTTGTCCCCCCAATGGCACAGTTTTTATGTGTGGAGGAAACTTGGCCAGCGAATTGGACCGGTGGCTGTGTTCTTGCCTTATTATTCCCTGATATAACTATTGTCCCAGGAGATGAACCTCTACCCATTCCTAGCCTAGACACCTTAGTCAAAAGACACAGGTGGGCAATACAGGCCTTACCACTCCTTGCCAGCCTTGGAATAATAGCTGCTGTAGGCACAGGTACAGCTGGCTTAGGCACGGCTATACACTCCTACTGCCACCTGTCTCAACAACTTATAGATGATGTACAAACTCTATCAGGAACCATTAAAGATTTACAGGACCAAAGAGACTCCCTGGCACAAGTGGTCCTTCAAAACAGACGAGGCTTAGATCTGCTGACAGCTAACCAGGGAGGTATTTGCTTGGCCTTAAGGGAAGATGCTGCTTTTACGCCAATAAATCAGGCATAGTACGGACTAAAATTAAGCAGCTTCAAGAAGATTTAGAAAAGAGATGAAGGGAACTATTTGAAAACCCCCTCTGGACTGGGCTTAATGGACTTTTACCATACCTTCTTCCACTATTAGGCCCTTTGTTGGGTTTACTTTTAGTGGTGTCCATAGGACCCTGTTTTATAAACAGGCTGGTACAATTTATTAAAGAACAGATTAATATTTTGGCCTCTAAGCCCATACAGGTTCACTATCATCGTCTGGAGATGGAAGACCGCGCTGCCAACATTTATTTAAAAGGATGTTCTACCCTTCTCACAGGCTTATTTCTTAAGTTTACATCCCCACAGATCCCCCCTTTCTTAAAAGTGTCTTTTTACCTGAACTCAAACAAGACTAAACTAAAAAATAAATTGTATGGTTTTTACTAATTACTGGCCAGTCATCCTTTTAGGACTCTTGCTTTTCTTAGATTCTGTATTTTTTGAGCTCATAATTTTGATCCTACAGACAAGTTAATGTTTTCTGATCAGTTCTATTTTTGTTCAGCTGTGGAGTTTTTAGACATTGCAATGGAGATTTCACCTCAAAAAACAGCTACAAGGCCTTGTATATGTGTGCACACTTGTGTTATGTGTTGTATGTCAGTATGTCTGTATGTGACAATTGGCAGATATGTGAGGAGCACTCAAAAAAAAAAAGTAAATAAATAAAAAAAATATATAAAAATAAATAAACAAATAAATATGGATCCAAATATCTTTGATTCACGTGATTCAAATGGTTCAATTTCAATTGGGTAAACAGATAAAAGTAAAGATGTCTTTAAAATTAAGCTTATAAGTTTTTCTAGGTGTTCAACAATAAAACCTAACAAAATGTTGATGTCTATAAAATAATTGCTTAAAAAGTTACAAGTATTGTTTCATAATGTGAACAAAAAAGAAGGTTAACAGATGGAAAAAAAAAAAACTAAAAGGTTCTAGACATGGATTTAATAGAGGAAAAATGTGTTTCTGGATAAAAAGTCTATATGATTGAGTTAACAAAAGGGTTTAAGTAAGTGATAAAAAAGATTTGTGTAAATGTGTAAGTTTTTGAACAAGTGATCTTCAAGAAATTAAAAATTATGCAACTATGGTTAAACAATAACTGTTACTTTTTCAATATTGTAATGTTATTTCTTTAAGAACCAAACTTGGTTAATATAAAATCATCAATGCAATTATGGTGCTATTAATTCATATCTTCCAGGTATACAAGTCTGTAAGGTAGAAGCTTCAAAAGAGCATTATATCAAGCTGGTGTTCTGAAGTTGTATGGTAATTTTAGGCTTAAAAGAAAAACATGTTGGAGATTTATTTATATCATTTGTGTTCTCTAACTGGATTTGTTATCAATAAGATATGTAAAGTTCTATGTTACTTTACACTGAGATACAATTCAAATGTATTTTTAAGTTAATGAGAGCCTAATCTGTGTAAAGGTTTTATTGTACAACACAAAAGTATTTTGCTACTTTTCTGAAAAAAAAGGGGGGGAGGTTAGAAGTTTTCAGCCTTTTATTCATGTTTTAGATGTGATATTATGTTGTGTTAGCTAATATTCATGTAAATTTGAACAACAATTTATGTAAGCTTTGTAAAATGATGTCTAAAAAGCAAAGATCAGCCTCAGAACTATAGTGCTTAAGATTTATGAAGAGCCCGAGACTATGAAAGAAGTAGGCCAGATTTCAGTACGTTTAAAAGTTGTGTCCAAAAGTTGGTTTTTGCCAAGATTACTAGGATCTCAAACAGGGGATTATAATGTATAAGCCTGCCAAAATTCGAGGTAGCTATTATATAAACTAAATATGTTTTTACCTTAGTTAATCTTAGTTTGTAGTTTGCCTATAGATGGTTTAAAGATTGCCTGTTAATATTTTGCAGAGGTACTACTTTAAGAACTCACAACCTGGGTTAATTTAAGATAATGAGTTACAAGGAGCTATCACCTACAGGATAGAGAGATAGCCTTACATTAAGAGTACTGGGCTTTAATGGCTGTTAATTTATTTGCTGGATGTTTAGGATCAAGTTTTAAAATTAAAGATTTGGCTCTTGCCCTCTGAATCAGTCTGAGTCAGGGAATAGGGGACTTCTTCAAAGAGCTTTACAACTCTGGGCCACATAACTTCCCGAGCAGGGAGATTAATGAGACCAGTGGAGGACAGAAAGCCAATTATTAGGGCATTTGCTGTGAAGAGGAGGGTCATCAGATAAGGGAGACATCCCTGATGCTTCCGAGGGAAGCCATATGGTCAAGCAAGGCCTGGACCCATCCTAGCGCAAATGGCACTAGCAGAACTGGGAAGCTGCTGTAAGTTCCCGAGGACTCCCAGGGAAACTCGGCTGACTGTTAACAATAGATAAAAACAAAAGTCAGTTTGACTTGCTTCATCCTAAACACTTAGCAAAGACAGTCAAAGCCAAAACACTGCTATTCCTGAGTATTTTAAATAATAATAATAGTTAAATGTAACTTCCAAGAATAAGTAAACTGGAAGCTGCAAAAGAGATTCTCATACAGGAATGCCTGATAACCATCAAAAGGGACTAGCAGAATAGTTTTAGTTTAAGGCCTTTAGTTCTAACCTACACAGGTAGGCTTAATGTTTGCTAGTATGGTTATCCAGCCCTAAGTAACAGAATTAAAGATTTCTCTATTAGACACAGGCTGGTAAGGTATGGTCAAATATTTTATATAAGTAAGGGGGAGATGCCAGGGACCAAAAGGGAGTTCTCCTTCAAAGAATAGCCTGACAGTTACAAGAAGCAGCCCCTGGGAGACATCTTGCCTGAGACACCCCTGCAGCCATCTATCTTCATGAGACATCCTATGGCCATTTGTCTTCCTGAAGCATCCTGCGTTATCTCACCGTATGAAGACTTCTAGCAACTGCCGATGAGACAGCTTCCCCATCCCCAGCCCATAAATACCCCTGTGTGAACAATAAAAGTTTGCAGCTTGATCAGAACTACTGTCTTGCTGTCATCTCTCTGTGTCTCTTGTCCCTTCATTCCTCCCCATCTAGGTTCGCTGCCCACGTTGATGTGTCCTGCTGGTCGGGACAATACATATTCATTTCTGAATACTCAAAATGAACTTCAGAGAATATTGAGTACTAACCCTAATATTTCTACAGTAAGTGACCCAGTTTAACATCTATGAAAGTATATTCATATGGGAAATGATGTGTATTGTGTAGTAAATTTTCATTCATAATTGTTATATTCCTCTTTCTTCAGTAATGATACATCAAAGGATGTATCTTTTTATCCACAATTCACAAATTGATATGCATATGATTCATTTTCATTCACTCCCTGTATTGGAACCCATGTATATCTCCATGTTGCTTTACTTATTTTTTTCACGAGTTTTCTTTTATAACACAATACTTTGGAATTCCATCATCCTTTTCAAAGCAAAAATCAAACACAGTTTGTTGTAATTAGTAACCCTAATATTACCAGTAGATGTATGACTACTTGGATTGAATGTTTGTATGTGAATACCAGATTTCATGTATTTTTGAAAATATCATTTCAATCCATTATTTAAAATAGTAAACTATTATACTTTTTATTCACCGTATGGTCTATTCATGCATCATCTCTATATACGTAGACCCAGGGTACACCTATTTTTATCCACAAACTCTGAATGATAGGGTTTCAAAACATGCTCCCAGAAATGGTGGAAGAAATATGCATGTCACCTGCTCCATGTATTCTTTTCATCACATCATCTTCTGGACACAAAATGCAAAACTCACACTTATCTTATATTTCTACTAAAGCCTAATTTTAATGACGGCATGAATTACTAAAATCATCTACATCTGCATTGCCTATTGTTTTCAAATTTCAATCCTACGGTGAGTATACACTTGTTTCTTTCTAGAATAGTGTATTCACCCATCCCCCTGTTGAAAATATCCCTGATCTCATACTCATTTTATACTTTGCCCGATCTCCTAACATCCCTATGGATATCTATTTCCCCAAGTGCCTTGTTGTGACTGACTCTTCTTGTGTGCTGACATTCCCATTTACACTCCAATGGAAATTCATTGGATTGCAAAAAGGGCCTTTAGTCCAAATCCTAAACTCACTCTTCTTCCTTACCCTAGTCTGGAATCCTGCCTACTCTCTCTATTTCACTGAAAGTTCTCTTTTACATTCAGTAGTCCCAGGTACAAGATCTTATGCCATTGTATATGGATTTACAGGATTCATCTCTGCAGAACATAATTAAAAACTATCTATCCAAATCAAGGGCCCAACACCCTTTTGTGCTTCAGATCTTACCTACTTTTCTATTTTCATACTTACATTTCACCTTACATTCTTACAAATATCCCAGTTGCCCAATACCCGTATTCATCCAGCAGAATGACTCCTAACCCAAATCGAACATGATATGACCCTTAACCATACTCTGTTCCCTCAATCTATTTTCACATAACAGCAGGTCCTGAGTTGATCTTGCCACACAGGTATGTAGGGAATCCTACAGCTGCTGAGAAGCTCAAAGGTAGATGCCGAAATGCTTCCTGGAGCAAATGTAGGCAGCTAGGTAGGACCTGTGAGTTCTCTTCCATGGCCAACAACCCAGTCAGGATGAAGGGATGTGGCTGAATCAGCCTCTCTCTTCTCAATGCAGGGAAGATGGACACAATCAGGCCTGTGTGGATTGCTGATCCCAGGCTCCTAGGGTATATAGAGCTTTATGTCTTGTGAAAATGTCACAGGAAGGTGGGGCAGCCTCCATCTCATGGGACCCTTGGAAACAATTGTTAGGACAAAGTGGTTGCCAAGGCAGTGACCTGATTCCCTTCTCTGAAGAAGTGACCTCACGTCACTTCCTTGGTGATGGAACTCTCTGAACTTGGGATCCAGGAGGCAAGGCACCCAGAGGCAGTTCCAGTCTCAGTGGGCTCACTTGTTTGTCTGTACCAAGGCCAGAGTCATCCTTTCTTGGCACCTAGTGATGTGTGGAGAGGCAAATGCCTTAAATGGTCTGAACAGGGACCTTTCCTGAGAAAGAAGTGTTGGCTCATTGCTGGCTCCTGACATCTACACAGAGATGGCCAAGGAGACCAGAGCTAAGACAGGGCAGGCCACAGCTGGGGAACATATTTTCACCCACCACTCAGAGGACAGAGTGGATAGATGCAGACCAAATACAGGGGCAGTTTGTGTGTCTTAGTGGGTGTGTGTTGCAATTTGTCATTTTGTCTCATGTTCTGAGAACATGAAGGAAAAAAGTTTTTCTGTTGTTGTTATTGTTGGTTTGAAATGGGCTGTAGACTAGTGAGTCTTTCTATGTCAGTGGATCCTACTGGGTTTGTGTTTACAGAGAGTAGAGAGAAGAATGCAGCCATGAATGTGTCCTATCTAGTGGAAATCTTTCTAGGACTTCTCATGGCCAATTAATGAATGGACTGCTGCTTGCCTTGCAGATGGGCAACACCTACCAAGATCCTAAGTTCCTGTATTCTTCCTGAATTTTGACCACTCTCTGAAGGGGTTCTTGGTTTTGTGTCCAAGATGTGTACCACCTTCAAGCTGTGTGACATGCCCATGGACTGGATTGCTGAAGGGAATGCCAAGCATCTCAGAAAACTCAAAAATTAGCATGACTGGTAAGGATCTCTCTGGAGAATCCCTGCTTGGATAGATGGCAACCCAAGTTGCATGATTAGGAGCTGTCAGCTCCACAGTGTTCAATTAAAGCCAAGTTTTTCTCCAGGCTTCTTTCTTCCCTATTGTTCTGTTCCCCTGAATGTCAGGGAGGTGTTTGCCTTGGGGCATTCCTTTGGGAATCCTCAAGAAAACAGTTTCAAATGGAAATGAAGAGGCCTAATTGTGCCTTTGAATTAAAGTGCTTTGTAAAAGCTGTGTCTGAATCAGACTCTTGGTGAGGGACAAGAAGCATGTACTATTTTTTGAAGGGTTGTAGTTAAGTTCCCCATTATTAGTCAGTTATATAATTCTATGTGAATAAAACACAATTATTTTGAATTTCTGTAAACAGGAAGATAATATATTTAATCTTAGAATATTGATCAGATCTTGAGAAAAGTTTATTAACTATAACAAAATATTTGCTTGGTTAAGCATACAGAAAATATGTCATTAGTATTTCTTTTCTGTAGGCTCCTGAATCGTGAAATTTGTACTGGTATTTGTATTTAAAGATTTTTAAGAGGTGGAAAAAATATTCGTGTGTTCCAGAACCTCTATAGTAGATGCAATCTTTATGACATTTATTCATCAATGTACTATGCAATAAAAAATAAATGGGATATGCAGTTTGGATTATTCATAGACAATTCACCTAACATGGATGCTTTTGTACAGATTTCTTACCATTGCCAATATTTATCCATGATTTTTATTGCTATTATATCTCTAAGTTTTCTCCCCATTTCCATTACTATCACCATTAGTTGGTCTCTTAAAATATTTTTTTAAGATAGTATTAGTAATCAAACCCAGGGACACTCTTACAGTGCACTACACCCTAAGTTCTTTTTAGATTTTGTTTTGAGACAGAAGCTGACTCAGTATCTGAGACTGGTCTTGAACGTGCTGTACTCCTGCCTCAGACTCCTGAGTCACTGAGATGACAGGTATGCACCATAATGTTTGGCTTTAATACTTTAACTTGTAAAACAGAGTCTACCTTAAAACCTTTGAAATATGATAATCAGATACAGTTACTATTTCACTGTGAACCTCCAAAGGCTTCCTATTTCACATAGGATGCATTTTAACATCTGATTGTGACCAGACAATTTGTATTCATTCAGCCCCTTTCTCTCTTTTGGTTTGACTTCTGGAACATGCCAAATTCTTTCCCCACCTTTGTTTTACATTTGTATTATTTTGCAATGTTGCTTACATCATTTCCTTCTTTAAATACCATGGGTCTCCTCAGTTCAAGTGCCATCACTTCAGATAGACTTCCCCCAGTCTTGTAATATGGCCACCGTCTTCCACTCACTCTTTCTCAAAAAAAAAAAAAAGAAAGAAAAAATTACTATTACTTACAATTTAAATGATTTTGTATACTCATTGTGTGATGATAAACTCAACATTTTAGTTCAATATATGAACAAATGGGTAAAAATAATAAAATTTTGTGCTTATTCTTTATCCAAAAAGTAAAGCAATAATTTCTAAGATTTACAGTTTCTGAAATGTCCACATTCAGTGATATATGCATATACAGATAATACTTGAAAAAAAGTGGCAGTATTTTTGGTGTAACATCAATGGTTATTAGAAATTATGCCAGACTAGTGAAAGATAGATGTCTGCTTTAGTTGGTGCCTATAAGGAAGAGCATCAGATTTAGTTAGTCCATGGATAGTAAAAATTAAATAATTCAGAAGAAGAAGAATTCAGAAGAATAACACCACAAGAAATACTAATATGAATAATGGGAAGTTTTTTCTTTCTTACTGTTTTCTCCTTCATTTTGTCTCATACTCCATTCCCCCTACTTCAGTTGTTTCTATGTGTCATTTTCTGAAGTTCCATCTGGATTTCTTACCACTTTCTCAACTTACCACTCTTCATTTTCATGAATAAAACTTATGTATCAGTGGTTCTTCTCCTAGGGACACTGCCACTGAGTTACCCCTATCCCCTATTACAAAAATTACTTTGAGGGACCAGGTTTGTGGCTCAGTGATAGAACACTTCCTGACATGTGTGAGGCATATTTTGATCTCCAGCACCACATAAAAATAAACAACAACAACAATAAAAGCTTCCTTAAAAAAATTACTTTCTAACAGGTTCCTGAGGCTAGTCTCAAATTTGTGCAACTCCGATCTCATCCTCCCATGTAGCTGGGATTACAATTGTGCCCCATCATCATTGAAGCTTTTTCTGTCTGCACATGCCTGTTTCAGTTTGTTGACTTTCTAAAAAAATAATTAATTATTATTTTTATTTATTTATTGACTCTTTAACTATACAGTTGATATTATCCTATGTGTTCCAGAAGAACAACAAAGTATCTCGGTCTTATAATTTCTCTGAGAAATATTTTTGACAGTTTGAAAGAAATAAGAAGACAACAAATGGCTTTCAGAGATACCCATTTTTACAATCCAGATTCATTTTTAATGCTTTAGGTCAAATTTTAAGTCCTTAACACCCCTCTCTAAAATGTTGGACCATCTTGCACATGCAACCTGATTTAACTAAAGATATGGAGCCCGCTGCTGTGGCCCATGCCTGTAATCCCAGCAGCTGGGAAAGCTGAGACAGGAGTATCACAAGTTCAAACCCAGTCTCAGCAAATGTGAAGTGCTAAGCAGCTCAGTGAGACTCTGTCTCTAAATAAAATACAAAATAGGGCTGGTGATGTGGCTCAGTGGTTGAGTGCCTCTGAGTTCAATCTCAGATACCCATAAAATACATAAGTAAATAAATCAATGAAAAGATGAGGTCAGAAGGGATAAAAGTGCTTAGAAAGGGTATTTTGGCTTTGATCTCTGTTCATCTCTTCTTACCTCTGTTTTTTGAAAATCAAGTAAAAAATAAAACAAATCTAATGAAAAGATTGTCAAATAAAAAGTTATTTGAAAAAAAAAAACTTGAGAAATGTTATAGATCTTGTATTCATCAAGACCAGAGACATGGATTTAATGCTTCTTAAGTCTGTGCATTGTTTTATTTTGATGAAACTACAGAAGGATTAGCAAAATACTAACTCTATAATCTTAGACCTGGAAGAAGGATAACAATATAAGAACTGGCTGTGATGTATAATATGGAATAATTAGCTTGCATTATGATTATGAATAATGTTTCTGTGAGCAATTGCTTTCAACATTTTCATTTAAAAATGATTGTCATATTAACCTTGGAAGAGGATTAAATTAAGAGAAATATTCTTAATCATTACACATTTTAACTAAAACTTTAGTTAAATAGGCTCTAATAGTTCAAAGCCAATGGAGTTAGGAATAGTTCTTGAATATTATGTTTGTGTTTTTCAATATAATATTTTGCATAAAGATTCATGTCATTTTTGCTCCCAAGTAGGTAATTTTTCTTTGTTTATAAGGAGAATATAAAGTCTTTGTAAAAAAAAGAATAAAAAGTTTAATGAATAGCAAATATGAAAGAAGCACATTAAGAAGTTTGAGAAGTTTGAGAAATTTGAGCTGTTAAGATAAAATTCCAAGTGTTGGTCTGTTTATTCACTAATTCAGACAACATGCCAACCTATGAGAAACAGGTAACAGATACAAGCAAAATAAATTTTCTTTCTAGTTCAAACTGCTTCAGAGAAATATGATGAAAGAGCTAGTGATACCTGGATTACAACCTTAGTAAGATTAGCTATAAACACACACACATACATATATGTGTATATATATATACACATATATATGTATGTGTGTATATATGTACATATATTTAAAGAAAAGGAGAAATACATATGTATTAAAATATACATATTGAATTTGATATAAAATTAAAGCAATATTGAAATGGAAACTGACATGATAAAAAGTTTTGTTATGTTGCACTTCAGCAATGGGACTGCTGTTTCGTTTCTCCTATTAGCTGTTAATCAAATTTATGTTGGATCTTAATGTTTTGCATATATAGTTGGAAAACATTACCCTTTTTATTGTATTTAAAAATACCCATAATTAGAAATAAGAAATAAAATTCAAAACATGGAAATGGGAATTCATATACATAATATATTTAACAATACATCAATATATACACTACATGTAAGTAACACTAACTATAAACGAACTGTGTGTTTCTGATTTGATTAGCTTTTCTGTTAAATGTGAATACCAATAAAATAATTTAATAATTTCTTGCAAATATGTTATATATGTTATATAAAAATAACTTCTTAAAAATCAGTACTCTTGGTAAAATCTTTATTATATAGTCAGTATTTTAACATGCTCTTATGTGTATTTTAACATGCTCTTATTTGTATATTGACAGAATTTGTTTATGCTATGTGACATAGTTAAAAAGTTTCAAAATAAGATGATTACAAAGAAAAATATTCCTCATATTATAGAAGTGATTACAGCAGTACCTACATAAATGTGATATGCTTAGATATTAAAATTATGTAAATTTTAACTTTATTAAAATTATGAATATTAGAAAAGTTTTGCAGGAACAACATGATTTTATAGAATAGTATCAAGGAGGAAATATCAAGTATCATTTTGATATATATCTAAAAGTTTAGAAATAAAAGACCTACATATGACCATTTTATTCATTTCTAGAGTAAGTTCATCATTATCTGAATTATATTTCAAATGCTGAAATGCCAAGCATGCAGGAATGAGATAAAAGGATGATCCAACTTAGTTATTATCTGAAAGTTGAAAGGAATTTGATTTAGTGACAGGATTGGAATAGAATACCATATAATGGTAGGATCCAAAATTAGTTTCTTGGAAATAAGGGCATTTAAAAAAATACATATTGAATAAGCTCAATCTTATTAAAACAGAGAGACATCCAAAATGTAGATGTAATGGAGGAACAGATTAGTAGATCCTGTTTTAAAATGGTCTTAAATCAATTTAGAAAGTAAACTGAAAGGCACATGTAGAAGTAGAGAAGTGAATGAAAATCACAGATAATTAACATTTCTAATTATTTGTTGTCATACATGTAACAAACCACACACACACACACACACACACCACACACACACACATACATACACAATGCCTTTATTATTGATTATAATCATCAACACAGACAGTGTATATTAGGACATTGTTTCCTTATTATAGAAATTAAAGTTGAAGTTCTGGGAAATTGACTATTGTCAGACTGCATTGCCCAAATCTTTCTTTCAATGCTATATTAAAAGATTTCCTCATTCTTTGTAAAGCTAAGTCATATATTCCCTGTATTTTAGGCATTTAAAATTTCAAAAAGTATATTCAAACACCTTACATAAGAGAAACATTTTAGTCAATTATAAAATAAAATTAAAGAAATAAATTATTTTTCAGAAATCAGTACTCCACGGGACAGGAGATATGAAAGTTGAAAATATAATTAAAATAAATCATCATTATAGGAATATCTCAGCATGTTCATTTTCAATGAAGTGAAAATAATAACAATGAATTTCTTTTGGAACTTTTTAATTAATCACTCAATACAAGTATTAAAATAATGGTATAACCATTGTATTGTGTCTCATGCACAAGGCTAGAAACTGTACATTTGGTTGACATTTTTAAAAAATAACTTTATTTTATTTATTTATATGTAGTGCTGAGCATCAAACCCAGTGCCTTGCACGTGCTGGGTGAGTACTCTATCACTGAACCACAAACCCAACCCCAATGTGGTAGACATTTATATTATCAAATTATTTTACAACAAGTTTGCTGATACTAATAATCAAATAGCTCATATTAACTTCATTTGATTAGTATCAACAATTTAAAAAACATACATCATGATGGATATCTTACTGTCTCAAACCTATGTACAATGTAATGGAATAATTATGAAGAAAACAGTGTATAGTATGAAAACAATACTACATATGATATTATAAAATGAACTTCCTACATAAGTTCTTTGAAAATATAGATAACTATGATAATTTCCTGAGCAGAAAAGTTTTATTCTTTTCAGTTTTTTTCTGTGTGTGGGAGATCTCTCTCTCCCTCTTTCTCTCTCTCCCATTCTCTCCCTCTTTCATAATTTTTTATGTCAAAGAACATCAGATAGGCTGTATATTCATGAACATAGAATTTGATAAATCTGATGGTGAGCTGTATAATAATTTTGTAAAAACTGAATGGAAAAAATAATTGTATAAAAGCCAAAATTTAAATAGACATTGGTATTACTAGTTAGTAAAATTAAAATTTAATAGAAATGCTAATGGAGATATTATTGAAGAAAAATAGAAGCTGATAAGGAAACTAAATAAAAAGAATATTGTCAGAGTCATGTAAAATTGTTGAATTGTTTCATGATTTATTGTGTTCTTGTTTTAAGTCTACAAGTACTTTCTGGTTTTGAAAACATAATAAATATCTACTATCAAAACATTAATGAAAAATTATCCATATAGGATGATGCTTACTAAATCTAAAATTATAAATTTGTGTGTACAGAAAAAGGTACAGCAAACGTACAGATATTTGAAAGTAAAGCCTTTCTTTGGATATAATATTGAAAATTTGTGCTGACCAAAGAAGGACGAAGAACACTCTATCAAAGAGGTAAGTCTAAGTCAAAATATATTAAATCATATTATAATGTAGGCATATACTTTATGGAAATATCATTGTATCTAAATAAAAGCATTAAAGTTGGATAAAATACTTTTAAAATGTATGGTGTCTCATTGTTTGCTAACATTTTCATATTTGAACTTTACTTATAGACAATGCTTCAAGCTAGGCAATATTATCATCATTTGAGTTTTCAGTAAATTTCCATTGAATTTTTGTCAATGCTCTGAAAAATTGAAGATTCAGAAAAGGAAGGAAGGAATAAAGGAAGGGAAGAAGAAAGGAAAGAAGAAATGGAGGAAGGAAGGATGGAAAGGAGCTGGGAATGGAGGGAGGAAATAAAATAATCCTGCTCTTTAGAAGCATGCACTCCAAATGCAGATGCACAAGTATTTATAAATTGCTTATTCAAAGTTTTATTTTAATTGCTATGGTTTGAAGGCTGTTAAAATGACAAATGATTTGTGCAACTCATTTAATCCCCTCAAAATTGCCGCAGTCTCTGGCTGGGCACAAATCACGAACCTCCACACAGCTTGTAGATTCAAACAGCAATTCTTTATTCCCGATCTCACACCAGCCGTCTACAAACACGTTCTGGGGGAATCCACGTTCTCTGCCCAAATCCACCACTCCTGGGCTTCTGTCTCCCAAATATACTGTATGACCCTAAGAACTCAAGAGGAACTCAGCAGAAGGATACACCCTATTCTAAAGGGGGAACACCCTAATCTCCTATTATGCTAAATTGCCCTATTCTAAAGGGGGAACACCCTAATCTCCTATTATGCTAAACGGCCCTATTCTAAAGGGGGAACACCCTAAACACAGATCCGCCCTGGTCCTTGAGCAAGGTCACCTTACATGCAATGTCCTGCAAAATGTCCTATTTCCATGAGTCCTTCCACTAAAGAAACATGGGGGTACGCTGGCAAGGAAATTGTCATACCTACTTGGCTGATGGCTCCCAGCATCTCCCCCCTTCTGATTAATTAAACAACAAGTAATGTGGCTTAAGGACCGTGCCTGGTAGGTTGTCCAGTTCAACATATGGTTCTTACCCTTCATTGGAAAACTGACCTTTAGGCGTCAGCCTCCTGTCTTAGGTTGATACCACTACAACTGGATCATACCCGTCACTGACTACCGGTACAGCATACAGCCATACTTGTGGATAGGTCTATGCACCAGTGGGGGGTGAGGTTCTTTGCCTCACCTCTGTTGGCCCCCAAATTTGGCCTTGGTGCCAGTGGGGGAGTGAGGTTAATGTGGCTTAAGGACCGTGCCTGGTAGGTTGTCCAATTCAACATATGGTTGTTACCCGTCATCAGAAAACTGACCTTTAGGCAACTGACATTTAGGCGTCAGCCTCCTGTCTTAGGTTGATACCACTGCAATTGGATCATACCCGTCACTGACTGAGACTGCGGCACAAAATGATTTCATATTTTTTAAAATGATAATAATAACAATACCTACAAATAACATAACATTCAAATTTCTTAAATAAAATCAAGCAAGATCTGCAAGATTATCAGAGAGAGAGAGAGAGGCAAAAAAAGAGCTGATAGAGGAGAACAACAAATGTCCTTTTTTTCAGTGAAGGAATGCTTTGTTTTTGATAATTTCAACACTTGAAAATAAATGTCTCAGCACTGCCACTCTCCTCTCTCTCAGATCTCTGGCTTAGGACTAAACAAGACCTGAAACTCAAGAGGAAGGGGACTGATCAAATAATCTTCAGAGGACATGCTCCTGAGAATTAGATGGAGATCTCTGGAGAACTGATCCACAGGGGCAATAAGGAAATACTTCACTTCATTAAGTGTTAAGGTTGTGGTGAGGTAGGAAAGTCAATCAGATCAATGTCAAACTGATATGTAGAAGTTTAATCAATGCAATTTCTTAAATACCGTGTCTATGTAAATGACTAAAACCTCCAGGGAAGGTTTTCAGGAGACACTTTCAGGGCACATTGAGGAATTACCTATAGCCCATTTGCCTGGATTCCTTCTTCACATATGTTCCTAGTTACTGCCCATGAAGTTCAACTTCATCTTTTGTTTGAAAGGCAAGTTCTATTGGCTCAAGCAACATTGCCAAAAACTCTGTAGATGACTGTAGCTTGTGAAATAAAAGATGTAATATTTCCTGTAGGAAAAGTTGCCTTAAAAAATAAGGGGGAATGGTAGAGGGGAGATCACTGTACCATTGGCCCCCATGATTCTTGGATTTTCAGATTAGATCTAGAAATACACTCTGGTTTTCCAGGCGACTGGATTGAAGAGGCAGATCATTGAATTTCTCAAATGCCATGATCAGATTACCTAATTCTGTCATTATAGATATTTATTCAAATATGAAATAATGTATTGATATTACTATTCATTTATCTATTTATCTAAATTCATTCATTCATTTATCTACTTATCCACCATACTCTCAGTTATTTCTCTGGAAATTCTTGAATAATATACTAGTCTACAAAGTAACTACTACAAATGTGATTTTAAAAATCTGATCCAAGTTACAGATACAGATCTTTGGGAACACTTTTTTATGCATCTATATTTTTTGAACTCATGAATATTAAAAAAAATTATACTTAGGAAATAAAAAAAATGAGTTATAACAATCTGAAAAAAAACAGGGAGTGACAGAAGTAGAACTTCTATTTACAGAGACTGAGGATAATATAAAAGTTTCTTAAAAAGTTGACCCCTGACTTTGACACCTCCAACCCCTAGTACCATCAATCATTACCTTCACAACACTGATAAACACTCCAAAATGCATTGCAGAAATTCTGGAAAAGCTCAGCAAGAAAGTGGTCACAAATTGAATTTCTTGATTAAAATAGAGTGAATCAGGTAATGAGGGGCTGAGTTACCTGTAAATGGAAAGCAGGGGATACAACCCCCATCAGTGTTATTACAACTTACAGAACAGATGGAGGTAACAACTAATAAATATGGTTATTAATATTTTGACTACAAACATCTGTAAAAGTCTTCTGGCTTGTAGGTGCACATACACACATATCATTTTTACATATACACACAGAAACATAAATGTATGTATTATATATTATATACAGTTGTTCCTTGAAGTATAAATGTGATACATCACAAAAAAATTCAACATATGCCAAAAATATTATAAGTTAGAATGTATTTAACACTTTCACAAACTTAGCACAAATTGAAATGTCATAAGTTGGATCAGGAACCATATCTACCTGCATATATATACATATGTTATATTTGTAACTATGTATGCATATGTGCATGATAAAAACAATGGTTATATTATATAATTTATTCAAGATGTTTTCAGACAAAATTGTTAATGCTAAATATTAGTTCTAATACAAATGAAAATTTTATTAAATTTAAATTTAGAAGCTTAAGAACAAGTAATTAACTTAGTATACCCTAAATATAACTGCATGTCTTAGCTATTAATTTAAATTATTCTTTATGAAAAACCATTGAAGCCCTAGGGCAAATATTAACAATGCTAATTTCTAAAATATTTTCTTATATTAACCATAAACTAGTGCTTGTCTTATTTCTGTCCCATGATATATTATATCCATGCTAATGCAGAACAGAATAAATTATTATCTATTTCATAGTTTTTAATATGAAACTGCTCATAGTTGCTTAAAGCTAACACTTTCTTGTAGCATTTCAGAGAATAAATTGAGGATTAAGTGTGTGAATATCTTTTTTCTTTACATCCAGTAGATTTTTACTTACCATTTTTTCAAAGCTCAATATTTTAACTATAGGAAGTTAAGAGAAGTTTTTCATACTACTTCTATCAATTGTCTATTATTTTTAGAAGTATATATTTTTATACTGTAACAATCTTTTAACATTATATTTAATAACATAAGAAATTGGTATTTTATGATTATGAGTGTTCTTAAACTTGTGACTCAAGGCCAAATACTTAGCTTGATATCTCCATTAGAAAAATATTTAAAACTTTACCTTTCAAGAATAATTTTACTGTTTTCTATCACACTCAAATTCCAATTAAGTGGAAATCAATTGCTATTTTTCAAGCTCTGGACCTTTTACCATATATTGTAGAATCCATAATATAATGTGATTAAAAATAATGGTGGTGACAGAAATATGTAAAAGTCAATACATTGATTTTTACACCCGTTAAAATTGCAGACATAATTACATAAAATTAAAAGCATTCTTTTATTATAAGCAAATGAACTTTACCTTGTTGTGCTTGATAAAATGATTCCCAGTTGACTTCTAACAAGTAATTAGCATGTTTTAAATCTTACAAATCTTATATCTAGAGATTTTTTTTCATTTTGAAGGTTTAGGTTTCTATAAGTCTTGACATTTAACTACTGTATATGCATTGTATAAATTTACCCTTTAACATTACCAGTCTTCTTTAACATAATGATGAACATCAACATTACCAGTCTTCTTTAACATAATGATGAAGGTTATTATTTTTAAGTTTAAAAAAAATGATTATATTGATATAACCACTCATTTAAATATTGAAATTAATATCAAAAATCCCTGATCTGTAGTCACAAAGTGCAACATCTATATCAGTTTGAAGGCAAAACATTCTGTGGGATAATTTGATATATATTTTGTTAAATATAACATTTATTTCACATATTTTACTAGAAAAAACCTGCATTATTAATTTGTGTTTACTTCCACAGATTTCCTGCAAATGCTATTTATGATAGAGCATATACAATTTTCCAAAGTCCAAAAATTCTAGGAATGTATATTTGTCTATAAGGGTTACATAAGATAGTCTATAAATACATCACAATTTCATAGTAAGTAAATTTTATATATTTTTTTACTTAATATAATGCATGTTTCTTAATTCAGAATTTGAAAAACAGAACATGTCTTGCTTATGGACAAAGCATTTCAAGGCCTCTGTACTCAGGCAAGCACATTCAGGTCACATTAAGCTTTTGGAATGCAGGTTGCTTGCTGTGGGTTTGTCAAGACCTAGTTTCCTTTAATAACCCTCTGATTGAACCAGATAGAATATGTAGAGAAGGAATACTGATTCAAAAATCTTTCTTCTAACAGCAATGCTCATTAATGTACCTTGTGTTCTATGGCTTAGAACTAACTGCACAGTGATACTATGTGAGTAATACAAGGAGAAAAAAGTATGCAACTTGTCAGCACCATTTGAAACATGTGTCTTTATTATGAATGAGTGAGCACAGCATTTTGTTAGATAGAAAAAAATCTATGCATCAGGTTCTATTGTTAATATAATGCAATGATTTAAAATGTTATATTTTATATTCATACCGAGAATTATGTTCCACAAATCATAATTTAATGTTATGTGCATGTACAAATACAGCATAATGAATCCCACTATTATGTGTAATTATTTTTTTAAATTATTTTTTAATTGCTTACATACATGATAATAGTGGAATGCATTACAATCATAATTATCCATTCACAGCACAATTTTTCATAACTCTGTATATAAAGTATGTTACCGATTTTTAAAATGTAAGGTGAAATTACTTTTATTGTCAGTTTTATTTTTCAGGATAAAACTTCAATCAAAACCTTTAACTTTGTGTTTTCCTATTTTAAATTGTTACCATATACTCCTGAAAGGTGAATATTAGTCTCTTGTTGGCTGAATATTACTGAATCCTTTAGAACCTCTTATGTGCATAATTAAATATAACTCACTATCGTGAAGGTTAAAAACATGGTTATAATCACAATTATTCTCATGGATTCATGCATATGCACACCTGAGGTTCTTGTTCTACAAAATAATCTATCATGAAATATAGACAAAAGTGAATTCTTCAAGGACAAAATGTAATAGTAAAGGCTTTGAGGAAAAGATTACATGTAATTATGATGCACCAATAAAAGTGCCAGTTTCTCTACCAAAAAATTAATAATATTATTTTTGTTGGCTTTAGTTGGTGGTGGTTTTTTAAATAAAATGTAACTTTTTTTCTCATTTTAATTAGGAGATTAAAATGGTTATTAATTTATATTTCAAAATACAGAGTTATTATATGTTTTATAATACATATGGTATACTATTATGTGACATGCAAGGATGCTTTGGTCAATGATGAATCACCTATGGTACAGTATCTATTAGTACTGTTTTGAAAGATGCTCATTCCTATGTATAAGTTCCAGCCACCAAAGGCAGAAGATACTATGACATTTGGCTGTTGGAGCCAGGAATGCATAAAGTACAATTTACTGGAGGCTTACAGATTGGAAGATATGTTGTAAAGCAGCAAGACAGGAGGATACCTGAACCCCATGGCAGAAGGAAGAAGTTTATAAGATAAGCTGAATGAAGGTTGACTACAGATAACCATAGTATACATGGCCTTTCTTAGAAGTTAAATTATTCAACATGATTTAAAAAATAGTATGGTTTCAGAGGATGCCATAGCACTTTTGGCTCATTATCTTATCAAATTTGTTTCTATTGTATTATTTGAGATATATTATAGAGTCATCAGGTAGGTAAAATGGCAATTATGATGAAGATGGTTGTAGTAATGTCAAATTGGAGTTCTCAATATGCTATAATCTAGTGACTTCATAGCCATTTTATTTCATGTAAATGCACTTTATGATGTTCACACAATGGTTAACTCACTTAGGGATATAATTCTCAGACCTAACTCCATCAATAAGTGATGCATGATTGTTCAGAATGAATGATATTCTTCTAATTGAATATATTTTGATTAAATTTATAGAGCTGTCTCTGCAAGATCCTAAGTAACAACTTTTTTCTAGACTTTACCAGGCCACCTTGGAAAGTGTTATGCAATGAAAGAATCAAACATTGCATGCAGATTCAACAATAAAATAGGCAAAACAAATATAGGTCTTGGAATTTAACATAGTGATAATAGTATAATAAATGGTAGGCCCCCCAAAATATACGTTCTAATAACTTTATCCTGGAATGGAACATCAATTCATAAAATAAAATATATCTTTTTAGGTGTAATTAATTTAAGAATCTATAGAGTGACACTGCCACATCAATGTTACAGAAACACAATTCATAATAGCTGAGCTATGAAGTCAGCCTAGGCACCCTTCAAAAGATGAATGGATAAGAAAATATGGTACATATACACCATAGAATATTGCTCAGCCATTAAGAATGTCTTTATGGCATTTGCCAGTAAATGGATGGATCTGGAGACTATCATGCTAAGTGAAACAAGCCAGTCCCCACAAACCAAAGGATAAATGTTTTCACTGATATGTGGAAGTTAATCCACAATGGGATGGGGGGAGAATAGAAGTTCAGTAAATTAGAAAAAGGGGGATGAAGCTAAGGTAGGGGGGATAGGAAAAGGAAACACAGTGGCATGAATCTGACATAACTTTCCTATGTACATATATGAATAGTCCACAGTGAATCCCACCAATTTTGTACATCCACAAGTATGGGATCCTAATTAGAAGAGATATATTCCATGCTTGTATAATTATATTAAATTGGATTATGCTGTCATGTGTAACTAAAGAGAAGTGAAAAATAATCTAAAAATAAAATTGTTCTCATTATCCAACAGTCGAAAATTCCAATGAAACATGTGGCTATCAAAGAGGCAGACAAGAAACATTCAGAGGAAAGGGACATGAAAAGATGGAAATAGAAGTTGGGATGATGCAGGTACACATAAGAATTCATGGAGCCACCAAGCTGGAAGAGGAAACCAAAGATAATCTGTCATCATTCTGAAGAATTAAAGTCCTTTGACATGTTTCAGACTTCTGTTTGCAGAAGTTTTCTTCATTTTATAACTCATAGACTTGAACACTTATGGTGATCAGCTTCAATATCAATATGCTTTTAAGAGTTAATTATAAAACAAATTCATTTTTTTGGTAATTAAGAACAGAATAATGGACTAGATGAGTAAAACTCATCATCCTTTGTAACATTAATCTGTATTTTAAGTAGAATGAAATATAGCATGTAAGATCCTACTATAGATAACTTTAAAATTAAATTAATGCATTGTTATATATGGGGAAAAATATGTACTACAGAGCTGATGATATATTTTTTTTCTGTTTTCTGGCATCTAATATTTTAATATACTTCAATCTCCAGCATCAGCTTGGAATAGCTATTTTCAGCAAGATTTTGATGTAGAAATATTAGAGAAAATGGATTCAATCAATTCAACTTCCTAATGAAACTCCACAAGCTCATTCTAACTCAAAAGGATGCATTTAATTCTGATAAATTAATAGATTATGGTTAATCTATTGTGTAAGAATTAATTAATTTCTGATTGTAATAGTAAAAATTTCATTTGGAAATCCAGGGCAGGTATTGATCTTTCACATAAAGGTCTCATTTTTAATTCTTCTAGTGAATAAGATCAAGCTTAATATGCAGAGTCTTTTGCACATTATACAAACAAGAACAGAGGAATTTTTAATTTGTAAGAATGATATTTTTTCTATTTCTTATAATATAGAAAGGCTATATATAAAATATTATGGAATTGAGATTTGATATCCCCAAACATCTTTGTTTTGGTGTTTTTAGTATATATTATGGAATGCACTTCTTTCACATTATTTGTTTTTTGTGACTAGCCTTTGTCAAACTGCAAAGTGGCAATACTGATGCTATTGAGGCAGATGAGGATGATTTACTTAATATGATGTGAATATTAAAATGCATGTCCCTTATTTCCACTGTAGTCTGAAGGGAGATATTTCCAATTAAACTTCTTGTAGATTAAAAGGAAGAGGAAATATTTATGTTGAATGATAGAAGGAGCTCTTCTTGAAATGGTTTGTCCTTCTCATATTCTGCTCTTCTACTCTTTCTACAACACCTAGGACTTTGTGTTCCTCAAAGACACATATCTTCCCTGATTCACTGTAGTAATACTGATTCTTATTATTGTGGTATTTACATTACAGGAGTATAGGTGTGTGAAATTGCCACAATGGAAACACATGGTTAGTTAACAAATGGACAAATAAATATGGTACAGAAATAAATGGGATATTATTCAACAATAAAGGAAAGTACTTATCCATTATATGATGTTTCTATTGAGGATCAGAAAAAAGTTCTGAAATTAGACATTGATAATAGATGTAAATCTCTCTGAGACCTTATTTTCGAGAGAGAGAGAGAGAGAGAGAGAGAGAGAGAGAGAGAGAGAATTTTTTAATGTTTATTTTTTAGTTTTTGGTGGACACATCTTTATTTTATTTTTATGTGGTGCTGAGGACCATACCCAGCGCCCCGCGCAAGCCAGGCAAGCATATTACCGCTTGAGCCACATCCCCAGCCCAAGAACTATTATTTTTTTAAATTAATTTTATGGAAAATATTTGAAAGTTTTGTGAAGTGAATGTATTGCTTCTCTACTTTACAACTTGGTACATAAAATTTTATTTTGCATATAACAAAAGCTAAGCATTTTAAAATCTGCAGAAAAAAAATACCTCTAGCAAAGACAAATTGGTGATTTGTCTAGGACAAGGAATATTTTAAATGTAGGTTAGAATTTGAATGCCTGTATATGTTCCTGAATTTTGTCTTTTTGTCCTTCTAATATCGTAACTTTTAACAACGTAAATCCAATATGTGCCACTGTTAGCTTTCCTGGGAACTTTGCTGTACTCTTCATATGAATTATTTAGTTTATTCCTAAGAATCTCTGTTTGAAGTAAATTGCCTTATTATATGAATATTTTAGATTAGAAAATTGTAGCTTGAGTATTTATGTCACTCAAAATCATCTAGAGTTTAAGGAGCTAGTACTCAAATCCAGGTGAATTTGATGCCAGACATGAGCCTTGAAAACTTCCTATATTGCTTACAGGGTATATTAAATTACGTGGGATATAAAGTGCATTCAAACTTAGATATTTCTGTAGGCTATAATTTCTGCAATATTTTATTAGAAGCTCATTTTTTAATTGAGTGTGTTTTTATTCTTTAGGGACATACTACTAGCTGTTTTGCTGGGAAGTCTTTTGATCATTTCACTTGAACCTATAATCAGAAGTCATCATCAATATAAAGTGCTATTTCTTTTTATGCAAGTATTACATTGCTTAAATTGTATGTGTCCAATATTTTAACCAATTTAAAATTACCTGTCCATTGAAATTGAAAATCAAAACAAATGTCTTGGAGATATAGACATCAGTGATGGTCACTCTATTTTTAATCAGCAGTGTGAGTGGCAGTGTGGAAAATGCAGCTTCTACTTCAGTAAAAAATTATCACTCGTTACCTTGCAGGCAGCACAGAAAAACCAATTAAAATTACTAAAAATATTTTCCTTAGATTCCTCTGTTTATTTTTCAGTAGAAAAATATATTTGATATTGTTTTTTTCTTATTTTAGAAAAACAATTTATAAAGAGTATAGTTCTTAAAAGTTCAATATATGTGTGATTTTCCCATAAAAAAACAAGTCAATTCATGCTATTATATTAACATGTGGAATAATTGCCTTATTTCATTTAATATCCAGGTAAAGATTTCTAACTAAAGTATGTAATGCATGGACATGATTCTCAGAAATAACAAAGTTTAGTAGTTTTCTTGTCAGTCAAAGAAGCAAGACAGTCTTATTGTCTCAACATATCAGGATTGTCCTGAAGTGTTTTTATATTACAACAAGCGGAGCTTTTGGAGAGCAGACCATGACTCAGATTCAGAATATAAATACAGATATGATATCTATAAGACCTAATTATCGTAAAGTTATCTATATGTGACTAATATACCATATTTTCATTTTCAATTTAATATTTTTATTTCATTTGACCAACCTTATATTTTTATTATTATAATATGGTTTTTTAACACATCTGCAGATTACTATTTTGATTCCTTTCTGATTATTCCTATAGGCCAGATCTCCTAAAGTGGGGATGTGCAAAATTGCTAGATCAAATAAGATAAAATATTCTGGAGCTTTTAATAAAAATGTTAAATTGTTCTTGTAAGGCATATTAATGTATGTGATGTTCTTCAATGTGAATTCCTGTTCCATCACAATTGTGGAATTGATGTTAGCCAATTTTACATGGCAAATATTTCTTATTATTCTCTTTATAGATAGTTGTTTAAGTTATACAGGTTAAAAACACTTTTGTTAGCATTTATTAAAATTTTGTATTTTCTTTTTTTTTGTGAGGATTGCCTCTACAATTTCTTTAATAGACTTCATATCTCATTGTTGCTTTCTTTCTTCTTATATTTTACTTACATTTTTAGCAATGTGCTATAATGTAAGAGCATAGGCTTTGGTATTAGAAATTTATCAGATCAAATCCCAGCTCAATCAATAGCTGTGCTTCATGACAACACAATCACTCATGCTACTCTCAGTAGGTACAAAATAAGAATACTAATTGAAATCAATAATCATTATATCTGACTAATTCTATATGCTTACTATAGTATAAATCATATCTAAACATACGAAAAAAGATGTTTACCTTTTTTAATGAGTAAGGCAATTTATTTATTTATTCATCTATTTATATTTGGCATTGGGATATATGCTGTGAACTGTATCAAACTAAAGAAAAGGTGAAAATGGAGGGTCTTAAATGACTCTTGTTACCCACTCTCTGATGTAACACACCTAAAGTTTCAGTAATTAAATTCAGTCATGATAACAGTTTCAGAGATTAGGGGCATAAATGGAGTTGCTTTGGGGCATTGTGATGTGTGTTGTGCAAAGTAGATATGGAATACTCACGAATTAAGAGCTATTGTTTAAATAGTGCAGTTCTGACTACTTGGAAAATTATATAAATTATAAATAATGGGAAAAAATACTGAGCTAGCAGACATTTGTTTTTCAAGACATATAAAAGAAAATTTCATATACAATATATTCTATTATCTCCATTATATATTCCTAGAATCTTTTCATTCAAATCTAATAAAAACTGAAATATGTTTTTTCAATATTGTCTATAGCTTATTAATATGTGTTGAATATTTGATTTATTTTATTATAAGGAGAGAAAAATTAATTAAAGTTTTAATACCAGGTGGAGAATTAATTTAAAAACAAAAGCTCTCCAGGAATGCTCTTTACAAGGACATTCTGTAAGGTCAGGAGAAGGTGCCCTTCAAAAGATGAACGGATGAGCAAAATCAATTCACAATAGCTAAACTATAGAATCAACTAAGGTGCCCTTCAACAGAAGAATGGATAAAGAAATGTGGTACATGTACACAATGGGTTGTTACTCGGCCTTAAAGAAGACTGAAATCATGGCATGTGCATGTTAACGAATAGAGTTGGAGAATATCATGCTAAGCAAACTAAGCCAAAGCCCCCCACCAAAAAAAAAAAAAAAAACACAAAGGCAAAATGTTTTCACTGATAATTGGATGGTAATCCACAATGGGGGGGGGGAGGTAAGGACGAATAAAGGAACTCTGGATTATGAATAGAGGAGTGAGGGTAAGGTTGGGGTAGTGGCGATGGGAAAGACGGTAGAATGAGACAGACATTATTACCATATATACATGTATGATTACACTACCAGTGTGACTCTGCACCATGTACAGCCAGAGGAATGAGGAATTGTGCTCCAATTGTATATAATATGTCAAAATGCATTCTAATGTCATGTGTAACTGATTAGAACAATTTTTTAAAAAAAACCTAGTTCAAAGAGTACAGCTGGGTTCAACCCTCAGTGTGTACACATGTACACACACACACACACACACACACACACACACACACACACACACATACACACTCCACAGTTGCCTCCTTTTGCTGTTCCCATTCATGTTCATTTTATCCAAGGCAACATGCTGTTCTCAACCAGGCAATAAACTTACCTCTGTACTTAAGGTATTAGACAGAAACATTATTGACTGAGCAATTAGGACAAGCCAATATTTCTCTGACAAAACCTTTTCCACCTATAGTGTTTTCCATCTCAGTTAATACTTTATCCTTAATTCCTCTTTTTCCCAACTTTCACATTCAATCCATGAGCAAATACCATAACTGTTTTTTCTTTAAAATTTGACTATTCCCATTTCCATGGTAACAACTCCACACAACCACTGAATAATCTTTCTAACCCCTTCTTGGCCAGTATCTCCTTACAGTCCACTCAGCACAAACCATTAGGAACATCCATTTTCATTATGTTCCTACCTTCTAATGACTTCTTGTCCTTTGGAGAATTAAGAGTAAATCCCTTACACAACCCATGTGTCCTTTCAGGATTTGACTTGTCAGTGTCTCTTGCTCCTTATCTTAGATTCTCCTCTTTCTCTTCTCCCTCTTTTACTTCTTTTACTTCTCCCTCTGGTCCAGTAAAATCCAGCCATAATTCTCTCCTTGCTTGTTGAGAGCCACAGCCGAAGGGGGCCCAGCAAACTTTCAGACTGCCAGCTGATGATTGGCTCACAGCGGCCCCAGCAAGATCTAGCTGATTGGCTCCTCTGCAGTGATGCTCATTGGGCTGTTTCCCTGCCCTTTCAGGCCACGGAGCTGCTCATTGGGGGACTTTTTTGGCTCCGCCCATTTGACCCAGCCAATCAGCCTCAAGAGCAGGAGGATTGTGGGAGGTGGAGGGGCTGGTGGTTGGGGGGAGTGGCTTGTGGGAAGCCAGTGGTGGCAGTTGGGCTCTGAGGGTTTTTCCTGAGGAGCTGTTTTGTTTGGCATGTGTGGTTCTAAAAATAAAGTTAGTTTCTTTTGACAAGTGGCTCCTGAATTGTGCCCAGCCAGACTGCGGCACTTGCTGTTGTCACCATAACTAAATGAACTAAATATGTTCCAACTTAATGGAACTTTGATCTTATTAGCCCACATCCTTAAGCAGCTCTTTCTTCAGAAATCTGGATAGCTAAATTCTGCTTAATTTAATGAAACCATCCATTTCTACCTATACAATGTAAAACTCAATGCCCATCTTTAGTGCCTGGATTCCCCAACCCTCTCACCTTTTTAATTACACAATAATTTAAATCCTTTCTTTTTAAATCATCTGCCTGATTCCAATGAAATATAAGTTATATAGGACAAAGATTTTATCTCCTTTGTTTTGTAATAAGTTTCTGATGTTTTCCAAAATACCTGGCATTAAATTAGACTCAATAAGTATCTGCTAAGTGAACAAAAATAACAGCTTACACCTTCATAACTCTTAAGATGTGCTATGATCTGTTGTAAGTGCTTTATATATGTTATCTCATTTAAAATTAAAATTTTTGTATTAATACATAAATATATTTGTGCATTTTAAGTATAAGGACTCAAGTATGAGCTATAAATTGCCATTTGTGCTATAATTATTAAGTTGCATTTCATGAATATACAAATATATCACTTAAAGCTTTTTTTATTATAACTGCTTTGCTAAAACTTTTTAGTTTCATAGTATTTTATTATAGTATGAAATGCATTTTAAAATGAAATAAGTGAGTAATATATTACAAAAAATTTCCCTGTGCATTGAGAACAAATAGAACAAAGATTTAGGTATGATAATGTGTTCCTCAATGATTTAAGAGAAAAGGAGATTATATGAGAAATCAAATAAAAATGCATATGTTAGTTTTTCGTCACTATAATGAAAACCTGAAGCAAGCTACTTATGAAGAAAAATAGTTTTATTTATCTCATAGTTATAGAGGTTCAAGGGCATGGCTCCAAAGTCACTCAGTCCTTGTGATGACCATGTGGAGGATGGTGAAACAGATGCAGGAGGAAGGATCATAGGGTGAGGTAGGAAAGACAGAGAAGGGGAGGAACAATCTTTATTTCTTTAACAGCAAACCTCTCAAGAGAACTAATTCAGATTCTCAGAACTACTTGAATCCCTTTAGAGAGCAAGGCCAGCAGAGATCTCTCACTAGGCCCCCACCTATTACAAGTTCCACCTTAATCCCACCACACAGTGGTCCAACTCTCCCAACATATAGACATTTGAGAGGACACATTTCATGTTATCCAAACCATAGCAATACATTAACTGAACTGAAGAAATTGTCAAGATAAATCTATGTCACGCTGTAGTAACAGAGAGGTAGCACATCTTGCGCTAAAGAAGAGTAATGTTATGGTTATTATTCTTGTTACATGTTGTTATAGTTTGGATATGAGAGTTCATCCAATAAAGCTCATGTTAGACATTGAAGGAATGTTCAGAGGTGAAATGATTAGATTATAATAAATGCAACCTCATCAGTGGATTAATCCATTTGGTGGATTAATAATTCGAAAGGACAAATGTTCTGGGTATAATTGCAGGAAGGTATGATATGGCTGAAGAATTTGGTCACTGGGTGTGACTTTGGGATTGATTTTTGTCCTAGACAGCTCATTTTCTTTCTCTCTGCCAGAAGCTGAGCAACATGCTCAACTGCCATGCCCTTCTAGCATGACATTCTGCCTCATCATGGGCCCAGAGCAATGGAACCAGTTAATTACAGGATGAAACTCTGGAACTATGAACAAAAATAAAGTTTTTCTTATTCATGTGTTTCTGGTACATTATTTTGGACACAGTGACAAAAAAAACCAAACCAAAACAAAACAAAACAAAAAAAGCTAACTAGCAGGGTTTTAATGACCCTAAGGTGGCACATGCTAAAATAGCACTCTTTGTATGAACCAATTATGATCATTTTAGAAGAGGAAAGAGGAAACTGGAGAAAAAATATTGCATCTCAAAGTTCACTAACAAACAGGTCATAGACCAGAAGAGTTCAGTTTATTTTCAGATTAAGTCATATGGCCACATCTAAGTACAAGTGCTGGGGAATTTGTCATATGTCATTTGCCCAGAGAGGAATCAGACTGCTTAGGGTTACAGAAAGTATGAGATTCAATGAAGGGCAAGATAGCTGACCTTTTTTTTTTTAAGGTTAAAAGAAAAGATAGGGGCCTTGGCCACTGAGGAAGGGAAGGGAGATAGCACAGACCATGCAAGTTTGGTGCATAATAGCAAAGTTGATCTTGGTATGCAGAGGAAGTCTCCCAGGTCATAGTCCCCTACTGTAATCTGTCTGGGTAGGGTGTTAGACTCCTTACTTCTTATAGATAGATCTTGCCTATGCAGAAGGGTATATACGAGATAGGAAATCTAACTGCACCCACTCTTTGCTTTACTAATGCAGGTAAATTGAATTTTGTGCCAAAGGACAGCTTTTTGGACTCATTCCTGGGTCTATAGAAGTCTGCAGTTTCTCCAAATAATCAACTCTAAATATGCCAAAGAATTTCTTTGCTTGTTGAATATTGAATCACCCTTAATATGTACTATAGTAATATTTACGCACATAATATAATTCATTTGTATCATGAGATCATATTGTATAATATTAATTTATAGAATTAGTGTAGTACTTTCATTCAAAAATACTATTATTTAAAAATTTAATAATTCTGAACCTGAGGGTTGGAGTTGTAGCTCAGTTGTGGAACACTTGTCTTGAATGTGTTATGCATGGAGTTTGACCCTAGGCACCACATAAAATAGATAAATATATAAATACTAAATAAAAAATAAGATGTATATATTTTTTACAACTATTATAAAATATTGTACTTGATTTTATGTTTCACATAGTATCCAAAAGAGTAATGATATTTTTTTCCTTTTTTTTTCTTTTTGTGTCCTAAGTTATGGTTATTTCAGTATAACGAGGGCAATATAAATTACTATGCTTTTGTATGGAAAATGTCTGGTTAGATGTAGCTGAATTTATATAATAAAAATTCATGTTTAACATATTTTGATTTGGTATGTTAGAATGTATGACTTTTTTCTCAGTTTTTTTATTTGTTTTGCACATGTCATGACAGTGATTGATAAGTGAAAATATCTGGCATCTGATAAGAGCATATTTAAACAAATCATTGTTGTATACTTTAGAATTGTACACAAGGACAGGTCATTAGTTAGTGCTTTTATTTAAAATAATGAAAAACTGCATGAAAATGGACAGAAAATATCTTATAAAATGTTTGTAAATCAATACCTGATTTTTGTAGAGTAATCTGAAATGTCACAATATATATATATATTAGTATTTATCTAACAAAATTACTTAACTCAATTTTAGTGAAATTCTTTTTGGTTTACTAAGTGTGAAAAAATATTCTATTAAGTACTGGTGAATCTGATATAACTATGCTTACTCAATTTTTTGTAAAAAATAGAAATCAGTAAGTGTTTTTTCACACATCCTTTAATTCCTCTAATGTTTATTCTAACAAACTTCAAGTTTAGGAAATAGAAAAATGAAATAAATAGGACATGGTTTATGAAGCACCAAGGAGAATCAATGAAGAATAAATGGTAAATAATTTACTATAATATAAACTGCATGTCATTTTATAACAAGGGGAGCTACTGAATAATAATGGGGTACATACTGAGATGTAAAGCACTGTCAGTACATGGTTTACAATCAGGGAATGAAACAAAAAGCAACTGATGGATTGAGATTTAAAGAAACATAGGAGAATATTAGAGAGAAAAGTAAGAGAAAATAAGCCAAGTTGTGAAGCGAGTTTATTTCAACTTCTAATGTAAAAGGCTGAACCTTTTAGAGACAGCAGAGTGGGGAGTCTATACCTAAAGATCCATTTGTTACATTCATATTAATCAGCTTCATTGGGAATTTCTCAGATAATGTGGAGTCTCCTTTTTCTTTGGTGTCTTTCTTAGGTGCACAACATGGACTGGCCCAGCATTGGGTTTGCCCTGTGCACGCCTTGCCCTGAATTAGTGGAGGGAATCAGGGAAGCTTTGAGCATATATCAAACTAACATCCTCAGATTTTCTCTATTCAGAGATGTTTTACCCTATTTACATTGAATTTAGAAAGGAAAAAAATGCATTGTTATAAAATTGCAAGTAATGAAAACAAATGGAAATGAAAAGAGAAATAGTAGGTCCTCAAGAAATTTTGGTACCTAGTTATTGCTTTTTCCTGAGACTTAATACCTACTGAACCAATTGACTTGGGTGATTTATTTTTAAAATATCATCTAAAATTATAACAAAAGCAAGCAAAAAGGAGACTATTATTCAAAAACAAAAAAAAGAGAATACTAGAAAATTTTAAAATTGGAAAGTTAAATTAGAAAATCTTATTTCAAAAAAGTTTTATTTCTCTGAAAATGTAATACTGTGCCCCAAATAAGCATTACTTTCAATTATGTCTACAAATTAACAAAATTAAGCACATTTTATTCAGCCAGTCTGAGAGATTTTTGATCTCTCCCAAAGAGTTAATTTTGTTTAATTCAAAGAACTGGCCTTTTTAAATTTATTTCCTGCTTTTTAACATTTTGAAACATTAATTTGATAAGTTAAATTATATTTGAACTATTGAAAGATAAACCAAATTACATGTGTAAGATAGGAAAGAAAAAAAATAGAGCAACCAAAGCTATGGAACTTTTAACAATGCTGAATTTCCAAGTTTCAAGAAGTATAGCCTAGTTTAAAAGCAGTATGTGAGATAATAGACCAAAAAAAAGTGATGTAACACACTATTCATGCTTCTCTGTAATACTTTTAAGTGTTATATAATATAGGTTATTATAAAACACAACAGACAAAATATTTTCTATGATATCTATGTTAAATATCTTGAAATAAAGGCTATTGGATGTAATCTTAAGAAAGAAAGAAATAAAATAAAATTCAAAATATAGCTGAAAATAAATTTTTCCTGGAGTGCAATGATCTTTAGTCAAAAATTCTTATTTCATCAACTTTGGTGGGAACCACTCAATTGCAATACCATATTTAGTCAATTTTCATTCTTTTTTTCTAGAAAGAAAGAACTACTTTCTTTTTCAAGGTGGGAATTATGTAGATAATGATTTCTCAGTCCAATATTAATCTTTCTACAAAATAACTCATTAACCCAAGGTGTTCAGGATATCAATTTCTCTGAAGTTGGAAACCGTAACTTCCCATTTAAGAGTTGTAATTTGAAGTTCACCTTTAGCTATGCTGGACTGCTTTCCATTTTTCAAATATGTTGCAGATCTACTACTGACAGGCGTTTCCACATGGATGTCCCTGAGGTTAGAGCATTACTTTTTCCTCTCTTTTCTACTCAGCTTCTTTGGGCAATACCACACAGTCATGTGGCTGTATCTTAAGATGCAGAATCCCTTTCTTGCATTTGTGACAACTCTTTTAAAACCCAGTCTACAATGTCAGAATTTACATCATCACTTGAACATGTCCCACGTGTCTTGAAGTCAATGTGTTTAAATCTCAGTGTTATCTTCTTTCCTTAAAAATCTGCATTCTTCTTGCTGTTCATAGGCTAGTTTATTTAACACCAGCTTTCCTAGGTCTTACCTTTTAATTCTATCTCTGCCTTTTTCCATTTCTCCTCAACCAATAACCAAGCTCTGCTGATTTGATTTCTTCTTAAACATACTTATTTTCATATTTACTGCTTTATGCCCTCTAGTATTATTTCTCAATATATTTTCACCCTTAAACATTAGAAAAATTTCAGGTAAATATTTTATCAGAAACATTAATGCTTAGAAGCAAGATGATTAGACCTAAACTTAGACCTAATGTTTAGATCTGAATTTTTTAGAAAATGAGATTATAAAATTAATATTAAAATATAGATGATGTTTTACACTGTGTACCTCCTGCTTTGAAGAAAGAGCATTAGAATATATAGAATCTCTAATTGTTTCTAATGTCTCCTTTGTAGTTGTTGACATTTTTTAATCAGGCATTATAAAACTACATTAAATTATTTAACAGTTGTATAGATGTATGTCTATAATCACTTCAATGTGAATATAAAATTTATTTCAAGTTAAACATTGACTTTTATTTTTTTTTTAAATATTTATTTATTTTTTTAAAGTATTTGGCGGACACAACATCTTTGTCTGTATGTGGTGCTGAGGATCGAACCCGGGCCGCTCGCATGCCAGGCGAGCGTGCTACCGCTTGAGCCACATCCCCAGCCCTAAACATTGACTTTTAAATCATTTCCTTTTATTATGTTGTATGGCTCAGTGAACCCTGTTACACAACATAAAAAGATACAGTATATAAAAATAGTTCTAAGTTTATGAACATTTAAGAGACTGTTTGCAGACTTGATTCTTTAAAATTCTTGTTTCAAAATAATGTTTCTCAGAATTTAAAATAAACAGTATTATTTCCATATTTTCTCTTTATGTTGGTTTTCTTCTTCTTTGAAAATATGAGCAGTGCTTTTTCATGAGGTTTTCAAGTTTTAAATTCAAATAAACTCTCTATAATAAGTCCTACTATGAATAATTCAGCATTTTTTCACACATTGGTATAATGGAATTAGTTTTTAATTTTAAGGTTAACTTTCCTATATAACTATCAGGCTTTTATTTATTTAATTAATTTATATCTACAATTTCATCAGATAGATAAGTAGAAAGATATATGTTTTGTGTGTGTGTGTGTGTGTGTGTGTGTGTGTGTTTATGTATATATGTATGTGTATTTCTGGTGATTGAACACAAGCACTCTACTACTGAGCTACAACTCCAACGTCTCTAGTCCTCTTTATTTATTTATTTTTAAATTTTTTAAAAATTTTTAACAGGGTCTCACTAAGTTGTCCAGTTTGGTCTTGAATTTGTGATCCTTCTGCTTCAGCCTCCCAAGTAGCTGAGATTATGGGTGTATGCCAACGCACACAGTTTATGGTTACAATCTGTATTGTAATAGTCAATCTATGGAACAAATTTAGGTGCCTTTCAATAGATGAGTTGATAAAGAAATTGTGGTACATATACACAATGGAATATTACTCAGCTTTGAAGAAGAATGGCATTATGGCACTTGCCAATAAATGAATTAGTGATGACTATGCTCAGTAAAATAAGCCAGTCATCTGTTTTCTCTAATATGTAGAAGGTAATCCAAAATAAGGAGGGAGGGATAAAAAATTTTTAAAAAATAATAGCAAAATGAGAAAAGGAACAAAATTGGAGAAAGGGAATTTATTCAAAATATAGGAAGGATCCATAGAGTAGATGTAGGGAATTAAGGATGAAGAATAAGGGATGGGCAAAGAGAATAACTGTGAATGAAGTAGGCCAAAATTTTGTATGTGCCACTGTGGGTCCTGCATCTTGTGTATCCACAAGACAATAACTAAAAATAAAAGTAGTTTATAATGGGGGGAGCAGTGGAACAAGGATGTGCTGGGCAATGATTTAGAGCTGGATCATTCCATGCTTTTGTGATTATGTCAAGGTGTTGTATGATAATTATAAAAAAATGTATGAAATGAAAGAATATATACCTATATGAATCCTGAAAACCTGTCATATTCTTGATTGTGTTTTCAATTATTCACAATAAATTCCTAGGTTTTCATAGATTATTTCCTTTTTTCAAAAAGGAGACAGAAACTTAGAAACACCGGTGTTTAAGAGACTGATAGTAAAAGATAAACAGAAAAGTGAGTTAAAATAGTTGAAAGAAGATGCAAAACAACTGAACAGATTGATGTCAAGAAGGCCAAGATCCAAGAATACTATTCAGAAGGAGGGAGTGGTCAATACTTTTAAATGTGGCTTATGAATTTCAGGAGCAGGAGGCGTGGCTGGAGAAAGCAGTCAATATTACTATTTCATGAAGAAAATTATGGCTAAAACATAAATGGCCAAGAGAGACAAGGAAATAGAAAATGGAATTAAAAGTAATTTTACTGACTGCTCTGATCAGTAAGAGTTACTCACCATATTTTATGTTACCTAAAAATGGCTTAATTGGGCTGAGGTTGTGGCTCAGAGTAAGAGCATTCACCTAGCACGTGTGAGGCCCAGGGTTCAATCCCAAGGACCAGATAAAAATAAATAAACAAAATTAAGTTATTGTGTCCAACAACAACTAAATAGTATTTTTTTTTAAATTGCTTAATTGTATTACACTCTGTAATTTTGTTTACTTATACATAATTATATTTTAGGTTACTGAAAAAGTATGCATCAGCAATGCAGAAGTAGAGCATAAAAAAAATTGAGGTAATTCAGAGAAAACACATTTTTTTTCCAAAGGTAAGCATCATTTTGTACCAAATAGTTTATATAAAAAAAGAAATATTAGAAATAATTTTAAGTGGTGTGTTAGGACTCAGAATGAGAGGCTTACCATTAGTGGAGTTTAGTTTCCTCCAAAATATCTTAGAAGCATGGAGTGAGACCAAAAATGGGAAACAAAGACTTATTAGGGAGGATTCTTACACGATACACCAGTGAGAAATGAAAAAGAAAAGATTTGGGCAGATGCACAACATCACATCTGATGAGACTGCAAGAGAGACATCTCAGATGGAGGTGAGTAGTTCAGGCCTGTGAGCCACAGGGCCAGTTACTGGGTGGTCAGTTGGAGGAATGGGCATATCTGTCCTAACAAGAGAATCTAAGCAGAGAAACACAAATGCTCCACGCTCTACACATTATGCCTCTCATATCTGTTTCATTCTTAGGTTATTCCTGTTCGAAAGAGCTGTTCCTGGTGTCTTTTCCTATAAAAATATTCTAAGTTTAATGAACTGTCTACTCTATTGTTGTTGATCTTGAACATGTAACTCACACTCATCATCCTTTTTTTTTTTTTCACCCTGAGCTAGCATCTCTTTGGGATTAGGTCCCTCTTTATCATTTCTTTTTTATTATTCAATCCTATTTACCAATAAAATGGAATGGGTCATGTTGGTACCAGAAATAACCAGTGGATAAACTGCATGCCCTGTTTTCCTTCAGCTATTACATACCACTATCTCTAACTCTATTTGATGAGGAAGGCTGATCTTAATTAGGATGGAGGATTTCCCCCTTACTTACTTGGTAAGAGGGGCCTGAATTCACCAGAGAGGATCACTACTATAAATTTTTATTGGCTTCCTAATGGCCCCTCTAATGAAAATGGTCAACTTGAGAATACAACCTCTAAAGCCACAGCAATGAAATTTGCAGAGGGTTGGAAGAAGAAATTATCCGAAGTAGACCTCTGAAACTATAGGAATCTGTGGCATTATTTCTCTCTTCTAAACTTATGTGTGCTATTTATGTTGAAAGTAGCCTTAGTGTATACATGCCACATTTTTTTAATCCAGTCATCTATTGAAGGGCATCTAGGTTGGTTCCACAGTCTAGCTATTGTGAATTGTGCTGCTATGAACATCGATGTAGCAGTATCCCTATAGTAAGCTCTTTTAAGGTCTTCAGGGAATAGTCCAAGAAGGGCAATAGCTGGGTCAAATGGTGGTTCCATTTCTAGCTTTCCCAGGAATTTCCATACTGCTTTCCAAATTGGCCACACCAATTTGCAGTCCCACCAGCAATGTACAAGGGTACGCTTTTCCCAACATCCTCACCAGCACTTGTTGTTTGACTTCATAATGGCTGCCAATCTTACTGGAGTGAGAGGGTATCTTAGGGTGGTTTTGATTTGCATTTCTCTGACTGCTAGAGATGGTGAGCATTTTTTCATGTACTTGTTGATTGATTGTATGTCCTGCTCTGAGAAGTGTCTGTTCAAGTCCTTGGCCCATTTGTTGATTGGGTTATTTGTTTTCTTATTGTTTAATTTTTTGAGTTCTTTGTATACTCTGGATATTAGGGCTCTATCTGAAGTGTGAGGAGTAAAGATTTGTTCCCAGGATGTAGGCTCCCTATTTACCTCTCTTATTGTTTCTCTTGCTGAGATAAAACGAGAGAAGGGAAATTGCATGGAAATGGAAAGAGATCCTCATTGTTATACAAAATTACATATAAGAGGATGTGAGGGGAAAAGGAAAAAAAACAAGGGAGAGAAATGAATTACAGTAGTTGGGATAGAGAGATAAGATGGGAGGGGAGGGTAGGGGGATTGATAGAGGATAGGAAAGGTTGCAGAATACAGCAGTCACTAGTATGGCAATATGTAAAAACGTGGATGTGTATCCAATATGATTCTTCAATCTGTATACGGGGTAAAAATGGGAGTTCATAACTCACTTGAATCAAATGTATGAAATATGATATGTCAAGAGCTTTGTAATGTTTTGAACAACCAATAATAAAAAAAGGATAATGAAGTCAACTCAAGCCATTGTAAGGGTGGGGAAGTATAATTTAATGAGAAAAAGAGAATGAGAATGTAATGCACTAACCCAATCTACCATAATAGTTTAATAGAAAAATTGAACATGCAAATAAACAATTATAGCATGAAAAAGAAAGAAAGAAAGTAGCCTTATTAACCATGTGGATAGAGCAACACCGGATTAAATTTCAATAGTAAGACAAAATACAGTAAACTTATTTCAGTTACCATAAAAAGATTAGAAGTATATATTAAATCATTTATATATAATAAGTAGAGTGAAATATTTAATGTTGAAAAGAAATCAACTAACCTAGAATTCTACAATCAGAAAAAATAATGCTTCAGAGATGAAAAAGAAAATAAACAAGAAATGCAACAAATACAAAACAAAAAAATAGTGGCTATGTATACCTCTATATCAATGGCCACTTTAAATATGAATACTACCATGATATGGTAAATTTTATTAGTTTATAAAGAAACACTCACATATAAGATGTGTCTGAAAATCTCACCTTAAATAGTAATATATGTTTATTATTGATAAAGAAATGAAGAAAGATATAACATGTTGTGGTGATGAATTTCTTGGTCAACTTGGCTTGGATATAGTATCTGGATGTTTGCTCAAGTGCCAGCCTGGATGTTGATGTGAAAGTATTTTTACATAAAAAATTAATGTTTTAAACTGTACATTTTAAATTAAGATTATATTTCATGATTTGGGTAGATCTCACTCAATCTCTTTAAGGTCTTAGGCAAGAACAACAACAAAAAAAAATCCCCCAAGTAAAAATGAATGGTCTGCAGAGTGTCTTTGTAATTGAGACTACTGCATCAAATATTCCTTTTATGTGTCTCCAGCCTGTTTTGCACCATGAAGGTTTTATTAAGTATCACTTTTTCTCTTTCTCTGTCTTTTCTTCCATAGATAAATAGGTAGATAGATAGATAAATGGATTATAATATATACTATGTATAATTATATATAACATATAGGTTACATTTTTCTTATTATTTCTATTTCTCTGAAGAATACTGACTAATACATGTTCTTATCTTCATATAAACACTCTGGAATAGGAATAATAAATTTACATACAGCAAAGTTTAAAGCAAGAAATATTATTACAAAACAAGTGGAGCTTCATATGATAAAAAAGATAAACTGACCAATAGGAGGTAACAATGTATAAGGTATATGTAAGTAATAACAGAAGATAAAAATATCTGACTCACAAAATATAATAGAACTAAATTGAAGTATAAAGACACCATCATTCTCTTTGAGACTTAAATAAAACTGTTTCAGAAATTGACAGATTCATCAGGCAGAGCAATAATGATGGTGAAAAACACTATCAAAAAACAACCTGATTGAAATGTAGACCATGCAGCCTCTAACAACAGAAAAATACATCTTCTACTGTAGCTCATATGGAATATTCTGTGCATACTATGGGTCATAAAACACTGATAAAAACTAGTCTGGAAATTATATGAGGTATGTTCTCAGGCCACAATGGAAATAAATTAAAAATCAAAAGTTGAATGATAGATAGAAAATCTCAAAAAAAATGGAAATTAAATAGCATTATTCTAAATAACACATGGGTCAAAAAATCTCCAGATATTTTAAAATACATATGTAACTAAATGTAAGTACAACTTATAAAAATTTGTGAAAGACAATGAGAAGAGTGCTAGAGTAAAATTCATATTATTAAATACATATATTAAAGTTCAAAGAGTTTCAAAATAAAATATATTTTATTTAAGGATCCTTTAGAAATAGGTTTATTTAACTCTACAATAAAATGTAGAAAATAACTAACAAAAAATCTATCTCAAAACAATGGTATTAAAAACAGAAGACAATACAAAAAAAAATAAAAAATAAAAAACATAGTTATTTTAAAAGATCAATTAAATGTAACAACTTATAGCCAAAGAGAAGAAGACAATGCACATTTACTAATTTCAGAAATACTGCTTCTCAAGCATGTTAAAAATAATAAATACTATATAAAACTTTATATCTACAAAATGGGTAACAAAATTTTTGTGATAAACTGTTACCAAGATTGAAACAAATGTAGATATGTGTGCATAATACTTAAGTGAGTATATTATGGACACCAAGTCAATGATTTATAAAGTACCAGAATAAAAAAAAAATCTAGGGCCAGAGTGCCGCAGTCTGGCTGGGCACAAATCATGAGCCACTGAAGCACGAACAAACTTTATTTCTGAACTCCACCAGCACACTCCACACACCTTCCTGGGAACTCTCCCAAATGCCACACAGCTCCTCCAGGAACCAGCAACCAGAAATCCCTCCTCTGGCACTTCCCCAACCAATGGGAACTCTCCGGGAATCCCCCCACCCAGAACCCCAAAGTAGTAGGCCGAGGCAGAGAGCAGGGGTCTAATATACACAGCTTAACATAACCATTATCATCTCAATGGCTTGCTGGCGTCACCTCTCAACCACTCCATTCTGGCAAAAATGCCATGCATCATTCGGACTCGGCTATGGCTCTCAGCATCTCCCCCATTCTGTTTAATTAAACACCGAGCATGTGACTTAGGGACTGTGCCTGTTAGGCTGTCCAATACTACATATGGTTCTTACCCGTCATCGGATGAGCTGACCTCAAGGTATCAGCCTCCTGTCAGCCTCCTGTCTTGCAATTGGATCTTACCTGTCACTGATTACCAGTCCAGTATATAGCCATACTTGTGGATAGGCCTATGCACCACTGGGGGGGGGGTGAGGTTCTTTGCCTCACCTCTGTTGGCCCCCAAATTTTAGACCATCACTAGCAGAAGGGAGCAGGATACAGAAATGCCATGACACCAAGCCAATTGATGGCTCCTGTGGAAAAAAATGTACCACCGGTGACACCATCAGCAAAGATACGCCAGCATTACCACAATTCGCTGCACCAAAAGATAGTTCACAATGTATACAAGTGATACATAGTCCAGGAAAGTTCTGCAAGTAGTTCAAAGTGGAGGAATCTCTCAATATGTCCATTTCCTCCCAAAATAAATTGACTCCTTGATTGAGCATTACTTGTTGAGTTATTATTCATTGATGCATCAGTTTATACAGTTTACTGTGATAGCTATCAAAGAAACTGTAGTTTGGTTTTATCTTTGTCTTCACCGGCACTGGGATGAAGATAGGAATTCTGGCAATGATGGCTAAAAGAAAATTATGTAACATTCCAACAGGTACTAAGAAAAACAATTTTCTGAACAATTTATGTTATCCTGAACAGAATTATTTAAATATAATGAAAAGGAAAGGTGAAAGTAAATAAACAGATCTGTTAACCTCCTTAATGTTCACATATTTAAAAAATCATCAACAGCTGTTCACCCAATTTAAATTAAACCATTAAAATCATGTGAATAAAAAAAAAAATTTGGATTCATTTTTTCATGAGCGCTCCTCATATATGATATATGACATATGCACATACAGACATACAACAGAAAACACAAGTGTGCACACATAACATACAACACATAAGACAATAGTAAAGGTCTTGTAGCTTTACACAGGTGAAATCTCCATTGCAATGTTTAAAAACTCCACAGTCAAAAAATAAGAAGTGATCAGAAAAACGTTAACCTAGGTCTATATGAGCTCAAAAAATAAAATAGAACTTTATGATGTGGGAATATGCAATAATAAAATACATATTGAAAAAGACATCCTGGTTACCACCTGGGTTTGACTCTTTTTTGGATATCCCATCCTTTTTTCTGTAACTTGCATAATGGGTCTGAAGGTATTCCCACAAGCAAGCCCCAAGGTTTTATACATTTGAAATAGACTTTAATGGTGTTCATTATTCATTAGCCTCCCTGTGTGGGAGAACCACAGTTGCAGATGTAAAAATAGCCAAGCTGGAGCTCTGGATATCAGCTGTTATGGATTTGAGTCAAATCATCTTCTTTTGGGTCTACAGAAATCGCTTTGGTTAGTCTCTCTGGAATCCAAATCAGCTGCTGTTCTCCCTGTGGAAACACACAAACAGACCCCTGACTCCAGACAATCACTGGGTCAGGATCTTTCCATTGTCCTGTTAGAATATCCTTCCAAAGTACCTTGGGCTTATGTACATTTTTTTGGACAAATATGCCTTTCTGCAGCACTAAGCCCTGATGAATTCAAATTTTAAAAATTTAGAGTTAAAAGCGTTATTTTATGTTTATCTTTAAGGGATGTATACCCCTTTCCAATTCACTCTTTTTGCTTTAATAAGTACATTTTAATAGTTTGATGAGCTCTTTCAACTATGCCTTGTCCCTATGGATTGTATGGGATTCCTGTTATATGAGTAATGCCAAATGATGAGCAAAATCATTTAAAAGAGTTAGAGGTATAGCCAGGGGCATTATCTGTTTTTAACTGTTTTGGAACGCCCACAGTGGCAAAATTTTGTAAGCAATGAGCTACAATATCTTTAGGTTTTTTCTCTGGCATAAAGGGACCCCATCAAAAATCTGGAAGAAGTGTAAACTGTATCATGCAAATATTTTAATTTTCCAAATTCTGGCAAGTGTGTGACGTCCATCTGCCAAATATGGTTAGGTATCGGTCCTCTAGGATTGACTCCAGATTAACTTGTGGTGAAAAGGTCACACAATTTTGACATTGTTTTATTATTTGTCTAGCTTGCTCCTTAGTTATTTTAAAACGTTTTTGTAAAGTATTAGCATTGAAATGGAACCTTTTATGAAAATTTGTAGCTTCTTCTAGTGTAGAGAAAATATGTATGTCATGTGTAGTTTTATCTGCTAAATCATTGCCCATACTAAGGGCTCCAAGCAATCCTGTATATGCCCTGATATGTCTTATAAAGAATGGATCTTTTCTGTCCCAGATTAGACTCTGTATAATGGAAAACAAAGAGAAAACAGTAGAGGAAGGGGTAATTCTACCAGCATCTTCAGGGGATAATATAGCATTAACTATATACTGACTATCAGAAAATAAATTAAATACAGAATCTTTAAACATCACAAAAGCTTGTAATACTGCATTAAGGTCTACCTTTTGAGCTGATTATTTGGGTACTAAAAATGTAAAAGTTTGATTAGGGGTAACTACTGCTGCTGTACCATTATTTGTCCCATCAGTGAATATATTTGGAGCATTCATGATAGGTGTTTTTCTTGTCATTTTTGGAAAAACTACAGGATGTGAAGACCAAAAAGACAATAAAGGATTAGATGCTAAGTGATTATGAAATAAAACATTAGATTTACACATGACCATTGCCCAAATATTTAACTCATTAGCTAACTCATCAATTTGATCCATAGTATATGGAGTAATAATTTTATTGGGAGAAATTCCAAATACTCCCTTTTTTGCCTTTATTCCTTTGAGTATTAATTGTCCTACAGCGTCAGGATACCTAGTAGGAATAGTGTTAGGAGAATAAGATAAATGTATCCACAATAATGGACCTTCTTGCCAAAATAGTCCTGTAGGAATGTTTTTTGTGGGTATGGTATTACAATAAATAATAAAGGCAAACTTATATCAATTCTATCCAAATGCATATTTTCCATATATGTTTCAATAATTTTTAATGCCTTTCTTGCTTCACGCATTAACATTCGGGATGAAATTGGATCTGACGGAGCTTTTAGGATATCAAATAAAGGTCCCAACTATCCTGTTGGTATGCCTAGATAAGGCCTTATCCAATTTATGTCTCCTAACAACTTGTGAACGTCATTAAGTGATTTGAGCTGACCTACTCGTATTTGAATTTTTGGTGGATGGACCATGGTTGAGGATAATAGAACTCCTAAATAATTAATTGGAAAATTTAATTGTACTTTATCTATTGCTATCTCTAGACTACAATTGTTTAATAAATTTGTAAGTGTGGCATAACATTCTAGCAATGTATCTTTATCTGTATGCCTTAACAATATATCATCCATATAGTGAAATATTTGCAGTTCAGGAGTTTGATTTCTAAGTGGCTGGATTGCTTTGTTAACATAAATTTGGCACATAGTTGGGCTGTTAGCCATCCCTTGAGGGATTCCTTTGTAGTCATATCTCTGATCAGAACCTTCATGATTCAGTGCAGGGATAGTAAATGCAAAATGTGGACTATCCTCAGGATTAATTGGAATTGAAAAAAAAAAAACAATCTTTAATAGCTATAGCTAAAACATACTAGGTTTTTTGGCAAAGCAGACAATTGAGGAATCCCTGATTGAGCAGGTACCATAATAACCATCTCATTATTAATGGCTCTTAAATCTTGCAATAATCTCCATTTACCAAATTTCTTTTTAATAACAAAAATGAGAGTATTATGGGGAGATACAGAAAGTTGTATATGGCCCTATGCTAATTGTTGTTTGACCAGGTCATGGGCTGCTTATATCTTTTCTTTAGTCAGGGGCCACTGAGGAACCCATACTGATCTTTCTGATTTCCAAGTAATTTTTATTGCCTCAGTGACCCCTTCTGAAAACCAAATCCATGTCTATCTATTTCTTGATCTATTTGTATTGGTGCTGCTATACCTTGTTCTTGTTCTCCTAATCTTTTTTCTTTCCTAAAGCCTTGTCTAGCCCTCATAGTGGGCACATTTGGATTGATGTTATTTGTTAGTGTCAAACCTAATTGATCTAGGACATCTCGTCCCCATAAATTTATAGGAGGATGATTCAGTACATATGGCTGTATAGTTCCTTCACATCCTTCAGGATCCTTCCAAACTAATACCATTGCACTTCTATGGGGATTAGTTGCCACTCCTAGGCCTCGAAGCATTTGAGTGGCTTGTTGTAAGGGCCAATGTTTTGGCCATTCTTGACGAGATATGATGCTAATGTCTGCACCTGTATCCAGTAGCCCATTAAATTCATGTTCTTGAATATTTACTTTTAGCATTGGGCGAGAATCTAAATTCAAAGACAACATAGCCCAATCTATACCTGTGGAGCCTAATCCCCTGGAACCTCTTTCTATACTACTACTGGAAAATTTATCATGTAGGCTGGGTATTATTAATAACTGTGCTATTCTATCTCCTGGTGAAATTACTGATACACCCTTTGGAGAACTAGCTATAATTTTTATTTCACCTTCATAATCGGGATCAATTACCCCAGGACTTATCATAAGTCCTTTTAGCATAGAAGAACTGCATCCTAACAATAAGCCTACTGTTCCTTGGGGAAGAGGTCCTTTTACTCCTGTGGGAATGATTTGAACTCCCATCTCTGGAGTTAGTACTGCTCTCGCGGAGGCACAGATGTCCAACACTGCGCTCCCTCTGGTTCGTCTGATGAGAGATCTGATGGATAATGTGTCCTGGGCACTACCCTGATGGTGTTGCTGGGTTTCTCCATGGTGTTTCTGGATTCCTCCAGTGCCCCATATATTTGTGGTCATGGGTCCTGGAGCATTGGGCCCCCCTGTCCATTTTTTGGCAATGGAGCCTGATACCTTTCTCCACGATATTGTGGGTAAACACCTGGTTCTTGTCCATTTTTTGATAACAGAGTAACCTCTATGGTGGTTTGAGAATGGCATTCATTAGCCCAATGTCTCCCTCTATGGTATCGTGGGCAAATACCCAGTATTCTATTCCTTTGATATCTAGCTTTGTTAAACCCTCCTCCTATGGGGCAACTCCTTTTAAAATGTCCTGTTTGTTCACAATTGTAGCATGTTTTTGGCCTAGCATCTAAAGCCTGTAGTACTGCTGCCAAGATTTGTCCTTGTTCATTAATGTCTCTACATAATTTAATATTTGTGTTTAAATCCTCATATCTCCTTGGTCTAATGACCTCTCTGCAGCAACGATTTGCTTGGTCATAAGCCAGTTGTTTTATAAATGGCATTGCTTTTTCTCTACCCCCCAAAATTCTGGAAGCTGTTTGAATAAGCCTATATACAAATTCAGTGTAAGGTTCATTAGTTCCTTGTATTACCTTAGATAATTGTCCTTGTAAATCTCCATGCCCCTGTAAAGTTTTCCATGCCTTAACCGCATCTACAGCAATTTGTACATATACACCAGGATCATATTCAATTTGTTGCCATTGACCCTCATAAGGTCCTTTTCCTAACAACATATCTAGATTTCTTTGAGGGTAACCGGCTGCTGCATTTCGCCTTGCCGTCTCCATGCAAAATTCCTCATTGGAAACCTTCCATAACAAATATTGTCCTCCATTTAGCACAGATTTACACATACTAGCCCAACCTGCTGGCGTCATGTCCAAGTTGGTAATGGATTCGACCATGCTTACAGTGAAGGGTGCTTGAGGACCATAGGTTGTTACAGCCTCCTTTAACTGCTTCATTGTTTTGAAATCTAAAGCACAGCGAATTCGCTGCCCTCCTGCCTGCTCAAGTACAAGGCATGCTAATCTTTGAGGTCCTGTCTCAGGATCCCATCTATCAACTACGGGGGTTGAGGGCCAATCAGCTATCTCCATAGGTGGAGCTGTTGGTTGAATTACACCCTCTGGTGATAGAACGGTGTTAGTAGCAGCCTCCTATTGTAGCTTTTTTCCTAATAACCCCTTTTTCCTTTAAATGTCTGACTAGCTCAAGAGACCTTCTCGTTTGCTTGATCTAAAATGTTTTTCTCCATGGTCTGAACCTCTAACAATTTACTTAACACTCTTTCAGTTTGATTTTTTCTAATTTAAAATCTACTATAAAGATAATGCAACCCAACAAGATAACACAAAACAAAATCGAAACAGAATGAAACAAAAACGGAACAAAAAATTGTTGTATCAATTTTCCTATTTTCTTGACATGTGCATTTGTGGTCTATTTCTATCTCTTCCTCAGGGGTGAACAACTTCAAACCTTGAGCCAACCATTTTTCCCAGTTTGCCTGAGAAAGTTCTAGGGATAGGCAGCTTGAAACAAAAACAAAACAAATCAAAACAAGAACACATTGTTTTTTTGAAATGGTCACCCATTCTCTTGTCTTCCTTCAGTGGCGAGCAATTTCACTTACCTCCGAGCTTCAGGCATTCCCCGCACGGGCTGCCAAATGCCGCAGTCTGGCTGGGCACAAATCACAAGCCACTGAAGCAGGAACAAACTTTATTTCTGAACTCCACCAGCACACTCCACACACCCTCCCGGGAACTCTCTCGAATGCCACGTGGCTCCTCCTGGAACCAGCAACCGGAAATCCCTCCTCCGGCACTTCCCCAACCAATAGGAACTCTCCGGGAATCCCCGTGAGAACTCCAAAGTAGCAGGCCGAGGTGGACAGCAGGGGTCTAATAATCACAGCTTAATGTAACCATTATCATCTCAATGGCTTGTTGGCGTCACCTCTCAACCACTCCGTTCTGGCAAAAATGCCATGCATCATTTGGACTCAGCTATGACTTTCAGCACCAGAGCATTTCACTGGTAAAGTCTGTTAGATATTTAAGAATGACATAATTAACTCTCTCTCCAAACTTTTCCTGAAAATTGAAGCAAAACGAACCTTAACTATCATTCTGTGAGGGCACTAATATCTGAATTTCAAAACCATATAAAGATAACAAAATGAAGAAGGGCTAAAGATCAATATTCCACATGTATATAGTTGTAAAAACACTTAGTAAAATGTATGTGAATGTATTCCAACAGTGCATGACAGGGATTACTACAATTAAGTGCTATTTATTTCACCAATGTAGCTGTTGGTTTAACATTCAAAAATCAATTAATTTGACATACCAAAATCTAAAGAAGAAAATCATGTAATACAGAAAAAAATATTTTACAAAATTCAACACAGACACAATAAATACTGCGGGAAAAAAAAATAAGACTGCAAGGAAGTTTTCTCCATCTAATGAAGAATGTCTATAAAGTAACTTGCTTCTATCATCACAACTAATGATAAAAAATTGAATGTTTAATGATAAAGACTGGAGACATACTTTTACTAAGAATCATACTGAAAGTCAAAAGTAATTCAATAAACAAGAAAAAATATGTGAATAAAATATAAAAATTTGGTAAAAACAAATAAATATTTATACACAAATAAATAGTTTTCTATATATCAGCCATGAGAATTGGTAATTTAAAATTAAAAACACCACATGATTTGCAATAACACTAAAGTACATTATGGTACAAAATTGCCTAAACATGTACAGGACCTGTACATAGAAACATTTAAATCTATGAAAGAAATTATATAAAACATAAATAAGAAATTATATAAAACATAAATAAATGGAAAGATGTATCTTTATGATGAATTTAAAACTACACACATGGGGCGCCATGTTGGAGGGCTGGTGGTAGCGGCTCTGGGAGGTGCTTGCTCTATTGGTCTCGCTTTCGCTCGCTTCCCCCGGCTCCCTTTGGTGCCCCCCCCCCCCGCCTGCGTGCCGGAGTGTGTGAGGGAGGGGGGGGCGTGGGGGGTGGGGGGTGGGGGGAGGCGCTCCGGTGCCCGGGAGCCCGCCGGAGGGAGGCGGAGTCGGCGAGGCCATGGACTTCCAGAGGCTGCAGGAGGCACTGAAAGATTTTGAGAAGAGGGGGAAGAAGGAAGTTTGTCCCGTCCTGGATCAGTTTCTTTGTCATGTCGCCAAGACTGGAGAAACAATGATTCAATGGTCTCAATTTAAAGGCTATTTTATTTTCAAACTGGAGAAAGTGATGGATGATTTCAGAACTTCAGCTCCTGAACCAAGAGGTCCTCCTAATCCTAATGTTGAATATATTCCCTTTGATGAAATGAAGGAAAGAATTCTGAAAATTGTCACTGGATTTAATGGTATCCCTTTTACTATTCAGCGACTGTGTGAATTGCTAACGGATCCAAGGAGAAACTATACAGGAACAGACAAATTTCTCAGAGGAGTAGAAAAGAATGTGATGGTTGTTAGCTGTGTTTATCCTTCTTCAGAGAAAAACAATTCAAATAGTTTAAATCGAATGAATGGTGTTATGTTCCCTGGAAATTCACCAAGCTACACTGATAGGTCTAATATAAATGGGCCTGGAACACCCCGGCCACTGAATCGACCAAAGGTGTCTTTATCCGCCCCCTTGACAACCAACGGTTTGCCCGAGAGCACTGACAGCAAAGAGTCAAACTCACCACATAATGAAGAAAAAAACCACAGTGACTCTCCAGCATCTGAATCAGAAGGGTCTTCAGTGAGTCCTATAAAAAACAAACATTCAGATGATGACGCCGTGGAGGCTGAAGGGCACGAGGCCAAAAGACTCAGGTTTGACAGAGACGGGGAAGTCAGAGAGATAGCCAGTCAGACCACATCCAGTGAGGGGGCCTCGGTCCTGGCGGAGGACGCAGAGGCACCATCATCATCTCAGGACAAGGACAAAGGAAGTAGTTGTACCCAGCAACACTGCACAGAAGAGGAGGAGGAGGAGGAGAAGGAAGAAGAAGAGTCTTTTATGACATTGAGAGAAATGATCCCAGAAAGAAAAAATCAAGAAAAAGAACCTGATGATGCCTTAACTGTGAACGAGGGGACCTCTGAGGAGAAGAGTCAGGTGGAGGAATCGGCTGTGTCTCAAGCTGAGAAGGATTTACATTCTGAAGGGAGTGACACCCCGGGCCCTGTAAGTAGTGGTTCTGACTGCCACCACACAGAAGAATCAGGAGGATCCAGTTCCAGTAAAACTGGAGAGGTTCTCTCAGAATCCTCCATGGAAAATGATGAGGACGCCACCGAAGTCCCTGAGGAACCAATGGAGCAAGACTGACTACTTCACCACATTTAGATGCCATATTTTACATACAGTTCTGGTTTTACACTGTATAAAACTTTTATGTAATAAAGTGGACCTTTAGTTTTACAAGAGAAAGAGAAGAAGGTTGTTAAAGTACTTTAAAAAGTACTTTAAGTGTGAATCCTGAAAGAGTTGTACATGTAAGAACTGTGAATAGCAGCTCCTCTGGGTCCTCCGCTATCTATTTTTTTTTTGTTGTTTTGTTTTTGGGCATTTTGTTGTTTTTGCCTTTTTTTTCCCTCTTTCCTTTTTTTTTTTTTTTTTTTTTTTGGTGTCTGGTCAAATCAGTGGTTTGTGTATAGATTTTTTTTTTTGAATTTAGAAGTTTTTAAACTGGAACCTTATAATTTTGAAAACCTTTCAAGATTATCACATTTAGTTTATACATGTGCAAGAAAGCTTTATGTCTTGTCTCTTTTTGACAGCTGTAGCAGATTTCATATTTTGGTCATAGTTTCAACATTTTAACATGTGAATTATAGGGTTTCATGCTGGTTTCCAGGTTTTATTGGTTGACTATGTACAATGGAACTTTAAGTCATATATATATATATATATATATATATATATATATATATATATATAATTCTAAGGGGGGAAATGTTATATTTTTCTGTTTCTATAAGAGATGAATACAGTGGATAATTTTCTATTGGTGATGATTGAGTTCACCTCTTTCACGAGACATTTTCTTTCTCTTCTGAGTAATTCACATAAAATCTGGCCCTGTGAAACCCTGGAAATCTAAGTCTGTTGTAATACCAGGTTAAACACATTCCAAGAGATCTGTTCAAACTAGAATTCTTTTGTATACTTCAGAGGTGCCTGATAAAAGACTTCATTATTTATGAGAAAATGTGCTTTATCTTGGGAATTGTGTTCACACATCAGCTGACTGTTCTCCTGAGTGAATGCTTATGAAGCTGACACGAGCCCATCTCAGAAGAACCAGGCAGATTCCTTAAACTTTTGCTTGCTTTTCTGAACATTGTGAATATTACACATTTCTTTCTAAATTATTCTAGAGTATGCAAATGTCAATGGTATGAAACACCACTGTACTGGAAGAATTAATATATTACTTTAGTAATGTACCTGAGCTAAAATGACTGAAGCTTTAGGGGTGCATAGAAACCACCATAATTTGTATGACATTTTGAAGTGAATTAATATTTTTGAACATGCTTCTTTGACAGCCAGTGTTATATTTTTCAGATCAACACAAAGCACAATGATTACTCTAAACTCAATATTTTCAAATTCACATATTTAAAGTCATGCAAGCTGCAACTTCCCTGTCAAAATTACTGGCTGCCAAATTTATACCTGTTTCTTCAGCTGTACCTTTTGATATTTAGAATTTTTAAATTTCTGTAAAGTAGATTTTGTAGAGTGTAATGTGTTCACTGCCTTTGTGAAGCGGTATATAATTGTATAATTTCTGTGTGTAAACCGAATGCTTGGGCTTTCAATACAGTATTCATATGAAGCAATAAATATTCATGTTATGAAATACTCGAGTACATTTTTATCAAAATACAAAAGAATCCCTTTTTTTAGTTTCAGATACCTGAAGTACACAGATGAACTTATAAAAAACATGCAAACAATTTCTCACACTGTATCATATGCTTTGGGTGATTTGGAGGGAAACCACAAGTTTTGCATTTTGACTACTTAAATTGCTATAACTAAAAAATACCCAAATGATTGGACATATGTTTGTAGGGCATATACTACTGACTGACTTGACAGGTTTACAAGCAGCTCGATGATATATTTATGAATATGTCTGATAGTTAAAAACTGAATATTGAGTTACTGTAACAAGAGGGGGGAATCAAACGTTGTAAATTTTTAAATTTTTTTGCGATGATGTTAAAATGAAGCAATTTTAAATGTGACTTTCAATCATAGTGACCTGTTACTTTATTTTGTTGAGGGATATTTTGCCAATAAGAACAGATTTTAAACATTTTAAGTTTAGAAATTTAGGAATTTTCTTTAGAATATTTATGAAATTATTGTCAATAAACCTATTCTTTAATCTTCTGTGACCTTTTGATATGTTTTATTCTAATTATAGTGCCATGGACCACTTGTAAACAAATCTTTTGTCCTTCATAAGTTGAAGATTTAGCATCATGATTTTGATGTCTGTGGTTTTATTTGTAAACTTGCAATTGCTATTTTTGCAAGGGCAAATGTATTTCTATATTAAATAAAGTACAATAATGGTGAATGTACCAAAATGTCATCAAAAAAAATAAAAAAATAAAACTACACACACACCCGAAACATCCTGAAAATTCATAAAGTAAAAAAATGAACAACATCTGCCCCCTCAACATTCATGAATTGTGCACAATGGTGTGACTATTTCAAGGAGTTACAGGAGAAAACTGAAAGAACCTCTAATGGCCAAAAATGAAAAAAATTAAGTAACACCGACTTGTAACCTACAGTTAAGATAAATATTCATCAGTTCATGCTCACATATAAAATAAAAAAAAGATCTTCTATTTGGAAGAAATTAATTTATATTGATATGGTACTCTGACTTCAGGGAGGGATGGAGAACATAACTCTGTGTTTTGTTTGGGCTGCCCCAGAAAGACTTCTTTCCACTGTGTATTATGGAGAATGGGCAAAAGACTCTATGGGGAAGTTTTGTTAACCCTGTTTCAGCAACATGATTGTGGTCTTAATAATGATAAGGGACCGGGGGTTGAAGTGCATGCCTGTAATCCCAGTGGCTAGGAAAGCTGAGGCAGAAAGATAATGAGTTCAAAGCCAGCTTCAGCAACCACAAGGTGCTTAACAACTTAATGAGACACTCTCTCTAAATAAAATACAAAATAGGGCTGTGGGTGTGGCTCAGTGGTCAAGTGCCAATGAGTTCAATCCCTGGTACAAAAAAATCATAAAGCATATTGATTTTGTGTACTTTTGATATGACATGATGAAAATTATACTTCACATCTACCAATTTCCTTCCTTAAAATTGTGACTCCATCTAATCAAGGAGAAAATAGATAAATTCAAAGAGTGGAATGTCCTAAAACATACCTGAGTAGCTATACTTGAAAAACTCAAGGTCACTAAAATTAAGAAAAATTTAGAAAGATTCCCATTAAGAATTGCATAAGGAATAATAGTTGTATAATAATTGTAATAAAAAGGATATAATAATTGAATAATAATTGTAATAAAAAGGATGTTAGATAAAAAAACTCTGATTAAAGTATAGATGTCAGGTAATTATAATGTATTAATATTGATTCATTAATTATATATATATATATATATATATATATATATATATATATATATATATGCATTGTTATGGTATATGGTAAATATCTATAAATCTTTAAATTCTAAACTATTCTCAAAAATCTACTAAAATGAGTGTGCCATTATATATATGCAAAATTTGGAGATGAATTGAAGACTAATATTAACATTTTACATCTAAAATATGTTAAATTTTTTTTAAGAATAATCATTTATGATTAAATTTTGAAATGGCACATTGAAGCTATCTATTATGAATTTATACAAAGGTATAAAGAACCACTATCACTGTTCTCTTTTTAGTACTATTTGTAGAAAAAAATATCTGCACATGCTTGGTAAAGATGTCATACTAGCTATTGAATCACAAGAAGCTAGATTGTCAACTGCTGCTTAAAGTGGATTTGATCAGTTCAGCATATCTGTGTTCTGCAACAGTGAATAGGAAGTCATATTTTTTAACTGGTATGACGAAGGGTCACAAACACTAACATCTCCTTGTTGTGTGTTAGCATACCTTACTGGGATAGGCAGAGAAGATGTCTACTTAGAAACATGTTTATATTTACTTTTCCATTCTAATTCCTCTTTAGAGATCTTCTACATTAGATTATAGTAATTCAAATACAATTTATAAAGCTAAATATTCTAATGTTTCCTTAACACCAATACAATGATTTATGTCATGTGTGAAAAAAAAAGAAAAAAAATTGTGAGATAACAGTACTTTCAATGAAACTGATAAATTGGAGATATGTATTAAAAACTTACAATTAATAGTAAAATGTGTAAAATACTTCTTAATTGAAATAAATATTTTGAAAAATTATATATAAATAATTACAATTTATATATAATTTATATACAAATTATATATATAATAAATTTATATACAAATTATATATATAATAAATTTATATATAATTTATATACAAATTATATATAAATAATTACAATTATATATAAAAATTATATATAAATAATTACAATTTTGAATGAGAATAGTTAATAGTCAATATTTATTGTCCTATAAATTTAATTGCATGTGCATAGATAAAAGAAATTGATACCAAATAGGACTTTCAACATTAGGAAATAATTCTGTTTTTTTTTTATACTAGGAAATGTACTGTGAACACTTAGATATATTACAATAATGAGGTTTAAATGCTGACAGCAAAAAATAAAAATCATGAATTTAGAATCATTTACATTAATCATTCTACAATTTTGGCTTTATAAATTTTGAATACTTCACATATTGTATCTTAGAAACACTTACAAATTTAAACTTAATTCATTTATTGAGAATGCATCTTTTATTAAGTACCATACTAAAATGTACTTACAAAAACTGAATCTTGAGTAATTTTTTCCTGTATTTGAAACCAGATTCTCTCCTTTTCCAGGTTTATTACATCAAATATGCCTGACACATCATGGGAAACTCAAACAGTGATTATTATCAATATTATAATTATCATTATTTATCATAAATACTATCATCATTTGTAAAAATTCAGAGGCACACTTGTATCTGATACAACTTAGAATTTTTAAAACAGGTTTTATAAGCAATTAACCAAGAATTTTCAAGAAGTCTGGGATATGCCCATGCAAACATGTATTTGGGGTGAGCATATTGATAAACATGGTAGAAACATCCTAGAATGAGACAATTACCATCTCTCAATTATAAACTGTCTTGAGTAGGCAACCAGGAAGCCTTGAGATTCCATGATGTCGGTTAGCAGATGGGAAGGAAGGCAAGGCCGCAGACACAAAAGCTGGACAGGACCATTTTCAAAAGGTAGAAATTGCTCAAATGGATCACAGAAATCAATAATACATCCAAAAAGAAACAAAAAATTATCATCCCAAACAAATTGTACATCAGCTGTACGTAGTCACAATAATTTTGTCTCTAGTAGCAAACATTAGGACAAGATTATTCCTGGGTATAAACTGTTTCATTATCTGCTAACTTTTAAAACTAAACTATCATATTTAGCCACAGAGAACCTATTGAAGATTGATAAAATTTTCACTTGTACTTTACATAAAAAGTTGAAAAAATACTGATACAATCACTTTTAGTCATTATGACCAATACAATCTACATAACCAAAAGTTGATATTTAATAAATTGCCATGAAACAATATGATTTACAATCATTTAGAAGCAAAACCGTGGCAATTTTCATGAGACAATTGTTGGAAATCGAAATTCCATCACCTGAATTGTTTTTCAGAAATAATTTAAGTTGAAAATAAATGAAAAAGAACAAGACATAGAGGAAGATTAGATATTTGATGATATTGATACAATAACTTCTTAATATATTTAAAAAAATGAGTTCCTAAAATCAAAAACTACAGTGTAAGTCTGATTTTTAGCTGAAAATTAACATCATTCAATATGAAAACAACAAAAATATCTATACACATATAGATACAAACTTTCTTTAATCACTTTGGTCAATTTAAATTCATAACTAAAATTTAAACTTTTAATATATGTATGAATAAGCTTAATATTTATTAACCATTTAAAACTATACTTATGCAGAAATACTAATGCAGTTTCCTAAATATCTAAATAAAATTTCTGTTTTGGGAAATTATTATTTAAAACTCCTTTCCACTGAGTTTAATTCCTCATACAAATAAGATTTACAATGGACCACAGAATACAGAATATTTAAACTCTGAAAAAATATCAATTTCTTCATGTTGAATTAAGACAGAGTCTACTTTCTAGAATTACAGGATTCTACAAGCTAAAATTTACAAATAACTTAATTTTTCTCTCACATTCCGTAAACTTTAGAAAGAATAATATTAGAATATTTGGTGTGCATTGTTATAATCTATGATTATATATTGATTTATTTAGGAATATGAGTGTTTTTTTTCCTATATAAATCAAACGTGCTCTAAGTTTTCTATTCATTTTGGGATGTGCTCTTAAGCTTTAAGGGCAAAATAATTAATTGGATTCATTTTCTTTGGATTGAAAATCACATTGAATAACTGAAGTATTTAAAATATTGATATTTGCATTACCTGCTAATTTAAAACAATATTTACTTCTTTCCTATGAAATAGTAATACAGGATTTATTGTTATCAAAATAAGAAAAAAAAAACCTGTACAATCCTATCATACTGTTGCCAAGTACTACAATAATGACACTGTTTGCTCTCCCAATGTAAATGTCTCAAGTTTAATAGAGAAGCCTGACACATGTAAAGAAGATTTAGAACCACTGGAGTTCTTTTCTAAAGTAATGAATGCATAAATAATAAAATGATACAAACACTTAATGTCCAGTTAATAAAAACTTCATTTTATATATTTGAACTCGACAACATGTTTTTTTGTTATACTTATAGTTAAAAAAATGCTTGGTTTAGCCAAACAAAGTGGCATAAACATTACTCCATTTAATTACTCAGGTTGTGTGTGTTTGTGTGTGTGTGTGTGTGTGTGTGTGTGTGTGTGAGAGAGAGAGAGAGAGAGAGAGAGAGAGAGAGAGAGAGAGAGACACAGAGTGTGATGATAACACATACAATCTATATTTTTAGGAAAAATACAACATTAATAACTATACTACTCATGCTGTACAATAGATCTGTAGAATTGTTTATACTACATAAGTGCTACTTTGTATCCTTTAACCTAAATTCCCCTAGTTTTTCCCCCTCACTCCCCTACCCTGGAAGACATTGTTATTTTCTATCACTATGTATTTGAGGGATTTTTTCTTGTTTGTTTTTTAGAATCAGAATACAATGTGAGGTCATTCAGTGCTTTCTTTCTGCATCTAGTTTTAATTAGCAGAATGTGTTCCATGTTAATCCATGTGGTGGCAAATGGTGAGATATCTATTTATTTGTGTTTTTTTTTTTCGTTTGTTTGTTTGATTAGGTAATGGGAATGGAACCCAGAGGCAATTAAACAGTATGCCACATCCTCAGTCCTTTTTTACATTTTATTTAGAGAGAGGGTCTCATTGAGTTGCTTAGAGCTTTAGTAAGTAGCTGAGGTTGGCTTTGAATTTAAGATCCTCCTATCTCAGCCTCTGGATCTGCTGGGATTCCAGATGTGCACCACTGTGCCTGGTCTGGAATAACTTTTAAAAGACTGAATTATATTTCATTGTATATACATGTCAACGTTTTTTTTTATCCTTTTGCTCATTGATGATGAAAAATTGACATTATTTCCATACTTTGGCTAATGAGAAAAATGCTACAGAAAAATTTATTTATTCATAATACAGTTCACTTGTATAGAGACTTTAAAACTAACATAATAAATTCAGAGTACCAATGCTAATTTTATTAAAGTGAAATGAGCAATTTTATTAAACAGATTATTATAAAAATTTTAAATTATGAGAATTTTTTTTTAAATTCCTGTATTAATTATATTTTTTGCAATTATTCCATTATGGTTTCTACTGAAATTGTATGCATTATTTTTTTTCATTTTGTAATAAACATATTTTCCTTTATGTGTATCAAAAAGTAAAGTTGTAATGATATGCATGTAAACACATGAATGTGTGTATGCATGCCTGATCAATAACCTTCCTCATAAAATATCATTCTTTCTTGCATTAACTCTGTTAACCATAGTGTACACAGCATTACTTGCACTGAAATTAAAATCCTTAATTTTGGTTTCTATTAATATATCATTGGTATGATCAAAGTTAAAACCAGAAGGTAGAAAGAAGTTACAGTCTACAGAAAATTTTGATGACTGTAGATGTGTAGAAAACCAATACATTAATTATGTTTCTAACTTGTATTTTAAACAGTTTTATTTGTATTGTTTGGATTACTCAACAGCATCCATGATAAGTATTAAATAGTAATTTAATAAAAATAGAAATACATTAAGGAAATGACATATTCTAATTTGAGTGATAGTTTGTTCTTAAAAATTAAATCAAAAATTATACTTCAACACCAACAACATAATGACAGAGCATGTTACTCAGGCATATAGACATACACACCTCTTTGAATGTAATTTGTGAAAATCTGCTACACTCCATGCAAATCCCCTATGGGCACCTAACATTAAACCATACATTCTGGACCACACAATTATTCAAATACTGCCTTAAAACAAAGCAAAAAAAAATAATATGATGGGTAATCAGGTAACTATTCTTCTAGAGTGAACTACAAAATCTAAGCTTTCAAGAATCAATAGAGTTTTGAAAGCCAGTGAAGAAAACCATCAATATTAACATACATTGGATATGTAGTAAAGAGCATTAGGATGGTATTAACAGGAAATGGAAATACTTCAATTTGTTTTGAGACGTGAATGTGAGAATTGGCTGGTTGTTACCATTTGTTGCCAATATCGGTAGCTTTCAAGAAGAAATGATGACCAAGATCATAGAGGTTCCTTAAACAGGAAAGTGAAGGGGGTTTGAGTGGAGAGTAGATTTCCACAAAATATATTCTAAGAGGTGACAAATCTATGCAAATAAAGAATAACTTTTTCCAAAACTTTTCATTGTCATTAAAATTCTTTCTCCAAGTCACTGTAGGTCTTTTTCTCCATTATTTCTCTTCTATACAAGTGAAATAATTTATCTAATTTATAAGTCTGGAATGAAAAACTGGGTATTTGGGTATGCCTGCTCTTTTCATTTACCCCTCTTAGTGGTTGTTTTGTTCAGGAAGTACTAGTTAGCTCTCCATCATTACTACCTTACATGTGCAGGCAGATCTCTTACCTTAGGTGGACAGCAAATCAGCCTAATTCTGTGATTGCATTAGCAGATACATTTGTACTTCATATCAAACTCATCCACCTTAGCTTATACTATTAATAAAATTGCTCTTTAAATTCAGTGAGTCTTTTTTATCAGTAAAATTTTTCAAATTGAACACAAAGAGGAATTTTAGTATATGAGAATTTGCAAAGAGACACCAACAGATATGATGACTTTTCCAGGAAACAGTGCCCCTAATTTTCTCAGGTGTGAGGACACCAAGCCATTTAGGAGGGCTGGTGACTTATTTTTTCTTGGGATAGATTCAGGATTTTAAGAATGAGGTGTTAAAGACCCTCCACATGAAACAAATTTTAGATACATTCAACTTTAACTGGAATGTATCAAGATATTAGAAATTGAGTTTAAAAGCATGTTGTAAGTAACAGAAAGCCATTACAATCTTTTGATAATTAGCTTGGCAGTATTCTATAGAATTCACTTGAATGGAAGAACCAGAGGCATTCAAAATAAAAAGCATTTTATTGCTTCCAAATTACATGCAGCCACTCAAAATTGTATTCCATACTTTGCAAATGTTTAATGTTAACTGTATAAATTTGTCCAATTATATTATCTACATAGCTGAATGTGTAAAAAATCACTTAAAGCATGTGAGCTGCCCTACATTTCTCACATTTTTAAGGGCTGTTTCAAATTCCTTCTTCTATACTGATTTATGAATAAAGATCCACTCATATTCACATATTTGATATTATCAAATGCTGGAAGCATGTTTTCTGTCTCCAACCTGCTGAGATCGTGTTTTCTTTGAGTACCTTCTTTATTTCTAATTCAAGACACGATTCTTCAATTTTAATTACAAACAGCCTTGCAATTTAAGGGATAACTTTTTAAAATGTTTTTTGGTTATAGATGAACATAACACATTTTTAAATTTTATTTATTTATTTTAATGGGGTGCTGAGAATCAAATCTAGCACCTTACCCATGGTAGGCAAGCACTCTACCACTGAGCCACAACCTCAGCCCTAAAGAATGACTTAATTTACGCATTGTGTCCCAAATGGATGAATAGTATTTTAAGATATAACACATATTACGTATTAGTAAATAAAAATTCATGAGATTTTTTAATATATATATATATATATATATATATATATATATATATATATATATATATAATTATTAATGAAGTAACATATATAGAGAGAAATATAGAGGTAAATCTGGTAGTGGTTATATATTTTTGAAAATTATTTTCTGTCCATATTTGCTTAGGATATTTTGTCCTTAGTATATTTTTTATTTCTATTTAGGTTCATATAATATAGAAGTAAATTTTGTAACATTATAAAAGAGTTCTTGATATTGATAGCAGTTTGCTTACACAAAGTATCATGGTAAGGTGGTTTTAGAGCATTTGGGAAGTAATAAAATTAATTAAAATATAAATGTTATTACTTAATTATTCTTTTTGGTTGGATAGGATGGAGTCTTGCTTTATTACCCAGAAAAGTCCTCAAATAATTCTTCTGCATTAGTCTCCCAAGAAGTCAGAACTACATGTGCATGTCATAGTACCTGGCTATATTGCCCTTTTAAAAAGGCCTATATTTAAGCTCCCTCAAATATTTAGGATATGATTATTTAAATAAAAACTTAATTATTATTGTAAGTAGAGACCCATTTATTTGCATTGTTCTCTTGAGCCTATTTTACTCATAATTAAGCATTTTCAGGTGAAATTAAACCACACTTTATTTTACAAATTTTACATATATTAATCATGCATAGTTATAATGTTTAACTAATTATTAATAATTATACATACTAATAATTGTATATCAATATGCAACACATTGATAATTATGTAATAATATATTATATGCAATAATATATATTGATTGGTTTAGTGTGATATTTCCATACATGATAAAGTACAATCACATCTTTCTCTTCTGCCACATACATATTCCCAATCTCTACTAGTTATATATCTTGATTAAAAAAATCACCTACAAAAATTCTTTTATATTCTGCTTAAAGTGCAGATATCTTAAAAAAAAACTCCAGTGTCAATAATAAGAAAAATCTTAGTAGTCAAAAAAAGAAAATCAAATCATGTCTTACACTTGACTTACACCTGGGAACACAAGTTTACTAACTTGATCCAAATCTAATAAAGGGCATAAAAAATGCCTACAGATAGACAGGGACACAGACACCATCTCACCTGCCATAGGGTGTATGAGGAAGATAGGGTCCACCTGCCTGTGAATAAGATTGATTTACCTCAATAAACCTAAACATCAGGGGTGAGCTTTCTTGAAGGCATAGATTTGGGAACAACAGGCATCAGAAAAGTTTGCATCCATGTACATGTTTTCTCTGTTAGTCTCTACCAGGTTATCACAAGAAAGTTTGAGGACATTCTAAGAACCAGAGAAAACAACCTTTGTGGTTCAGGAATGTGGAGCAACTTTTGTGGTTCAGGAATGTGAAGCAACCTTTGTGGTTCAGGAATGTAAATGTGTGTTGCAGCAGTAGGAAAGGCCAAGAGTCCTCCTTGGATTGTTCTCCTATATTAAATAATTATTGAGCAACTGGGAATATGTCATCCAGAATCTTGCTGTGAGGGTTTTCCAATGCTCACAAAGCAAAATCACCAAGAAGGCCCCACACCGGAAACCCAATGGCAAAAATCCTGTCTAGGATTCACGTGATAATAAAATAACAAAGAAACTCCTACCTCTCCCACAAAGCTAGAAAGCATCTATTGCTAACTAATAGAAGTTTACAAGTTGTAGAGTAGCAAGAATATAGAGAGCCAGTTTCTGGTGTGAGAGTACATACAGAACAGAGAACAGAAGGACAATCAATTGCTATTGTACATGTAATCAAAAACAATGAAGGAAAAATTAGAAAGAATAGTAAAAGAAATATTTGAAGAGATAATGTTGAGAATTAAATAAGAGATCAAATTATAAATTTCAAAAATTCTGAGATTTCCAATAAATATAAATATGCTTTACAAACACACGTAGATATGAAACATTCAAAATGCTAAATATCAAAGACCAAGAGTATATCCTGAAGGCAGCCAGATTATATGAAATATTACATTCAGAAAGGAAATAACAAAACAGAATTATCATACACTTGCTATTGGAAACTATACAAATTAAAATTAAAATAATATTTCAAGTTATTAATGAGAAACTTTATACACAATGAAAATATTTCTAAGAATGAATTGGAAAAAAGATTTTTACAAGTAAACAGAAATGTGGAATTTGTTAGAGAAGAACTATATTGAAGTAATTATGTAGAAAATTTTCTTCAGAGAGAGCTCATGTGAGAAAGGGCATATCTTTGGAATTATACATATAAATATGATGATCTCCAGAATGGATTAAAGTGAATATAAGCAAAGCAGACATATTTTTTTGTATACTACTATTTCCAAAATACAATACACTATAGTGTATTATACACATTATGATATGTAATTGACTGTAAATACCATTGATGTACTGTGCATTTTGGAAAAGTATGGTTAAATTTAAGCATATTTAATTAACTATTTAATTTGATCTAAGAATATATTCATGATGTGAAGTTGTAAGACTAGATTCTTGACAGAAAATATTAAAAGAAAATAAAAATATATAAAACTCAAATATAAACGTTAATAAAGGATTATTTTCTCAAATATATTTTGTAATCATAATTCCTTTATAGCTACACATTGTACGTCATTACATGTCATCATAAATTTCCCTAATTTTAGTTTGTTTCCACCTTAATAGGCTCTGTACCATGTGTAAACTTATTTACCTGAACTCACATTAATGGAAAGTTTGGTTTATTATGTGTTTTCTGTGAAAATATGACAAGTGAATCATGTGATATATGTTTAGTATATTTTAATGATAAATTGTAGGAATAGTAACTTTGTAATGAAGAGTACATGTAAATGTAGATTTTTATTTTTGTCAAATAACCTTTCCTAGAAATTGGGACAGGAACATTTTAGAAATGTATGCATAACCCTATCACCCAAACTATGGCTAAAAAAAATGTGTACAATATTTTATAAGCACTTTCAATGTATTAAGAAACAAAAGAATAAACTTTCAGAAACACACACACACACATTTTCCCATCTTAAACTCATAAATTAACACTTAACTTTGTTTTCTCCTCAATCAAGCTAAATAATTAGTGTATGTTATTGTGTCATGCCCTCTTGAGCCCTCATAGAGAACTATTTCAAAATCACAAAACCCAGCTAAATAGGAACAATTATTCAACTATTTACAGATTTCAAGTTTTTGACTTACATTTATTTAATATAAGGAGCATATGGGAGTAAAAGTCACAGTAATTGTTCGGCTTAAAAGATAATCATTTTGTTCCTGTGAAAGAGATCTGTACTTATTTTCCTCTAGTTGTATTGATGATGTTTTCTGTCTTTGACTTACAGTGGGTTTATTATTTCTTTTGGTTTTAATTTTTTGTTTTTATACATACTAATATTTCATATATATATATATAATTATTTGGGCATCGTTCACATGTTTATTTTAAAAATATTTTAGTATATTTATTATTTTATATCTTTTTCGGTCTCTTGTCTTTTAATATTTTCAGTCAAGAATCTCGTCTTACATCTTCACAAGTCATGAATATATTTTTAGATCAAATTAAATAGTTAATTAAATGTGCTAAAATTTAAACAGTAGTGGTAACTTTAGTCTTTGAATTGTATTTGTTTTTAGATACATATTAACAAATTTAGATGGATAAGGATGTCGTGTTATCCAATCACAATATTACAAGCAGGAGCAAATAAATTTCTATATACAAAAAAAAATCCTTCAAAAATGAAAGCATGTTTACTCAAGAGAAATGAAAGTGTATGTCTATAAAAACTCATATATAAATGGTTATAGGAGCTTTTATTTGTAATGCTTGAAACTGGAAATAACCATAGTGGTCATCAGAAGGAAAATGAAAAGATCAATCACACTTTGGAATATCTATACAGACAAATGCCACCACTCAATAATGCAAAGCAATGGACTACTGACACATGTTGTATTATGTATTTACCTCAACATAATATATTTAATGAAGTAGTCAGGCAAAAATGGTGCATACTATAAGTTAATATTTATATAAAATTTAGGAAATTCTCTTAAGTGTGAGTTAGAGGGATCACCAAGTTCTACTAAAAATATTTTGGGTGATGTAGTAATGTTTATTTTCTTGATTATCATTATGAGATCAAGGAAGTTTACCTATGCCAGATATTATCAAATTGTGTACTTTTAAAACATGTTGTCTTTTGTATGCTATTTATGACTCCATGAATAGGTTAAACAAAAATTTAAATAAAATCTATCATACTATTGCTATACAATACTGACATATAAAGATTAATTTTAGAAACAATGTTCAATATTTAAAAATTCTGTGGATATTTTAAAATAAAATGTTACTGTTTTTCATTCTTTGTAATAGCAATTTTTTCATGATATAGTTGCTATTTTGTACAGAGGAATAGTGAACCTTTAAAAATAAAGATTAATATTTGTAAAATGAAAACATATCACAGAGAAATACAAAAACTTATGGCTCATTTATTCTTTAATAACTGGATCAGCTATGAAGGCTAATTTCAATTGATATTATATCCAGTTGAGTGAGAAAAACATGGTTTATCAAGCTATAAAGCTAAGTGAAAGACAGGGATGAGGAAAAGTGACTAGTATAATAGGAAATAGAGAGGTAAAATAAAATCTAAATTTGCAAATATATACAAACACACATCTATACTTACACACAAGGATAATTACATAGAGCCTTGTGTAAAACAAACAAACAAACAAAAAAACCCACACAGAATGATACAGACACATGATGCCTGACCACTGCATGCAGACAACAAAGTAACAGAGGCAGAATTAATACTGTAAAAATACCCATATTACCAAAAGAACTATATAGATCCAATGCAATTCCCATCAAAATTCCAATGATGTTCTTCATGAAAATGGAAAAAACAGTCCTGAAATTTATTTGAAAAAAAATAAGAATCCCCAGATATCCAATACAATACTTAGCAAGAAAAATGAAGCAGGATTCATCACAATAACAGACTTCAAATTGCACCGCAGAGCTGTAGTAAGAAAATTAGCATGGTATTGGCATCAAAATAAGCATGAAGACAAATAAAATAGAATAGAAGATACAGAAACAAACCTAAATAAATATGGTTATCTTATATTTGACAAAGGTGTCATAAACATAAAACATTGGAGAAAGGCTAGCCTCTTCAACAAATAGTGCTGGGAATACTAGAAATCCATATGTAATAGAATCAAACTTAACCATTCTCACCCTGCAAAAAACCTCAATCCAAAGTAGATCCCAAGACCTAGGAATTATACTAGAAACCCTGCACCTTCTAGAAGTAAATAGAGGCCCAACACTCCAACATGTTGACTGAAGAAATGACTTTCTTAGTAAGATTCCTAAAGCACCAGATGTAAAATTAAAAAATCCATAAATGGAATTGTATAAAATTAAAATGCTTCTTCATAGAAAAAGAAACAGGAGGTATGAAGAAAGAATGGGAGAAAAATTTTGCCAGCAGATCCTTCGATACAACATTACTATGCAGGATATAAAAAAACTCAAAAAATTAACATAAAAAAACATGCACCAAAACATAAAAAAGTAAATCCCACAAATAATCTAAATAATAAATGGACAAAAGAACTAAACAGACACTTCTCAAAAGCAGAAATATGATGAAAAATGTTCAATCTTTCCAGCAGTTAGAGAAATGCAAATTAAAGCCAACCTGAGATTTCTTCTTACCCCATCAGAATGGCAATTATGAATAATACAAATAATGATAAATGTTGGTCAGGATGTGGGGAAAACATCCCACATTGTTGGTGGGACTGCAAATTGGTGCCTTTATAATCGAAAGCAATATGGAAATTCCTCAGAAAACTTGAAATGGAAAAACAATTTGACCCAGTTATCCCCCTCCTTGTTATATATCTAAGGGATTTTAAGTCAACATACTACAGTGATGCAGCCACATCAATATTTATAGCAGCAAAATCATGGTAGCAAAACCATGGAACAAATCAAAGTATCCTTAAACAGATGAATGTATAAAGAAGTCATAAATAAGAGTACTTCATAACATTTATCAACAAATGGATGCATCTGAAAACTATCATACTAAGTGAAATAAGCCAGGCCCCAAAAGCCAAAGATTGAATATTTTCTCAGATATGTGAAAAATAATCTAAAGTAAGGTAGGAGATACAAAAAAAAAAGAATAGAATTTCAATGGATTAGACAAAGTGAAGTGAAGGGGAGGGAGGGTGGATGGGAAAAGGAAAGACAGTGGAATGAATCTGACATAAATTTCCTATGTATATATATGAATATACCACAGTGACTCACAAAATTTTGTACATCCACAAGAAATTAATTTTTTTTAAAAAAATTAACTGGATAAATGGCAGAAATATCAGCTGAGGGAAGATAGAAAGCCATTGTGGAGGAGAAGGATAGGGGAGGTACTGGAAACCTAGTATAAGAATTAGAACAAGGGCTGACTTGTGGCTCGGTGGTAGAGACTTGTCTGGCACCTGTGAGGCACTGAGGTTAATCCTCAGCACCACATTAAAAAAATAATAATAAGCAAAGAAAATAATGGTATTGGGTCCAACTGCAACACACACACACACACACACACACACACACACACACACACACATATATATATGAATTAGAACAACATATATTTGATGCTTTTAAAACTATGTCAGAATGGATTTTGGGGCTGGGGATGTGGCTCAAGCGATAGCACGCTCACCTGGCATGCGCAGGATGCTGGGTTCGATCCTCAGCACCACATACAAATAAAAAAAGCTGTTGTGTCCACCGAAAACTAAAAAATAAATATTTAAAAATTCTCTCTCTCTTTCTCTCTCTCTCTCTCTCTCTCTTAAAAAATGGATTCTACTGTCAAGAAAAACTAAGAACAATTTCTAGCTAATGTTAAAAATAATGTTTTTTGTTTATTTGTTTGTTTGTTTCTTTTGTTTGTTTTCTTGTTTTTAAATGTGGTTCTGGGGATCAAACTTAGTCCCTCACACATGCTAAGCAAGCTCTCTACCACTGAACCACAACCCCAGTCCCAAGCTGCTGGGAGCCATCAGCCAATTAGGTATGACAATTTCCTTCCCAGCTACCCCCACGTTTCTTTAGTGGAAGGACTCATGGAAATAGGACATTTTGCAGGACATTGCATGTAAGGTGACCTTGCTCAAGGACCAGGGCAGATCCGTGTTTAGGGTGTTCCCCCTTTAGAATAGGGCGTATCCTGCTTCTGAGTTCCTCTTGAGTTCTTAGGATCAGACAGTATATTTTGGGAGACAGAAGCCCATGTATAGAAAGAATACTTATAAAAGATATGAAAATTGTAGAAAGCAAAGAAAGTAAAATGGGATGAAACTATGTTGTATAGGACTCAGTGTATTCAGCAGAAGCAGAGAAATCTGACATTTTGGTATCTACTTTGCAGAATGTGTGCAGGGTAGTCAACATGGAAAGAATTGAGGTAGGCCATGTCCATATATAGAAGTGTTGCTTGGAATTTGTTACAGAGATTTGTGTACCAAAGTTGTAAGTCATTTATTCTTAAAAAAGAATGTATTCAAGGAGGAATCCAAGATGGTGGGCTAGAGGGAGGCTGCACTCTGTGTCATTCTGGGACCTGGAATTTAAGTATCAGGAATACTGTTTCTCTGCAAGACATTAGAGTACCCCTGACAGCTGTTACCATGCAGAAAACAAGGAAATGTGTGCTGTTCAGATTTCCAGGCCTCAGCATCAGCACAGGAGCCCAGCCACTTCTCCACACAGGTCCTCTAGGTGACTGATTAGGATAACTGGCATTAGCAAATTCACAGGACTCCTGGCCATCCACCTACACAGGAATCCTGGCTGCTGCCCACGCACTGGAACTTGGCCTCCATTATCATGTTGACCCCAACTACCAACTGGGGCTCCTCTAATCATCTTCATCTTGCGCCCTGCAACTACTGAATGGCCCCCTACATGTGGTAGCCTGCACTTGTTGACACTGTATTGGATCTGTAGACAGCCACAGCCACAACACTGCACACTACTGAGCTGCATCTCTGAACACATCACTCAGTGCCACCACTAGGCACCATCAGATCCCTGACAGGTCATCACTGAAAGCACCCACCTCCATCTTGGGACTTCTTCATCACCATCTTTAGTTGGGGCAACTCCAAGCTTGGAACACTGGCTGGGGTTTAGAAGCAATATCAATGTACCAAAAGTTCTGAACTCTCCTTTCTCCACTCTCCCGTGTACTCCCTAACATGGAACAGTGCCTGTGGCTACATGACCAGCCCATAGCTTGCAAAACTGTGTCCTGAGCTGCCCAATATGAAATAGCTCTCCGTGACAGATGCACAGCTCCCAGAGTGCAGTCCACAAGACCTCTAGAGAGAAAGGTTCCTGATTGGGAAGTAAAAAGGGAGGGAGTGAGTGAGATACAGTTTAGAGACTAAATTAGAGACCAGGAACTGTGAGGTCTATAGGCAATATAAAGAAATAAGCTCAGGTCCCCACATCACAGGAGCAGGCACCAAAGGAGATCTTTGGATCAACCCTCCTACCCTAATAACCGTCATCATCCTGAGGGTGGAGATTCCAGCAGACAACACACAATCCTACCTACTGGATGAAAACAAAAGCTGGAAAGATACTGATCTCCAACAAAAAAAATTCCCTGTGTCTTCCTTTAAGTTCGTTCTCTCTCTCCCTCTCTCTCTCTATCTCTGTCTCTCTTTCCTCCCACCAGTACATCCACAACATTTGTGAAACCAAGTTTCTTTCATGGATTAGGTTACTGAGCACTGGGATGTCTGAACAGGATATTATAGTGGTGTTGTATATTCTGTTATCTCCTAATTTTACTTTTCTTAAGATGTTTGTGGGTTTTTTTTGTTTGTTTTTTTGCTCTACTGTCTTCCCACTTACTTGTCTCCCCAAAATCACTTTCTCTGTCTTCTCCTGTTACTATCAAACTTCTTTAGATTTCTCTCTCATGCTTTCTATAATCTAATATCCTCACCTCCTGCCCCCTCAACATCTCTTCCTACACCTCACCAATGAGAAACTGTAGGCCCTTTTGCAAACCTACTGTTCATAATGTAGATAATAATTGAACTTACCATTTCTGTATATTTTGACAAAACTGTTAACATCTTACAAGCAGCTATTCGGTTTCAGGTTTTATAGTGTTTGTTTTGAGACCTTTTCATATTGTTCTCCTTAAAGAAGTGATATTGGAAACCTACAGTGACATTATAAGTCTAAAGGGTAAAAATGGTAATACAGAAGTTCCAGAAGGGAAGACACATGAACAATAACAACAACAACAACAAAAAACTAAGACATTACATTATTAGAATTCATGGCCAGCACAATAGAGTAAATGACAGAGAAGAAGTTCAGAATGCACACAATCAAAATATTCTGTGAATTAAAGGATAGTATAAGAGAGCAAATATAGGCAGAAAAATATCATTTTGATAGAGAGCTACATAAGCAAATATAGAAAGCAAAAGTTTACTTCAATAAGGAGCTAGAGGTTCTGAAAAAAAAAAAAACAGGAATTCTTGAAATGAAAGAAACAATGAACCAAATTTAAAGTTCAATTGAAAGCACCACCAAGAGATTTGATCACTTGGAAGACACAACCTCAGACAATGAAGACAAAATATATGATCTTGAAAAGAATGTTGACTACATAGCGACGAACATTCAATAATTATGGGATAACATAAAAAGACCAAACTTAAAAAAATATTGAGTTAGAGGAAGGCATAAATAGAGTTTCACACCAAAGGAATGAACAATCCATTAAATTAAATAATATCAGAAAAAATTCCAAACATGAAAAATGATTTGGAAAACCAAATACAAGAGGCTTACAGGACATCAAATATACAAAATCACAACAGATCAACACAAAGCCACATTACAATGAAAAGGCCTAGCAAACAGAAAAATGAGAAAAATTTAAGAGTCACAAAAGAAAGGAATAAAATTACATAGAGGGGGAAATCAATCTGTATCTCAGCAGATTTTTTCAACCCAAACCCTCATGTTTCAGGATAGGCAGAATTAATATTGTCAAAATGACCATAAAACCAAAAGCACTATACATATATAATGCAAATAAAAATAAAATAAAAATCCCAATGACATTCCTCATAGAAATAGAAAAAGCAGTCATGAAATTCATCTGGAAAGATAAGAGACTCAGAATACATAAAGTAATCTTTAGCAAGAAGAATGAACTAGGTGGCTTCACTATAACAATTCTTAAACTATAATACAGAGCAATAGTAAAAAAAAAAACAGCATGGTATTGCCACCAAAATAGACTTGTAGACCAATGATATGGAATAGAGGACACAGGGACAAACCCGCATAATTACAGTTATATTAGACAAAGGTGCCAAAAATGTATATTGGAGAAAAGATAGTGTCTTCAACAAATGGTGCTGGGAAAAGTGGAAATCCACATGTAACAAAATGAAATTAAACTTCGATCTCGTAGTATGCACAAAACTCAACTCAAAGTGAATCAAGGAGCTAGGAATTAAAAACAGAGACTCTGCACCTAATAGAAGAAAAAGTAGACCCAAATCTCCATTATGTCATATTAGTCCCCTTATTCCTGAATAAGAGTCCTGTAGCATAAGAATTAAAATCAAGAATCAGTAAATGAGATGAATTAAAGCTAATTTTTTTTTCTCAGCAAAAGAAACAACAGGTGAGGTGAATAGAGAGCCCATATTTTGGGAGCAAAATTTTACCACTCACACATATCAGATAGAGCACTAATCTCTAGGATATATAAAGAAATCAGAAAACTAAGCACCAAAAAACAAATAACCCAATCAACAAATGGGCCAAAGAACTGTACAGACACTTCTCAGAAGATAGTATACAATCAATCAACATATATATGAAAAAATGTTCAATTTTTCTAGCAATTAGAAAAATGCAAATCAAAACTACTCTAAGATTTTATCTCACTCCAGTCAGAATGGCAGCTATTAAGAATACAAACAACAATAAATGTTGGTGAGGATGTGGGGAAAAAGGCACACACTCTTGCATTGCTGGTAAGACTGCAAATTGGTGCAGATAATATAGAAAGCAGTATGGGGATTCCTTGGAAAATTTGAACTGGAACCACCATTTGACCCTGCTATCCTACTCCTCGATTTATACTGAACAGAAAAACAGCATAGTATAGTATAGTAATGCAGCCACATCAATGTTTATAGCAGCACAATTCACAAAAACTAAATTGTGGACACAACCTAGATGTCCTTCAGTAGATGAATGGATAAAGAAACTGTGATATATATATACACACACACACTCACACACACACACACACACACACACAATGGAAAATTACTCAACATTAAAAGAGAATAAAATCACGGCATTTGCAGGTAAGTGAATGGAGTTGGAGAATATTATGCTAAGTGAAGTAAGTCAATCCCAAAAAATCAAATGCCAAATGTTTTCTTTGATATGAGGATGCTGATCCATAATGTGGATTGGGACGTACCGGGGGTGGAGGGTTGTGGTGGGGAGCATGGGAGGAATGTAGGAACTTTAGGTAGGGCAAGGGGGAGGGAAGGAAAGAGACAGGACAGGGGAGTAGAAAAGATGGTACTTATCCCAAGTACATATATAAAAACACAAATGGTGTGACTCTACTTTGTGTACAACCAGAGACATGAAAAATTGTGCTCTATATATGTACTAGGAATTGAAATGCATTCTGCTGTCATATATAACACATTGGAATAAATTAATAAATTTTAAAAAATCGATTGAACATTTCATTTTAATCCAACAATTTATAGTATTATACAATTTAATTATATAATATTAAGTATATATAATAGGTGTCTTCCATAAAAATTATTATGGCATATTTTTATATTATATAATATGCAATACATATGATTGTATATTTAATATAAATATTAAATAAAAAATAAAGGTTCTAAGGCTTAAGATATCAATCTTGGCAAACTTATCTCATTTGCTTAACTATCAACAAAAACACTAGATAGCCTAATATTCTGATCTTTGATCTGTCTCAAGGGAAAGGCTATATGGATCCAAATGCCTTCATCAGAGAGAGTGGAGAGTTTCAGAAACTGTACATTATTCAAACTAAGTGTTAATAAAGACTGATTAGAGATGTGGTAGTAGTTAATTCACTATTTAACTATGTAAAATTATGGTAAAAATGGATTGAACTACAATCACTTTGGGTTTTGGAACATTTTAGGTCTAGAGACTTTGATGTACTTCTTGAGAGCATTACTAATTTAGTGTGACTTATAATTTTTAACATAGGAGTAAAGGCACTTTAAATGGTACTAGCATGAACGCCTTCTGGTACCTCATATTTAATATTGTTTTTAGTAACCATGATTTCAATATTACTTCATTACGGTGCACTATGATGCAATGACCCAGTTTCCTAAACAGTTATACTTGTGATTTATTATTTGATTTGTTAAACAAATCTGCTGAAACTTGTCATCTTTGTTTGTACACATGTATAAGCCCCTTTACCAGGATAGAGTTTTCATGGCTTGGAGGAAGGACATCTGTGAAGTGTGGTGAGAGTGTAGTCAAGCCAGAAATGTACCATGATCACCATCATCTAAATTTGGTAGGCTAAAGCAGTTGTGCAATTTTATCAAAAGACAATCTCCATCAACTCTGAAAATTCTCAAGTAGATCCATGAGTTTATCTTTCCAGCCACTTGTTAGTCAAAAAGTGGACAGTGATCAGTAGTAGTATTGTTATTACTTGTGAATTATTATTATTATTGTTATTACTTGTGAATTTACTAAAAAGGCAAAATATCAGAGACCATTTCATATTTGCATTTTAACAAGATCTACATATAATTTGTGCACACATTTTGAGAAACAGTTTTAACCAAGTCTTTATTTTTATGTTGCATCCCTGGTTGTATGACCAAGTCAAACACTCACTATATTCCATCTGAAAAATGAAATGAATTTTGTAATATAAAGTGCCTTTTTAGTGATTTGATCAGGTATTTGCTCACTAGATCTGTGTTCAAAAGGAAAAAAAAATCAGACATAGAAGTTTAAGACCTGCAAGTGCCACAAGAGTAAACAGAAATGGGATTTCTTTTTTTTGATCAACAGTGGTTCCAAAGACTATGTAAACCTATAACCATGGATGTTAAAGAGTCTCATCATAATTTAGAATCGTGTCACACTTGCTACTTTGCTTTTAGTTGTTCTTTGTTTGTAAGAATCTCCTACTGCTGGCAGCCTGGTCCAAAAGAATCTTGTTATACAGATTAAATGAAATTATTCTAAGTAAAGGGGATTTTGTAATTAAGTATGATTTTCTCAGGCCTTTTCCTTTCAATATCATAAAGGAGGTATATTTTATTCTTTTTGAATAAAATGAAAATAAACAAAATTTATGACTTTTGTTTAACTGCCAATTTTTATTTGTAAATATAAAAGCAGACAGTTTTTTTTTTTTTTTCGCTACTTTAAGGGAAAAAAAGCAGGCATATAATATAGAACCTGAAGTTGATATTCTCCTTTTACTCACTAATAATATTTCTAATAAGGATCTGGTAACTTCTACAAATATCAACTATGAAATTTATATCTGCCCCTGTGGTATCAATCCTTTATTGCTTTGTTGCTGTTCTTTTAGTTTGTTATTATCATTAAAGTGGTTTTGCTTCCAGAAGCTGAGGTAAAATTGCACAACCATTAACTCTTAGATCATTTCCCATAGAGCTTTCTTCTAAGTTATTATTTTTCCTTAATAAATGCAAATTAAGTAATTATCTAGTTAAATTTCAACTAGGCATTATTCATTTGAGAAATTGTTGCTTTATCGTGCAAAAGAAGCATTTTTCCACCTTTGGCACTTTGCAATAAACTCATTCTGATCTAAATTGATTGCTGTGGGATTATCTTGAAGTCATTAAAATATTGCTGTATTGACATTCACTGATGTCTTTAATTAGCAATTTCAAATTCCAGTGTTTGGCATTAAATATGAACCAATGTAATTTACTATTTCCCCATAGCTGTTTTCCAGCTTTGTTTGTGCATCTTTTGAGTATATTAAACCATTATTTGAGAAGTTTTTTCATATATTCAATCCATTGATAATTACAACAATTGCAGGTTAGCCTGTTTGTCTTTGTAATGAAGATATTATTGAGATTATGGATTTCTCTGGACCTGGGTTAGATAAAGAATATATTTTAAATTTATTTTATTACTTTCAAAATATTAAAATTCTTAAAATATTGAATTTATCATAAATTTTAAACATCCATGCACACATAGAGCAATGATCTTTAGAAATTGGTCTTTAAATGTCAGATACTTCAATTCTCAGGGACAAAAACATTTTGATTTTGATTTCAAGTAAACATTGTAGAACTAATCTCAACTGTCCGTGGACCTTCTGTTTTGGATAATATCACATTGATAGTGTCACATCTAAATTCCCCCCAAAGAAAAGCTTGACAATAAAGACATTTCCAAAAATATTAAATCAAGCATTTTATTTGACTAGACCAAAGACACTACTAGGCTTTTGAGATAGCAAAACCTTCTCTCCCTCCACACCCTACTTATTTTGAAGAAATTGAGTAAAGTTAGAGACCACACACTTTGGATTAGAACAAGTTTTCATTTGTATTTCTATATGAAGACTCCTCCTTGATCCTCACTATGTCACAGTGCCTAGGTAAACCAGCATCCTTGCTATCAAAAGGCAAAACAATATTAATTACAGAGGTTGTAAGAATAAATGGACAAAATAGTTCCATGAATAATATGAATAATATGATTCTGCCCAGATGGTAATAACAGGTGTGCTCTTTTACCTTCTCTGCACAATTTCCCTCAAGAATGACAAGATATTCCAAATCTCCTTCTCCTTGACTACCAGAGATTCATAAAAAAAGCATTTTTTTTCTTTTTTTTAATGTGGAATGCTTCATAAATTTGGGCATCACCCTCACACAGGGGCCACATTAATCTTCTCCGTATCATTCTAATTTTAGTATATGTGCTGCCCAAGCAAGTACATGGAACATTTCTTGATGCTTTCACAGATGTGTCTTATATCAAGTCCTGAGTACATGTTTATAGGGCTTCCCAAAATAAGGGAGCTTTTTACAGGATGTGGTTTGCTTATCGCACAGCTATAGAAAATTTAGAGTTCCATAAACCTCTTTTATTTTTATTTTTTTAATGAATTAGGATCAATGGGAACCATTTCAACTACATGACAGGTCACACTGGTGATATGGCTTTCAGAGCTCTCCATCAGTCAGCTGCTTGTTTCACCAGGGTCCTCACTTTCCTCATTGTACTCCTTCCACTTGGAACTTCCTTCTGGAAGATATCTTCACAGTTGTCCCCTTGCCATTGTTGATGGACCTCTCCTCAGTCCCTCTTCATCGTGTCACTTTATGTTAGTCTTCTTGGCATTCAAGAAGAAATAGGGGCTGGGGATGTGGCTTAAGCAGTAGTGTGCTTGCCTGGCATGCACATGGGGCTGGGTTCGATCCTCAGCACCACATACATATAAAAAAAGATGTTGTGTCTGCTAAAAAATAAATATTAAAAAATTCTCTTGAAAAAAGAAGAAGAAGAAGAAGAAGAAGAAGAAGAAGAAGAAGAAGAAGAAGAAGAAGAAGAAGAAGAAGAAGAAGAAATGGCCTTATTTAGGAATTGATGAGTAATTTCTGTCTCCTTTTAAAGTTTGGAAAATAATTTAGGTGAACACTCCAATTTTCTTTTCACTCTTCTAATCTTCATTGTACAGAATAATGCTCATATCATATGTGTTAAGTCAAATATGTTAACTGATGAGCAGGTGAGGGTTCCCATCTTTAGTCTTCTTAATTCCTTATATTCTGTCTGGCATCTGAATAGGCAATTGATTATGATTTATTTGAGTCTGATGATAAAATATACCTTACCAAACTGTTGTTATTCCAGGTACCTCAATATACAAAAAGCCTAGATCTAATACATGAATCATAACAGATACCATCCATTTTAAATGCTAAAAAAATGAGTGCATATTTTAAGGTAATTTTATTCCATGAGTAAGAATGTTTTGAAAGTTTTAAAAAATCCACTAGATGGCTTAGAAAGTCAGTTTCAGTGTACTTGTGATAATGCTTCTTTGACCAAATTTTGTTCAGGCTATTGACCCATCTGCTACAGTCTGGCTGCAGCAAAATAACCGGGGGGTGACAAACAACTTGTGTACATTGATACAGCAGGAGTGGGAGCCCTTTATTGTAGGACAGGAGGGGTATATATACATTCCACACAGCTTATCTTAATTAACATAAACTAGATACAGCAGTCAACCAATAAGGAATCTCCACACTTAATGGCTTCCTGGTGTTACTTCACAAACCACTCCCCCTGGCAAAATGCCAGGCGCCATCCTGACTTGTTCACAGATCCTAACACCATCTCCTGTACCTATCTGTACACTTATTTTGTAAAATCCTGTTTAAATATAAACTGGTTAATCAGTTTGGCAGTGACCTCCCACCCTGATCAGTCTTGATATTGAATTACCCATTCTAAGCCCAGCACAGTAGCACATGCCTCTAATGTCAGCATCTTGAGAGACCAAGGCAGTCTTTCTGCCTTGGTCATATCAGAGAGATCCTCAGCAACTTAATGAGGCCCTGTCTTGAAATAAGAAATAAAAGGGTTAGGGATGTGACTCATTACCCTGTCATTTCTTCATAAAGAATTCTTATACTTTTTTTTCCCTCACAGAATCATCTTTAATCCTGATATTGTTTTTTAGTAAGTTTTTTTTTTAAATCTATTTGCCTCCACTTTGTTTATTGGCTATAAAGTCCTAGCTGCTCATTGTGTATTTGGAGTTGAGCACCCTCTCTTTTTCCCTTTGCAAAATCCCACTACCATGGTCTTTATACCTGCAAAGATGGTCCTGGTTACATCTGCTTTATAGTACTTTAAGAAGTAATGTTGAATATTTTTTCTTTAACACATGATAAAGCATTGATATTCATATTTAATTTTTATGCCTATAACTTTGGATATTATGTGGATTGATACTTTTGAAAAGGAACTCCTACAGCTATTTTAGTCCTTCTGTCCCATTATACTTCATCTTCATACTGCTTAGTATTGAGCTCAAAATGTGATACAGGCTCCTCCTGTATGAATATTAGAGAATCCAATAATTATGGTTTAATAAAATAAAACTCAAGTGTGAGATTCATCAAGTAGAGAAATGTAGTTCAATTTAATAACACCAAATGGTCTCATAATCATTTCCCCCATAAAGGATCAAAAATATCTTAACCAGGCTCATGCAGGTAGTTAAAAATATGCTCAGCACGATCACATGACAGCATAGAAATATCATCTAAATGAAATTTCATTGCTCTTTTTTTATATAGTAAAATTAGATAGGCAATTTGACATTTAGTATTAAATTCCTCCATGGTTGGACATAGAAACTTTGAAATAGAGGGCTAAAAGAATATTTAGGTCACTTGAATAAAACTGGCAATATCTAATTTTGTGGTAAATAATCTTTAATTCTAGTGTTAGAGAATCTTCTCATAAAAAAGTTAATATTCCATAAAATTTCACTAATGTGTATATATATACACACACACACACACACACACACAATTTAGGGCAGTTGTGAGCATGGACACATTTCAAGAAATGAAAATTCAAATGTGGTTACTCTAGTTGTAGTTCTTAGTAGGAGTGAAATTGATTTTCCATTAACCTTATTAGTGCCAAAGATGCAAAATCAGAACATATAAATGAAACATATCCTAAAGCCTCAGCAGAAAATATACTTCTAATTGAATTTGAAATTAGATGGTGTAATAAAAAGAAAAAGAAAATCACTACAGTTACAATGAATTAACTGATTTTCTAGTTCCAGTTTGCTCACATATGAAGTTAGACTTTTACAGTGTGAGGGTAATTCGTTGAACCTAATTTTCTCACTCATAGACTACTTTTCTTATTTTCTCACTCAAGAGTAATACTTTCTCCTAAGCAGTATTATAAAGATCAATGCTCATATGATTATATGCTAAGTGTTATTCAATGTGCAATTTTCAATAATTTACTCTAGATATTATCTATTGAAAATGGCATGAGAGCTAAATAAAAGATAGACTGGAAAGAAAACTAATAGTCATATTGCTTACATATACTACAGTTTTGTAAGTATAAAATAAATCAAATTATTAGGAATAGTGAGTAAATAAATGAATTAGTCAAGGTTAATAGATTCAAAGTTAATATACAGAAATCATTTCATGCATATTGTAGTAGTAGTAGTATTCACCAATAATATGTGTATGAATTTACATTTAATTTAGAAAGAGAAACCAATAAAATACAATGAAAGATGTACAAAAACCATAAAGTAAAATATTGAATATATTATTAAAAATTCTATAAAATTATATATGAAATTATAATTGGCTATAGCTATCATTTTAGTTATTTAAATTACCTTCAAATATAATTAAAAAAAATCAGTGAAAGGGGGGCTGGGGTTATGGATCAGCAGTATAGTGCTTGCGTTCAATCTGAATTTGATCTTTAACATCAACATCACAGATAAATAAATTAAAGTATTATGTCCATCAACAACTAAAAAAAAATTGTTGTATAAATCAACAGAGGGCTCAGGTTTGGGCTCAGCAGTAGACCACTTGCTTAACACTGTGAGTATTGGGTTCAATCCTCATCAGCACATACAAATAAATAAAATAAAACGTATTGTGTCCACCTACAACCAAAAATATATTTAAATAAAATCAATAAAATTTCTCTAAAAGTGCAAGCTTTATTGTTGGGCACTTGTCAAGATGATTCTAAACATCATAATGAAATATTAAATATCAAGAAAATCTATGACAATTTTGAAAAACAGAAGTTGAGGACTTTCACAATCAGCATTCAGATGCAAAGTCCATAATTAATATGGCAGGGAAGTATTGATAAAATTATATATATGTAGGTATATATATATATATATATATATATATATATATATATATATGTATATATGTGTGTGTGTGTGTGTGTGTGTGTGTGTGTGTGTGTTTAATGGAAGAGACTTCAGACTCTACAAGCCTGACAAGCCTGAATTGTCTCGTGTAATCAACTACTGTAGAGTAATAAAAATGAACCAGGTATTCCGACAAGACATTATTGTGAAGCTTCTGCAGAAATTTTATATGTGTAAAGCATAAGAATTTGTCTAGTTTGTTATTCATGAACTAATTATAGGGCTAACACAAAGTATTGAATTTATCGAATAAAATTTTATAAATTAAGGTTATTATTTGGTAATATTAATAGTTTTGGTTGCAATATAACCAATATAAGAATAAATAATTATAATATGTCAGCTTTTCTTAGATCTTTCCTTAACACATGGGGCATAAATTCATTGTTTCAGAGTAGGTGATAACACTAATGCAGTACACAAATTACCTTACAGAAAGAGAAACAACTAATTTATGAGGCAATTTTAATCATACTCCCAATAACTGTATAGCTTACATGACATTTGAGAATCACATATACCTCATAAATATACATATTAAAGATCCACTTCCAATCTGTAACCATAAAGCAGAGGAGTGATGGTACACACATTTCCTAGATAAAGACTCACCTCTCAGAAATTAGCAGAACTCCTCAAATCAACAGATCCATTATCCAATGCTTACATAAAGATTTCCTTCCTTCTTTCCTTTTCCAGGAACAAACATTACTTTTTGTGAGAAGAGGTTACTTGCCAGTTGCCTTGGTGTCCTCATATACATATTTGTGCATATATACATACCTATATGAATTGTGTACATTTTCATATATATACAGAAGTTAAATAATCATTGAGATGGGTTTTGTGGGAAAGAATTGTGTACTGAATGTTGGCATATGAAGGAGAAATTCTTTATACTGTTACAGACTATCACATTTTTATCTGTGGCTTTTTTCCTATTTTGTATTCGTTAATATTTTAAAAATTATTTAATATTTGCATTTTAAAAATCCCCTTTAAATACATCAAAACAAACATAACAAAAATTATTTGAACAGTTAAATTTATAATAATAATAATAATATATGTATTATGTATTGTGACACCAATTGAGATGCGCTTCTCATATCTCCCTTTAGGTACGCATCTGCTCAGCTGTAAGGAATGCTAGTGGGCTGAATCCAGCTGCACCTTCTATCAGCAAGTCAACATTCCAGGACAAATTTCAGCTATTAATTTTCAAGGGAAAGGATTTCAGTGCCTGGCTATTTTATCTTTCACAATAAAATGAGACTATTCCCAACTCTCATATGCTTTCTTAAATCTTTTTATTGTTATAAACAAATTATACTGAATTCATCATAATGTATTTGTGCATTCATGTAAAAGTATTTGATCAACTTCATTTCACCAACATACTAGTATTCTGCATCCCAGAAACCCGAGTTAGTATTTTAATACCAAGGGTAGTTCAAAGAGGTAGCTGATAAGTGGGTATTTGGGAATACATATCACACCATTTGGTGATGAAAACATACTTCACAAAGTATGTGGTGTATGGATAGTCTCTGATAGAAGTCTATGATCCATTTTTTGAATTATCATCTGGAGTGATTTAATTATGTTCTAGAGGAGGGGAATACTCAGATGGTTATAATTACTCAGGCACTTGAGTAGTAGAAGTTAGAATACATATATGCAAGAATAATAGGATCTGTTGGTTTCATTTAACTATTGTTAACTGTATTTCATCAGTGCATTACAGTAATCAGGTAAGTACAGGAAACCATTAACCACTAGTTGGAAAACTATTGTGATATGCAAATGGTATCTTTGGTAGTTGGCAAAGGGCCTTTCCTATTGCATTGAGACAGAAACAAAAATTATGAAGGTTGAGACCAGAAGTCACTAGATGGGGTCTTTGAATTTCAAAGACTAATGAATCCTTCAGCACAAACAGGGTAGTTTTACAAAGCTCAGTGGCCTTGCTGGAAAAAGTGAAACTTTAAGCAATGGGCTAGGGTATATGGGCAATAACCCTGGAGAACAAAGCAAACATAATCACCTCAACCTCTGTCACCTGAACCAATTATAAACAGATCATATGGGATCTAGGAAATAAATGGAGTATTGGCTAATGTCATCTATAGAACAAGCCTTCAGGGTTTCCAAATGTGTAATCGAGATTGACATTTGCTCATATCCTAAAATTCATGATAGAAGGAAATTTTAAGTGGAAGTTTCTAAAATCAACCTACCCATTTCAGTCAACTAACAGTATTACAATGTGGGTTGAGTGATAAATATCAGTTCTGTACTCAGGGTTCTTATGACTTCAGGAATGGTACCATCCATTATATCTCCACTTTGTTTACCGTTCTTGCCACTGCAGAAAAAAAAATATTCTGAAACATGATTTAAATATGACTACAAGATCAAATAAATTGCACGAGATAACAACTGCTGTACCAAAGGTGGTGGATTTGCTAAAGAAGATTAATATGATTTTAATATCTAAAGGTACTTACTACTCACTTCTGCTTTTCACTCTTCTTTTTAATCCTTCATAGGCTTTATCCTGTAGTATACATTGGCATTCTTAACTCGTTTTGTCATTTCCTTACTGAAGGTCTCAAACAGAACAGTTGCTGAACTGTAGAGTCAAAGAATAACATGAAATATATGATGTGTTTGAAATTTTTTAATATTTATTTTTTAGTTTTAGGTGGACACAATATATTTATTTTATTTTTATGTGGTGCTGAGGATCGAAACCAGCGCCCCGCGCATGCCAGGAGAAAGCGCTACTGCTTGAGCCACATCCCCAGCCCTGTTTGAAATTTTTTACCTGTTAACTTTTTAGCTCAAAATAATGAGAGTATGTTGTTATTGGTGTGAGAATTGATAGTTGAAAATATTTGCCAATAAATAATTGAGATTAGTTTTCCTCAGTATACCTAGAATGTCCTCCTCCTGAGGTCAAGTGTGAGAAGACTTTTCATTGTGTTAGTTATGGCTCTTGAATTACTGTAAATATGATCTCTGGGAAAACAATATGAAACCCAAGGGTCAAAGTGCTATGAAGCACTGCAAGGGGCTCATCTCAGGTTGTTTTCAACCCCTGTCTGTGCTAATTTGTTATAAAGAAAGAGAAAACAGTATATTCCCGGGAAATGATATAATTAATAGTATTTTATGGGTATTAACCTATTATCCATCATTCAATCATTCTGAATGTGAGAAATATCGTGTTTCAACATTTAACATAAGAGTTCACTTACCTATGTTTACATGTCTACATCTAGAGAAACATTTGTGTACGTTGATGAAATGTAATGTTACTTACCTTTTCCTTACTAATCTATCTTTATTAAAAATTAAAATATATGAGAACTGTTTTCATGTAGTTTTTGCTTATTTTTTACTCATTGGCATTTTGTATTTAATATATTCCAACTGTTTTGCAGAGGCTTCTTTAGTTATGAAAATACAGAGAGATTTCATTATTCAGCATTCAATATCCTGACAGAGGACATTTAAAGTCATTAAGTATTCTGTTGTTTTATAAGTTTATTATTTCCTCTGAATATATCTTTTGGGGTGGAGTACTATTAGAAATTATTCAAGAAAAAGTCTTCCCCCCAAATGATATAAATTCTGTTAAGATTGTGAAACTCTTATATTTCTATAGAAAATCCAAGAATACCATTTTAAAATACACCAATGTGACCTCTTTCTTCATTAATGTTTTGGTTATTAAGTTCAAATTTAGGAATAATTACTGTAGCTTGAAAGAATATCTGATCCCTTTCATGGAAATTTGTCCATGATTACAGGGCAGGGTAAATGTGAAATGAACATACTTACAAACCACTGAAAATATCTTCTTGAGAATTATAAATATCAATGAAAAAGAAGATTTTCTTAACAAATATGAATCACTGGAAATGCTGACTTTGAGCTGACCTGGTTATCTTGTAAAATTGTTTGAGCATTGCACTACAAAAGCATTGTATTGCTTTTGGTAGGGTGAAATCAACGCACCTATGACCCTGATGCTATTCTGGTCTTGAGAAATACAACATAATTCAGCATTTCTCCAGTGGATAGGTATTGACAGATGCTTTCCCAAATTTGCCTTTCATAAGTAAGAAAAGATAAAAATAATGAACATCAGGGGGCGAGTATTTCTGTTCAGCAAATTCTGAATCACTCCCTTTTGTATAGGTATATATAAAACTGTAAGTATTTTTATCCTAGAAAAACAACATATGAATAAAATTTCTTCATCACTAGTTAAGAAACTGGTCAAATTAAACATTATTCTGCAAATCATTATGCCAGTTTTCCCTAGGCATGCCATAAGACTAAGTTCTGACTTTAAAAATAGTTCAGACATAAGTGGTAGCTCTACTTCTAACTCAAAATTGTCTCCTAATAACCTGCAAATACAACTGAGGGTGACATGTGACATAGGTTTACATTTCACTGACCAGATCCAACTACATGATGTTCTTAGAGGGCTGTCAATTATAGGGAACAAAATGGAACAGTTTATAAAGTTTGTCAATTATTATAAATGACATCATAAAGCATTGCCTTGCAATTTATTTTAGTATTTGGAAGATTATAATTCATCTTAACTGAAAGAAGACTCCGTAAAATGGGTTCTGAAAGACAATTTTTAAATGGTACAATAAGGATATCTGGAAATCAATTGCTCTGTAAGAAAAAAAATGAGATCATGGAGAAAAAATTACTGAAACCAATGTTTTCTGAATTTTTTACATTTTACTAAAACTTATAAAAGACCAAATGGTGTTTATTATTAAAGAAAAATCATAGAACCTCAGTAAGAGCAGCAAGCATTGTAAAAGGTGACTTATCTTAATACCTTCCACTTGTCCCCAGACTCACATTATTATTGAAAATCAATAGCTTCACAACTTCAATAGCTATAAAATCCAGCCAACTGACAGCTGCCAAAAGGGAACAACAGGCTTGGATATTAAAAATAAATAGATTAATAAAGGCCCAAGTTCTAGTGAATTGTCATTATTTGATCTCTCTGCCTCAGGCAGCTAGTGTGAAAATATCCATTTTTTTGGCCTTTTTATATTTGATATGACACAGATTTGCTCTATGCAAACAACACTAACTTCAGGATAGTTTTAAAAAAGAAAAGAGAAAAATAAAATAAAATAGTGACAATTGTTTAACAACACAGCTGCCTGAGAATGATAACTATTAGAGTAAACAAAAGCCTGAACGAATAACTCAAAATGAACAAATTGAAAATTAGTTGTTTACAGGATACTTTGAAAACCTCTGGGATATTCCTGAGATTCTGAAAGCCCACACACAAGCATGCAGAGAGCTATGCTTTGCAAACACTCAGGAAATACCTGTGAAGGCCCTGATTTTTAATCTCTGGAGGACTGTAAGACTATAGGTAAACAGGAAGTGAAAGTTAGGGCTTGAAAAATGTCTGTAAGAATATAATTTGCAAGTGTGTGCATACACACACACACACACACACACACACACACAGCAAAGGCTAGAAGATTAACTGGTTGGAGAAAAGTAAAGTAATCTTTTAAGTGACCACTGTGTGAAAGAACCACACAGAGGCTTCACTGGCTGCAGGGAAAAGAGACTTTACAGGATGCATCCATTGAAGTCAATGAATGAACAAAGAATGAAAGTGGTAAAGAGAAATAATGGGGAAGCTGTCTGAGAATATAAGAGGGTAAATTGGATTCCAAACTGTGTACATTTAAAATGTGAGCTAAACATTCAAAGGTACAATAAAGTGTAAGGCTAGGGGAGAAAATCAGATTCTGAGAATTGCTATATTTTGTTAGTTAAAACATGCTCAAACAATTTATCATCTTATTTATTGATTTTTGGTACCAGAGATTGAACTCAAGGTTGCTTAACCACTGAGCCGCATGCCCAGACATTTTGGTTACTTTTTTAAAATTTAGAGATAGGACCTCACTAAGTCGTTGAGGCTGACTTTGAATTCACAATCCTCCTGCCTCAGCCTCTAGAGCCACTGAGATTACAGGCATATGCCACCATGCCCAGCAAATATTTTATGTAAATAACAAAACGTGTAGCCCACAAAAAAAGGGGAAGCAATACAGTCAATAGAAACTATTCCCAAAGACATCTAGAATAGCAATAAATACACATGTTAAAAAGAATCAAATGGGATTTCTAGAGTTGAGGATACCAAAACTAAACCTTATAAAACATAGCCATGTTCCCCAGGCCTGTGATCAGAGGGAGCCTTTTGGCTGCACCAACACCACAAACCTACTCCCAGTAGAACAACTTTATATTTCAGCTTGCATCACTGCTATCTGTGTCATGGCCCTGGGTAAACTCCTGAAAATTTCCAAGTACTATAGTACTAGGTAACTCAGGTGCAACCCAGCTTAGTGTCAACCTTGGCATTCAGGTGACTACCTTTACCAGCACTATGCCAAAGTCAGGAATTATAATATGGAGCAAGACTATTCACTGACTGCAAGAGTCAGAAGTAAATATGGACTGTGCTTTGGAATTCAATAATGGGTCTATAAATCCTGTCATTAAGCAGATTCCAATTACCCCCATTCTCACAACACTGAACATAACACTAAGCTTTTCAAAAAGTCCTGGTGCCAGGCAGATACATGTAACCACAATCAATCAGACTCTAACTCTTGCCAGCATTGCTAGTGGCTGGTTGCAGTGGTCTTGGGCCATTAATCCACTTGAACAGTAGGGATCCCACAGCAGTGTGATCCTTGATCCTACCTCTGTGCTGTGCTGGCCTTGGTGGACTATGGACTTGGCTTGGCATAGCATTGATACATGGGTAGCCACAGGAATGCTTAACCCATTTTCCTCTCCTAATCACAGGCATTGCAAACAAAAATGAGTAACTGTCTACTTGGGAGAAAAGAGAGAGAGGAGAGAGAGAGAGAGAGAGAGAGAGAGAGAGAGAGAGAGAGAGAGAGAGGCAGACAAGGCCATACAATGGTGGCTACAAGTCTGAGACTGGTTCCTCCAAAGAGACTATGCCCAGAAAGTGCTAGAATTCTGCAGCATATGAACACAGGCTGGTACACCCATGATTGGACAAGACAGTTGTGCTCAGCCTGGCTTTGAGAAGAGGTACACAATGGCAGACAACCCTTTGTAAGTCTCCCCCCATTTATATTGAACAACACAGAGATTACAAATTAGAAGCAAATCTGGCCTTGGACCATTTTCTAGTGCTGAAGCAATGACTATGCACCAACATAGTACTCACTGCAAGTCAGGACCTAGAGTGCTATCTACTGCTAAAATAATGGAAGTGTCCAAATTCTTAAAGATAACAATTTCCTTGCTGTACGTTCAAAGCCAGATTGAAAAGTTTTTAATAAAACCAAATTCTTCAGGGCACAGCTGATGACACATACCAAAAAGAAGCAAAAATTTTCTAACAACCAAGACCCTACCTAATGGTGAAAGTTAGAGTCCAAAGACTGACCACATATTAATCAATCAATATGGATAAACTTAAAGATGGAGAATTTAAAACAGGTATTTTAAGAAAACTCAATGATCTTTTAAAACCACAATGATTTGATCATAACTTTAAAAAATTTAACATATAGATGGGAGCAATTACAAATATGGAGACTATCATGCTTAGTGAAATAAGCCAGTCCCCCAAAACCAAAGGTCAAATATTCTCTTTGATATGTTATGCTAATCCATAACAAGGGCAGTGGTAGGATAGAAGTTCAGTGGATCAGACAAAGGAGAATAAAGGGAAGGAAGAGGGATATAAAGAGGAAAGACAATGGGAAGAATATGATGTAACTTTCCTGTATACAAATGTGACACAAGGAATCTCAACATCATATATACCACAAGACTGAAATCCTAATTAGAATACGATATATTCCATGATATGTAAATATATAAAAATAGATTTTACTGTCATGTATAACTTAAAAAGAACAAAGTTCAAAATTATATAAATGAAATCAAATAGATATTCTTCAGCTAAAACATACACTAAGAAAACTTTTTTTAAAGCATAGAAATCAACAATACCAGAATAGCTCAAACAAGAAAGAATTAGCTCAGAAAGAAGCTGCATTGAGAGATGGGGGGGCGGAGAGAGAGAGAGAGAGAGAGAGAGAGAGAGAGAGAGAGAGAGAGAGAGAGAGAAGAGAGAAGAGAGAGAAGGAGAATTTGTGCAATGGAGAAATCTTATTTGAATTTTGGATGGCATTAAATGAATATTTTTAATTGGGGTTCAAGAGGGATATGAAGATGGCAATGGGGAAGAAAGCTAATTCAAAAAATATGTAACAAAATATGTAACAGAAATATTCACAAATATATGGAAGGATACATAAGTATTCAGATATGGGAAAGTTAAATGTCATCAGTTGGAGTTAACTCATTTCCATAAAAAACTCTGGGAACATTGGATGTCTATATGCAAAATAATTAAATTAGATTGCCATCTCTGACTGGTAACAAAAATCAACCTAAAAGGGTCTAATGACTTAAATATAAGGTATAAACCAATTAGACTACTAAAAAATGTGTCAGAAATGTGTCAGGATATTGGAATATGCAAAGGCCTTTTTCAACACCCCAAAAGCAAAGGAAACAAATCAAACTCTGACAAAAGAAATTATATCAAACCAAAAGGCATTAGTACACAAACTAATCAACAATGGAGTGAAGACACAACTATAGAATGGGGAAATATTTGTAAATATATATCTGATAAGTTACTGATATGTAGAATAGGGCATATGTAAGGAAAAGAAAGAGGTCAAGAGAATAATGTTAAAATGAACAATAAGTCTAAGCAGATATCTCTTAGAATGCTTGGAAATGCTTGGAATCACTGATCATCAGGAAAATGGGAACCAAATAAAACAGAGATGAAACATCACTCCAGTAATAATTACTGTTGCCAAAAAAGACAAACGCTAATGAGATGGTTTAGAAGAAGCACTTTTGTGCATATTTGGTAGGTATGTATATTAATACAATTAATCAAATAAATGTAAGAAATTCCTTTAGCAACATACAAATAGAACTCCCTTATGATCCAGCAATCCCACTACTAGTTATATCTCCAAAGGAGATCAACTCAGAGTGTAGAACAGACATCTGCATTCCCATGTTTATAACAATACTATTCACAATAGCCAAAGACGTGGGAAGAACCTAAATGTCCATCAAATTATGAATGGATAAAGAAAAAGTGGTACATACATAAAATAAAATCCTATTCAAGAATAAAAAAGATAAAACCTTGTCTCTTGGGTCAACCTGGATGAAACCAGAGATCATTAAATAAAGTAAGCAGACATAGAAAAATAATAACAACATGGATCTTATCCTTTGCTGAATCTACAGAAGTTGATCTCATAGAAGCTGAGAATCAAATGATAGTTAAACGAGATGGAAAAAACGGGGGGAGAATGGATTGGGCAATTATTAGTGAGTGGCTTAAAATATAAAGACTTAAAAAAGAGAGAAAGAAAGAAAGAAACTAAAAATAAATTGCAACGTTACCAACAGAGAGTGGGAGAGAGAGAGAGAGAGAGAGAGCAAGGGAAAAATGGAGTGGGAGAAATTTGCAGCTAGTAAACCCAACTTATCAGAAATAGTACAAGGAGTTCTTATGGTTAACATAAAAGACCACTAAAGAGTAATTGAAATTCATACAAAAAGTAAAGACAAATGACAAAGTTAACTACGTAGGTTAAAAGGCAGCACAAATGTGTTTTATTGTGATGAAATATATATGAAATAAAGTCTGCCATTTTCACTAGTTTAATGTGCACAATTTGTGTCACTTAATGGATTATCAGAGCTGGACAATGATCACCACTATTTTGTACCAAAATATTTGAATATCTAAAAAATACCCTGCATCCCTTAATGTTTTATTTCTCATGCCTTTGTTCCCTCAGCCCATAAAGTCAACAAATTGTTTTTGATCTATATAAATCTGCCTATTCTGGATATTTTTATTGATTTTTTAAAAAATAAATGACAGTGGAATGCATTACAGTTCATATTACACATATAGAGCACAATTTTTCATATCTCTCATTGTATATAAAGTATGTTCACACCAATTATTGTCTCCATACATGTACTTTGGATAATGATGTCCATCACATTCCACCATCATTGATTGCTAACTCCCTGTTTCCTCCCTTCCCCTCCCACTCCTCTGCCCTATATAGAGTTCGTCTATTCCTCCCATGCTCCCCCTCCCTTCTCCCACTATGAGTCAGTTACCTTATATCAGAGAAAACATTCAGCATTTGTTATTTTTGGATTGGCCAACTTCACTTAGCATTATCTTCTCCAACTCCATCCATTTACCTGCAAAATACTAGGATTTTTTTATTGCTGTGTAATATTCCATTGTGTATATATGCCACATTTTTTTTTATCCATTCATCTACTGAAGGGCATCTACATTGGTTCCATAGTTTATCTATTGTGATTTGTGGTGCTATAAACATTGACGCAGCTGTGTCCCTGTTGTATGATTTCTGGATATTTTGTATAACCTATATAACACAATTTGTGGCATTTCGTGCCAACCATCCTCCACCTACGCATCTGTTTTTAAAGATTCATCCATGTTACAGCATATAATAATGCTTCCTTTCTATGGCTGAATAATATGTATTTTTCTCTGTAAAATTTTTCTTCTATATTTTTTATAAAATAAGACTCCATAAAATAATGAATCTTTCTTGATGGATTGATATAATCTTTTTTCCCCATCCTATTTGTAGCTTTTAATTTAAGATGGACCTCACATTGTGTTGGATTGTGTGGTTTTTTTTTTAATCTTTCTGCCAATTTTTATATTTTATTTCTGAGTGCAGTGGTAGATGCCTGTAATTCTAGTGAATAGGGAAGCTGAGGCAGGAGGAACACAAGTTCAAACCCAGACTCATCACATTGGCAAGGCTCTGTCTTAAAAGTAAAAAAAAAAGTACTGAAGATATAGCTTACTGGTAAAATGACCAGGAGTTCAATCCAAGTACACAAAAGAAAGAAAAAGACAAAAAAAAGAGTGCACTTTATATTTATATTTAATATTTTTACTGTTAGGGGATGTACAAAAATTTACTATTTGCTTTCTACAGATTACATGTGTTCTTTTCTTCCATTATTTTATTACTGCATTATATTGCATTAAACATATAATACATTATATGATTTTATTTATTTTTAAAAATATTTTTAGTTGTAAATGGATAGAATAACTTAATTTTATTTATTTATTTTTATGTGTTGATGAGGATTGAACCCACTGCCTCAAACAAGCTGGGCAAGGATATAAAATAAGACATGAAAATTGTCAAAGAATTGAAAGTGTGCAAATTGCATATTCCAATTAAAATGGATTGAACTTGAAATTCAATAGCATGAAAATCTGAAAACAAAAATCACAGATATATGTAAAGTAAATTATTTTATCTTAAATAGTGAGTGATTAAAGATGAAATCAGAAGTAAATTATTTTGAGTTTGATGAAAATACAATGCAACATGACAAAACATATGGGAGGGCTGGGTTCAAATTTTCTGTCTTTAATTTTTACTTTCTTTTTAAAATCTTTTTAATGTATTATGACTTTTACTTTCAGATTTATCTTATTTTCTCACCAATTAATATAACATGAATTTTTCTGGGAATATATTTATGTTGTATTTCAAATTTGACTGTGTATATGCAAATATAAGCCTTTCTATGCATTCATTTTTAGTAAGCATAGAGCTATATTTTTTCCTAAAATATAAGTAGTGACTACTTGTTACTAAGTACTAACTACATGTCAAAAGTCCAGACATTTTTGAAACATTGTTTATAACAACAGAAATTTCTCAAGTTAAATTACTTTTATATAATTGCAATAAAACTAAAACTTTACCAGGGACTTTCTCTAATGTTTCTGCCCTATGAGTATTTATAGTGTTTAATGAATTCTTGGTAATAACAAGGGATGTACAATATGGTCACTATCTCTATTGGTGCATGCTTCTAATCTTTTAAAGGGGAAAAATACCTTCTATGCAGAGTATTGTCAAATAATTTTAAAGGCACATTGAGTAAATGCTACATTTTAGGAAAATTGCATCCTCGTTTCATCCATTCATCAGTTCATGTGTGCCACTAAACCATGAAATACTCTTGATAATAGGAATTGGTCCATAAAATTTAAATCAGGGGAAGCAAGGTTGTTAATCTTGCAAAGCTCACAGAATAGTGACCAAGTCAGGTAGCATATTATAAAGTAAGTAAGTAATCCAGTGATTAAACAAAAATATAAAGAGAGAGAGAGAGAGAAAGAGAGAGAGAGAGAGAGAGAGAGAGAGAGAGAGAGAGAGAGAGAGAGGAAGGAAGGAAGGAAGGAAGGAAGGAAGGAAGGAAGGAAGGAAGGAAGAAAGGAAGGAAGGAAAGAAGGAAGGAAGGAAGGAAGAAACACATTGATATAGTGCCCAAGTACAGAGTGCAAGATTCAAGAAATAAGTAGATGCTCAGGGAATGAGTGTCTGTATTGTGGTGGCAACTGAGCTAATAAAAGAGAGTTTTCTTTTTTTTCTTTTCATTTGTATTTATCCTATTTATTCTACAGGTAGACATAAGATTCAGAAGAGAGAAATTTCCTAGGCTTGGTGAAGAAACTGGAAAAACAGACTCATCGGCTTGAGGCATAATGCCAAATTAAATGAAAGAGAAACACTGAGGAGTAGATTGTGGATAACACAGGGCCATGAAAGTCAAGGTCAGCTCTTTGGCTTTGCCAGCAACAGCATCACTTGCTGCCCCACTGCTGCGACATTTTTTCAGGGTACCTAAGCAGGGGATCTGAAAAGCACAGGCAGGGACAGATATCAGCTAATGTCAATTTTTAGGTCTAGTGCACGACAAATTTTATAGAACACACACACACACACACACACACACACACACACATGATTTGTAAATTGAAGTGTTTATTACATGAACTGAGAAGTTAGTAAAATATTATCTCTCTGAAGTTTACTTCTACCCAGAACCTCTGAATGTAACTGAATGTAACAGGATCTTTGCACATTCTTAAGTTATGTTAAGATGGAGTCACCCTGGATTAGTGTGGTCTCCAAATCCGATAATTGGCATCCTTATAGAAAGAAGGCGGAGCACACGGAGATACACATATGGGGGAAAAGAGGTCCAGACAGAGGAAGAGACTGGAGTGGTGTAGTTATTTACCAAGAGATGGCAAGGACTCTTGGGGTCCTCTAAAAGCTCAGAGGAACCAAGGAGTGATTCATTCTTCCCTGAAACTCCCAGAAAAAATATGATCCTTCTAACAACTTGATTTCAGATTACCAGTCTCCAAAATTATGAAACAATGCATTTCTGTTATAGTAAGTTACCATATTTGTAGTATTTTTATGTTAGTACTAGAAGAAAATATAGACCATGTGGTGAAGATTCTAACAACATATATTCCATTGTAATTTAGATAATATATATAGGATTCTGCAAATTTGAGTGTAAATAAGAGTACAGATGCTAAAGTTATCTGTTATAAAGTTATCCTTGTTTGTTGAGTATTTTAGGTTAATTAGTATTTTAGGTAGTGACTCTCACACTAGTTCCTAGCTTTCTCATAATCTGATTATTTTGGCACAGTGGTTTCTGTTTCACATCCTTAAATGCAATTTTGCTCTATTAAGCAGCTACTTAGAAATGGACATATTGGTATAATGGACAAAAACATCAACTTGATCTCAGTTTCATGAAGTTCACATTCTACCAGGAAATAGAGAAAAACATTTATAAACTAATAGTAGTAAATTTCCAAATTACTACTGGAAGTAACTGCTGGGAGCCATCAGCCAAGTAGGTATGACAATCTCCTTGCCAGCTTACTCCCATGCTGTCTAGTGGAAGGACTTCTGAAAGGTGACCTTGCTCAAGGACTAGGGCAGTTTAGCATAATAGGAGATTAGGGTGTTCCCCCTTTAGAATAGGGCAGTTTAGCATAATAGAAGATTAGGGTGTTCCCCCTTTAGAATAGGGCGTATCCTGCTGCTGAGTTCCTCTTGAGTTCTTAGGGTCAGACAGTATATTTTGGGAGACAGAAGCCCATGTGGAGTGGATTTGGTCAGAGTGTGGATTTGGGAGAGTGTGGAAGTAACCTATTTCTAAATAAAATAACACAAGGTGATGTAAAAGAAAGTAATAATGTAATAAAGGCATGGAAAAATCAACAGAACTAAAGGGCAGGTGCTCTCATGATTCTCCATGTGATCTCTTCCTATCTGGACTCTGCCTATTCTTGTTTTGCTTGGGCCTTGGGACAGGATGGCACACACAGCGTGTATCACCGTGTTCTCTCTGTCATTCTGTTGAGTTCAGACAGTGAGAGGCACCAGCAAGAGATCGGATCTGTGGAATCAAAAATTGGGATACGTTTTTTTTTTTTTTTTTTATTTCTTCCTTTTTCAGGTCTCTGGTCCTGGCAGAGTCTATGACCCTCAAAAATCAAAACTTCTGTTTCGCCTGTCTCTGTGTGCTCAGCTCTTACCCAGTTTCTGATATATTGCTGGGCTTGGGCAATAATACCCATCCCTTGTTGTTTCTCTGTATGCCTTAACATACCATTTGCTCATCAACAATCTTCTTTGTTATTTTTTTTTCTCACTATGAACTATGTTCATACTTTTTATACATTGACTTATTACTTTTCCAATAAATGATATATTTCTATTAGAATTTGGATCTTATATGTTCATTGCTATACTTCCAGGATGAGAAAAGATCCTGCACAAAGGAGAAACTAAAAAAAGCAATAAATAAATAAATAAATAAATAAATAAATAAATAAATAGAAGAACAAGAAGAAGGAAAAGAAAAAATAGTGACTGAACACCTTACAAAGTAAATTGGCCAAAAATTATCTCTGTTTTGTAAGAGATAGATACATATTTGTCCCTAATTGTATTTATAGACTATATATGTGTAAGTCATCCTAGTGCCATGGCAATGTTCCCCCAAAAGTTAAAGACTTTTGCCCAATTTTTACATGGCAAAAGGGAGAACCATGACTAAAAACCAAATCTACCTGCTCTAGGCCAGTTTTTGTTTTGTGGCAAGGGCATATCAAGTCTGATGGATCAATATCTTATGATATTCTTAAGTAGTAATACTTGGCAAGTGTCCCAACTTACATTTAAATTTACAGATACACTGTTTATATTACAATGGATTTTTTTATTGGCAGAGTCTTGGTCATAATGTCCATAAAAGAAATGCCCAAACACAGTTTACTTCATTACTGTTAACAAAACCACACAATTAAAAGCAGTGAATATTGAAGTTTCAATACTTTTACACTTTTGAATAGCAACACAACCAAAATGTTTTGCAATAAAATAGAATTTATGTACAGTAATATGTGGACCATTTGGCTATATTGAAATGTGTTCCCAAGGCATCTATTGTTTCAGGGAGAAGAAAACTTAATAACCAAGAGAAGAACAAACAATAAGTGAAATTCCATTTGTAGTTAAATATTGATGATCAGATGGTATTATAATCTCAGTTATCAAAGATAGAAATGATTTAAGATAAAAAAAGACATAATTGATTGAGGGTAGTAACAGTGCATATCTAAGAGACAGCAATGAGATGCACATAAATGAGAAGAATACTAGAAGGCTTCAAATACAGGAAGCAAGAAAGAAAATATAGCTATTTGAAGAGTGTGATAAAGGAGAATCTAGTCAATTTCTCTTAAAGACTATAGAAAAGGAAAAAAAGGAATTTAAAATATTAAAAGCGCATTATCTAAAGTGTATTAAATATGTTATGAGACAGGCATATTTAAGAAGAGGAATTCCATCAAACCCTCAGACAAAAATTCATATCTTTAAAGGGTTTCAGAAAAAGGATGCATGGAAAAATGTAGGTAAAACCTGTGAGGTGCACAAAATGGCAAACAGAGAAGGCTTACTTAGATACCCTGGTTTAAGGAATGCAATGATATGGATAAAAGAATATAATAAAACACATAAATAAAATGGCATAATGAAATGCATAATTGGGCAAATGCAATGATATGCAAAGGAGAAAGATGTAATATGATAGACATTTTTGAAGAAGTGTAATGAGATGCATAAGTAGAAAGGTGTAATGAGATGTGCATGTTTAAGTTCTGGAATGAGAAATATAGGTTATAATAACATACATGAAAGTAATTTAGTAATGAGATATACAAGGGGAAGGCTTTAATGAAATCCACAAATGCAGAATATGTAAAGATCCTTAAAGGAGATGTAATGATATGCACATATTTGAAAGTCAAAATGAGTTGCCTTAATGAAAGCGTGTAATGAAAGGTATATGTTTGAAAGGTGTAATGAGACACATTAAAAAAGGAAGAACGTAAAGCAATTCTTTCCTCCTAGGTAGAATAATGGTCCCTGGAAGCCTTGAAAAGTCATCATCCTAGGGGATTTCTCTGTTTCCACTTTAGTATAAATGACGATGCCATCAGCAGCTTCAACACTATGACATCAAATGGCATCTCCCTTGAGTCCAGGTGTAATTTTGGATACATAACTTAAAACACAGCCCCTTACCCAGGGTCACATTCAGGGATGAGTTAGGAATGGTGCTGATTATTACACATTAACATAAGGGGAGGAAAAGAAAAAAGAAACCAACAGCCCATGAGTCTTCATTTGGAGGCTGAAGTTGTGGTAGAAGTCTTTGGATACTTGAGTGTTCCAGCAATCTCACAAGGCAGACATTCTTATCTTCATTTTGACAACCTAACTTAGACAAGAGAGGCTCAGAGATAAAGCTGATTGCTCAAGGTCACGTGGTTACCAGGCTTTGGAGCCAATGTTTGAAAAGAAGTCTTCCTGGCTTTGAAATGCTACTTTCTATTTCTCTTTTTATTTTTATTTTTTTTCTGTGTGCACATTATTTTCCCCCAATATATTTGTTTGATTATATTTTTTTTCTGGGTAATTACTGCTAATTATGGCTGGAATTTCCAAAAAGGCTTTATTAGCACCTCCAGTCACAAATGTAGTACATTTGCATAGCTAATAATTTTGCCAAGACAGACAAAGTGATAACAGACTAACCAGCCTGTAACTTGATATATTGAGAAATGATTAGCCCTATTTGTTTTGTTATATATTTTTTTGTTATATATATATATATATATATATATATATATATATATATATATATATATATATCCCGATCAATACATGGGCTAAGGAATTGAACAGACATATCTCAGAAAAAGCTATACAATCAATCAACAAATATATGAAAAAAAGTTCAAGTTCTCTAGTAATTAGGGAAATGAAAATCAAAACTACTCTAAGATTTCATCTCACTGTAGTCAGAATGGCAATTATCAAGAATTATCAAGAATACAAGCAATACTAAGTGTTTGAGAGGATGTGGAAAAAAAGGTACTATTAGACACTACTGGTGGACTGCAAATTGGTACAACCAATATGGATATTCCTTAGAAAACTTGGAATAAAATCACCGTTTGACCCCATTATCCTACTCCTCGGTATATACCCAAAGGACTTAAAATTAGCATACTATAGTGACACAGTCACATCAATGTTCATAGTAGCTCAATTCACAATAGCTAAACTATGGAAACAAACTAGATGCCTTTCAAAAGATGATTGGATAAAGAAACTGTGATATATATATAATGGAATATATTATTCAGCATTAAAAAAAGAATAAAATTATGGCCTTTGCAGGTAAATGGAGGAAATTGGAGAATATCATGTTAAGCAAAGTAAGTCAGTTTTGAAAACAAAAGTCTGTATGTTCTCTCTGATAAGTGGATGCTGATCCATAATGGGGTAGGGGACAGGCATGGGGAAAATGAAGAAACTTTGATTGGGCAAAGAGGAGGGAGGGAAGGGGAGTGGGCACGGGGGTTGGAAATGATGATGGAATGAGATGAACATCATTATCTTAGGTACATATGTAACTGCACATGTGGTGAGACTCTACATTGTGTACAACAGGAGAAATGAAGATTTGTGCTACATTTGTGTACAACAAATCAAAATGCACTCTGCTATCCTGTAAAACTAATTAAAACAAGTTTTTAAAAAATGAAATTAAAAACAAAAGACAGATATGTTATTGCAAACTAGCCTCTGAACTAGCACATGCATTAGTAGATGACTTTGAAAGGTGGTACCATGAGAGCAATTCAAGAAATAATTAAAAAAAAAAACATAAAAAGTCAGAAAAATTAAGTAGATACATAAAAATCACTCAAATTGAATTCAAAGAGAAAATTAGTGAAAAAGAAAAGAGGAGGAAGAAAAGGAGAAAAAGGATGAACGGAAAATAAAGAGGAAGAAGGAAGAGAAGGAAGAAAAGAAAGGGGAAGAGACAGACATGTGTGTTCATCCTAGATATACAGACCCAACATTTAATATGTGTTGATCAAAATAAAAAATAGGGCTTGGAATGAGACTTGGTGATAGAAGATTGGAATTAAATTTTCAGCACTGAAAAGGTCAATGAATCAATTGATAAAATAGCAAAAAATTGGGGGAAGATAAAAGCTGACAAAATTCACAAAAGGAGAAAATGATAATCTTTTTGGAGAAGAGTGCAGTTACCAGGGATTGAAACCAAAAGTTCTTACACACAGAGCAACATTTCCAGCCCTTTTTATCTTTTCTTTCTTTCTTTCTTTTTTTTTTTTTTTCATTTTGAGACAGGGGCTTACTAAATTGCTGAGGTCGACTTCGAAATTATGATCCTCCTGCCTCAGGCTCCTGAGTCTCCAGGATTACAGATGTGTACCCCTGTGACTGATAATAATCTTTAAAAAATGAATTAATAATTATTAATATTCTAAAAAAGAAAGAACTAGGCTAATAACAATATTATTATTATTATTAAAGCTAGTAATAATGCTAGCTTTTCAAACCCTCTTATAGAAAATAGAAATATTGGGGGCCCCATGTTATTCCTCATGTTTAGTGATATGTTAGGAATCTCACAGGACTCAACATATGACCATACTTATGGCTATTATTTATTTCAGTACAATTATACCTACTATAATCATCAAAGAGATGAGACCCCAGTGTGGAGTCTCTTAAAATCAGGTGAAAGCTTCCATGAGTCCTCTCTTCTGGCAGAAGTTAGGTGTCACAGAGTGTGTGCTTAATTCAACCTAGCAATGCACCCACAACAACACACTTAAAGTGCTGATACTCAGGAAATCTCATTAGAGACTCAGGGTCCAAAGATTTTATTGTAGGTTGATGATAATTAATGGTGGAAAACTACATGTTTTCCTCCTCAGTCTAGAAACAAAGCAAGATGTACTATATCACCAGTCCTACTCAGTGCAATATTGGAAGCCCTAGAAACTGCAATAAGACAAGAAGCAAAAGCAAATGGGTACATTTATTGGAAAGAAAGAAAATTTTTATTATTTGTTGAGAATATGATTGGCTAGGTAGAAAATCCAAAAATATCAATGAGACTCTTCAAATTAATAAGATTATATAGTTAAGTCACAGGGTAAAAGATCAATATAAAAGTCTTATACTTTTACAATATAAAAGTTTCCCATGTGTATTTATATACTAGTAATGAATGAGTAAAAGTTTCAATTAATAAAAATCCCCTACCAAATTGTTTTTTTTTAAAGAGAGAATGAGAAAGAGAGAGAGAGAGAGAGAGAGAGAGAGAGAGAGAGAGAGAGAGAGAATTTTTTAATATTTATTTTTTAGTTATCGGTGGACACAACACCTTTGCTTGTACGTGGTGCTGAGAATCGAACCCGGGCCGCACGCATACCAGGCGAGCACGCTATAACTTGAGCCACATCCCCAGCCCCCAAATTGAAATATTTATATATAAAGATTGAAAAGCAAGCACAGTATCTGTGCACAAGAAAATAATAAAAACTGATGAAAGAAATTAAAAAATGAGGTAGAATGTGATGATCATTATTATCTAAAGTACAGGTATGAAGACATGAATTGGTATGGATATGCTTTGTATACAACCAAAGATATGAAAAATTGTGCTGTATATGTAATAAGAATTGTAATGCATTCTACTATCATTTATAAATTTAAAAAAAGAAAGAAAAAAAAGAGGTAAATAAAATAAAGACATCCCATGTTCATGAATTGAATGTTTTAGTATTGCCAGTTCTTAACCACTTGTCTATAGGTTCATTGCAATTCCAGTAAAAATTTCATGAAGCTACTGCCGTCATCAGCAAACTGTGTGGAAAAGTAAACAATGGAAAATGTACAAAATAGCACAGAAGTGGAAAGCTGGAATAATCATTCCATTCAGTTTCAAAACTTCCTACAATGTTAGTAAGACAGCATGATGTTGGAAAGAAATAGAGATCAATGAAAAAGAAGAAATTACCTAGAAATATACCCATATATCTAAAGTCACCTGAAATTTCTCTTAGAAGGAAAGGGATGTTCATACAGAAAGAGTAAACTTTCAGTAGAGCTAGAAAATTTGGTCATACTTAGGTGGAAAATAGGAACAAAGACCTAGTCCATAAACTTCTCACCAATATCATCTCAAAGAGTATCAGAGGCTAAAGTATAATACGCAAAACTTATAAAACTTCTAAAAGAAAATGGCAGAAAGATTGATATAATCTTAGATTTGTTGATGAGTTGCTATGCATAAAAGCAAAAGCAAGATCCATTTAAAAAAATAAGCTGAACTTTATTATAGTGCCTTGAAATCTACCCTGCTAGAGATACTAAAAATAATAATAATAATAATAATAATAATAATAATAATAATAATAATAATAAAAGCAAAGTCTGGGGGAAAATGTTTCTAAACAAATATGCAACAAAAGCCCTATATGAAAATAAAATACACAAAGAATTCTTAAAATTCAAACATAAGAAAATAATTAGCTTGACTAAGGAAGATGAACTAAAGTTCTGATCAGTTTTCTCATCCAAGAAGATGGGCCACTGGTAAGTAAATTCATAGTTTATAAATACAAAGCTTCCTTCATATATGAAAAGGAAATGATGTAATTCAATATATTTTTACAGAAAGGAAGAAAATATATAATTACCTCAGAAGAAGAAGAAAATGAATTTGAAAAAAAATTACAGTCATTCGTGATATTAATTCTTAGCAAATTTGAATTATAATGGAACATCCTTAACCCTGGAACTAATGTGATACGCAATAATGAGATACTGAGTAACTCTTCCTTAAGTTCAGGAACAAGGCAAGGAGGTTTTCCCCTACCACTCCTTTTCAACATGCACTGGAAGAAATCAAAGGAAAGAAAGTGCATATACATTAGAAAGGAAAAAGCAAGAATTGAATTAACCCTATTTAAGGACCATGATTGTCTACATAGGAAATTCCAAGACTACCGAGGAAAAAAAAAAAGAAAGAAATGTTCTAGAATATGTATTGTTTTAACTAAGTTTTTGAGGTGAATTTTGCCAGTGACATGATTTGTACTTTCTCATCTGGTGTCCTGAAAAAGAAACCTCAGTTGAGTGTTTGTTATTCTTGCCCAAAATGCAAAATCTCAGTCTAGTCCTGAGAAAATATGAGACTAACTCAAAGGAGGGAGATTCTGCAAAAGCACTGACCAACAACCTTCAAAACTGTCAATAGCATGAACAATAAAAGACTGAGAAATCATCACTTACCAGAGAAGACTAGAGAGATATAATAAGTAAATGCACTGGGAGACCCTGGTTCAGAGATCAGAAGATAAACAGTCCTGATTAAAGAGCTTGCAAAATCTGAATAAAGTCTACAGTTTAACACCAGTTAACTTCTTTTTTCAGACATTATATGCCATAGTAATGCAACATTCTGGTTAGATTGATGTATATACCAGAAACCAACTTTTCTGTAAATTTAAATCATTTCTACATAGAATATAAATAATAACAATGTAATAATAATAATCATGTTTATCATTATGTAAGAACATTTTCTTCTAAGCACCTTATAACCACATGGTTCAAGAACACATTGGCTTTTCATTTTATTTATTTATTTATTTATTTATTTATTTATTTATTTATTTATTTTTAAGAGAGAGAGGTATAGAGAGGCAGAGAGAGAGAGAGAATTTTTTTTAATATTTATTTTTTAGTTATCAGCGGGCACAACATCTTTTTTGGTATGTGGTGCTGAGGATCGAACCCCGGCCACACGCATGCCAGGCGAGCGTGCTACCGCTTGAGCCACATCCCCAGCCCCGGCTTTTCATTTTATGAAATGATCACACTGATACAAGCAGAGATTTGAAAAACAGCATTGCATGATATTTGAGTCAAATCTAATTCACTTTGCAATATCTATCTTTTTAGGTCCTCTTCCTCATCAATAATTGTCAGGAATGATAAGAATAGACACAAGAGCACTAAAAATGTTCCAGGGGTTTCAACATAAGGAGAGTGACAATTTCCATCAACTGAAATGAAAAATGAATATGATGAATAAGATACAGAGAATAACTACAAGATACAGAGAATATTATACAGTTGTATCTCATCAATAATATAGAAATGGGTTTATAAAAGGATAAACTGATAGTTTGTTCATTCGAAAAATTTGTTAGGAACATATTTTCCTTTGTCCAAACTTTGTTCCTATTTTCATTAATTATGGATCTTTGAGGTGTTGCTTTGTTTCTTTTCATCTCCCCACCTTTTGAAATTCATAGGATTGTGGAAATGCAACTTAACAATTTCTATAAGAACTCAATGCAGTTCTAGACCCAAATATTTTGTTCTTAGTTGCAACTGCAGCTTTTCAGTTGCAAGTTTAAGAAACTCAACTGAAAATGAATTAAGAAAATATAAAAGCATCTATTTTTTTTGAATCTTGATATCCAACTGTCCTGGGGTGCTATTCAGACTCTAGTTCCTTCCTCTATAGTTGAGTTCTATATTCCTCTGTCATTTTTATTAAGCTCATGTTTTCCACGTGGCCAGAATAATGGCCTCCAGTAGCTTCTGATTGTTTTGTTCTTAGAGCTTGAAATTTCCAGAGTATGATCAGACTCTTTAGAAGTTTCACAAAGGGACTGGAGTTGTAGCTCAGTGGCAGAGTGCTTGCCTTGCTTGTGTGAGGCATTGGGTCCAATCCTTAGCACCACATAAAAATAAACAAGCAAAATAAAGACATTCTGTCCATCTAAATCTACAAAAATAAAAATTAAAAAGAAAGAACTGTTGCAAAAGACCTGGGTAGTGAGTTCTGGTTTGCTTTACACATGTGTCTACTTATGAACCTGAATAGGCAAAGAGCTGGTGTAAATTTTGTGATTCAAATTAAGTACCTTTTTCTTGTTCAGAACCTGTGGTTTCATCAGGCAAATCACATGGACAGAGTGAAGTTTCTAGAAAGAGTTATGACATATTAAAGGAAAGAAATTGGACTGAACCACGTATGTATTCATTGTAGTTACTGGTGGTTTTTGTTTGTTTGTTTCCCATCACCATGATCATCATTATCTTTATTTACTTTAATATTCTGTAGCCAACAAGTCATAGGTGGAATCCAGTAAATTTTGTCTTAATACAGACTTTAACATTTTAGTTGATGAGAATTGTCACAAGCTTTACAATAAAATCCCTGGAAAAATGTTAATGCTTTGTGTCAATTCTATTTTCCCTGTCAATTAGTAATGAAGAAAAGAAGTAGTTCTCTCCCTTATTGAAATATTATAAAATTAAAGGCAATTTCAGATAAAATACTAATGGAGAAAATGTGCACTATAATTTAAGCATGAAAAATAAAATATAGCATTTTTCAAACATTCAAAATATCTGTATATACAATAGACAACATAACTTATGGGGAATATAAGCTCTCAAGAGACTGGAATTCACACCTTAAGAAAAATGATGTGTAAGTCCCTTATTGCACTATTAGAGCAGAAATAAATGTGCACTGTTTTTCAAATTTCATTTTCCATGTGAGTGGTTTTCTTTTCTAAGCATGGTAATTAGGTGCATATATTTCTCCTAAGAATATGAAGTATAAAACAAGTAAAAAACCCACCCACATCTTTTGTTCTATGTTAAAGAATATTGTGCTAAAGAATGAGGTGGCCTTCAATAAATGTTATTAGACTTCATATTTGGTCTAATATACCTACTTTTATATTCTGGCTAGCTCTATTTCTTTTGCTCTATAAAAAATCATGTCTGTGAATTTAAATGTAGTTAACACTGTGCAATTACTTTTTCAAATGAACACTATAGTTATAGCTTTAACCTAAAATAAAAAGAATAGAAAATTAAGTTTGGTGCCTGTGCATAGCCACAACACTTTATATTTATTAATGCCCTATTTACTGGAGGGAAGACATCCATGTTAATAGGTGCAATTAAATTAAGGTAAACTAATCATTTTCAGAAATAAAAGTAAAAATAAATTCTAAAAATAACTTGCTGTTCAACTTTGGAATACTGAATTCTTTAAACTAAAAAAGGCAAATTTTATATTCTAAAATTAGAAACATAATTGTTTCTATACGCAATATTTTCATTTTATTTAAAGAAAAATTAACTGCTTTAATATTTTTTAAAATTTTATATCCTATATGACAGCTCCCTTCTCATCCTTTCCACTATTTTTTCTAACTTCCTTTAAGACTTTTTTTCAAAAATCCAAACATTGTTACATGTGTGTAGTATTATTCGTACACTGATGGCTAGTTATGGCATGATTCTGATAGTAACAAAAAATATTTGTTGAATTCTAACTGTTTTCTATGTACTCTCAAACTTTGTACAGATGCTAAGATGTTAGCAACCTCAGTTTATCCAAAACACTAAGGCTGTATAAGTACCCCCACTTTCCAATGGGATATGCTCTTTGTCAAAGACAGGACTTCCAAAAGTAATGTCCAAGAACTGGTTATATGACCTTTAGTTGGCATCCACCTTCAGAATATACAAAATGCAGGAGAGAGTCAGAGAAATTTGGAAATTCTCTAGAGAAAACTGATGAGGAGTATGAGTCCTTTTCCCGCTACCTAGGGAGATGTAAAAGCCTAGTGATGAGTAGCCTTAGGAACATCATTCTCAGTAAGGTCAACTAATTCATGGGCTCAAAAACCAGGTTTGGAGAGAAGGTACTGATCAAAGAAGATGATGTTTATTTCCCTCTGAGTTAGAAGAAAATGATGAACCAGTGTCAGATTGTATTTGAGGAACTTGGACTAGATGTGGAGCTCTTGAAATAAGAGTAGCTGTGGTTGTTCATGATCATGACCTGGAGAGCTGTCTTTAAGAGTAAAACAACCTGAACACACACAAAAAAAAATCCAATTTGGAGCTGGGGAAGATCCAAATTGTGTGGATTCTCAAACACAGCAGTTGTTGAAGGATGGAGCCATTATGAAATACATTACAAAGTCTAGTACAGTTTTCAAAAGTGAATCAAAGCATGGTCACATAGACACATGACTGAAGCCCCTCCCAGGGATTTGGGAGGAGCATGTGTACCCATGGATCCCTGAGCATGGGTTCTATGAGCTTTGGAATATCTTCTATATTTATAAATCTAAATGAGTAGGCTGAGGGAGAAATCACAATCAGCGAGCAGAGACTGACTTACCCATTTTTATGGTGTCTCTACAGAATGGACAAAGTAACCCAGGAGAGAGACAGAAGAAAAAATTTCTATTCTGATTTTCCTAAAGAGTTCCACTGTGAGTTCTACAATGTAAGTCCTATTAGTATTCCTATTAAATTCTGCCTATTAAGAAAATAAAACAACTTGATTAAGTTTACAAAGTCCTACAGGCAAAGGAGGATTTGTATCCTTGACTGGCTGACCCCAGAATAAGCACTTGAAGGATTCTTAATCACCATATTAGAGGGTCTCAATGAAGCCTACCCAGGGACCTCTGCATGCCCAGAAGACAGAACAGATACAGACAGCCCCTGAACAACTGACCCTCACTTTCAATGATGACCTTCTTGAACTTGCTTTCTGGCTCTTAACTTTGATCTATGAACTATCTTCGTCTTAGTCATGTCTGCACTTCTGATTTTCCCTCTCTCCTCCAAAGCATGCTTCAGAGGTTGTGCTTCATTTAAAAGGACACAGCCCATGTTTTTCACCTGAAACACCCGAGCAATCTGTTTCTAAAACTTGCAAACTGTGTTTTAAATTTTTAAAAATTAAATAGTTGAAGTCACTTGTACCATATCAAACTGATAGATATTAACGGATACCTACAGGCCAAGCACTTGTGTAAAGCTTTGAAAAGGCAGAAGGCAGACAGTGTAAGTCAAGGGTATGGAGTGGTAGGACTGATCAGGAGGGTGGAAAGAGTCCGTGGATGGTGTGACCATCAGTTAAAATGCCTGAAGAGATAAAGTCTTATATAAAATGAGTTATGATTCCAACATTACTTTCTTCCTCACCTCTATTTCTTCACTTTCCCTAGCTCATTTTTTTATGACATTTGATGTCCATATGCATTTTGATTGATGGGATTATTTGGTTATTGACTTTATATGAATGCATTATGCTCATTTTCAAATCATAATTTCCATCCAATGACAGTCTATGGAGCAATTTCCAATCAAAACACTCAATCATAGTGTAACACATCCCCGAATATTCATCCTAAGCACATTTTTTTTACATAAATGTGACTGTGTGCTATGTGGAGAGTTTGGCAGATTTATTTTTTATTATTGGTTAACCTGGTTATTGATGGTGTTTGGCACTGTCATCCTCCACCTAAACCAAAAAAAAAAAAAAAAACAAACAAAAAACAAAAAAAAAAAAACTCTCCTATGACCTAGAGAGAGTGGAAGTAGAGTAGAACACAAGAGTATTAAACATTGACCAGAATCTCTGTAGTACACAGGACATCAGTCTTAGATCGGATGAAGCTCTCAGACAGGTTAGAAAATTTACGAGCAGAGAAGAGCTATGCTTCACTTTTTAGCTGGTACACAACTCACAGAGTTTCCTTTGTATTCAAGTTATGTAAGAAAAGAGCACAATGCCCCTCTAAAAGTCCAAGAGGGACTTCTGCAACATATCTGAGAACCCAGTATGTCACAGGGAGCTGCCATTGGTTTTTCCTGTGTGGCAGCAAATAGCAGGAAACCTTATATTAACCCCAATAGATGTTAAGTTGGAATGAGGAAATTCCACATTCAATTTTAGAGTGAATTGAAGTGAACAGCAGAACTGGTGACCAAGTAGAATAGGCACTTCTCAGCAGCAGATGTTAACTTATCATAATGAGACAAGACAAGGCAAAGATGGGAAAATGACATCACAGAAGTAAAGGTTGTTCTGGGGCTATGGTCCTAGCTAGAGCAATGTACAAATTGCAGGAACCTTCTGATGCCACCTGCCCTGAGACTCTGATGCTGTTCCAGGGAACAGAGTGTATAGAAAAGATGAAAACTGAATATGATTGAGTTTAAATCTACAACAAGTGAGGAAAAGTGGAAATTGGATTACACTAAATTTTCTGCTGTCACATAAAATGATAATTTTAATTAAAGAAAAAATTATAGGAAATGACATTTCTCTCCTACCTGAATTTGTTCCCTGAATATATCATACTTGCTAAAGGAGTTTATCAAATTTCATGTAACTGATCTACAGTTCAAATTAATTCTTTTTATGGAGTGACTGAATATTCATGAAACTGCAGCTATACCCTAATTATGATTCTAGATCAGCATTTGAAATCCAGACTATACAGGGACCCACATATTCCTAAGGGAATGAGAGTTACACACCCGTTTGTAATCATTTGCTGGTCTTAATAAGCTAAGCTTTAAAACAAAAATACTTTCTTAACTCAAGGTCAAAATCACAAGAAATCTGCAGCAGATAGACAAAAACTTTCCCAAGAAATTAAGAGAATCACTATAATATCTAATAATACTTTTTTCTTAAAGGTTATACTCTTTTTTTAGAGGAGTTATTTAGAGGAGTAGGATGCCAGTAACATTACTTAATTAACAGAAAAATTCCATAGCTGAAAATAAGCTTAGAAGTTGTTATTTCTAGCTATACTAATTTATAACTTTTAGGCCTGAGAGAAAATTGTGTTATGCATCTAATGATTTCATCTTTATCAAAGTGAACTTCTATATCAAAAGATTCTGAAATGTGAACAATCTGAGATGCTATATGCATTCTATAATGAAATGTGGGGAGAGTAGTGGTAAAAAGGTGTTAATTGATTAAAAATATTAGTTTTGAATGGATATATGCAGAGGATAGCAAAGCTTAGCTCCACTAAAAGATTAAGTGCCAAATTATACACTGTATTAAACAACATAAGTAGCATTAAAAATAACAGCAACTCACCATTAAGTCCTGATTATATTATCAATTAAGATGATAATTGGGAAGGTTTCAAAGAAAATTTGCAATAAAAAAAAACAACTTAATTACTTCAAGTGCTTCTTATTATTTTGTATTTTTTGCTTAAACTTTTATTAAAAATTACATTAATCACTAGTAGTTGAAGAAATGTAACTCAGGGATAAAATGCAAGTGGTACATAGGGTTCCATAAGTTGGCATTAAATGATGTCAAAGATACAGTTGGGTGCTGTTTCTTTCTTCTGTCTTTACTCAGAATAAAGGTACCAGCCCACTTATAAATTCGTTAGGCAGCTAAAGAATGCTTAGGGTCAAAAATGCCAAGAGTCAAGGTTATGATCCATTAATCCACCACATATATTTGAGAGAAAAGAGCCACAGAAAGAAGGTTACTTTTTGCTAGATTGTAATTTGCCAACTTGTTTGTATAAATCACAAGTAAAAGGGTGGTAGTTACTATAATAATATTAGAAAAGAGTACATAATAAAATCACCTTGTTTCCTAATATTATTATAGTAACTACCACTTTTTTAAACAAACTATTTTACCTTTTGTTAATATTGCCATATTTTAAAATAATATGCTGGTCTCAGGAATAGCTCAGAGGTGGTACACTTGCCTAGTCTATGGGTCAGTCCCCAGCATTGACCCAAAAAAATAAATAAATAAATAAATAGTATGCTTACATTGCTATTTATTCCTCCTCTTCATTCATACCTCTTCACTCTTCACTCCCTCTCCTCATTCTCTCCTCCTTGTCCTCTCCTTCTCCTTCTTCTTCTTTGTGGTGTTGGGGATTGAACTCAGCGGCATTCTAGCACTGAGTTACATCCCCTGCCCTTTTAAAACTTATTTTGAGACAGGATCTTGCTAAGTTACCCAGGTTAGCCTCCAATTTGTAATCCTCCTGCTTCGACCCAATTGCTGGGATTAGAGGCATGTTTCATCATACTCAAGGCTTTCTTATTTTATTTTTAAATATTCAATATTGTAACCATATTCAATATTTTGTGTGTTTTTCTGAGTTAACCGAGTACCCTGGATGCTAAATACTTGATTTTCCCTTCGTTTGTCACCCCCTCAATATCATTTGAATTTGTTTTGTTGTTTTTTAAATACAAGGTTTTGCACATTAATTTTAATATTTAATTTTAATAATGTGCTGCTTATTCATATTTAGAAGTGAGGAAGAGCATAATAGGTAAAGCTCTCTGCATGTGGAGCCATCCTTGTTTATCTGCAGGGCTTCACAGTGGGGACAAGGACATTTTTTGGTGGAATCCTCCAAACTTTGATACCTGGAAATCTTGTAACAGGGGCTTTTCAGCTTTGGAAGAGCACAATAGTACACTATTCTCCAGTGAGACTTACGGGGTATATGAATGTCTGTGTTCTGGGAGACTTTAATTTAGTTTTTGCAGAAGTTCACCTCTCATACCTTGAAGAAGGTGGGAAGCAGCTCTAAGTAGTTTGGAGTGGGGAGGAGATAAGGAAATGAAGGGTCTGAGTCTAGACTCTGGACCTTTACTCTACTTCTCCACTTTGGGGCATGTTACTAACCCCATCCATGTGAGATGAACGAGGTATGCCAATTAAATTCAGAACTTGACCAGTCTTTGCAAGATCTCACGGCTGGGCCTAGTTTTAGGAGAGCAGCCTGGCAAGTGAATCATTTCCAAAGACTTGCATGGTATTTCTGTTACTATGTGAGAATATGTGAGATTGGGTCACCAGAATGTTGACACAATGCTGATTTGAGTTGACTTTCATTCATGTCACAAAGAGGTTGAACAGAGATGTCTTGGTTACTGATGGTTTATCAAAGCATGAGAACTTGCTTGTACCTGTGTATGGGCTCATGTCTTGCCTACCACTTAGAAATATTCCCAACACAGTACTACTGGTCTCAATGGTGGTGGTGTAGAGCAGGTACTATTCATTTTATTCATACTTTGCAAGTTCTGTCTGCATTCCTGTAGAGCCTACACCACATGCATGTCATGTGGTCTCCTAAGGATGTCTTTTCCTATCTCCTCTGAAAACTTTCAGGACCATTGCACTATGGTCCAGTTGGCCCATCCAATCAGCATTTTCTCATCGGTTTCACTTGGTGAGCATGTGCTCTCCTTGATTTATTCTAAGCTGTGCAAGACAGAAAACAGACACTCCTTGTTTGAATGGAAGGGCTCTTTTCACTCTGCTTTGGGGCCCGTCCTCTATCCTTCCTGGTAATGACAGAAGGTAAAAGTGTCAGCAACATTCGGAGAACTTAGTGATACTAGCATAAGAGGGTACGGCAAGCTCACTGAAATTTTTATTGTTTGCTCAATACATAATAAAAGTATAAATAATAAACCCCACATAAGGAGAAAAATATTTCAATTCCTATATCATCTGGAGTAGATGGTTAGAGTTCACATATAAGAAGACATTGCATTCAGACTGGGGGTATGGAGCTTTAATTTTTATGCCTGACTAAAGAGAAGGTACTAATAAAGAATTTTTAGTGCTTAACGTGCTGGGCACGTTTGCCTAATGCCAAAATTGCTGATTTAAAGCAATTCCCATCCAATAATGAAGCAACAGGAATATGAAGAGTTCCATGAGTGTTTGGTAGAAAAAAAAGATAAAATCCTAAATTCTCAGAAATGGTCCTGATTTAAGATTAGAACTTTTTCTATGGAAAACTAACCCAGAAGAAAAGTCAGTCTGGTTACTAAAATCATAATAACATATATAACAGTAATGATGAGTTTCTAATCTCTGAGTGTTGTATACACAATGTAGCCCCCAAAAAAGACTATGCTGAGCTAATTATGGATGTTCAGATGGCAGAGTTTAATAGGGTCCTGTTAGTAGAATGGTGCTTGAAGTGGTGTGTGAAGAAGGCCAACATATCAGAAGTATGTGGGGCTTAGCAAGGTGGCCACCTGAACTCCTTCTGAGCTGGCCAGATTGGACATGGCTAAAGAGTATCCTACACACTTAGAAGTCACCCATAAGACTTAGACATGTTGACAGTAGAAAGTGTGTCTTGGCTAACATTAGCCTTCCTTCTTTGTATCATTCTCCAATGGCAGAAGCTCACACAAGTATGACAACTGAAGAAAGTCCCTAGGTAACCAAGATAAAGAAAATGTGTTTCTTCAACTACAGTGAGGGGAAAAGCCACTAGACATCCAGTGTGCAAATTCCCAAGCACTTTGGTAGGGCAGACAACAATGATTTTACTAAATACTGTAATACATGTATTTTCTTCCACTTTTTAAAACTATCTTTAAAGATTTTACAAAATTAAAATCATGCATCTTAAGGAGATGTCCAAATTGTTCAAATTATCCAGTTTGAAGCCTTGATTTGCTTAGAAAAATCTCACCATGAATGGGTATAAAGGAAATATCAGCTAATATTTCTCTTTATAAAACATGCTTACTCAGAGTATTAACATAATTTTATCCTCTTTAATGATAAATAAATACTTTTAATAAGAAAATAAAGCAGACTGCCACATTACCAGAAGATGAGAGACAAATCCGATAGCTGTTGAAGTTTATTCCTTTTAATTTTAATTGTCTTAGCCAAGCACTGGCACAGGAAATCTGAATTATCTCAACAGAACAGGATGATGCCAGCCTTCAGTTTCCAAAGGCTGTCCCCTCTCACCAAGACCTTTTCTCTTACCAGGAGGATTCCATTGACCCTGTTCTATGAATGTGTAAAAACATTCTTATGGTTTAGATGTGAGTGTTTCCATTGTGTGAGACAATGCCAGAATTTATAGAGGTGAAATAATTACATTAGCAGAGTTGTAATCAAATCAGTGGATTAACCCACTAATAGAGATTAACTGGCTCTTAACTGTAGGCAGTTAGGATGTGGCTGGAGAAAGTAGGTCACTGGGGGTGTGCCTTTAGGATTTATATCTTGTCCTTCTGGAGCAGAGCTTTCTTCCTGGGTGGTATGCACTTTAAAATTTAAAATTTTAAAGGTTAACAAAAACTAAGTTAAATACTTTGGGAAACATGATGAATGATTTTCTGCTTTCTTCCAACACATCCTTCTGCCACTCTTCTCAGGCTCATTGCAATGGAATCTCTAAAACTTGGAGCAAAAGAAACCCCTTTTCTTGATGTGACACAAAACTAATTTAAACAGCCATCTCATAAGCAGGGACCCTCTCTACTGTCATTTTGGCCACAGTGTATAACAGACTCTCTAGGTCTGGAATGAAGATGATTCATATGTTCTTTTTCACTACTTGTAAGTTTTTCCCAGTAAAACTTGCTGAGTACCTACACTATGTATCAGTGATTCCTCTGTATGACAATATGTTTATTCAGGTTATTAGTACCTAACTCTCTTTGGGATCTCCACCAATATTAAATTACTGCTTAGTTGAAACTAAGGAATCTTAAGCTCATTAATGAAAATGGTTCATATTGACTTCCATTAGACATATCTCACTCATGTACACCTCAGATTGTAAATAATAAAACCGAAAGTACCACAGCTATTCAATATATAAAAGCCCTAATTAATCATTTTTAACACAATACACAGACTGAAGATAAATGAACTGATTTAGAAGATTATGAGGTAGAGTTTCAAAACAAATATATATTAGGCAAAAGATTAAATAATTTTTAGATCCTATAAGAAAATTGAACTGTGATTTAATTTAAAATATTTCATGTTGAAATATAAACAAAATTTGTTACAAATGTATTAAGGGAAATTTTGAAATCCAAAATTTTATGGAAGAGGGTAAATCTCTTTTTCTAAAATATACTTTGAATAAACAACTATACAAACTGTTTATATTCAAGTTGTATGTTTAAAGTAAAATAAGTTATATGTTCAAGCACCTGAATAAAAGTAGATGTAGACATACAGTGATCTCCATGTTTTATTTTAAAATTTCTTTGTTCAATTAAATATACCTAACATATACCTCATAATGCTAATTGGTCATTCAACACAGCTCCTATGCTATTACCAAGATTCACTCCTGGATTTCTTAACAATTATATATGGAGGTTGTATTGTGCTTTAACTTAAAATTTTAAAGGTTAACAAAAACTAAGTTAAATACTCTGGGAAACATGATGAGTAGTGTAACTTGTTAAACCCATGCTGAAGAATTATTTGTGAGTGAGAAAACTGAAATTATAGTAAGACTATCTTAAATTCTGAAAAACATCACATTCAGATTTACAGGTGTTTTTGAATTAAACATACACACACACACACACACACACACACACACACTCAAATGAACAAAAAGTGTTACATCAGCATATCACTGGGCAATCTTTTTTCTAAAAGATTTCTTTCCCCAAAATTTTTTTACAATTATATGTTTCTTTTATTAGGAGGGAAACATCTTTTTTGCTTATAAAAAGTTAAAAAAAATAAACTTCCATAGTTTTCTTTTTTTTTTATTTGCTATGGGGTTTGCATTCATTGCTTGTGAATTTCCTACAGAAGGTCAGTATATGCATTAATATCATTTAGAAGACATAAAAATATCCCAGGAATTTCTTATGTATATTTGCATGTCTGAAGGTACAAATTTTACCTTAAGACATTTTATATAAAACATATGCACAAATATTTTATTTGATTTATAATAATAACTGTAACAAATAAACTCAAGGAAAAAATAAAATACATCATGAAGCCTAGGGCTGAGTACAGAAGTACACATGGTACCTAATATTTATCAGATAAGATAAAGGAGTCACACATTTTGATGCTAAGCATCTCTGCATATGAAATAAAGAGAGAGATAGCATCAGCTACTCTACTCACAGGCTCTCAAGTCTGAAGCTAAGGAAAAGAAGTGAGTAGCCTCTGAATGCATGGTCAATGATATTAATTTGTAGCATACAAAATATAACACTGATGGGCTCTCCCACTGCCACAACAATTATAGTCACTGCTTTCCTAAAGACAAAGGCACTCTGTGCACAGAATTTTTTGAAATAATGATTTCTCTAAAATGTCATTCTAGAATTCATATAGTTATACACAAAAATAATACTTAATCATGAAAAATACACAGCTAATATAAATAAGGGAATCACATTTTTATTTAGTTTTGTATTTAAGCATTAAATATTCCAGTCATCCAATACATGCTACAATAATAAATTCAATTCCATATCAATACAATTTATGAATACATAAAAAATTGCTTTTAGAGCCATTGTCTTAGGACTTGCAGGTTTTTAAATAGAGATCAGAGTGAGAGTCTTATTAAACATGAAGTGATATCTTTCAAAAGTGTATATTATGCATCTCAAAATTTAAAATTTCTTAAACAATGGACAAGTGAGAAATAAAAGACAGAAAACTTCAGTTCTGTTCTTCATGGAGAGATTACTACTAAAATACATGTCAATTACTTTCTACTGTTAGCTTTTCACTTGGGAGGGATCAATTAGATTCCATCAAGAAATTCACTATAAAAATAAACACCCAATTTTTAAATAATTCTCTACTAAAAGTAAAGACAGAAAGGAGTTTAATCATGCTCCTAAATCTGACTCAGTGGCCTTGTATGTGTGTCTGCACCCATAAGTCACTCAAGATTTGGCCATCATGGGCTCTGACTCCATGATGTTATCCATGCCATCCCCAAGTACTTACAGTGAATGCCACTCCCTTTCCTTTAGTAATAGCCATGACCCAAGGCCATGCCCTGGGCAGTGGAGCCACCCTCCCTCTGCTCCATTTATTTTAGATTACTTATCAATAGTATCTTATTTCTGAATCATAACATTCAAAAGTTTGCTTATTGCTCATACCTAACACTAAAATGTGTATGATGACAGCCCCAAACATACATAGTATTATTTAATTATAACATTGTGTATATTGAACTACTGGGCTAAAGAATCTTAACACGATAAAACAATATAGCACAATAGATGTATTGGAACAATGAGATGAAGATAAAATAATACCTTTAGTTGTCTCCTAAAAATTGTTACTGATTTATATTACCATTGTTGGGTGTTTATGTATATAACATATTTTCTTCTTAATAATGCATTTTGACCAACTTTAGACAGATTAATCATAATTGTTTGCCCTCATTACGTTGGTGACCATAACTATAATTATAACATTGATGTAACAATAATCATGGTCTCCAACATAATGAGGACAAAAAATTTGCAATAGAAATACTGGTATTGCTGTTTTTTCTTATTGTTTGTTTGTGCTTGTGTTATTAGAATGATCTGCACCATTTTCTTGCTACAGTATTCATTCATGTTGTGGTTACACTTAGTTAAAACTGGGTAACATAATGAATGCATCCACTATCTGGGGAGACATGAATGACAATAGGTGACCAAGAACTGAAAGCCAGAAGCAGTAAGAGGTTTACTACCTTGGTGAAATCTCCGCGTATCACTATGGATGGTTTACTGATCATATATGACATGGACAATATTTCCCACAAATCTAACAGCTTTGCCTGATTAACTTGTATATTCACCATTAAAAAGATGATTATTTTAATACCACAGGTTAAAAATAAATGTAAAATGAAGTTCTAACATTTTCTTCCATTTCCCAGTGGGTTGCACTGTCCAAGCCTTGGATACATGCATGTCATTTTACAGATTGTAATGCCAAAACACAGGCATGATCACTTTTCTCTACTTCCTCAACTACTGAGAGGTTCTCCTTGAACATATAAAACAGTTCACATTTTAATTTCAACCTACATTTCCAAAGTAAACTTTTATGAATGCACCATTTCCTCTAATCATTTCAGAATACATATATTTCTCATATATAACACACACATGCCACATTTGGGTTTTTGTTCAAACTGTATCATGTATCTAAAATAATATTTCAATTTTAATTTCCAACTGTCAAAATGATTCCTATTCTTCAAGGATCACCTTAAATAGAATCGCAATGAAAATTTTCTAAAGTTAAATAGATTAAAATCTAAAACATATTCCATTTTGGTCTTATTTTTAAGATTAATTTATCAAATAATGACTCAAGAGGATGAGGGTTAACGTAGAGTCTAAATGTTCTGAGTCTCAGGCAGGAAGCCGTTGATAGGTGAAATGAGCTGGGATCTTTCTTTGACTCATATTGGAGGTGAATCAAGAACACAAGTTGAAGGGCAAAACCAGAAACCCCTGGTTGAGAATTTTTGAAATGATGTTCCTTCAGAATACTGGTGTTTAGTGAACTGGTCTAAAATACTCTGCAGTAAAATTGAAATATTAATGCTTTCTTCTCTGAATTAAAATATATATGTTTTCCAGAACTTTAAGCATTTCCCCCTTAGACAGTTCTTAAATCTTTGGTGACATAATGTCTACATGTACTAGAATATATTAATTTTTCTCAAAAAATATTTTTTAAAATGTTGAATATAGTTGTATTTTATTGTCTATTTCAAACTGCATCATGATTTCTAGGGATGATCAACAGAGAACATGTATTCTACATTAGTATCTGAAAATATTTTTCTCTAAAGGACAGACTGTAAATGTCTTTAGGTGTGCAGGTCACAGAGTGTCTATTGTAAACATTCAGCTCCACTGTAGTTAAGTCAAAGAGAAACAAAAGATATTTCAGGACATCTCCATTTACAGACATTGAAACTTTATTTTAATTCACTTTTCACACTTCAAGAAATAATCTTCTTTTTATTTTTTCCCATTCATTTAAAAATGTTAAAACCATTCTTAGCTCAAAGGCTGTATAAAAACAGACAGCAGGCTGACATTGAGCCACAGCCTAAATGACTGACTTCCTGGATATTTTCTCTCTTTTTTGCCTTCAGTGCAAATGCCTGTGGAAAAGAGGAATCTAAGAGAGGAGGATCGCCCACTGGAATTCCATCACTTTATATTTGACTTTTTAACCTATTAAGTCCCAAGTTGTCAATTCTGAGACTATTTCAACAAACTGGACACTGATGCATTTAAATAAGCTAGAGATTTTAATCAAATATTTATTATATTATTATATTAATTAATGATTCATTAAAATCACAATTATAATTATTAAAATCATAATTATTATAATTATTCTTATTCTTAAACAACTATATCATATACTATAGTTAAGTTTTTATTCATATTCCACATCTGGTGTGTTGAGGCGAATGAGTTATATTTGGTGAATCCACGTATTATTTTACGTGGAAATATTGTTTTCAACCTTAATTGGTTTATTTTATTTTATTTTATTTTGGGGTGACAGAGTAAGCATAGTTTTGAAAAAAAAAGGGGAAAAGTACTGGGACCTGATGGGATGAAGTAAGAAACACAAACAAGAAGGAAGAGCAAGTGCTCCAATTGCACTCCCCTGAAGTAAACAGAGTGAGGAAGAATCGTGAGGAAATGGAGGAAATGGAAATCCATGGGTGAAGAGCTGGCCAGCTGTGGTGTTAAGGCATTCAAAGAGAAGGTGAGATGTGCACAGGAATAGATGAGATGAATATGAATGTCATAAAGGATAGGGTAGAGTTTGAGAAATAGGAATAGCTGCTTGAAGATGAGAAGTGTTGACTTAGTCAGGAAGGCCTGGTTCCCTCAGAGGAACTGGGTGTGTTTGAAAAAGAAATGTGCACAAGGAGGAAAGCTGTGTCACCTGAAGGAGAGGCTTAGTTAGTCCTCCTATCTGGTCTAAGTGCGGAAGCGAGGCCAACAGGAGGGACCAGGTTAGTCAGAATGGCATGGCCAGAGAGAACAGATGGTCAGAGAAGAGGAGTCTGGGCAAAGCAGCCACAGTGGCAGGATTGTCAAGAGAGGAATTCCTGAGATCCCAGACCTCGACTTGGGATAGGTGGGGACCTTGGCACAGAGACAGATTTACTTAAGAAAACAAAAATGTGTTTTGCCAGTCATCTTGAAAGTGAGAAGCTTTCGGGTTAAAGCAGGGAATCCATGTTCAAGTGAGAATGTAGGCCATCTATACAGGGAGAGACAGCAACCCCTTGGACTGGGGTGTTCCTATTTATAGAGGGACAGTAGCTAGGGTATGTACTAGATGCAGAGTCTGGGTGGAGTTACACGATTTTCCTCCAGTTTTACCTGTATTCGTGCTCCTGTATCGCCCTCATATCATGTGACATTTTGTTGATAAGGACATGGGTCAAAGGAGGACGAAGGACTTGGTATGGGTTGCTCACATGTTTTCTGTTTTGCATTTCAAATGTTCATGAATGCTTCTCTTTTGAGACTCAGTGTATCTGTCTTTCTCTGTATCCCCAAATTTCTATCTCAGTTTGAATTACTGAAACACAGGAGTAGCAGAGGGAGTACCTGTTATTAGCAATTGCCTAAAAGTCACTTTGTAAAAGTAAATTTCTTTTTAGGAAAAGTTCAGGAATTGGGGCCTTTTTGTTCAGTTTGGTTTGGCTTTTTAACATATAGATCTAAAAACTCTCTATGCTTGGTGTTAAATGGATTCAATTCCAGTGTCTGAAAACTCTCTATTGCAATTAAATCTACCAAGACTACAGGTTCCTTGTGTGCAGTCTTAAGCTTATTCATTATTGGAGATTAATATTGTAAAGTGTAACACATTGTCAGATGATTGAGCAAACTGCTAGAACAATGTGAAGTCTCCTGCAATAGATTCCAATGTGCTCTGAGCAGAATCGAACTGCTGAGAAAATCCATTATCACAGTAATCAAATTGTAAATGTGAAATACAATAAAATACTCAGTTTTCCCATTTTTGTTCATACATATCAGGATAATACTAAATGACAATGAACTTTAATTCCAAATGTGCCTTACTTCTAATATGTTACAGGGAATATTCTCAAAGGTGATATATAGCAGAAAATATACTTTGAATTCATGGCAGAAATTTGAATATCCTTTCTATTTTCCAAATACTAACTGTGGTTGAACTATTAAAATGGTAAATTTTAAGAGATTACCCTGTCCATTGTAATATGGCTGGAGATATATTGGCTTAATCTCTTTTCTATCTGTGATTAAAGAGCAATGGAAACACAAAATAAATGTGGCAGATTTAAAAAAAAAGAAAGAAAAGACAAATAAATGTGAGAAAAACATTAATTTTTATAGTATTTCACATACTTAAAACCACTTTTTGAAGATGAAAACTGAGACTCTCTGAATTCTAAAAGCACATTTACTTTCAAAAATACAAGGCATCTCTTAACAGTCCATGAGCACATATGACTGACAGCTTTTGAGCATATTTCCATAGCTCTCCTCCCAATGGACCCCATTCCTTCTTCCATAATATGGACTAAAATGCAAAATCACAGTTTGTTGTCATATTCAGCTTTAGGCCATTTGACCTAAGGCTTAGATAAAGATGCAGAATCAAACCACTGAATTTGAGGTATGATTTAACCTTTGAGGTCACTATAGCAATTAGCACTTCTACTATTATGTTAAAATTGCCTAAACAGGACACAAGTAAAAAAAATATATATATATCCCCTGCAAATGGAAACAGTCTGAGGTGTTTTTATTGAATGCCTGTTATGTAAGAGAAAGTAATATCACAGTGGCATAGAGTCAAATTTATATTTTTAACAGGTGCCATGCTGAACAATTATCCTTGAAAAAATAAATGGTTCTTTCAGACACTTCCAAACAATACCATATGCTTAAACTTGGGAAGACATTTAAAGAAAGTTAAATCTTAACTGACACTGAAATATTTTTGGCTGGCAATGAACAAAATATATGAAACTAGTAGTTTCTAGTTTATAAGACACACTTGCATACCCACATTCCCCATGTTTCTCTCCTTGGCCACATGATTTCCATTCTACCACCTGTATTAGAATTGCTTTAAATAAAGTGGAAAAAATTTAAAAAATAAAAATAAAAAAGGATTTAGGATTTGTAGAGCTTGTGGATTCAGAAGTGGACTTCACAGAAAGTAGCAAATTGGGTGTGTCCAGGAAATTTTTTTCTCATGATTCAGCAAGTTATCCGTTTATTATCCCATGTTGCCTAAGGTCCTTCTCATTAGAAACCTAACACTTAACACATAATTCTTACTTTTCAAAGAACCAATGAAGCCAGAGAAATCATTGTGAATATCAGTCATTTATATATTACATATATCATTTTATCAGAGGACTAAATTTTGTTGATTTTAAATACCCTTAAATAGCTTTGGTTTTAGTGAATGTGTTTCATATTTCGAGGATTATCTGATTCTAATGGAATGGGCCTCTTGCCTTAGGGAATGATAAATTTGGATAGAATGGCAGGGAAGAAAATTTAAAGCAGTTGTTTTCAAAGTGGAACTCTGGGCCAGCAGCATCAGCATCTAGTAGGGATCTGTTATAGAAATACAAATTATTGGTCCCCACTGAGGCATATTCAATCAGAAAACCTAATTGTAAATAGCAGTCTGAGTTTGCTAAGGTGATTCTGATTTATTCTTATTCTTACAAAGCACAGACTGGTTTAGGAAGCTTGAGAGATTCAATAGACTTGGAAAAGCAACCAGTAGGAGGAAGGTTATAAATCAAGAAAGCAAAAAAAAAAAAAAAATGGAGGGGGGCCTACTAGGTTCAACTTGCCTTATTACAAAACCCTACCAAGTATTCTCCAGGACACTGACACTTGTCATCAACAGAGTGTTCTGATATGGCATAGGGTGACCATCTCTGCTCCAGCCACCTCAGTGTGGCTGCTCTGTGGTTATCCCAGATCTTGCTGCCTCTCCTTGTCTTGCCTATATTACACTATTCATAACAATGACAGCTACAGCAAGGTTGCCAAATAGATATGGTAAACCCATTAAAACTCACTCAGGTCTTACAGTATGTTAGAGTCTGTAAACAAGTCTGTGTGGCGCCTGGCAAAATGCCAGAGGGAGTGGTTTGTGAAGTAACAAAAGCGAGCCCTTAAGTGTGGAGATTCCTTATTGGTTGACTGCAGTATCTAGTTTATGCTAATTAAGATAAGCTGTGTGGAATGTATAAATACCTCTGTTGTCCTACAATAAATGGCTCCTACTCCTGCTGTATCAATCTACACAAGTTGTTTGTCACCCCCACCCCCCCAGGTTAGTTTGCTGCAGCCAGACTGAGGCAACAGTATCCTGGGGCTTCATGTCAAATGCCTAATCTTGAACATATGGTGGTTCTCTTTTTCCACCCTAATCTTGTACTTCATACAGATCTACCTGAATTTTACCCAGACCTAAAGGCCAGAAGACCATCTTCAAGTAAGGGAAGCAAAATTAGCTGGATCTAAGGTGGCTGACATCTGAGAACATCCAATTTCACTCTCATTCCATCTGCATGCTGAGGGACACTCACACCCTCCCAGCACTAGGAAGGCTGACAAGTTCCATGAGGATGACTGAAAAGAGCCACAAAAGAAGCAAAAAGAGGAGAATTCCTGAATTCCTAAAAAACTCTGCCCTTTTCCAGAAAAGACATAAACCTTTTTCTCCTTTATAAGCTTATCCCCTCCCCTTCCTGACTCCCAAGTGTGAGGAAGTTGATTTGCAAGTATATCTCCCACTTCTACTATTCTAGGTCAAGAATAAGTCTCCCTCACTGCTCCATTGGCACCCCATCTTGTTACTGGGTCCACAGTTCCAAGAAGGAAACAGGATCTATTTTGGGATCAAATATTGGTCACAATTCCATCTTTGATTTTCCCAACACCTCACTTCAAGATGGTAACTCTTTTTTATTTTCTTTCACAGTACCTTTATTTTATTTTTTTTATGCGCTGCTGAGGATCAAACCCAGTGCCTTCCAAATGCAAGGGGAGCACTCTACCACGGAGCCACAACCCTAGCCCCAGACTCTAACTCTTGAGTGCCTGAATTGACATTTCAGAGCAAATCTCTCCTCTGACAATGACTCAGCCTGGAGCATTTGCTCTTTCTCGGTCCTTCAACCCAAGGATAAGTGAGACCTGCACTCTATGCCTGGCTCCTTAGGCCTCTAAAACTATGGCAACTTCCATTCCACAACCATATGATCTTGACCGCCTTGCATGCAACTGAGCACAAACGAGATGCCACTCTGTGAATGCCTTCTCGCTTAGGTTTTACTTCTAGATTCCCCAGGTTCCCCTATCCTACCTTGTACACATCAATCTACATTTAGCCTGGCCTTTATTTCTACACCAAGCACCAGCTCATTTCCATAGGCAAAAAAATGGCATCCTTCTAATCTGTATATCCTTTTGTTCTCCTCTGATGAGTTTGACACTTAGAGAGTTCTACATCCAGACATGAGCTAAAACCATCAGCATTTCTATGCGGGAACACAGCTGACCTCAAAACCCTAAATATGGTGCACCTATTTTTTCTTCTGCAAGAACTGATAATATTCATAAATAATGACATTAAATAGCTGTTTATGGAATCTGAACTATTCAGCTAGTTCAGGAAATACAATACCTCTTGTGCTCCATGAAGGGGATACAGTAGTGAACCAGAAAGAGGAAACTGCCCTGAACAAATTTAAATCTACATACACATGTATTTGATTCCTGATGACCTAGTTTGGGGTAAAAACATAATAATAATTAGTAACAGTACCATCTTTTATTTTTTACAACTACCTCTCTTCAAGACTGTACCTCATCTGGCCTCCTCATGTCTTGGTTTGGCATTTGGGAATTCTCTGATAATATATTTGATTACTTAGTCATGATTATGCTAAGAGGAGGAAATATAGGATATAATAAATGCAAAAAGACAAAGAACTGAGTGATATTTACAATCCAGGAAGGCTTCAGAAGTGAGAGTTAAGCAGAGTAATTTAAAATACTAGGAGAAATCTTGTAAAAGGAGAGTTTGGAGTAGCAAATAGGGTACCCCAAACAGATGAAAGAGTTTATGCAAAGCTTGTCATATCTTCAAGGAACTCAAAGAAACACCAGGGTATATAGACTGAGGACAAAAGCAGCAAATTGAGACACAAGTTTGGTAAAGGAGGCAAGGAACAGGTTATTTGAGTGGCTATGGAGAGGCTTTTATTATGATTCCATGTAAAGTTGGGAGTCATCTGTCTAGTCCTTACAACTCCAAGTATTATCATATGAAGAGCAACAGCATTGGAATCATATGGAAACTTGTCTAATACAAAACCTCAGACTCCCTCCAAACTTACTAAGTCAGAATCAGTTTACTTCCAAATGATTTCTATACATGTTAAAAAAACAAAAGGGATTAAAGCATGGGAGTGGCCTAACTAATTTAGATTTTGTTAAGCTGGTAGCTATATGGACCACAGATTTGACAGGGGGTGGAATTGGGATAAAGGAATATTCAGGAAAGTCAATTAAGTATGCATTGCATTAGTTCACTGAAAGATGTTATCATAAATTAGAGAGATGTCAGCAAGAATGATGAATTGGAAACAAATTATGGAAGTTAATTTCAGGACCTGGTGATTGATTTACAAGGAAGAGTGAGGCTGGCTGATGGTGTCACAAATAGTGCCAAAGTTTTTCGCCTGATGACTGAGTGTACAATGTTGTCATCACTCATATAGGACACTACAGAAGAAACATAGTTGGGGAGAAATATGAGTTTACTTGTGGATCACATTTTTATGTCCAAAAGGTCATTCTGAAAAATGAAATCTGATATTCAAAGAGTATTCTACTGTTTAAGTGGTGTCCCACATATTATTTTAGTTGTTCCTATTATCATCCTGATGAATTATTATTCATAATTCATAAAAGTCAAATGCATGTATCAGAGGAGTAGAGTTATAAATGGTGTTCAAATCTTCTGACTCTGAATTTTATAAATTCTATTGTTGTTGTTTTCCTACTAGCCCTAGAAGCATCTAATTACACAGAAACAAAACAGGAAAAGGGTTTTCAATAGTTGTTTGTGGAGCCCTATGGTTTCATCAGTTAACACAGAATTCTGCAGGGAACAAAGGAAATAGTTTGATCAGGCTGGGTGGTCCCCACCTGAAAACAGTGCTACTTATTTTTGTTCATGTTTTTGGCTATGAGATTTAATTTCAAGAAAAAATTTAACACCTTTCTAAAACTACTGTAATCAATACTTCCAAAAGAGAAATGCACCTACCAGTGTAGTGACACATTTTTTTGTAAGCCAAATATCTTGCCAGGTGCTGGGCATTGAGTGGTCAGTGTGAAAGATAAGGATCCCGTCAATCTGGAGCTTTCAGTCAAGTGAAAGACAGCGAAGATGCAGAAGAAAATATAGTCTAGGGAAGGTATAGATCCTAAAACAAAAACAGAGCAGCAGGAGAAGGGAAAGAGTGGAAATTATATTGAAGAATATTTTGGAGAACAGGAATGGTCAAGGAAGGATTCTAGGAGGTATTAAATATCTGATGGATGATAGTCCTCATTAGATTCTTTCGGCAAGAATTTTTCTGCAAACAGAAGGGTAAGTGCAGATGCAGAGGAGCATGAGTGCAAGCAAGCAGATCAGTCCACGGCCCAAGGAGAGAGGGTGCTCATTTCTATAACAGGGCCTATTCCATTCTTTGAGCATAAACCTGGCTGTTCTGCCCTTGATGGCTTATTTTAAAACTGTTGTTTTCAGATTTTTTTTTGTTTGTTTTGTTTTTTTGTCTTGTTTTCATTTTCTTCTCCCTTCCCCTTCTTAACAAGGAGGCAGAGAAAGATCACTTCCCAGCCAAGGCAGAGGTATCTGTCCTTAAGCTCACATACCACAAGAATGAAGACATTCATTCCTTGGGGACTAGTGCCAGAAAACTTAAGAAATGGCTATCCTTCAAGGCCACAAGTGAACCATGACCCCTGACAGGGCACAGCTGGAATGTAGCCTTCAACTCACCTTTTTAAAAAGCCTTTTGTTCCCTCTGAAAGAATCCCAGCCTCTGGGATAGGATTCCCTGGTGTTTTTCCTTTGCTAGCAAAGCAATGAATTTTTCTTTTCTTTTTTTTTCCTTTTCTCAAAACCTTGTCCTCATTGTGGGATTGGCACTGGGGACAAGGGCAGAGCTTTCAGTAACACTTGGACTAGGATGCTGGCAATGGATCAAGGTCAACATGAAGAGGTCCATAATTCAAGTAGAACTTAGAGCACACACTGAAGAAGATGACACCCAAGTGGACATGTGGAGTAGGGTACACAATCTCAGATCCAGGGGACTGTGATGGAAAACAAAAGCTGTCACATTGGATTTTGAGTTTCTCCCTGGGATGCCACATGATAAACTTGAAGACAATGGAAAGCCTGAAGTTAGTATTTTATTCCTCAAAACGTTCAAATGACTTTGTAAGCAGCCAAATTAAAACCAACTCAAAGTAGACAATGCTACCTTAGCAACATAAAGTGAACAGAAGCAAGATTACACATGTTAACATTTGCAGTTCTCTTACTAAACCCATAAGAACCTGTGCTATGGCCTGGATGTGTTTTGTCCCCAAGTGTTCCCCTGTTGATGGACTGGTCCTCAGTATGGCAGTGAGAAGGTGGCAGGACCTAGAAGAGGCAGAGTCTTATGAGAGGTCCTTTAATCACTATGAGCATTGCCCTCAGAAGATATTATAGGAGTCCTTCTAGGACCTCAGAATTAATTCTCAGGAGATTAAGTTGCTATCAAAGCCAGAGTCCAGCCCCTGAATCTTTCTCTGACTTTCTGTCTGGAAATGAAATCTCTTGTTCCCATCTACGTTCTTTCTTATAGACAGTCATCTCAGATTAGAAGTTAAAGATGTATCTATCTATACAAATATTTTTTCTTTCTTTTATTAAAAATTTCCTTTCATATTCCAGTGCTATCAGACGTGGTTACGAAAAATCCATAACTTATGCTTCCCTAATCAAAATTTTCTCTTACTTTGATAAATGCCTATTAGTCACTGATCATCCTGTTAAAATTAAAAACAGAAAGAACAATGCTTTCTAAATATTATAAAAATACATTGTTTCAAAGTCTCAAAGATTCATTTACTACAAAAAGAGAAACTTCTATTCACTGACCAAAAAAAAAAAAAAATTAAAACACGAAATATACTGAATCACTTGCTTGGAATCGGCAGTTAAATTATTACCAAATGTTTACTTGTGAAATGATGATGAAATAGCAGTTCCATCATTGTGCCACAATTAATTAAAATCGTCCTTCAAGATCCTTTCAGAGTGAATTATTGATCTAATAAATATATTTTTAAGAGGTATTTATAAATAATGCCTAGAATACTTGGCAGCCCATGAGATAAAGTATTTCAGTTTAAGTTCAGATACCCCTTGACTTGACTTACCATGGGGTGGGTTTTCAGTAAATCCATCATAAAATTGAAGATACTATAAGACAAAGTTGCCTTCCATGGGCCCACTACTGAATATCATAGCTCAGCAACTCAGCACATTCTAGAATGCCCATTTCCTTGCTCGGGTGAGCACATGTCTGACCGGGATCAGTGGTTCACTGGCCCTGGCGAGAACCTCTAGAGAGTGCCATACCAAGTGATTGTTGGCCCTGGGAAAAGACCAAAGCTAAAAATGTGAACTAGAGTTTCTACTTAATACAGTTGATTTTCACATCATTGTAATTTCACTGTATGCTGAAGATCATCTGCATTTTTTTGTTGTTGTTTGTTTGCTTTCTGTTATTAGGAAGAACTTCCCTTCATCTTAAATGAGAGGGTGCCTCTTAAGTGAGACATGAAGCTGCATTTTATTCAATTTTATGTTTTTGTGTACTTTTACAAATGTTGCTTTTACAAAATATACTTTTACAAGGCACACAAAAACATAAAACCTGTACATGTTAACAGGGTAAAATGATGTTTTGATACATGTATACATTGTGCAATATTTAAGTCAAGTTAGAATATCTTCCAAAACATTTATAATTTTTATGGAAAAACTTTAAAAATTCTTTTTTCTACCTTTTGAAACAATACATCACATTATTTTTGGTTTATAGTTACCCTACTATTCTACTCTAGAATATACACCAATGCTTCTCTTTCTATCTAACTATAACTTGGTACCCATCAATCAACTTTTTCTGCACTGTCTCCATCTTCTGGTTACTACCATTCTGCTAGAATAAAAACTTTTATAGTAAGCAAGAATAAAAAGGTATGCTAAAAAGTGAGGTATGGTAAACTAGGCATAAATTAAAACAATAAATTAATATGAATGATCTTTTACTTTTTTGTTATCAAAAAGGTTTATTTTTGAAAAACATGTGGCTAATATTATTGTACTGATAAATTTTAAGTTATATTTTTTTTCTTGTTTTACAATTTATTTTTCTATTTGTTCTAATTAGTTACACATGACAGTGGAATGCATTTTGATACATCTTACATAGATGGAGTTTAATTTCTCATTCTTCTAGTTGTACATGATATAGAATCCTACTGGCTGTATGGTTATATAGGTACATCGGGTAATAATAATAATATTTGATCATTCTATTATCCTTCCTATCCCAATAACCCTTCTCCTCCCTTCACTCTCCTTCATCTAATGTAACTCTATTCTTCTCTAGTCCCTCATTATGAACATATATATGTTATATATTAAACAAATATAATATATGTATATATATATATATGTTAAATATTACTCAGCCTTAAAGAAGAATGAAATTAAGTTATATGTTCAATTGGACTTATTAATTTCAGCCTCAAGAGCAAATGAATTGATTCTAAATTTAAATATATTTGAGAAAATAATTTAAAAACAAAATCATTTTAGTTAATTTCCAGATAATCATTGTTTTACTTAAATGCAAAAATCCCTCAAATATATTTCTGAGCTATAAATATATATCTGTAAGAACAGCCAAGGTAACAAGAAATCTGTATCAACAAGGAAAGTTGATCTACATTTTAGGTCAACCAGTACTGATAAGAAAGAATGCCAGTGAGCGTGAGCTCACCTTTGTTGCTCCAAAACTTGTAGATTTCCATCTCTTATTGTTTTGATATGTTTGTTTAAGAATATATTTAAGAAAATAATTCAAAGATAAATACCTTGCAAGTGACTTGATGAATCAAATAATCTTGAAGAAATGAGATTACTAAGATTTCGAGTGACAATTTTTCATAAGCAATAAATCATTTAAATTATTTTTATAATAGCCCTTCAATTTTTGAGTTCAACTTCTGAAAAAATTTAGTAGACACAGATTTCTTGTTACCTAGATTGATCTTCAAGATATTTAAAAAAAGAAAAAAAAAGTTGTCATGGAAAGGGAGAATGCATTATAGTAAACGGAATTTTGTGCATTGGGCAACAATATAATTAGAACCCTTAAATCAACCACAAGTGCATTTTTACTGTTTGGACAAAAAATAAGTACTTGCATTTACCTATCTATATTTTGAAACACAACATATTTTTGTTAGCATTATTTTCAAAGAAGGATTACTGTAATAAAATACCCTTTATTCTATTTATTAATTCTTACCATTTTATATACACAAGTATGTCTTTGTCTTGTATAAATTGAAAGAAGAAATACTTCTAGCCAGGCATGGTGGCATACAACTGTAATCCCAGTGGCTCAGGAGGTTGAGGCAGGAGGATTGAGAGTTTGAAGCCAGACTCAGCAATAGTAAGGCACTAAGCAACTCAGTGAGACCCTGTCTCTATATAAAATACAGAATAGGGCTGGGGATGTGGCTCAGTGGCTGAGTGCCCCTGAGTTCAATTCCCTGTACTACTACTAATAATAATAGTTCTAAAAATACTTTACATTTGGTGAATATGATATGATATGCTACCAGTTAGCTTTAGGTGCTGAAAGGAATCACAGAAATGAATTTCTACATATCAGAAAAACAAATAATCAAGTAAGTGTTGCTTTTTTAAAAAAAATTATATAGTTTGCACATCCAACTTCAACTTATTGATCATAAGTACTCTCTAGCCTATGCTTTTTATTTCATTATTTGTTAGAAATGAACAAATTTATAGAAAAATTTAATCTTAAAAAGTAAGTCAGAGTCTCTCAAGGAGAATTACTTGAAGAACTCCTTTGGGCAATATTAAGATATATTTGTCTTCTTTACAAAGACAAACATATGGTAATAGAAAGCACCTATGAAAATAAATAGGAATATAGAAAAAATAATTACAAGTCCAGTAATAAAATGAGATGTACTTAGGAAATTCTTACTCTACTGGACAAAACTGCTTAGAGAATAATTCATGAATCATGATGAGAATTAGCTACAAGTTTCTCTTAGTTGATGCACCACTGAACATTTTTGAATTTCATTTAATCTAATTGAATAGGACATTTTTCTTTTCAGTTCTGCTTTCACCCACAACATGAAGTAAGGTTAAGGAAAAATTATCCAAAAATGTTAATAATGTAAAATCATATTGTTTTTGTACCTAAACAAGTCCTGTTACAATCTATTGGATTTTGGCTAGAACCAAAATTATAAATAAATTGTCCATGAATTTTGCAAAATAAATCATTCAAATGTAAACTATTTTATGAGTTTTTTCAAATTTAGTCAACAATCTTCAGCTAATATCATCAGAGTATCAAATATATATTTTGACACAGTACTTCAGATGTCTTTATACCATAGTAGCATAATGAGGAAAGTAAATTAATGTTTAGGTACATATAAAAAGTTATAATATTTACTCTCAATTTACATAGTGTAATAACTGCATAATGCATAAAATTCTTCTTTCTAGCAATTGATATCTATTCAATAAAACGAATACCAAACAGTCTGTCACAGAAGATTTTCCTAGAAGTGATATCACTGAGGGTTTACTTGTTATATATCTCTGATGAAATGTATTTTATATAAATATCAATTTATTGTTCAGGGCATTTTGCTAAACAAAAATATAACTGCAACATACTCTAGTTAACAAAAGTAGAATTCACTGTGAGACCCCAACCCAAACAGTGTGACTAGATTGTGAACAGGCATGCAAGGCAGACTGTCACTGCCACCAGCTTGTCTTCTAAGAATAAAGTGGCACATTTCTCATCCTGTGTCCCTGTGGAGTGTATCTAGAAACTATAAAACATTATGCCTTTTATACAGTGGGTAGCTGACGGGTTCAGAAACAAGTGAAAACAAAGTAATAAAAGTAGAATACTTGTCTTTAAAAGGCAGTTCTTAGTAATGCTTCCCTTTGGCAATTGTTAGGTCTTTACTTTAAATTTAACAGTTAAGTATATAAAGACATAACGTTGTGTATAGTGAGTAGCACACTATCGCAGCAGTGTGGCATCCTTGGAGAATTCACAGAATATTCTTCAGTCGATTGCGATTCTGATGTTCCACATGGTTACAACATTTTTATTTCATTAACACCTACTTTACAAGCACAAACTATTCAAAATGTATCGGAACAGATGTTGGAAATAATTATAATTTAGATTGTAATCTTCATCTTCTAGTCACATATTTTGGTCCATCTATCTTAAGAAAAAATTAATAACTTATTGAAGGGGATTATAAAGAGATTTTAAAAAAAAAGTTTTCCAATTTAAATAAAGAGGGCCAAGATTTAAGTTACTCTTTTTTACCCATTTGCTTACTGTTACACAGAAGTACAGTACATGCTATATGGAGCTGTGTGGTTTAGTGCAGAACATGTGCAGCACCGAGAAGACAACCTACACCTTTTCAAATTTGCATTTTTGTGGGACCATCCACTGTAGCCCTTGGCCATGTAGTTTAATTCTTAGAGAGCTCTTTACACATCATTTTCCATTTTCAACAAAGTTATTTTATCTACTTAACTTGACATTTAATTTATAGTGTATAAAAATAAATACAAAAAGAAAATATTTTTCCATTACACAATTACTAAAACAACATCACATCTGGTATCATTTGCCAAATCCAGTCACTTGGTAGAAAGATGAACCAAGTCCTACCTCCTCCCATGAACACCTTGCTTGCTCGACTAAACTGAATAAGCAATTGTTTTAGACTTCAATAGAAGCAGTCCATGTGATTTGGATGTGGCGATCCTCATTCCATATCAACTGTCAGTTCTAAGCAATCACTGTGTCATCACTATGCAAATATGAATGAAAATGATGTCTACTGTGACATAAATACAATGAATAGGTCTCTCTAAGACCAGCTTCCTCCTCATTTTCAACCCATCTGCTCATATTTTTATTCATGGCATCTTTTTAATCACTCCACCTCCACTCACACCCCTCATTATATTTTCATATCCCAAATGGGTATCTTTGCACACTTCTTTGCATACTTGTGTTCCTACTGCTTCCTACCATTATAAAATTAACATTATGTAAGTACATCACACACTTTGCACTATTCTAGTATGCATAATGTCTAAAAATAAAACAATTTAAGAAAAAATAAATATTGTATTTATTCTTCCAAATCTTAGTATTTTTTATGATTTGGGGGTAATGCCAAAAAATTTTTGGACAAGGGATATATGTAATTATGTTTGAGAAGCTTGTCCCAAACTGAGATGTGTTCTTATAATTATGTTTTGAATAAGTCAACTTTCTCAGAAGAATCCCACATGCATTTTGTACAACTAGCTTTAAATACATGGAAATGGACAAATGGAAATGTCCCTACCTTACAGGAAATGATCGTAGGGCTTATTCTCAAACTTCACGGATCTGCAACATAAAAAGAAATTCAATATTTACTATATGTAGAAACTAGTAGTCTCTAAGAAAACAATCTGAAACACTAAACTCTCATCACCAATCAGAAATGAACTAATAGTGAAGAAACAGTAAGAAGATAACTGGGCATAGTTGCCCACACGTGTAATCTCAGCAGCTCAGGAGGCTGAGGCAGGAGGATCACAAGTTCAAAGCCAGCCTTAGCAACTTAGATCCTAAGCAACAAAGCAAGACTCTGTCTCAAAATGAAAACTAAAAATGTCTGGAGATGTGGCTCAATGTTTAAGCACCCCTAGATATATTAAAAAGAAAAAAAAAAGTAGAAGAAGAAGAAGAGGACTAGGAGGAGGAGGAGGAGGAGGAGGAAAGAAAAAAGAAAGAACAAGAGAGTTGTCCCAATAAATAATTTTTTTTTTTAAAAAAGAATAATAACCAGAAACGAATTAGGGTCTCATTAGATGAAAATATGGAGCACAAATATGAGTCTCTAACATGAATATGTGGAATCTGTAGTATAAAGTAATTTTTCTTACAATCAAGATTAACTTGACTTTAAACATATTCATAACTCGATATATTCACCATTGTCTATTCAAGCTCCTAAAGTTTATAATGCTGATGTATGAACCCTTTGAATATTATACAGCATTCAACCATTCAATTAATTTTCAGATATCAGAAAAAGGATATAATAATTACATAGAATTTTGTGTTTTAAAAAGCATTTTCTTTTTTTTAATTTTTTAAAAAATTTTGTAATTATAGATGAACAGCAATTTATTTTTATGTGGTGCTGAGGATCAAACACAGTGCCTCACATGTGCAAGGCAAGTGCTCTCCCACTAAGTTACAGCCCTAGCCCTTACAATGCATTTTCAAACATATTATTATTTGACTTACATAAAAATCCAGCAAGATTTATGAACATTTAGGAAAACATTTATTTACATAATAAGATAGAAATTCCCAAGAGAAACAAATGAGATAGCTCTAAGATTGCCCAGCTAGAGAATGTCACTAAGTCATTGTACAGGACTTGGAAACCCCTGTTGGTCCCTTGTGTTCAGGAGGAAAAGACTGAAGAGTGAGGAATCCAGTTTGCCTAGAATTTCCTGGGCAGCTGCATAGAGCGAGAGATGCAGAGATTGAAGTACTCTAGAGAATTCCAGAGATCTTTAGGGGTTTTCTTTTCCTATGCAGCTTGCCTGTGAACAAACTGCCCACCTGCATGCCTGTGAACAAACTGCCCACATCCAGGCAAGGAAAGCGCTGGAAGATGCCAGGGAACAGTGCATGGCATACACAAATGATTGAGAGAGAAAGTTTCTACCAGCCAAGGCCAAGAACCAGAAAATTCAAGGAATGCTAGTTGGAGGAGTAAGAACACTTTTGTCTCAGTGGCAAAGAAAGTCAGTCCTTGGAGAAATGGAAGCTCTGATCCCAAATAACAGGATTAAAAACAGACCAAAAAGCATAAAACTATTTCCAACTAACTTAATTGATCCTAAACAAAGCTCAAAAATATTTATATGAACATAAAATATAAAAATAAATTCACCAATATCTTGACCAAATGAAAAGTCAAATGTATTCACAAGTAATTCCATTCAATCATTTTTAAAAAAGAAAACAAAAAAGTGATATCTACTTCAATTCTTCAGTTAACCAACTTTGCACTGATATGTAAAATATCAGTACACCAAGGAATCCATTTATCTATGGAAAAGAGATAGTTACTATTTTTTGAAACATACAGTGCTTTTCTCTAGTGATTTTTTAAAAATTGTTTGTGTGGTTTTAATAGTGAAAACAGAGTACCATAAACAAGGGTATGATTTCATATTGTTAAACTTTATTTAAGAACATATACTCATTGGCGCGCATCTGTAATCCCAGTAGCTGGGGAGGCCGAGGCAGGAAGATTGTAAGTTCAAAGCCAGCCTCAGCAAAAGCCAGGCTCTAAGCAACTTAGTGAGACCCTGTCTTTAAATAAATTTAGATCCTGTCTAAATACAAAAAAACAATGGGGATGTGGCTCAGTGGTTCAGTGCCTCTGAGTTCATTCTCTGGTACACACACACACAAACACACGCACACACATACAGAGAGAACATATTAATATTTATAAAATATTAGAAGCTTATTTTCTTGCATCTAGATGTGATAGATGGAACTAGCAACTAGCATTGCAAAATAAAGACAGCTGGCAAAACTAAACCAAACAAAACCAAGTGAAAAAAAAAAAAAAAACTATGGACTTGGATTTCTAAGGACATGTACTATGCATAATAAATTTAACATTCATATAACTCCTACTTTACTTTCCAACCAAGGGTCAAGAGTTTTACTGCAAATGACTTTTTGTCAGTTCTATAATTGATGGGACATATTAATAATTGCTATCTTTCTACTCTATTTGGGTTAGGCACTCAATTTTTTTACCCTAAATCAAATAACTGTGTCCACATTGTACAGTGAAGATTATAAAATCCTGGTAAATATTTTATATTTCAAAAATTAGAAAATGTGTTGAATTGAAGGAAAATAAAACCACAATATACAAAAAAAATGAGAGATGCAGCCAAACATCCCTTAAAGGACTATCAATAGTATTAAAAGCTTGCATGGGAAAATAAGAGAGGTTTTAAACCAATTAGATACTAAAAGAATTTTGAAACATAATACTAATGCTAAAAGGAATAGCCAAAAGGGAACAATAAAGATAAGTACAGAAATCAGTGAAACAATAGAAAGGAATTTTCTACACAAAGAACACAAAGAAAAACCAGTGAAAGTAAAAACTAGTTTTTTTAAATTATTAAGTTGATACAGCAAATATATTTTCCCCAAAGAAAATTTAAATCCCATCAAGAGGTCAAGAGTTGGAATAAGAATGTTGACAGTAACTCTATTTCCAGCAGTCTAAAAGTAGAATAAATCTCAATATGCAAAATAAATATCTAAAACATACTGACCCATACCCAGACTCCTAAAAGGAATAGATTATAAAAATGATTTCAACCAATAGTGCAGAGAATGTTGGATATACAAAATAAGAATGGGTGGGGGGACCTCTTGTTCCACACTGGATACAAAAATAAACTTCACATTAAATAAAGAATAAAATGTGAAATATAAAATAGTATTTTATTTTCTTAATGATAATATAGGAGAATATTTTCATGAGCTCAAGATGGTAAAAGTTCTAAAAAAGAACTCAAAAAGCACTAGTGAAAGAAAAAGTGATAAAATTGACTATGTTAAAATTAAGAACTTCATTTATCCAAAAACATACCACTAAAGATTTAAAAAAATAAGATGCAGTGTTAGAATATATTTACAATACATATCTGAGAGTAAATTTCATGGGTTAACTTGAAGGCTAAGAGAAGCTTTGATAGCTGGCAACATTATTTCTAGGTGTGGCTGTGTTTTTGGAAGAGATGGCCATTTGAATCAGTGGACTGAGAAAAGATTAGTCCTCAATGTGGGAGGCAACCTCCAATCTGCTGAAGCCCTGGGTAGAAAGGCAAACTCTGCCTCTCTCCTTATGCTAGGATATCAGTCTTCTGCTCTGAGACATTGTAGCTCCTGGATGTCTGTTCTTCAGACTATTGGATGGAATTACATTACTAGCATTTGTGGTTCCTCAACTCATATATGGACATTCTAAGATTTCTCTAACTTCATAATCATGTCAGGCAATAATTAATTCCCTCATGTATTCTCGTGTATCTGTATGCTTCTATTTCTAGGGAGAAACCTAATAAAACTTTTAACCACGAATGAGCTCATATCCAGAATACACAGTAACTCTATGCATCCATATATGACTAGGGCTCTGCACAAATAATCAAAAGAATTAACAAGTGATAATATACAGAGGGACAATAAATTTGTAAAAATATATTAAACTTTCTGAACCATCAGAGGAATACAAGGTAAAAACACTCTTATCATTGTCCCAGTCATATATTTTTATTATCAAAGCCTCACAGAAAGAACCAAATTTAGATGACAATCATACCAACAGTATGAAAAAAGGAATCCTTCATACATTCTGTATTAGACAAAACATAAAAAAGTGCATACTTTTGGCAAATAGATTGGTTATCAATAATGAAGTTTGAGGATAGACTATTGCCAGTTCCAGAAATTTCACCCCTACTGTACAGAAATGCTTGCATAGGTATATCAAGAAAAAGTTGCAAATATAAGTAAGTGCCCAAATTTGGGAAAAAAAATGTGCATCAGTAAGAGAAGGTAAACACATTTTAAAGCTGTTCAAAACTAAAAGACATTAAAAAAATTCAAAAATGGCACCACACAGCAATGAAACTGAAGAAAGAGCTGTACAAATAAGAGTCACTGTAATAATCACAACTTTAAGAAAAAAGAAAGTAGATAGAGTATAATGCATAGGCTTCATTTATATGATATAAAAATGGGGCAACAATGTATAGAATGTATGGGTACAAGTTCAAGTGGTAAAACACAGAGAAGCAGAAAATGATAACCATTGATGTCAAAATATCAGTGATCATTAACTGCAAGAATGCAGGTGATGATTAGGAAGCATCTTGAAAGGAACTGGTGTGTTGGTAATGCTCATGTTTTTAACCTCCTTAGAAATTAAAAGTGTCCAGTTAGTCATAAATAGTTGAGTTGGACATTTTCAACATTTGTTTTTTTTTTCATGTGTTAAAAAAAACAGACTTCAACCATGGATAAATGCATAAAAGAAAAAGAGAAAGAAGGAAGGAAGAAAGGAAAGAAGAAAGAAAAGGAAAGGAAAAGAAAAGAAAGGCTAAATTATGCATATAACCACGTCAGTTCAGCATGACTAAAGAGAAACTCAAAATCTCTTTCCTCCAATCATTCCACACATTGAACTCTGAAATTCCACCATACCACCATCACTTGCTTCCAATTTTAAATTGAAGTATATGATTCTTATATAACTGAAGCATCTACTTGACTCCTACTACAAGTTTCTGATCTGGTAAATGGATATGGGTACTACAATCTAATTCTTATGATTAGATGAAATGACATATATAAAAATTTAGCTCATAGGTAATATTTTTAAATGCTGATTTCTATTATGTATGAACAGGAACTCAATATACAATTATCCCTTTATTTCCAACATAAATGAATAGCCTCTTCACAGTGTTTCTGAGAAAGAGAAATGAAGCCCTGCCTGACATCTAGAAGCCACTCTGGCATTTTTAACTAGGCTGGGTGGTTTGTTGAACATTCAGTAATCACGTGACCCAGATAAATGAAGAAAAGCAACAACCAATGAACAAAGAAACTCTACAATTGTCTGAATTCAGACAAAAGCTTGAATATTGTTCAAACAACAATGAGCTAAGAGGGCTCCATCCTTGCAAATCTTAGTGACTTCTGACTCTGTGCCAATTGCAGCTACATACCTCCTTCTTTCTAAATAACAATTATTAGGATATCCAAACAAAAGGATTATGTTCTTATGTTTGTACCCCATCTCACATCACACAGTGTGAGCTTGAATCTTGTCATGAGATCTTTCTTTTTTTTTTTAAATCTCTGCCCCCCCATTGAGCACAGTCTTTCTCTGTGCAACAAGTCTATGTACCCAACTTGATTTCAGTTGTGCTCTTGGTTGGCTTTGGCTTGGGAGCTTTGGCATTTCAAAGTTGGCCCCTCTTCTGGAATCCATCTGTTGCCCTTATATATGTGAAATCTGTTTTGCCTCATACATAAACTCTTTTGGCATCCCCATTAGACTCTTCACCCCTGCCTCTTCTACCAACCCATAGTAAAGGGTACTGAATATTTATTAATCCAAAACACGCTTTAAAAAAAAACTGTTTATCAGACATCTAATTTTACACATCCATTTTAATATTTAGTGAATGAAAGACTGTCAGTAGCTGTTATCTCGAGAGACAAGATACATCCTTTGTGCTGTGGAACCAATTGTAAACTGTGATATATCTGGGTGTTTGGAGATAAGGTGCCAAATGCATACCTGTAAGTGGAAAAGCAATTTTCTCTTATGCTTCATATCATAGTGTGTCAAAATTCTCTAATTCCTTTGTTTTTTTTTAAATGAAAAAAGGTTAAGTTGTGAGTAAAAACTCTGTTTTGATACCTTGAAACTCTGGAATAACCCTCACAGGAATTAGCAGAAAGCAGATCTAGTCAGAGTAATGTTTAGAAAATATAAGTTTGTACCTTGTCATTATATTTCACATTTCCAACTAGATAACTGCAATGAGAACACTAGCTTCCTAGCTTCCTTTCTGTTTAATTCAATAGATACTTTTCATTTGTGCTTTTTAAAAAGTATTTTTAAAATTGTATTTTACATAATGTGACACATAAATTGCACACTGTGGAAAGAATTGTCTGCCTCCCTGAATGAAACCATTTTAATCTCAAGAGTTTTATTATCTGTTAAAATCTATTTAAATATAGGCATTCAATTTTACATTACTTGACATTTATGGGGAAGCTATTTTACAGCAGCAGGTTTCTGAATAGACAAGATCACAACAAATATTCATGATTATATGACATACTAGATTGAAAACTATGGGGAAAGAATGATCTAAATATTCTGGGCAGTTCACATATATGAATGTATCTAATAAAACTGGATCAGAGTTCCCCTAGTACACTGTGTTTGACGACTGTAACTATGACATGTGTAAGAATAGCCACGCTATTTTAACTTACTGAACTACAATATTAATTGAAGCTATTCTGCTTTGAATATTTAGCTGAACTATTTCATATTAAAAGTGGGAACCAGTGACATACATTTAAAATGTGAAACCCTTAGTGAGAAATTAAGGCTGTGTTTTTTAACTAGCAAATAAAAATAATTTTCTTAGTTGAAATGGCTACAAAGAAAGTAAATTCTACCATTATTATGTATCAAAATCTGATAAAAAGATTCAAACCCTGAGTATAGTTTTAAATGGGAAAAAGTGTGTATGTGTGTTTGTGTGTGTGCATAAAGCATTTAAATATAAATGCTATATGGTTGTATATTTGCTTATATATAAATGTTATATACATAAATATATGAAACAAATATAAATTTATAATATGTATGTGTGCACGCATAGACATTTGCTCAAATTGCCAGGTTCAACCTGGGTTAAAAGGAACCAGGAGAATGAGCTTATAAGAAGAGTTTTCTACAGCTGATCTCATGAACCTGATATATGACAATTCAAACTGGGATTTTTATGAACAAGGAAAGAAACAAATCACCACAAGATTTTAAATTACACAGAAGAATCTGCATGAAACTTCTATCCATCAAATGGCCACTGAAAAATGAGGTAATTACCTAAAATAATTTGCATGTTAAAAGCTAATTCAACATTACAAAGTAAAGTCCAGTTGTGAAAGTGATGCATAATTTCCTGGTTAATGTGTCATGAACAATATTTCTCCATGCTCTGTCAGAGCCCAAATAACAATATGGCCAATCAATCAAATTAAAAAAAAAGATAACTCAGATAAGAAATGAATTCAGCTCTAATAAATCATGATTTAAACTCAGTGAAATTTAGAGTTATGACAACTAATCACAGTATATTGTGTTTTTAAGGCAATACATTTAGATTTTAATTGGTATAATTATAGATCTTCAGTGTTTCGAGATTAGAGTGTGAAGGCAGAAAATCATTTTTTAGTTTGTAAAATGTCATCTATTAAGTTATTGAAGAAAGCCTCATATTAAAATATCAATCTGTAACACACAACCCTGCCAAAAGTTATGATTTGAGAGTTATTTAGTCAGAAAGACTAAGACTGTCAGTGGAGTAATATGGCCAAATTTCCTAAAGAAGGATACTGAAACACTTCTGTTCTAAGTGCAAAATGGGAACAGTTCTTCTCCAAGTAGAATCAATCTCCTCTGTCAGCCAAATGCAGGTGTGGCAATCAACAAAGGAGTAGCAGGTGAGTAAAAGCCACAGGATTAAATGCAGAAGTCATAGCAGCGAGCTCTGACCCATCACTCAGGAGGAGAAAATTCAAAATGAACGTTCCCTTCTGCATCTACAGTTGTGTTCTTGTGTAAATGGAGAAACTCTTTAAGATATTAAGAATATGTGTGGAACTTATTAGGAACCTTTTGTTTTTACATCATACATACATATTCACTGGTGGATGGCTGAATGGAGAGTGGAGAGAAGCTTGTTTTAAGTTGAAGTGCTTTTGGTCATTACAAAGGAGGAGAAAATGACCCCAAATATACTTCCATGGTTAGTGTGACCCTGCTAAAATATCAGCTCACTTGTGCTTCTGGAAAAATTGTGAGGTCTGTCAAGTTATTCTTCTATTGAGGCCCCACCATGTTGTGATTAAGACCTTGCTCAAACCACCTAACCATTTTTATGACTACATTTTAACCACAAAACTGGAGATAAAAATGTAAGACACCCTAAGGATTAGCTGTGACTACTGACCAGGACCAATTCAAGTGACTAGTATTATCAGTGTAAGTCTTGTGACTAGAGATTAGCTCTATGATTGGTACTAGTAAGTGCTAAATTTGCAACACAGAAATTTATCACTTTTGTTATTAAATCAGTCATTTCACCTCTTATACACATTTCCTCCTCTGTAAAGTGGAAATAATAATAGCACTCATATTTTTGTGTGAATTAGATGGATTAATTGGCCTCATTTATTATAATGCTTCCTAATATATAAGTACTTGAAATTTTAGTAAATTAATCATTGACAACTACATGGAGACATTCAAATTTTAATTTAAATTAAATAAAAATTAAAATGTCACATGAGCCACATTTCAAGTGCTCAATATCCACAGGTGGCTAATGTCTCTTGTATTAAACAGCACAGATTAGAGTATTTCTCTAATCTCAGAAAATTCTGTTTCACTGTGCTAACAGATACAGACTTAAAGATTTATAAAGAAAAAATCATTATTTGTGAATATTGCAAATTGCACAAGAGGATGATGACAATGGAGTGAAGAATAAAGAGTTTGCAAAAGATGAATCACTTTGTATAACTTCACATTGTCTCAGTTGTTTTAGACATGTTTACATTTAGGCATTCTTTTTTTTTAATTTTTAAAATAACTGTTAAAAGCCTTTTGTTTTTACATCATACTGACTCCACTTAACAAGAAAAGAATAATTCATACTACCAGTGTGATAGCAAGATACCAGTATAATTCACATAGTGAATTAGTAAATATTCATAAAGAACTTAAAGTATGCCCTTGAGTTAAAACCCCAGCATAACATTTGTGAAGGCTTTTGCAGCCTAAGTTTTTGTGTTTGTGATCAAAGGGCGATAGGCTTGAAATAATCCCATAAGTCACAAAAAAACCACCGTACAATTCTTAGCAACTATATACCAACATACTTATTTAATATCCATTTACAAATAGTATCCATAATGAAAAGACCAATTATATCACCAATTTCTCGACTAACAGTTACCTGGAATTTCAAAACTCTATGGTCATTTTTTTTCTTCACATTTTCATCTCTGGTCTTGGATTTTTTGGACTATGTGATACTACCGATTATTCTTTAACTTTGGAAACACAATTGCCCTTGATCTTCATGTACAAGTCTCTGTTGCTTTTTTTCCTATTCTGCTCCTTCTCAGGACACTCCAGGTGTTCTTTTCCTGTACCCTTTTCAACCTTCTCAATTAATATTCCCACCTGCTTGTCAGCAGGTACTGATTTTTTTTTTGGTCACCTTAAATTCTCTTCTGTGTTTTCCACTCTATTCTGTAGTTTCAGGTATCCTGTGTGTACAGATAGTGTCACTTCCTATACTCCTATCAAGGACTTTTCATTTGAAGTTCTAGAAATATATTTTATTTTCTATATGGTCCATAGGCCAAAACCCAGACTTTATAAAAATAAATTAATCTTACTATTGTAGTTCTCATTTACAAAAGAAATCCACACACACACACAAACACACACACACACAAACACACACACACACACACACACACACACTATGCTTTTTCTCAAATTTTCCATTTCTCACCAGTCAAGAACTGATAATCGTGTCCTTGTATCTACCTCAAATGCTATTACTAAGTCACTGAATCAGGCTCTTTCTGCTTCCTCTGAAGCACAGCATAAGTTCATCTCTCTCCCCAGGTGCACATTTCCCTGCTCCTATCTCATCTCCAAGAATTCTCATCTGAGCTACTATAGTCATCCAGTGACTTCTCTTACTCACTATGAGCTTAACCTCCAAAGCTGTTATTAACACAACTTTAAAATACTTTGATTCTCATCACTTACAGGCACTTTCAAAAACCCCCTTAGCATGAGCACGTGGTCATTCTTCTGAGCTCCTGCTACCTTCTCAGCCTACCTTCAGTACTTTTCCTGCACCATCCCTGACCCTGGCTAGGTCAAGATACCTGCTATTCCAAATGCAATTTTGCCTGCTCATGCCTCCAAAATGCATTGTGTATGTTCTTTACTGGGAATCTTGCCAAACCTTGCTACTTTCTTGAAACTCACAATACTCTTAAGACTCAGCAACCAGATCTCACTTTCTGCTCATTATTCTCATACATTCTTTCACTCTCCTCTTCTATGTAGGACTCAGGACTTGGTTTCTACAGAATGTGATACCAGCTGGGGTCCTAAAAACAATTTCCCAGCCTGAGGGATTTCTGCAGAGTCTGAATCTAAGCACATCACCACAATCCCCACCACTCAAACCTTATTCAAACCATCATCCCATGTCTCCTGAAGTAGAGATGTCATGTGAAGTGCTCTCTCTTCTTCTCCACTCTGTAAGCCATTCAGGCTAGTCCCAACAGAACAAACCACCTGCCCACCCTCTTATCCCCTTTGGTACATTGTTCTTCCTCAACAATTGTCAAATAGCATATTCTGTTTTTAATTATTAATTTTATCATTCCTATAATCCTTAGAGAAATGACTAGTATTTTTTTATGTTTTATGTTTCCTTTCTGATGTATTCTTTGTGCCTAGATGGGTTTCTAAAACATAGTTGTCCATTAATATTCATTAAGTCCATGATGAATATAAAGAATAAGCAATTTCTGAGATAAGACTAATGAAAAAGATTTTAAAAATTATAAAATACAATGATAGAATATGTCAAAAGAAATAATTACATATCTAAAGAAGAAATACAGTACACAGTGACCTGAAACAGGTATAGGAACATTTCCCAAAGGAACATTGGTTGCTCCAATAAAGCTTATGGAATATTGACAAACTAATCATTCCTATTTCTATTATTATTATTATTATTATTATTATTATTATTATAGCTTTATAGTTACACACTGTAAATGGATTAATCCCCAAAACAGACATTCATGGAAATCAATTTCAGTTCATGATCCCCCTTAACCTCCCCATTTCTCTCCAGTACTCCCTCCCCTCTCCTATTCTCTTTCCTCTCCACACTAGTCTCTTTCACTTGTCTATTAATTAGTATTTGATTATTTCTGTAAGTAATCTTATTCTTTTCAGCCCTCCTTCCTTTATTTTACTCTAGCTTCATCATAAGAAAGAAAACATTCAACCTTTTAAGTTTCTGAGTTTGGCTAAGTTCAGTAAGTATGACAGTCTCCATTTCCATCCATTTACCAGCATATATGATAATCACATTCTTTTTAATGCCTGACTAGAACTCCACCATTCCCTTTGTTTTTAAAGAGAGAGAGAGAGAGAGAGAGAGAGAGAGAGAGAGATTTTTAATATTTATTTTTCAGTTTTCGGTGGACACAACATCTTTATTTTATTTTTTTATTTTTATGTGGTGCTAAGGGTCAAACCCAGTGCCCCACGCATGCCAGACGAGCGTGCTACCGCTTGAGCCACATCTCCAGATCCCACCATTCCCTTTTCTAATTAAGCAGATAGCAATGCTGAAAGATAGTTTTCTTTATTCTTCACTTTGCAGTCTTTGAAATGTTGATGTATAAAACTAGATGAGAAAAGATAGTCTTTTCATAATTCTTCTGGTCCTATAAAGCTATTTCTGAGGTCCTTGTGGAATTAGAGTTTTATTAAATGACTTTGGGAAAATTCTGAGGAGAATGATGGCTGTGGTCGATGATAGGAAAACAGAGCTGGAAACAGGATCCCTAATGTTGGACAGGAAGAGTCATTTTCTACCATCACAGAGAAGGGAAGATGATCAGTGTGGACAATGATCAGTAATAACAAGATGCAGTTGTACAGTATGAAAACTGAGACTTCCAAGGTATGCTGAAAAGATACAGTGGACATATAAAATGTGTCATGAATGTAGTGTCTTTTTCATTGTTTTTTTTTTAAACAATCAAGTAACACTTGACTTATACTAGACTTATACTTCTACAAGGTTTAATCTTAAGAGGTCATGAAAAATTCTAGAAACCAATATATTATCCAAATTATTGAATGACTATAGCATGATATAACAGAATTGCTAAGAATTTTGAATTAGAATACTTCTCTAAGTTTTTGGATTCTTTGATGAAGAGGATGGAAATGAGCAATAAAATATTATTATCCAAAGATCCAACTTTACAAGGAAGGAACTGAAATTGCAGAGCAAAGTTTTATTGTTCTAACCAGAAGTTACAGTCAAAGTCATGATTAATGCATGACCCTCTGATATCTAATAATCTGTTTTATTATCATCTTTAGTTGATTTATTTGTCTCATATCAGTTACAATTAGTACCATGCCAGACATGTATACTCACATTGAAATAAGTTTATAAAAAGACAACTAAAATTATGCTGGCTATATGAATTGCAAATTAGAATATCTCTATGTCAAAAAAGTCACAATTTTGATTAGACTGTTTGCTCTAGGCCCTAAAAGTTTAAATTTCAATAAAAATTAAATGACATCTCTCTGTAACCTAGAAAACCATAGAAACATTAAAATTTTTACTTATGCATGTATATTTTTATCTAATTGTTCAGATTGCATCTCAACATAGGTTGGCTTTGCTAATTATTAATATTTCTGAAAATTAATATTTTCCTACTCTCTATGAGGCATAAGGGAAATAGAAACTATTTGTTATTTTTAAATACCAATGAAGTGTTATCGAATAATAAAATTTTTAATTTTCTCCTTGAACTATGCTTCAATCTAAGGTTGTTTAAAATGATAATCTATAATTTGGCTTTTGTTAAACAGTGGTATCTAGTTAAAAATAATTATGTCAGTATTTTTTTCATTCTATCATCAAAAATTTCTTGGAAATATTTTCTGCTCAAAAAGATCCTGAAAATTCAGGTGCAATAGTTGTGATCTCAAAAGTTGAAGGTGATAATTTATTTTAACATGGTTATTTACTAACACATTTGCCGCAGCCAGGCTGGTTGGGCAAAATAACCGGGGGGTGATGAATAACTTGTGTACCTTGATACAGCAGGAGTGAGAGCCGTTTATTGTAGGACAACCGAGGTATTTATACATTTTACACAGCTTATCTTAATTAGCATAAACTAGATACAGCAGTCAACCAATAAGGAATCTCCACACTTAATGGCTTGCTTTTGTTACTTCACAAACCACTCCCTCTGGCATTTGGCCAGGCGCCATCCAGACTTGTTTACAGACTTTAACATTTCTCTGGCAAAATAACAGGTGCCAATCTGACTTGTTTACAGACCTTAACACACATTTATTTTTCTTGTCAGTGCTCCATACCCCAACATGTATGGGCTCCAAATAAATTTATAAGATATTTTTGAGAAAGGCTATCTAATCAGAGAAATGATATAAAAAATAAATAATCCTAGGCTACCCTATGTATCAGAAATACTGTATAGAAGTTCATTCAAGTTTTTACAACAGTATAATAAGATAAAAAATGATTATAAAAGCAAACATTTCTAGTTATATGCATATTATACCAAGTGTCTTTTGCATATTATCTTATTTAAACCTTCACAACACCATGTATGAGGAAGATATTGTTATAAGTTTTGTTTGGCAGATAAGTAAGTTACTGCAAGGAGCTTAAGGATTTTGCTCAAAGTAACAAACTAGATAAACAGAAACCAGGATTTGAACTCAAAAACCTTGGTCTCAGAGTCCATGATCTTAACCAAAAGATGAGACCACCTTTCTGAATAGTAGCTTTTATCTTTGCTTAGCAAAGAAGAAAAAAGAAGGTCAGAGATAGAAGGTTGCAATTCACGATTTGAACTGAAATACTTTGAGAAAAATTCTATAGTACTGCCAGACAGCACTGTCCATGTTGTCCTGGGCAATGTTTTTTTTTATATTGTGTCTTTTATGGACCTTAATAATTAAAAACAATGAGTTCTGTAGTACAGTGAATAAGGGTAGAAATTGTGTAAAATATGTATACCTCAGGTGAATGAAATTTGTACAAATTTCCCACCTTAGATTTTTTTCAAAGGTGTTAAGAACTGTGAAGGGGATTCATATTTATATAATATTTACTATATATTACATCTGTATTGATAATATCGTTTATGAAGCATTTTAATCCTCAGAACAACCCTCTGAGGCAACAACTTCAGCACTATTTTGCTGATGAGGAAAAGGAGAATTGTGCAATACAAAGAAGTCAGTATCAGAAGACAGAGAGCAGTTTGGCCTATTTGATATTAAAGACATTCCCACCCAACAAATTCAAATGCCACATAATGAAAACACAATTGAGTTCCAAGTATATTGCCACATGCAAATATTTGCTGAGGCACTGAGAATTGCAGGGAGTTAGGCAAATTTGATAATACAAATCACGACGAGCCCTTTTTTCATACTCTAAAAGCTGATATCTTCTTTTAAATGAAATTTGATTAAAATGGGAATTTGCTGTATTGTGTTACTGATTTTGCTGATGGAGAGATGCAGCTTGACTTATTTGCTATTGCATAGTGACGGAATTTGAACACAAGTTTATAATTTCCTAATTCATTATTATCTCCTATTTGAGTTGGGATAAGAAAAAAGATTGGAATCCTTCAAAATAAACTCATTATGGATATTACAATTGATGCAAAGTTCTTATCAAAGAGAGTATTACAAAATGAGCCCATGAATATCATGGGGTGATTTAGTTATGTGCCCTGTGTTATGTGCTGTCTTCAAGTTCCCTAAACCGTGGATATATTTTGCTTACACATTTAAACACCAAGGTGTAAATAAAAATTTATTATTTTCTATGTATTCCAAACAATTTACTTTTTTTGGTTTAAGAATAATTATAGTCTCATAAAAATGATAAAATAAAAATTGAAAAATATTTTTAAAAATTAGTACTGTCACCAGTTCTCCACAGTTCACACTTCTCATGCTTAATTACTAGTATGTATTTCGGAATATTTTTACGTGGTCCATATACTTCATTCTACATATTTCAATATATTCCTGCATTTCATGCATGTTCTATTAAAATAGGGCCATACTTTCTATTTTTATAACTTGTTTTTTATATATAAAAAAGTGATCACATTTACATAGCAATTAGGCACATGTACTTAACAGCTCTAAAATTTTCCACAGATCTCAACTATTTCCATTCAAAGTAATGCACAGATTTAAAAAATTCAGAGATTAATATCCTTTATACTGGCATGTTAGGAATATTATTTCTGGAGACATCTAGAGATTGTGTTGCAGTTTACAAATTACCACTGCTCTTTATCTCTACCAAAAATTAAGAAAAATAAAAATTTACTTGAAAAATAAATTTAAAAATACTATGGACTTTAGTAAGAGGGTGTGTTCCCAGGTTCACAGTTGTAACCCTGACAAATTTTGTGCACCATTCCATGTGTCAGTTTTGTCATCAGCAAAATGGAAATGATAATAATAATAATGCCTATGCCATAGAATCATTGAGAAGATTACATTATTGGAACAATTACTTTCACTTAATAAGGCCTCCAGAAATGCCATCTATAATTTCAATTTATATTTTTCTCATCTAGGATATGAGCATGATATAAAGTGAAAACTTGTGGGTTTTTTTTAACAAAAATTAAGAGCAAAAGTAGTGCGAATTTGTTCCACTGAATTGAAAAGCTAACTTTTTTATATACAAAACTTACAAATACCGCCTTTACTGCTTCCACACATTTCTATTTCACTGATTTATTTGTATATTCTAGAGCCATAACTGTATTATAAAACAGTGCCTGTTAAGAACAGATAATATACAAAAATGAAATACACCCATTACTGTATCTAGGAAACCAAGCAGGAATCACATGTACTTTGATAATCTTGTAGTGACATTTTAGGGTGAATAACTGTTAGTACTAAGAATTACAAAATTAGGAGTAAATTACAAACATGTCAGTCTGCATATTTCATCTCCTTCCACATCAATGATTTGAATAACTTAGAATACAGGAAGGTACATTTGAGGCACTTATTAATATGTATTAAAAAGCTTATTAATCCTGTGTGTCCTGTGTGTGTGTGTGTGTGTGTGTGTGTGTGTGTGTGTGTCTGTGTGTGTTCATGTGTACCTTAGGTAACTTACTTTCAAAGTTGTTACATAAATAAATTATTAACATTTTTCACTGGGTACAATGATAAGCCTTTACAAAATGCCTACTATGCCTACTTTATATTTAGATTTACTTGTCTTATTATTATCATGAGGCCTAGAATCAATATCCTGACACGTGATTGGATATATATAGGAATGGATATTCATATTCACAGAGGAGAAAAACCTGCCCGAATTGGAAAGAGACAAATTCAATTATTTTGGATGCTGATTATTTACCCTCTTTTAATAACTCACAAAGAAGCTGATTCGGCATCTCTGGGTCATTTTGGAGGGTCTTGCTTTCTGACAAGGTCAATTCTGGAGAAAGAGTATTTATTTTTACATAGTCACCAAGAGGTTCCCTGTCCCTCAATTATTGTTGGTATGGGATTATGGAGACAGGGTTCCTCTCTTCAGGGAAGTTTTCCATTGTGCACCCAGTCTAACTAGGCCAACCCTCTGAACACCTTTTGTTACAGTCTGGATGTGACATGTTCCCAAAAGCTCACATTTTAGACAGGGCAAGGAGGATGATTGGATTGTAAAAGTCTTAACCCAGATTAACTGAGTGGTAACAAAAGTGGTAGGGTGTGGCTGGGGGAGGTGGGAATTGGGGTGTGGCTTTGGGTATATATTTGCATCTGGAAAGTGGAGTCTCTCTTTCTGCTTCCTGATCACTGTGATATAAGCTGCTTCTGTCCACCAGCTTCTCTTGCCATGATGTTCAGCCTCACCTGGAGGCCTGAGAAATGGAGCTAGCCTTCTATGGACTAAGACCTCAGAAACCATGAATCCTCACATAAACTTTTCCTCCTTACAGTTGTTCTGGTCAGATCCTTTTAGTCATAGCAGCGAAACAGCTGACTAAAACACCTTTATGGGATAATTAGAGCCTGGCTAATCATATGTGTCCTGCTACTCCTCTGCTTCTAAGATTTTGCCAAATAACTATCATGATTTTACACAGGATGACATTAGTGTTGTTTGTGTATTGGGCCCAGGTTTCCATTGTACTACAGGTAGAGGAAAAAGTACATGGTGCTGTTATGTGAACTGAGCAAAATGAATATAAAGTCAATCACAAATACATCTGACTATATTAGTAGATAACCCAACATCAATTCACATTGTTGTCTATCTAGGAATCACTCTCCTTTTTAACAAGAACGCATGGCCAATATTTTCTCCCATTGCTTCTAGTGCTTATTCACACATTCACTAGTCTTGTTGAAGCCATTCCTTATCACTCCTATTCAAGTGGAGGAAAAAATGCTTCTGTTTGTTTACATGATTGTACTGGAGGCCTTGAGTTGCCCCCATCTACCTACACTTTATGTCATGAAATCCAGAAAGATTTCTTGACTTTCTAGTGCTAAGAGCCCACCTCTTCCCTAATGCTTTTCCTAATCCTCCACTTGGCAAGTGAACTGGTTCACTCTGTATATTGTCCCTACAAGTGGGGTAGTTTTTTTTTTTTTAATGTCTTACTTTAATTAAACATTAATTACTTCTGTGGTAATCTGTAGTCTGCAGAAGAGTTTTAATTCCTTAAAAATTAAAAACATGGCAATGAACAAAATATATTAAGTCCCACTCTGTAAAATGTACATTTTGAGAACAAAAAATGATCTTATACCAACATGAAAAAAAAGAATAGTTATAACTAGAAAAACAAATAACACCATGCATAGGATGTACCAAGAAGGAAATGAATAGAATGTTGTTACACAAAACAACAAGGATACAAATCTTGAGGAAAATGACTCTGTGAGGCACTGAGGCTGAACCCCAGAGGAGACAATAATATAAGAGGAGTAATGCAGAGTCCAAGCAAGAACTATTTTAGGCACAGCCTAAATCATGGGAGCAAAAGTGAACATTTTTTTGTTCCATTCATTTCTTCCAACATTCTCTTTTAGTAGTCACTGTATACCAGGGTGCAAAGAAAAAAATAAAATCTCTGCCCTCATGAGTACTCTGTTGGATAACAAGTGAAACATACAAAAGATGTATAAACATATTAGTAAATGAAAGTCTTGCATCTTGATATGGTCTATAAAAGTGATAAGGGGTATCTTAGCAAGAATGATGAGGGACCTTATTTACCTAGGGTATCTAGGGAAGCCTCTCTGAATAGATAATTATTGATTAGAACAAAAAAAATGTGAAGGAGTGGATTTAGTAAAATATGAGAGAACAAACTAGGCAGATGGAAGAATAGTGCAAAGCCCAAGGCTAGGCTGAGTCTGTGCAGTTAGGAAAGCAGCAAGGATCCTGTGATAGGAGTGCTGGACCCCAGAGGGACAGTGGAGGAAATGAAGTGAGAATGGCCAGCCATAGACAGGTGATTGCTGTGCACTGAATTGAAAGTCTGGGTACAGTCTGTGTAAAAGTAAAATGTACAATTGGAATTCTGTCTCCACCTTCCTCTTTTACTTACATAGAGAGAATATGCTTCTCAAAATGCTTATATGAGGCCACCCGATGCCCAGGTATACCTTGTGTCCAAGTAACTGATGCTCAAAAACTCTCAATCATTGGTAAACATTAGAATCTTATGTGAAGGGCTTTTTTTTAATTAAACATTTCTGGTCTTCATCCATGAGGAGTAGAAGCCTATATGTGTGTGTGTGTGTGTGTGTGTGAGTGTGTGTGTGTGTGTGTATGTGCGCATGCGTGCATTTATTTATTTACTTTCTTATTTACTTACATAATCATGGGCAATCTGATGCGCAAGAGTGATAGAAAACCACTGTTTTCTATTCAGTGGGTCTAATTGACCATTGTTCATACAAAATAAGAATTATCAGGAGGAAATACGCTATCATCAATATGATTTCTTTCTCATTTTCATTGAATTTTTTATCACTGAGATTACCAATTGCAAAGTGTGCTGATATGACTTTCAATCACATTTTGTGCCTGGATATTACTGAAGATTTCTACATTCCTTTTTCATACTTGAATCACATCACTAATGAAAAGATTAGTTTGTAACTGATGAATGCATTTTAATGGTAAAATATCTGAAAGTTATTTTCCTGATACTACAGGGTTTACAAATTATCTAGTTATAACCTAACAGATATTACATCAGGGTTGAAATAACATTAAGGTTGTTCTGACAGATAATTCTGTCATAAATAAAGCAATCTTTTAAATTATACAATAGACTCAGAGTCAACTTTTATTTGTGCACTAAAAATTACAACATACAAAAACTTTTTAAAGTCAACTTTAGTTGCATTGTAACCAGAAGTGTTCAAGTTTAAGTTCCTTGTATTTTTTATTTTGAGATTCTTTTAAAAATGCATAATTACATATGTATTTAATTCAATTCTTTACCCTATACTTTCATACAGCACATTCTACACTGAAAGAACTGTGTAAAGGGCTCTCTAGGTGTTCAATATTTTAAGTTGTATCTTTTCTAGTCATTTCCCTAAGAGTTTGTCCAGTTCTCATGTTTCCACCTGATTTTGGTAACCTAAATGGAAACTCAGATAAAATCTAATTGGATATTTTATACAATACCCAATTTTATTGCTTTGCACAGAGGGACACTGTAAAAGTGACCCTACAAAACTCACATTTATTGTAGAAATATTCTTGAGGAATCTTCTGTGACATTACAGAAGATTATTTTTTGTTGTTTGTTTGCATGTGGGCATGTGTGCAGATATTGTAACTGTTTTTCTGATTCACCATTGGAAAGGTAAGAGCTAAAGCCATAATCTCATCTAGGCAGTGGTCAATATTCTCAGACAACATCTATATTTGTACTAATACATTATTTCTTTGACATTATTTTCTTATTTTTATGTTTATCATATCTGTTTTTATGCTGGATCGCATAGCACTAGTGGATAAAAGACACAAGGACCTCAGGCACACATGTGCTATCCACAAGAAAGGAATGCATGGAGAAAGAGGAATAAGGAAGAAAGAAGGTTCAGAAAGAGAGATGGGAGAAGACCAGCTACGCAGGGTGATGAACAGTGTGCCTACAAACGGGATCTTATTCAACAAGGTATTTTATTTGAATTGTACCATATTGTAAATAACTATTGTAAATAATTTAAAGTATTTGCCAACATTTAAAAATATCATAAAATCGCATTTTGGTTTCTGTTGAAAGTTTGGCAGGCATGAGAAAATTATATTTACATTGCTTCATGAAAACACTCAGTTAAAGCTGAGTAGTTATTGCTTGCTTCAGGCAAACAGACATCCTTCCAATTGATAATACAGAATATAGTTGTATATTTAGAAGGGTATTTTATGTCCCCTTAATATATCTATATTGCTTATTTGACTTTTATACACAGTTAAGATTTTGATCACTTTGTTATTATCCTTGGTTTTTAATTTACTTTTTTATATTTTTTGAAGTAGAGAGGTGCTCAGTGTTAAAGGACACACATGCAGGTACATAAATGAAGGCTTACCCCATTCACTCTGTTTTGAAATAGAGTAGAAGAGGTTTCCATAAATGTAAGAAAGGAAGCAGAGTCCAGTCATGATAGCTGCCATGGAGATGTGTGTTCTGCATAACAATTTGGAACCAAATTAACATAAAAGTATGGGCTAACTGATTTTTGGTTCTCTACAGGTATTTACATGGTGGCATGGCGAGGTCCACAGCACAGTCAGGTCCACCTAAGCTTTACTCATGCAATGCTCCATGCTGCTGTTTTAGCCATGAAAACAATCCATGTTTGTTCATACTTGATGAGACTTTCAATACACTGGCTGAGAATAAGTGTATCATCAGCTGGAAAATAGTATGTTAATGGCAAAGAGATTCAAGAGCATAAAGAAAGCAGATTGGCAACTGCCATTCAATAGAAGAAAGCACAGTATGACACTCTACTAAACAGCTATGAAAAATTGGTGCTCTGGATGGCATGCTAAATGGGATATGCCTGTAAATATGCCATGAGGCACCATGCAATAATAGATAGAAAGGAGTAGGCAATAATGGGGGAAAAACAAATTAATTGTACCTGGGGATATCCTGGAGACCTGGTAGAAGAGTGACGTTATCAACAGGGATTTGAGCAAACTTGGCTTATGTTGATGAAAAAGATGAAAACGATGTAGAATATTCATCACTCAGGATAACATTTTATCTTAAGTCTAAATTAAACTTGCATAGAAATAAACATTTATGACAATTAGGGCTACAGCCTGAAGCATTTTGGCTCACAAACTAAGTGCCTTGGTTAATGAGCAAAGATTTCCATTCCTTTGCATGCATAAATACTAAGTGCAGAATTTATCATTCACTAAATCGTATCTGCTTTTTTCCTGCATTTCACCAGTGGTTGCGTCAATTGTCATTTAACTGCTCTAAATAATGTGCTCTCTTCCCTGTTGTATTAAGCTATTTCTACCAAGGCTAAAGATTTTCTGATTTCCACATGCCAGTGATTTTTGGCAGTAACAAATAACGCCTCTCTTTTGCATGTTGCAAGTAGCTTAAATTATATTTTACATACCCATTTAAGGGATCATTAGTTAAGTTAATATCCTTGCTATTCAGCAGCACCCAGCATTTTTGTAAAGCATGGTCTAACTAAACACTACAATATTTTATAGTATTTCAATAGTTAAAAATTAATTTTTATAACTGCATACAGCTTACAACTGAATACACTATTTTTCTTTCTTATCTGTTGATATTCATATTCTTTGGACCTCTGAAGAAGATAATGACATTTTTTTAAACTTTGGAGAACAAGTACCATCAGTTGGAAAGAAAAATAAACTTGTTTGAATTGTGGACCCACAGTTTACTGTTCACACATTTATACACTATATCTTCTGTGCTTTTCTAGATAGCACTGTTTAGATAAGTATGATATAGAGTGGAAGGAAACTTGAAAATGTTCATGAAAAGTTTGTGGGTTTTTTTCTTAATTCACTGATTAAGGCCCTGTCTTCCTTCAACTCTGTAAAATCTACCATGAGTATATGAGATATAAAATAAAAGGATTTTGTTTTAACATTGATGACAGATCAGTAAGGAGATGGCTTTTTAAGCTGAGCAGGAGCGAAAGGGCAACTGAATATCCTTTGTTGAGATAAGCTTAAGTATACATGGATCTGTCTTGCTCCTAATCATAGATCAAACATTGAACAAAACAGATACAGTTCTTTAGTTTAGCCTTTTATTTGGAGTCCTATCTAAATTTTATTGTGCCACCAGAGTGGTAGTACACTGATTTCTTTATATTGAAGGATATCTGGGTCCCTGTGTGCCACAGCAGCTTTCATTAATGGGGTACTGGGACATTAGTTCATCAAAGGGCAGGCAACTAGAGAACTTAGAGCCAACATCACCCTCAATGGATTCCAAATTATTAAAAATTACCCAAGTGAATGGCTAGCAGATTGTTAAATAATCTTCCTGACAGAAAAATAGCTGCATTAATTTCTGAGTATGGGTAGATTATTTTAGATATGGGAGATGATGTTTACATATATGAAATAAAGGAGCAATAAGTATAAAATCCAGTGACAACAGACTTCACAGAACCATCAGGAGCCATTATATATATATTCTATTTAATCATAGCCTATTTGTAACAATGAGAAAAGAAAACATGATTCATGGAGAAAAAGGTGGAGATAAATAATTAATGTTTAACACGTTTTGAAAGGGCTTGGCTTAGAAAGCTCCAGTAAATCTTTGATGGTTTAGACCACTGGAAAACATGTGAAAGAGTATCAGGGAGTCTTCTAAATAAAGAAGTATGAAAATTTGATCTAAATGGCTGTGAACCATAGGTTAAAATGTGGGTCTGTTGGAAATTGGGAAGATCCTAGATAGGGCAGGAAGCACCTAAGATGCATGAGAAATGCCTGGGAATAAACCTACCATATATTTGACAATTAGGAAATACTATATGCTATATGATTATTTTGTAGTGGCAATTACAAAAGGGTTCTTCCTGATGCACCAGGAAAGTAAGTGTGAGGACACATGGTTGGTGTCCTTAAGAGTAGCAGTCTAAAGAGCTCTTCATTTATGTTGACAGGGAAGAGGTGTGAGAATCATTGACAACTTGAGATCAGAAAGAGAGGAAACGGCACCCTTAGTAAGTTCAACAACACATCATGTAAATGCCTCATATTTAAAATTGAAAAGTAGTTGTGAGCAAAAGAAAGACAATGTGCACAGTTTGGACTCAGGATTTAGTCTGCCATTCATGTACTCCTCAGTTCCTGCTTGAAGGAGCTAGAGTATGTGCTGCTACCCTGCATGCATTTCAATTTTAAGCATAGACCTGGGTAACACTAATGCGGTGCTGTTGTTTCTAATATACCTTATATATCTTACCTGATTTTGCTTTGCAATTAGATTCTGGCATTTTCTTGATACTCTGGCTATAATAATCATTTTATAGATCATCAATCTCCCTAAAGCTATTTTGCTGGAGGGCATTTATATATGAACTAATAGCATCACTATTTATATGGAAGAGACAGAAAAGGAGGAGGAGGAGGCGAATGTGGCTGAATGTGGGAGGCAAAACAGGCAGCACCAGTCGCTGTTCATTTACCACTATGTGGTATGGCCTGAAAGGAAGGCACCACAACAATGGCTCAATCACTCTTAATTTTATCAACTGAAAAGGTCTTCTTAAGAATTATCTTGAAATAGGAAATGATATTCTGTGTGATAAAGAATAAAATCTGGGATTTATAGTGAGTGCCTGAAAACATTTCAGAGGTAATGAAACAGGCTTAAAGAAAGCTAAGCCACTGGCCTAATACGAAAGGAGACAGCTATCAACGTCAAATTTAAACCCAGTCTTGATTTCCCAGAGACCATCTTTAACCACTTTGGTACAGAACACTGTCTCCCTGAGCTGGATATAAAGGTATTTGTACACTCTAAATGAAAATATAAAATTTCATGTATTTTTGAAATACAAAAATTATTTTAGCCAGTAGTTAGCTGTTATTGTCTTTTATTGGTTCTTAGTACATAATAGAAGATGAACCTCAATTTTGTTCCCTTTTGCACCCCCTGGTGAAACTATTAGTATGAATAAAATGACCAAGTTTGAATTCAAACAAGAAATATGGTTATTTTTTCCCTCCAAACATTGATCAAATTGAAAGAGTTAAATCGAATTTTTTTTTTGAGAGAGAGAGAGACAATTTTTTAATATTTAAATATTATTTTTTTAGTTTTTGGCGGACACAACATCTTTATTTGTATGTGGTGCTGAGGATCCAACCCAAGGCCGCACGCATGCCAGGCAAGCATGCTACCGCTTGAGCCATATCCCCATACTTCCCTGGAACCTTTTTAATGACACTACATATAATCCAACTTCTCCTCCTAACACATGTATATAATATACATATACCCCCATATATTATAGATTCTAAACTGACATAATTAATAACATTGAAATGGAACTCAGCAGGAACCTCATTTAAAGTATACAAATATTTTTCTGACTTTCAGTGTATGTATTTATTCACATATTTATTTTTCTCAAAGGTTTTCTTTTCTGTACTATCTACAAAACTACTTAGGTATTCACAAAGGAGCACCAGAAAATATCACAGCTTGAACATGTATGTGTAGAGACACATATGAAATATTTTCAAAAAAATGGGATAAAAAAGTGGATATAACATGAAAATGGAATATCTTTATTTGTTAGCATACTACTTCTGTTTATATTCTCAGTACCACTTTGAAATTTAATCTTTTTTCTCATCAACACAAAAGGGATTCTAATATTGTGACACAGAAAAGATTATAATTGCTTAATTATTTGTGCAATATGGCAAATACAAATTTTGTACATATCAACAGAGATGTTATGTGGAATAAAAATGTTTTCATTATGTATTTGGGTTTTGAACAAATGTGCTTATGTCTTAAGTGAATCTGCTAAGCTGATGAAGCAAGGAAATATATGTTTTTATACTAAATTATGTATGTATCTATAAATATTTCTGAATACAGCCATCACATATATAGTAAACAAAACATTGAAACCTCCACTTATAATGCATTGCCATATAGGTCATTTCTTGCTGTCCATAAATTCTTACTCTAACAATGATAATGTGGCTCCCACCCACTGCTGTATATTCACTTACTGTCCCACACCAGTATACAAGCACAGCAATAGCAGAAGAGCTAACCCATACTGTCACGGGAATCTTTTCCAGCAAGAGTAGAGTTTCTATGTGTACTTTCTTTTTCCTTAAATCTTAAAGATTTCGCTGATTTCCAAAGTCTCTTAGGCTAAGGTTTTCCTTCATCTGCTTCAGTAAAGCTGTTTCATATATTTGTAAGAGAGATTTTTTTTTACATATCCTGCTTTCCATCCAGGTGTCCTCCCATTTCATTCATATGTGTGTGTGTGTGTGTGTTTAGTTATTATCCTATTTAATGTGAATATATATATATATATATATATATATATATATATATATATATGTACACACACATATACATATGCATGTAGACATATATACTTATGTATGAACACAATATATTATGCATATACATGTGCATGTGTATATGTTAATAGTTACATGTATATGCATATACATAAGTTTGTATACATTAAGATTCACCTTTTCCAGGCATGGTGGCACATGCCTGTAATCCTATCAGCTTGGGAGGTCGAGGCAGGAGAATTGCAGGGTCAAAGCCAATTTTAACAACTTATCGAGGCTATAAGCAGTCTAGTGAAACCCTGTCTTAAAATAAAAATTAAAAAGGGCTGGGGCTGGGATCATTCATAAAATGCCCCTGGTTTCAATCCCAGGTACAAAAAGAAAAGCTTCATCTTTAGTGCTACTGTACTTTCTATCTTATAAAGAATTGGTTCATTTTATAAAAGTTATCAAATTTGAGAACATAGATTTATCCATAAAAGTCAATAATATTTTTTTGCTTTGATTATCCCTGGGATTTTAGTGAAGACATTTCTTTCGTTTTTGATATTGTTTACTTCTACATTCTGTTTTTATTTTTTCTTTTGTGCCAGCAAGAGGTATTTATCAATATTAATCTTTTGAAACATCAGGTTTTAGCTTAGTTATTATCCTATTTAATGCCATTGAATTTGGCTCCAATTTCCTAATCATTTCTATTTATGTTTTTGCTTGGTTAGTCTTAAATGGCTATAAGTTTACTGAGGTAAAAATTTTATGTAACTGATTTCTGACCTATCCTTCCTAATTAATAATTTTGATGATATAAATTTTCATCTCAGCACTGTTTGCACTGCATTCCACACATTTTGAAACGTTTTTTATTTTTACTTTTCTTGTTTTTTTATATTTAAAATTTTCTTAAATATCTTGAGGCTGTTATGTTGTTGCTGTCCCTTGATTTGTTAGAATTGTGTTTGTATACTGTCCAGATTTTTCATGGATTTTCTAACTGCCTTTTAGAAACTGACTTCTATTTTAATTCAATTATTGTCTGGAAACATACTTTATGTGATAAATGATTCCTGAAAAAAAAATATATATATTCCTGAAAAAAAAAAAAAAATATATATATATATATATATATATATATATATATATATATATATATATATATATATTAACATTTTGGGCAAAAATATAATCTATCTTAATGAATATTCTTTCAAGCTTAAGGCAAATATATGTTCTGCAGTTGTGAGATGGAATATTCTATAATTATCAATTAGATCAAGTTAATTGTTAGTGTTTTTAAGGTCAATTACATCATTACTGATTTTTACTTGTTTCATCTATAAATTACTGAAAGATGGTTACTAATGTCTCCAAGAATAACAGTGGATTTGTGTATTTCTCATTGTGGCCCATTTATTTTTTGATCAACCTGGTTTCGATGCTCCTTTATGTTTCCACACTTAAAACTGTATGCTTCCAGGGATCTCACCTGTTGATCAACACATAATGTCCTTTTTTAAAAAGACTAATAATTTGCCTTGACCTAAATTACCTTATGTGTGAAATTTACATAAGGTTGTTATTGCTTTCTTTGGGTGAAAGTAAGCATTTTATCTGCTCACAGCTTACAAGCAGGTATTTTTTAAAAATTAGTGGTTTCTGTATAATTTGTATTATGCTTTTAACTATTACAATATATCTCAAATGACACACCATCAATTCACATGCAGCACAAGTACTTCATAAAAGTATTTCCATTTTTTCTTTTCTCTTCCCTTATGATGTAGCTTTTATTTTTTCACATTATAATCACCCCATACTTGCTGCTATTAGTAATAATTTATATGTTAGTTTTAAAAATAAGGGAAACTACTGTGTATTTTTCCTTCATTTGTTTCTTCTTGAACACATTTTATGGGCCCCAAGATTCTATCATTGCCTTCTTCCTGAAGAATTATTTAGCATTGATGAATTATCTCAGTTTTTATTTCTTTTGGAAAATCCTTATTTCTCATTTATATTTGATGCATAATTTCTTTAGATATGTAATTTTATGTGTTTTTTTCCAGTTTCTTAATTATCAACACTGAGTTTTCACTGGCCATGACCAATATATTGCTTAGTCAATAAAATACTTTTTCTTTTTTTTTTTTAACCAGGGACTGAACCTAGTGGTGCTTAACCACTGAACCGCATCCCTATCCCATATTATTTATTTTGAAACAGGGTCTCACTAACTTGTTTTTGGCCATGCTAAGTTGTGATCCCCTGCCTCAGCCTCCTGAGTTGCTGGAATTACAGGTCTGTGCCATTGTGCTTAGCTAAAGACATTTATTTCTTTTTAATTCTTTGATATTATTTCTTATTTTGGAATATAATTTTGATTCTTTGTTAGAGTTTATATTTTCTACTAATATAAGCCAAGTGTTTTTGCATGTTCCACTGGAGCCCCTAACACTTCCATCAAAATTATTTCCAATTGCCTATCTGACAATTTCTAAATCTGTTCCATAGCTGAGCCTGTTTCTTAACTACTTCTGAAATAGTGTAGCTCCAAACGCCATGTTGCAAACTGGTAAGATAAACCATAGTATGCCCTTATCCTCAGAACCTCCCTAATTCTTATCTGACTGCTAATACTGATCCTACTTCACTCCATCTCTATCTCAAAGGTTCACCAGTATGATTTTTATTTCTGTGACTATGATGACACTATTCATGAGAGGTAGAGTTGAAAGGCTCTTTTACTCTTAACTGAGAACTACAAAGATAATATTTAAAAGAGCAACTGATGTTTGAAGGATTGGCAGTGATGAGAGGAGGATTAAATAGATTTTTTTTAAGTTTTGTTAAGTGAAAATTACATAAAGATGAAGCTGAAGAGAATATTCTGTCTCAAAATGATATATTAAGAGTCAATAATGTTTATGTGTCTGTGAAAAAAATAAAAATACATGTTTCTTTGTGGAATAAATTTGGCATATTAGCTTTTACACCTAACCACCTAATAAATTATAACCAACTTTAACAATAGGAACAACAAGTCTAAAAATGATGGAGTGGAGTAAAAATATTCAGCCACATACTTTCTAAAAGAAGAAGGCATTGTCTAGAAAATTTCTTCACCTGCTTTAATGCATTTAATTATATCAAAAATATATCAATTTTTAAAAATGCTCATTGAATAAAGTTTATATGTTGTGGAAAATCTGGGAGATATTTAACCTATAAAAATTAAAATTTTAGTGAATATATGAAAAATTAAAATTTAAACAAATAAGAAATAGTTGAAAGGCAGAAACAATCATTTAAAAATGATAGTTTGAGAATGGTAAGCCCTGCTAAAGGGCAATATTTTATACCTGTAAGGGAATTCTATGTTTATTGAACTAATGAATAACACAATTATTTTGTGTGTAAGAGATTAGGCTGCCATGTACACACACACACACACACACACACACACATCACACACACATGCAAATACATATTTGGATATGGCAAAAATCATCTCTAAGCTACTGTGGGGATTAGAACAGTAAAAGAAGTGGGTTTAAGCCTTTTCTCTCATATAAGTACATAGAATTTAATCTTTTTTTGAGTGACATTATAATATGTCTGCATGCTTATGAAAATGCTCTGGTAGAGAGAAAATAAATAATGCACAATAAAGTCAGGCAATTTTACTACATTCTCACATCATCCAGAGAAGATGGGATTCAGTCCATAAGGGAAGGATTTAGCCAGAACTAGGAGCACAGACAGCTCATCCATAACAACAGAAGTGATGGCAGAGTTTACTGGCACAACTGTTATTATGTTAGCTCATGTGTCTGTGGAAAACTTTGGAAGGTCTACTCTGATTGCTTCTGTTTTCAAAGTGAAATGAGAATCAGGTTAACCAGCTAAATATGTGTCCAAGAATGCTTTCATTTAAAAAGTGAGGTGGTGTCAGATAATGCCCTATGTGAAATCTTAAAGTGAATTAAAAGCAACACTCTAAAACTTTATAGCTTTACTACTCAGTATTATTTTTTGTCACCCTAGTCATTACTCAAAGTGTGATTACAGAGGCATAGCAGACAGGTGATTTTGCCAGGGGAGTATGCAGAGGAAGAATGGCAAGAATACCGGATGTTAATATAACCTGAATATCAGTGAGGATTTGATGGAAGGGGTGAGGGAGTTGTTGAGACAGGCCATCTACCATGGCCTTGACCCTCCCTGAATGTTCTTCATGAATTTTCCATAAAAACAAGACCCAGACTTTTCTTTATCTGTGCTACTTTTGTAAGTTGTATTTACAGTAAGCAATTTTGAGGAAGGAGGTGATGCCTCTCTCTAGGACAAAGGGTGAACTTGTTATAAAGGAGATGGACTCACACAGCTCTTTGTTTCTTGGGTGCAGTACAAACCCTAGCTGTGCATGGAAGCAACCCAGGTCACATTACTTCACTGCCAGGGAACCTGAGAGCAATTAGACCCAATATACACACAAAGCAAATATTGTTTGCATTATGTAAAGAAGTCCCTTGTTCCTAATCTGGAGTTCTCTGCATTCTTGCCAACATCCATAAAGCCATAACAGGTGATTAAACAGCTAGCAACAAGGGTAAAAGCCTAGATCTTTAAAGGAGTGAGGAAAAAGATAAAGTTGGTATGTTAGTAACTGGAGTTCCTTTACTCACTTTTACTATGAGTAATTACAATATTATTCTATATATATAATGAAGAAGTAAGAATATTCAAGAAAGTAAGAAATATACTGAAGGTGATAGAGCTAATGTGCAGAGTTGAGCTTACATCCAAGGAGAGCAGCAGGTAAGGTGGATAAATTCTCTTCAGTATTATTTTGGACACCACAGCATATCATAAGGAAAAAATACAGGCTAGGAATCAAACTCTCTTGGTAAAAATCCTAATTCCACAGACTTCTAATTGCTTCACCTTGAGAGAATTAATTGACATATTTGAATATGTTTTTTTTTTTTTTGTCCATAGCATATGTGCCTGGCTCTTGGCAGGTGATTAATAACTGTTTCTTAAGGAGGAATGTACCTTTCTAAACATAAAGTAAGAATTAAATGGAATAATATATCTAAAGCATGCAAAACACAATAGGTAGCTGTGTGAATCTTGTTCAACTAACTGCTTCTTCCTATGAATGCTTTGATACAGGAAATTATTATGTGAAAATACCACATATGTTGAATTTCTATACCTCAGTGAACAAAACAATAATTGAATGAGACCCATGTGAACTCCTTATTATTTAAATTTGACTACCTTTACAAATCTACTCTAGCAAAAAGACTTTATCATAAATATGTTAACTTCAATTAATGTATTTTATAGATAGCAAATGTGTATAGCTTTAGTTTTGTCAAATCAAGTACCTACTTGTGATTCACCTTGACTTTAAACTCTCTCACTTTAACAATTTCAATGGAATTGTTGTCAACAAGATGAAAGAGAAAAGTGAGATTCAATCTGAATATTTTATATGAGATTTAAAATTCAGAAATATTCAGAAAACACTTCTTTAAAAAAATGTTCTACCTAAAGTTCAACTGCATTAAAGAACATACTGTAGCAGTATTATATAAATGCCTCATGTTCTAATGTGTTAGATACAATAATGAAACACAAAACATTACAAACCCATTAAGCATACATGAGTTGAGGCTCTTCTCACCTACTTGTGTAAAACTGATCCATCTTTTAAATGCCCATGGTCTTTTATCATTCCAGAATCACACAAAGTAAAAATTTAGCAACATTGCTTCCATTTTACTTCAGACTAATTTTCAATTTGGTTTGAAATTTGCTTTGTTGGTTAAATATTGCAATTCAAAGCAAAATCATACAAATTAAATCCAGAAAAGATCCATAAATTTCTCATGAAATCAACATTTACATATAGGTCTGAAATCAAAATTAACACCACAACTTTGATGGTTTTTCATGTAGCAATGTCAAGTAATGTTTGTTCTTATTTCATTGAGAGCAATTTTTACCTCTCAGAGGTAATCTAGATTAACTCGTATAATCTAAATCTTTCAACCAGATATGACTTTTTCTTTATCACAATATTTGATGTGTCTTTTTGTGTACCCTCCTCCACTATTCTCAAATAATTTTAGAAATATTTTAGGCAATACATAGCCTTTGGGGATATAAATAGAAAATTGCATTAACATAAAACACACATGCCATTTAACACATGCAAATCAATAAGATGAGCTTTCTAAGCTTAGTAATTTTAGTATATCTGATGCTAGTTTTAGAAGTGAAAGATTAACAGTGTAAATAAATGTAATTTTGATCTTTTTTACTTACATGCAGGAGACAGTGGTTGACATTAGAGCTATTAAAATGAAGTCAGATATAATCCATGGTGCCACCTCCTTCACACACACATTTGCTTTTAGTGGAACATAGGTAAATATGTGCATATGATTAGATGTCATCCAATTTCAGAAGAGCTATAGAGTACAATTTTAATAATCCCACTTAGCTATAGGATTTAATACAGTACAGTAGAATTCTTGTTAAACATAGGAAGAGACATATGCATTTAACTTATTGTGTATATGTTATATATAATATTGTTATACTTTGGTTATTATTTAAATTTTTACTTGTGGCCTAATTTGTGTCAATATGTAATATACCTATGATAATGTTTAACTCACAAATTAGGCACAGTAAAAATTTAACTAATAACAAAGTATAACAATATTATATATAACAATATACCACAATAAGTTAAATGAATACTGTCTCTCTTCCTATGTTTATCAAAATATCTTACTGTACTGTATTAACTCTTCTTGTGATAATGTGGGATCACTTAATATGCACATGATGAGGTGAAATCTGTACTATATTAACTCTTCTTGTGATAATGTGGGATGACTTAATATGCACATGATGAGGTGAAATGAGGTGAATAACATTATTTTAGCCACTAAGTAAGGATTATTTGAATACAAACACTGCAATACTGTGACATTAGTATGAAAACTAGACTAAATTACTGATGGGTGGGTAGCTTATACAGCATAGATACATAGAACAGAGGGATGGGGAATGTCCAGGATAGGATGCAGAAAGACAATATGATTTTTTTTCACTCATTATGCATGCAATTAAACTTTTGTTTATATTTGAAATGTTCAGGTTATTATATTTGAGCTGTGTTTGGTAGTGAACAATTGAAACATGAAAAAGGAACCCATAGAAAAGGGAGGATCACTGTATAATCACAACAATCACAATTAAATTATTTTATAGACATTTTTTAAGTAACCAAAAGTTAATATTTTATTTGTTTTCTTTCCTAAATTAATGTGGAGGGTTCCAATAATAATAGGATTGGGAGGACATCACTGTCACTATTATAGAAAGCTAAGTATTGGATTCATTATTGATGACAGGGGAGAATTTTTCTCATTTTAACAATCAGAAATAAAGGATTGTTTACATGTCACAAATTATAACTAAGATCTTAAATGTTATTATTGAAATGTTTCTAATATGCATTTTTAGAAGTAGCAGATAAAAGGAAAGACAATAATGATAAAGATATTAGATCAGCTCTATGTGCAATGAAACACACCCAAATAATTTCAGAGACTTTCTTTTATGGCAACAGAACTAGCCACATTGAAAATATAGATTGAGAATGTCCTCAGTTTTTCCTATTGCTACTTTTTGGCCAATGCTAATATTGTAACAACTACATAGATATCTATCACCATTACATACATACATACATAACACATATGCACACATAATCATGTCCTTAAACACATGTATATGTTTGTATGCACTTAGATATTTATATATTACTTTCAAAATTAATGTTAATTTCTCAAAAATTATCTAAATTGAATGTCTCATAATCTAAAGTTATCAAAATGTAGAGAATGTGGGGGTTGGTCTGATTACAAAATTAATCTTCTGCCTCAGAAAGAATAACAGGTTGACATTTTAAAAACTCATTTTGAGGGAAAAAGAACAGATTGAGAAGATCTCTACATAATCTCTAAAAGGATACAGTTTTCAATGAGCATGAAGTACATTCTATTTTATGCAAGTTTTTTTACTACTGTAATACTTTCTGATATATTGAGTTATAACCCCCTACCCATAGAGGCAGCTTTTGATTTGATTTTCATTGCCTTGGGCAAGCAAGATTGAGGACCCATAAGACTGTAGAAGATGTTGATTGATTCTTTTGATCCTAGGAGATAATAGAAAGTGTTTAAATTGATTGTGTTAAAAAATCTGAGGATGAATTTCGACTTTAGGCAAATTTCATAGAAGATTTTTAATCTTCGATTTGTTCAAATTTGTAACACAGGAAACAGAAAAGATTTGTATCATTTCTTGTCAAATTCCTTTCTATTTTACATGAATCACTTTTTTTTCCTTTTCAGTTCCTATGTGACTCTTTCATTCTTAGAATTAGAGGTGTAGGGATGTTTAAATTTTAAAAATATCAAAGTTATATGTAAAGCCAAACTTAAGCCACATTTAGACTACAATCAGTCAAAAAGTTAAAAAAAATTAGTGGCAAAATGAATAGTGAACCTATGTGATTTAGTTTAGGATTATGGAATTTAGCATTCCATGACCACCTTGGGTAGTATTTCAAAACTGCTCTTGGGACACCCAGTTGTCCTATCAGTAGCTCACTCTGTTGAGTACATAAGAGGCATGTTATATAATTTGTTAATGCTAATATGTAAAGTGCTGATATTTGCAAATTAATTCCTCTTATCATATAAATTAGACAAGATGCAAAATTATACTGATGATAACCTTGCTTCCATAGTGGTGACAGTCATAGAAGAAGAACTGAAGACTAAGATGGCCTCATTACATTCTGGACCCCAGAGCTTACTGATCCTATGCACCTGTGTTCCTAGGAGGTACCATCACTCAAAAGATATAAGGGTTTGTTGAGGTTGGAAATCATGGCAGGGTTTGGAGTTATTTGTGCTTTCATGCCTCCTTGAATCTGTTTTAGGTCTCCAATATAGATTGTCTGACTAGTTACCCATTTCCACAAGGGAGTATTTTAGTGATAGAGAATAAGTTAGTGTGGGGTTGGATGGGCTTTGAGCTTGTGCTTTCAAATCACTTTCCTTGAAATTAGAAAATTGTTAGTCAATTGGATCATGAAAGGAAAGAACACAAAGAAGCTGGTGGAGATTACTTGGAATGTATTGGAGAGACCCAAGACATGGGGGTAACTATAAAGTTGTCTCATTCAATGATTAAACAGTCTTACTTTCCTCTTACTTATGCCATATGATGTGACAGAGAATTTGAGAATACCTACTTTGGTGAAAAATAAATACATTTTGGAAATAATCAAACAAGGCTTCAGTTTCACTTTAAGATTTTTAGCTGTGTGAACATGAGCAATTATAAGCTCTCTGAGCCATAAATTCATTCGAATACTGAAGAGAACATTTTTGATAAATTATACAATCTTACCGTCTATAAAATTAATACTTTTCTGAATTATTAAGTGGAATAACTCAATAATTGTTCTCAACATATACCCATACTCTCTCTGTGTGTACATGTATCTATACACTTACACTGTATTTAGTAGTGTCAGGCACTTTTCTAAGCAGTCTCATGAATATGAACCCAGATTAACTTTCCAAGAGCTCTGTGAGATAGTGTTATTTGCCCATTTTCTGATTGAGAAAATGAGACGAGACATGGAAGGGTTAAATGGCTTGCCCAAGATCACACAGAAAGGTGAGGCAAGATTGGACCAATATGTTCATATCATGGAACACTTAACTGTATCACCCTTCTCTACAAAAAAGTAAAAACTCCCCAGTTGTCTGCCCTCAGAAAGTTTCATTTAGAGGAAGAATTCTGTCAACTTGAATCTTTCAATCTTTAGATTTACTTAATAAAATTTTGAGATAACTTCCTCCATTTGATTTTTGTACATTGATTTTTGTGACACTTCCCCTGGAGACATGCTTAAAGAGAAATTTTATTTCATAATTTGGACTGAGATAGTTAACCATTAACCTCATCATCACCATAAAGCTGAAATAACAATTGTAGGGACATATAGGAGTCCTTCAACTCCTTTCAACTTTACATGTTTGTCCAAAGCATTCTTTCTCACTGAAACTTTTCTCTGTCCTGTTCCTTACATCATTACACAAAGAAAAGCCTTACTGTGGAACTCTGAACTTAAAATATAAAGTTTGAATATCTTATGTAATAAAATATTCAACATCCCCCACATAAAAGCATGTAAACAAATGAATAACAGACATTATAAAATGTACTAATTTTTCTTTGTTGGCTTCCAGTTTCTTTATATCATTAAATATTTCAATTGATAAATAACTAAAATAATGGGTGCCCAATAAATGTCACCACATGGAAGAGCTATGAAAAAGATCCATGTTTCCCTTTATTTCAACAATGATTAAAGAAAGTCTGCATGGAAGAAAAAATGATTCAATATTAAAAACTGGATTAAAATGATGTCCTTTCCAATTGTTATTTTGCCATTACAGAACTTGGATATTTATATTTGTGCATGAAAAAATGTATATTTCTTTATCTCTAGGAAAATCTCACATTGTAAAATTGCCTCTTTAATCATAAGTTCTAGTCACAAACATGGCACCAGACATGTCTGAACATATTTCTCTTTTGTAGTAAGGTGCATATAATGGATACCATATGTCAATTTGCCTGAGTTACAAGGTAACTTAGTATTTTGTTAACCATATTCAGAGTCTTTTGTTATGAGGTTAACATTTGAATGGAGTAAAGAAGTTTGGTCTCCTTAGAATGAGTGGCGCCCTCATCCAACCTATTAAAGGCCTAAGTAGAGGAGAACTCTGCATAAGAACATTCACTCCCTCTCCTGAAACCCTCTGTGCTTGGACATAGGACTTCTGCTCTTGGACTTGGACTGGAATGGACACCATCAGCTCTTAGGTCCTTGGACTGCAGATCTTGGATCTTCTTAACCTCCATAGTTTTGCATACTAACTCCTTAGAATAAATCTTTTGTTCTGTCTTTCTGCAGAATGCTAACTCATATATGTCCTAAGCAGATTTAACACAATCCTGTTGCCTTGGAATATTTTAAATTTTATGGGGTTTGTGTGTTTCTATAATGTTATCATATGTAACATTTTATTCCTCAACATATTATGAGTCAGTGTAGTTTTTCTGAATGTGATATTCTACATGCTGCCCTAAATTTAGTAATACAGGTTAAAAGAGGTCATTAATGTGAAACTTTTTATGATGTATATCTAAAATTAGGTATGTATCAAAAAAAGGAGTATTATAGGTTTTGACCTATTTTGCTTTATGTGTTTTTATTGTCGCCTTCAATGTACAAATTAAGAATATGAATCATAGGGTCAGGAGGACTTAAATTTCTCCTGCCTCATTCATTAAAGTATCTGACCTCTATGGGTATCAGTTCTTCATTGTACAAAGGTGGCAATAATATTCATTATAAAGAGTTTTTGCGAAAAATAAATTAGAAATTGGATGGAAAGCTCCTTTTATGTGGCACATAATAAGCAAACACTTGACAGGAGCCATTCAAAAGAATATTAATTCTAATTTTGTTAAATTGGAAAGCATGGGTAGATCAGTACTCCATCACATATTAATTGATCTCTTCATCTACACATCATATTGTTTTCAAGTCTTTTTGTGTAGTCCATGTGTATTGAGGACAGAAAACAGGGCAGTGAAAATCACAGAATTGAGAATCGAGTCTGAGGTTTGGCACCTACTATCTGCTCATTCTTTTTTTTTTTTAATATTAAATCTCCATGCATCTCATTTAAAATGAGAATCACAGTACGTACCTCACCAGGACCTATGAAAACTGGATGACCATGTATAACAAAGTCATTAAAAGAGTTAATTATTAAAATCATCATTATTTTAAATTGATTTGATCGGTACACGTGATATATGTGCACTGAAATGTCATACTGGACCTCATATAATGGACAATTATATTTGTTACTTAAAATTTTTAAATGTTTAAAAAAATGAAAATGCTAACTACCCTGATTTGATTATCATACATTATATACATGTATCAAATTATTGCACTTTACCACATATATAGGTGCAATGAAAAAATACTTAAGATGGGCTGGGAATGTAGCTCAGTGGTAGCGCACTTGCCTAGCACGTGTGAGGTTCTGAGTTCAATTCTTAGAACCACATATAAATGAGTAAAATAAAGGTCCATCAACAACTAAAATATATATATATATATATATATATATATATATATAAATAAACATTTTTTAAATAATTAATTAAAAATACATAAATTCACTATGTGAAGGAGTTTATACAATATTTATTTTAAAATAGGTAATTGGAATATTCTTTTATTCTGTCCCATGACAAAATAATAAGCACTAGCATATTGAGGATAGAAATCAACCCTGAGTGCAAACAATAAGGAAGGCTATTACCTACAAAAATTTAAATGGATCATAACACTGACTACAAATAACCTCCTTTTTCTTTTCCCAACATCCCGGCAGTTCCAAGTAATCTTCCTACTTGTTATCAGTCACTCTTACCCACCCCACCTTGGTTAACTCTGATAACAAATTACTTGGTTATTTTACAATTTTTTAGTCTTTACTCTAATATACATTGTCATGATCATTCTATGTGTGTTTGTTATAACATAAAAGGATTAAATAATTTCATTTTATTAAAAAAATTCAATACCATTTAACTTTACAAATCATTTTCATCAGGCATATCAAAATACTTAACTTCTAACCCCAAAATCATTGCTTTATTCAACTTAAATTTGTTAACAAATGGAGTATATATTTTTTCTAAGTGTAAAAGTAACAATGTCATTGAAGAATCCAAAATTCTAAAATTGACAATTCTCCCTCCTGGAACCATACCAAACTGTTGAAATTCCATTCAGCTCCTTCTCAGCAAGCAAGAAATTCAGTGTTTGACTTGTCACATATTTCTTCTATAATATTCAGTGCCTCTGTCTTAGTTTAATATGTACAATATGTCTGACTTAGAATGTCTCCCCATTCAAAATGTATTTCTTAAGAAAAAGGGACTGCTAGAGAATGAACCTCAGTAGAATATATACAATGGTTTTGAGGAATAAAATAACTATATTCTTTCTTGTAAATGGGGAAGAGAAGTAATATCCCAAGATTTTTAAAAATAAAATATACAAATAAATCCTTCTCTATCAACTCTGTAACTATATGAATAAATGCTTATTGAAATTTTTAGATATATCAGAAATCAGAATATTCATTGCAGATTTTGCTATCCAGCCCTAAAATTTACATAAGCAGGACAATATAAAGTCATTCTGAAATTATGGAGTCATTATGATACATATTCTAGCATTTGTCATGACATTCAGTCAAAAATTGGGGGAATTAAATAGCTATGAATACTATGTTTGTAAAACAAGGATAAACTTCTGAATTGTTATGTCACTGAAAGTCTAAATCATAAAATATTACAAGGGTTCAATCTTAAATATCACCATGTTATTATCTGTAAATCCCTGCATGATTTATTTCACATTTCTTTGTGAATTGGTATGTTTATGTTCTGTTTAAAAAATGAAAAAAGCAAATATTGTAAATATTATCATACTCTTCTTCAACAGTTATATTGCACTTGTGTTTTATGCTGCTTTTACTTAATTCTCAAATATAATTCTCCAAACTGTATTATTCTTGCTATTATACTATATGTTTATGGTTATCCAAATGTCTACTTTTGACTGTGTTTAATTTCAGTGCTGGCCTCATTTTGTCAGACCCATGCACAGGAGAGTTGGAGGACACGTTTATAACTAATGTGGAATGCATCTTATTATCCAAAACCATATTGTTATTTTGTATTTTTACATGTTGTGGAACCTAAAATATTAGTGCTGAAGACTTTTTTCTTCCAGGAAAGCTTATTAGAGCATCAACAGAATGTTTTTTTTTAATTAATTGCATTTAAAATGCAGTTCCTCAAGCTGAACAAAATTATAACATGGCTCAAGTCTGTTTGCCTGGGAGTTCAGAAGCACTTGCTCATTAGCTAGCAAAGATGCCCATTTCATTTTGAAAAGATTTTGTAAAACTTAGCAACCCAAAGCTTCTTGTTGGCTTTGTTTTATTAAATGAGTGTGAATAATCATCGGAGTGACATATTAATATAGAGAACCTCATGTGTACCTTCACATAAAAATAGATTTATTTGACTCTCTTGGAAAGTATAGTTTAAGGAATTCTAGTGAGAAATCTCACCAATGGTTCGGTTAAGAGCTGATTTTTCTCTTGCCTGAAGGCAAGAACCAAAGTTTTCATAAGGGTTTTAAATATCTCTACTGTTTAAGTATTTTTGCCCTATCTCAAGTACTGTTTGGGGCTCAGGGCACATGCAGGAGAAACACAGTCTTGTAGGAATATATCCCAAATATACAGAGGACTGACTACAAGACAGACCATAAAATGTATCTCTAGGACAGTAAATCAATGTGGAGGTCAAAATCAAGGAAGGTTTTATGAAACTCATAGAGGAGGTTCTATTTGAAATGCACCTTGACTTCTAGCTAACCATTTGACATATAGAGATGGAGGAGAAAAAAAGGGGCCACAAACAAGAGAAGAACGAAGTCACTATGGAATAGAAGTGTGATGGCAAGTTACAAAAAGTTGGTGATAGATGTGAGCCACTGTCATTAGTTCTCGCACACCAGGGTTATGTTTGCATCTAAGTATATAGTTCAGCATTTCTCAACTCATGGGCATGAGTCTGTACGTGGTAAAACAGACAGACTGGGCAATTATTATATGAGCAGGGCACTCCACTTGTTTTAGCAGAAAGAAAAGAAAATGAACAGAATTAAAATAATGATTTATGAAAGTAAGGTCTAGAGTACCACAAATCATAACTCCTAACCACCATAACTACTACATATGTCAATGGTGGGGAACTTGGAACTGTCAAATATATGACACATGTGTGGCTCATGTGCAGTTTTTGAATTTTATACATGTTTTCATTACCACCTACCTTTCACATACTCCTGTCTACTCAAGGAAAACATATTTGGGACAAGGATTAACTTTGATATAAAGTGCAAAAGTCCACACTTAACTAATCTTTAAAAATGCAAATCAATCACATTCTTTAGGCTGCAATTGTGATTGCTTACTCATCTTCAGTGACATACATCACAAGAGATTGCAGTATGCCACTGACTCAGTGTGGAAACCAGGGACAACAGTAAGTCACTGAACATTTTATTATTTATTAAATCAAATAAGATAATGGAAATTATGCTCTGGCTATATGATTCTGAATGTCAATGGAATGCAACAGAGTAAGGAGAATCTGGAGAGAGGGGATAAGAGAGAGAAGCAGGTGATGGCAGTAGTACAGAAAAAAAGGAACATGTACAAATGTCACTCTAGAGATGGAAATAGAGGAGCAGCCTATTAATGACAGGGAAGAGCCCAAGAGAAGGCAAAGGGTAGGTTAATGACAGCCTGGGAGTCATAAGAGATAAGACAGCTAGAATAAGCAGTCAGGGAGGATGTGTTCACGGTTACACACTGAGGAACATGGAGCCGGAGATGGTCAGGTGGCAGAACAGCAGTCAGACATGAATCTGCAGAGACACAGAAGAGCTCTATGTGGAAGGTAGAGTGACAGAGAAGACCACAGAAGCAGCAGAAAGTGAGAAGAGATGGCTAAGGACTGATGGTCAATCTCAATAATTTACATCAAATCTATTTATCTATTTAGAACAGAGAGAGGAAGAAAAAGTCATCAAAGAAACATCTGGGGAGAAGGACAGGAGCACAGATATAGTTCAAAAGAACCCAAGGGAAAATGAACGTGGGATGCTAAGTGCCAGAAACTGAGCCAGGGTGAGAAGTTGTAAGATTAGGCATGATAAAGATTATAAAGTGAACACAAATGAACTTTTGTACACTCAATGCTTAAATTTCAGTAGGCATCCTGGAGAAGAAACAAATATTAAGAAATAAATAGAAATGGGCCTTCAAAGAAATGGGTTCATATTATGTGAAGGAAGAAAAATGATTGTATAGTTTGAACATTTCTTTGTTTTCCTATGTATATTTACATGAAAAATACCATTGTGTGTTTTCTTTTCTTTTTTTTAAGAGAGTGAAGTTTTTTTTTTTAAGTTCTTGGTGGACACAACATCTTTATTTTATTTTATTTTTTTATGTGGCGCTGAGGATTGGACCCAGCGCCCCACACATGCCAGGCGAGCATGCTACCACTTGAGCCACATCCCTAGCCCCCATTTTGTGTTTTCTTAATCAAAGTTCATTAGTTGTTAGGTCTCTTACTTGTGCCTCATGTAAGTTGTATGGAATGGAATCCAGAAGAACTACATGAGCTATAGTGACCCTTGTTCAAAAATTATTTCAAGACAGCAGAACTGGTTTGCCCTTCCAGCCTGTGAGAATTCAACTGAGAGAGTTGCCCCTATGAGGAATGGACCCTTACCAGACACTGAATCTGATGCTATCTTAATCTTGGAATTCCCAGATTTCAGAACTGGGAGCAGTAAACATTTGTTTTTTGTAAGCCACCCAGTTTATGGTGTTCATGTTATGGCAGCCTACACAAACTAAGACAACGTCATTTTAAGGATAAGACTCTGCACAGGCCCGATGCCCATGAATCCTGCTCTTCTATTGCTGTTCTGTGGTCTCTTGCTGGTTCCTGTCCTTGATCACTTAATGCTTCAAGGCCTAGTGCCTTAGCTTGGGTTCTTAACACTCTGCACTGATTTTGTGGTGAGCTTGTTTCATCTCATGGCTCAGCCAACCATCAATGTGCAAAAATTCATTTAGTTTCTGTGGAAACCATCGGAGGGTCTACCACAGAAAAGTGCAAAGGAGAGATGGTTCCTCTTCCCTGTGACACTGTTCCTTGCTGCATCTATAGATTTCAAGAGTCCTGTGGCATAACTGGACTTTTCATATCCAAAATTCAGGCAGCAGGGATCACAAATGATATTTTAATATTTTGCTTCTCTGACATAGGAGTACCACAGTTCATCCTTATTGCTTAGTTCACTGACTCAAGATTGGCCCTGTGATGGATAAGGAAGTTGTTTTGAGACTTCATTCCATTTTCCCCAGGATACCATCTTTGTTTTCAGTAGCTGAACCACAATCTTCATCCCAGACACTTAATGCTTGCTTGCACTATGGGACCTCTTTCAGTAGTCTATCCGTTCGGTACATGGCAGTTTTTCCAACTATACCCAAATTTTTACTTGTTAAATTTGTTTTCCCAAGCAAACACAAATGCTAGTTCATTGGAGGAAAAAAAAACCAACAAAGTTGGCAATATCTATTAAAGCAAAAGAAAGAGAGAGGGGGAGAGATAAAGAAAGAAACAGAAGAAGGATAAAGAAGCACAAATAAAAATATTACAAATATAACTATAAATACTACAAAGAATAAAACCTCAACAATGTTTCATTATGAATAACTTTTCTGCCAGTAAATTTGAAAACATGAGATAAAATATATAAGTTGATTTCTAGAAACATTTAAATACATAAAAACTTGTTAAAAAGCAATGATCCTTATCATATTATAGATAGTATGCCAATTGAAAAAAAATCAGACATCTTTAAAAGAACACATGAATTCTAAATGAATTCTAAACGAATTTGAACCTTACAAACATTTTCAAGGAAAAAAAATGAAATGAGGAAATGCTCTTTGAATTTATGAGTCTCATCTAACCTTGAAAGTAAAACCTGTTGAGAGCCACAGCTGAAGGGGCTCCAGCAAACTTTCAGACTGCCAGCTGATGATTGGTTCACAGCGGCCCCAGCAACACCTAGCTGATTGGCTCCTCTGTGGAGATGCTCATTGAGCTGTTTCCCTGCCCTTTCAGACCACGGAGCTGCTCATTGGGGAACTTTTTTGGCTCCGCCCATGCGACCCAGCCAATCGGCCTCAAGAGCAGGAGGATTGTGGGAGGAGGTTGTTGTTGGGGTGTGTGGCTGGTGGGAAGCCGGTGGTGGCAGTTGGGCTCTGAGGGTTTTTTCCTGAGGAGCTGTTTTGTTTATCTTGTGTGGTTCTAAAAATAAAGTTAGTTTCTTTTGACAAGTGGCTCCTGAATTGTGCCCAGCCAGACTGCGGCAAAACCTGACAAGGACTTAGGAGAAAGAAAAATCACAGGCTAAGTAAACTTATGAAAATAAATTCATGCCATGTTGTTAAATTTTTAGAGTTAATAGCTGTCATTTCACCTGGTAATGGGAAAAGCCACAGAAAGCAAAATTACTATTATGTGCTGATTTTCAAAAGCTTAGGTTTGCACTCAGAGTGGATTTTTCAGCAAGGATGACTAGATAGGCTGATTAAATTTCTATAGACTTCATTCAGTAGATTATATCTACAAAAGAGTATGTGGTCCCCTGTATGACCACAGGAAACCAGAAGATCCTGAAAAGCCTATATCCTGTAGCACCAAGGAATGACCAAATTCAATTCACTTTGAGGGATAGTATTGGAAATAAAGTCTAAATTGATCAAGACAGCAATAAGAGTGCTCAGATACAATATTCAGATAAATGGATATGGATATGAGATTCAGAGAATATGGATATAAGATTAAGGACATAACCATTTCTAAAGGACATATTTCTCTAGAGTATTACAACATCACCAAAAGAGAGACTTCTGGAGATATTCAAATGTACAGCCTCTCAAAGAAGAGAAAATTATACTTCATTTTAAAATGAGGGAAGAAAAAGAAATAAAAGGTATCATATAAAACTGCATTATAAGAAAATAAAAATAATTTGAATGAGGCACTAATAATTAGTGCAAAATAGAAAAATAGGTCTATATAAGGTACTTGGAAAAATCTAATAAAACAAAATTTACTAAATAAACTTTTAAATTACTACCTGAAATGAAAAAAAAGCATAAGTACAAATAGAAAATTTCTGAAGGATGTAGCTGAATAAAAGAAATAAAACTAACCAATCTCAGGAATGAAATGGAAGGTAAGAATTTTATTTTAGTGGTTAAGAGTAATAGGCAAGAAGGAACTTAAGTAAAGAGAGGTATATGAGAATTTATGATAATGGAAAAAAAGGAGAAATGTGAAAATCATCAAATAGCAATAGAAAGTTATTTAAAAATGAAATAAGAAATGATGGCTGGGTGTTGTGGCATAGGCTTGTAATTCTAGTGGCACAGGAGGCTGAGGCAGGTGGATTGCAAGTTCAGCCTCAGCAAAATCGAGGCACTCAGCAACTCAGGGAGACCCTGTCTCTAAATAAAATACAAAATAGGGCTGGGGATGTGACTCAGTGGTCTAGTACCCCTGAGTTTAATCAGCTGCACTTCCCTGCAAAAATAAAAAAATAAAATAAAATAAGAAATGATCAATTAAGAAAGCCAAGATGATTTAACAAATGTATAATTGCAGTTCCACCAGAGTAGCAAATGAAACCAATGGAGCAGAATAAATAGCATAATATATAACTCAAAAATATTATTTATATTAGCCAAAACATATTCTATGCACTTTTTATGTGGAGGAGTTAAATTAAAATGCTTGGATATCATAAAAGTTACAAATACCAAGTAAGGTAACAAGACTTATGAACAGTACTTGTTCATACATAATTGAAACATCCATTTAAGATTTTCAAAGAAATAAGGATTTCACATTCAAACAAGTTCAATTTCATCTAAAAGAAATATAGAAAAATAATTACGTGCTTTCAAAGGATCAGGAAATTTTTTTCCATGAACTTTTCTTGACAAAAACATTCATAAAGGAGCACCACTTGATCAGGATTGTTGAAGTAGGCTTCCCCCAAGGTGAGCATTCCTGTACATAAGCATTCCACCAGAATTAGAACAAGCAGTAAAGGTACAGAATATTCAGGAAGCAATGCATATTCTGACAGAAAAGTTGTGAATTGTCAAATATGAAGAAAGCAGAGAATAATCAAATAGGAAGAATTCAGAGAGGGTTTCTGGTTCCAAATAAACTTACTGATTGATTTTCAGTATTAATGGCCAAAAATGTCATTTATAATTAGATATTAAGTTAAAGGAGAATTAAGAAATCACAAATTAAATCCACAATTGCCTGAAGTAGGAAGAATAGTATTTTAAAAACAGATAATTAAGTGTAACATTATAATGTGAGATACTAGAATAAAAAAATGATTTGTGAATAATAAAGTCATGAAAATAAAAAAGATCACATGAAAGATTTTATAACACAAAATAACAGAATTAAGATCAAAGATATTGGTTTTATCAAATAATGCAAATGGGCTTAAACCATGTCTAAAAGGAAAAATGTTTAAACAACAAAACCAATAATGTATGTGTTATGATTTCTAAAACTAAAATAAATATTCCTCATGTAAAAAGGAGCAAAAATCCTTAACAAAGTACATGAAACTAAACTTTACAACACATTGAAATGATAATACAACTTGATCCAATGATTTATACCTGGTATAAGGAATGTTTAAGCATATACAAATAAACAAACATGATGTACCATTCTAATGAAAAGAGTGTAAAAATCATGTCAAGAGAGGATGTTTAGGCATTTGACATAATTCAACATTTTTATGACATAATATAAAAAAATATAGAAATACAGAATAAACCTCAACATCTAAAGGCATTTTATGACAAGATCACATTTATCATCACATTCAACAGCAAAGAAACAGAGCCCTTATCCTTTAAGATTAGGAGTAGGCCAAGGTCCCCACTCTTACTCTATATAGTGCTGAAAGATCTAGGCAGGGAAATTAAGAAAAGTAATTATAGACATCTGGATCATAAAGGAAGAAGTAAAATCATCTCCAGAGACAACATCATCTTACTTATAGAAAACCCTAATGACTCCACCAAAAAAAAAAAAAAACTCAGTGATGCTACAAGCTACAACATGCAAAAATCACTTCCACATCTATCAACCAACAGCAATCAACAAAGAAATTTTTTAAAAAAATCTAATAATCACATGGAAAGCTAAAATACATAGGAATAAATTTAATTGAGAAGAGGAAAGATCTATACATTAAAAGCAATTAAAGCATCAATAGAAATTGATGATGACACAAATAAAAGAAAGGACATCTCACATTAATTAATTAATTGAAAAAATAGCATTGTTCAAATGCCCATGCTATCCATCTACAGCAACTTACAGATTCAATTAAATTGCTAGAAAAACTACAATTTTTTTTTTAGAGAGAAAGGAAACAACTGTGAATTTGTGCAGAAATTTAAAAAAAAAAACATTATTCTACATAGCTACAGAAATCTTGAGAAAGAAAAAAATCTGGAGGCATTATGCTTCTTGATTTCAAACTTTACTAACAATCTATACTAATAAATAAGTTATGGTATTAGCATATCAATAGACCAATGAAACAGATTAGATAGTCAGGAAACAATGCATGTTTACACATTCAACTAACTAGATGGTTAACCTGAAATCTAAAAACAGGAAACATTTTTGCTTTTTATGTATACATAGAACATCCTAAACAACTGACCTTCTGAAAGGCCAGAAAGAAGAAAAATTTAGGATTAACTGACAAATTTCTAAAGACATAAGACCTACAGAAATTCAATCATGTGGATATAGAAAACATAAACAAACCAGTATCAACCAATGAGATTAAAGCAGCAATTAAAAGTCTTCCAACACAGAAAAGTTGAAGACTAGATTGTTTCTCTGACAAGTTCTACCAGACCTTTAAAGAAAAACTAATGCCAATCTTCCTCAAATTATTCCATGAAAAGAAAGGGAAGGAATACTGCCAAATTAATTTTATTAACCTGATATGAAAACCAGACACAGATATATCAAGGAAAGAAAACTTTAAATCAATATTTCTAATAAACATAGATGGAAACATCTTTTTTTATGACATAATAACATGATGTAATATGAACATTGAAAAACAATTGTATTTGTAATAGCAATGAACCTATTGATATTAAAATTAAAAATAAAACATCATGTACATCCCCTCTAAAATAAAATGCTTAGGTATAATTCTAACAAAACATCCACAGGATTTGTATTCTTTTTTTTCTATTTTTTTAATTTAGAAATAACAGCGGAATGCGGGCACAATTGTTCATATCTCTGGTGGTATACAAAGTATATTCATACCAATTCATGTCTTCATACATGTACTTTGGATAATGATGTCCATCACATTCCACCATCATTTCTAATCCCATGACCCCTCCCTTCCCTTCCCACCCATCTGACATATCTAGAATTCACCAATTCCTCCCTTGTTCCCCCTGCCCACCTCACTATGCATCAGCCTCCTTATAGCAGAGAAAACATTCAGCATTTGTTTTTCTGGGATTGGTTAACTTCACTTAGCATTATCTTCTCCAGCTCTAACCATTTACCTTCAACTGCCGTGATTTTATTCTCTTTTATTGCTAAGTAATATTCCATTGTGTATCTATGCCACATTTTTCTTAATCCCACCTACTGAAGGGCATCTATGTTATTTCCACAGTTTATCTATTGTGAACTGTGCTGCTATAAACATTGATGTGGCTGTGATCCTGTAGTATGCTGTTTTTAAGTCCTTTGGGTATAGTCCGAAGAAAGGGAGATCTGGGTCAAATGGTGGTTCCATTCCCAATTTTCCAAGGAATCTCCGAACTGTTTTCCATATTGGCTGTACCAGTTTGTAGACTCACCAGCAGTGTACAAGTATACCTTTTTTTTTTTTACCATATCCTCATCAACAATTATTGTTGTTTGTCTTCATAATATCTGCCATTCTGACTGGAGTGAGATGAAATCTTAGACTAGTTTTGATTTGCATTTCTCTAATTGCTAGAAATGATGAGCATTTTTCATATACCTGTTGATTGATTGTATATCCTCTTCCAAGAAGTGTCTGTTTAGGTCCTTGGCCCATTTATTGATTGGGTTATTTGTTTTTTGGTGTTTATCCCAGTGCCTTCAACAGATCAATTAATGAATAAAATGTGTATATAAATAATAAAGATTTACTCAGTCATAAAGAAAGAAGAAATCAAATCATGGCATTTCCTGATAAATGACTAGAACTGGAATATATCATGCAAAGTGAAATAAGCTAGACTCAGAAAATCAAGGGTTGAATGCTTCCTCTCATATATAGAAGTTAGAGAAATATTAGAAGAAAAAAATGATTGTCAGATTGCATGAAAGTAGAAAGATGGACAGCAGAATACAGGAAGAGAATGGTGGCTGGGAAGATAGAAGAGAAGGAGAGGAACTGTGGAATACAATTGACCAAACTTTGTTATATACATATATTAATTTACCACAGTAAATTTCAATTTTATGTATATCTAAAAAAACAACAACTTTAAAAAAATTAAATAAATACAGGGAAAACGAGAAGAGTAGAGGTAGGAGAATGGGGAAAGGGAGGAGGGAAGAAATAGAAAAATAGTGGGGACTGAAATGGAGCTATTATGTTGCATGCATATAATTATGTAAACCCCAAATGTTACATACAACAAAAATGTGCTTATAAAACATTTTTAAAATAAAAAAATCACAAATGACCCCTCTGAGAAACTATGTGCAAATAAAAATTTAAATCTAATAAAATTGATATTTTCTGAAAACATAACTAAAGTTGAGTGCATTTGACAGAAAATGTCTAAAGAGACAATTTGTCATGCAAGAAAACTAGAAGTTTCATTTATTTCTCTTGCAGAAAAAGAATCAGCCTTGGATGTTTTTATATAGTTATGCTACCACAGATGTAGAGAGAATCTAGAACTAATTATTGCAAATATTCTGTAGAAAACCAAAAGGAGAAATAATTTCAAAATATTTAAAGATAATAGAATATGGAAAATCACTGCAGGCAAATATTTCTTCTGAACAGTGAGAAAAAATATGAAAAATTACCAAGAAGTAAAATCTATGATGTTATTTAAATAAATCAATTTTATCTAAGTGTTATAAATGCAAAAGTAAGTTAATATAAGAAAATATATTAATATAATTCAGTGAATTAAAAAAATAAGACAATAGTATACTTTTCTATGGAGTATGAAGAAATGCATTTCATAGGAAATTTTCATGTTTGAAACACTAAATAAAAAGAGTAATTTATATATGCTTCATTAACATAAAATGTGTATATCAGTACTAAAGAAACTATTTTACTTAGTGGAAAAACCTTGAAAAAACTAAAATAAAATTATGTATGACACTTGAGTATTCATTATTTTCAATTTTCTTTCATACTGTCTTAGAAATATTATTCAAAGTATCTAATTGCAGATATTTTGATTGGTTAACGTGGAGAAATAAAATTTAATATTAAAATAACTATAAACTGGAATGATCACTGGATATAAAATGTAAAGTAATCAATGGTCTTCAAATGCAAAGTCAATAACAATACAATAAAGCTCTAGAACAGAAAGATTTTAATAAAAAATGCAGAAGTTTAAATCCTAACAAGAAACGTGAAGCAAAACACTCCTTGAAAAAGACTTGAACAAATGGAATTATACATGTAGGCCCTGGAGAGGAAAACCTGACACCATAACAATGTCAATTCTCCCTAAGTCAATTTATAACATTATTCTAATGCCCCTTGGTTTTCCTAGAGCTTAAAACATTGATTATGAATCCTAAGTGAAAAAATAAGCCAGGAAGACTCCAAGAAGGCAGTAAAGAGATGTTCTGCACTTATCTCTGCCACATAGAAGAACTAGGGCAACAATAAAAGGTATTCATTTCAAGGAGAGTTACTAAAAGAGAACTGTGGAAATAAATAAGATACTGACAGAAGCCCTAAGCCACACCAAGAGTCAGAAAGGCAACCTAAAGAGAGGAAGAAAGCACACTGGTACTTGAAGCACAGATCTCAGCCAGTAAAAGGTAAGTGGGAAATACCTGCTACACTCGTCAGGGCAGGAATTTGTCGGTCCTAGCTACAGAGAATTGTACCATCATCTCACGGTTTAAATGCACTTTGGTGAATGAACTTGGATCTAAGTGACTGCTTTGCTTCAAAGAAGAAACATACATTGACCCTTCACCCCCCAAATCCAAGCTATGACCATTACAAGACTCACTGCTAGACTCCATCACATCTTGGTGTTCAGAAGCTGCTCCATGATGCTTCCACAGCCCTGGGCTTATATGCACCTGAGAAGGTGGTGAACAGGTAGTTCCCGTAGTATTCTGTTTCTTAGCTTCAGTAGCTAAAAGAGCCACAAGTCTCAGTACCACCCATAACATAGAATGTAGAGAAGGTCTCAGGCACAGTCATGGCCTTAGGATGACAACTATTTGTGCCCAAATTCCCAGCATCACTCTATTTTATCCCTTTGAATCTGGGTAAGGTCCCACTATGGATTCACAACACCAGAACTGTGGCTACTAGTTCCACAAACTCTGTATCATAGACAGTCTGTGGCTCATCCATTGCATTTGGCCTTGACACCACAACTACTGACACCACAGTAGTGTCCCAGAGTCACTCACTTGTCACATGGGAACTGGGGAACATTCTATCCATGTCCTCTAGCTTAGGATCATTGCTATAAGTGACAGAAGCCTCCTCATCACTTGTTCACTCCTTGGGACCTGGCGATGCTTTCCTTTGCATCCTACAACTTTAACACTACAGTTGCCAGTGTTATGATGCAATAATCCATCTGCACTACTACCTTGAGAATTAAGAAAGAGCCCATCAATGTTCTACGGTTAAGGACCACGGTTACCAGCTCCATATGCTTAACATCCATACATTTATATTGAGGGACCTGTGGAAGGTGTCCTTCATGTTCTATGTCTGTTTCATAGCTGTTGGTAACACAATCCTCAGTGTCTGTCATCCAAGATCACCTTATAGGATGATGTCTTACACTTCACCCTGCAGCACCAGAACTCCAGTGCCATGAGCATATGGTGGGGCCAGAGGTTGTGCATCTCTGGAAACTCATAACCACTCACAATCATACAACAATCCTCAGGAACAAGTGAAGATTGGTCTACTAAGGCAGAAGAATAAATAATGCAAAAACTACATTTTCAAGCTCATCTATAATCTAAGCTCAACTGACACCTTATATCCTACCTAAATTTATTTATGTTTTCCTTCAGAAGATATCCTATAAAATAGGAGGAGGTGAGTGCTACACCAGATGCTCATACATCAAACAGGGACACAAGAAACAGGAGAAAGCAAAGAGAAACAGAATAATTATCCAGAAATACAACCCAATTTTAATAAAATCTATGAAACGTCTGAAAAAATAATTCAAAATTACAACCTTATAGAAACTCAGGGAAATGCAAGTATATAGGTAGATAATATAATGAAATGAGAAAAAAATACATGATGTAAGGAATGAATTTATCAAAGAGGTAGAAATCATTTAAAAAAAAAAGAATCACTCAGAAATCTTGGCTATGAAAACTTCAATCAATGAAATAAAAAATGTAACTGATACCTTCCAAAACGGATTAGACCAAGTAGAAGAAATAATCTCTGAACTTTAAGATAGGTATTTTGATAAAACTAAGCCAGATTTCAAAAAAGGAAAAATCAAAAAGAGAAAAAACAAAAAGAAAAAGAATTAAAAACATATTTAATAAAATAATAGCTGAAAACCTTCCAAGTCTTCAAAGAAATATGGATATACACATTTAAGAATCTCAAAGGATCTTAACTAAGATTCAACCAAAAGACATTCTCTAAGGCATATTCTTGTTAAAATGTCAAATGTACAAGACAAGGAGAGAATTCTAAAAATAGCAAGAGTATCAAACCACATACAAGGGACCTTTCATTAGGCCAATGTCAGATTTCTCAGTAGAAAATGTGCATAGTAGAAGAGAATGAAATGATGCACTTTCAGTACTGAATGAAAAGAAGGGTAGAAAAATAAATAAATAAACCCTGCAAAACAAAAATTCTATATGCAGCAAAACTTCAGAAACAAAGAATTGAGTCTTTCCCAAACAAGCAGAAACTGAAGAACTCCAACACCACTAGATTAGCCTTGTAAGAGAGCTTAAGAAAGTCCTACACTAGAAAAGAAAAAGAAAGACAATTCCTATCATCATGAAAAACATGGATGTATGAAACTCACTCACAGAAGAGACATATAAGAGATAAAAGAAGAGATCAAAGCTTATCACAGCAGAAAACTACCAAACCACAAAGGCAAACCTTAAGATAAATGGAAAAGAAGAAAATACATAGAATGCAATCATTAAATAATTAACAGAATTCAGGAAGAAATCTATCCTATCCATAATAACCTTGAATATATACACACTAAATTTACCAATCAAAATATAAAGATTGGCTGGGTACAGTGATGTACATCTAAAAATCCGTGTCTTGGAATGCTGACACAGGAAGATTGCAAGTTCAAGGCCAGCCCCTGGGTTCAATTCCCAGTTTAAAAAAAAATATTGGCAAAAGGGATTTAAAAAATTACCCACTATATATCTTCCACAAGGACCTCACTTTACAAATAATAATACACACAGATTGAAAGTGAACATTTGAAAAATAAATATATAATCATAACAGAAACCAAAAGTGAGAAGTATCAGAAAGAAGACATCTCAAAAAAGTAAAAAGAGAAGAAATGTCATTATATACTAATAAAAGGATACATTTAAATTAGAAAATGCAATAATTATAAGTGTCAATGCAACTAACTCTGGAAATTAACAGATTTCATCTAAAGGAAGAAGGGAACTCCACTATAATAACTGGGTACTTCAGCACCTTATTTTCACCACCCAGACAGAAATCTTTAAGTTGAACCATAGTATAGAACAAACTGACTTGACAGACATCTTTAGACTATCTCATCCAGGAGCACCAGAACCTACCTTGTTCTGTAAACAGAAAATTTTCTAGGATTAATCATATGCTAGATCACAAAGAGAGTCTCAATTAAATTTTACAAAATAAAATCTTATTATGCATTTCTCAAACCACAACAAAATAAAACTATAAATAAACAAGAACAATAAAAATATGCAAATACATGGAATTGAACAAAATATTCTTAGATGTAAAATTTGTAAAAAAAATTAAAGGGAAATTATAAAATAATTCTCAAATAAAAAAGAAAATATAGTATATCAAAATCTGTGTCACCCAGCAAATACAGTATTAATAGAAATATTTAGAGCAACTAATATTTGCATCAAAACAAAAAAAATAAAGTGACAGAGATTTCAAATAAGTAACTCAGCAATATACCTAAAGGCTATAAAAGCAAGAAAAAAAATAAAGTATAAAGATATAAATAATAACATCCAATGATAAATAAATAAAATCAAATTTAAAACAAAAAATCACTGGAATAGAGTTGAATTTTGAAAAGAAAATATTAATCAACATTTAGCTAGAATCATCAAAAAGAAAGAAAGAAAAAGGAATTGATATAAATAAAAACAAAGACAAAAAGGAGAAATAACTGAACCCACAGAAATGTAAAGATCATAAGAAACTTCTGTAGACAATTATATATTAACATATTGGAGATTCTAAAAGAAATGGATAAACTTGTAAACATTTATATTCTATAAAGATTGAATCAATAAGTAGAAAATATAAAAAGAAAAATAAAGGGTAATAAAATTGATGTTGAAATGAAAAGTCTTCCTTTAATAAAAAAGCCCAGGAGGACCTATCGCTTTACAGATACATTTTATAAAAATTTAAAGAAGAAGAAATTCCATTTTTTTTTAATTATTGCAAAAAGCTGAGGGGGCAAAAATAAGTTCTACACTTGTTCCCTTGAGACTAGTAGTACCCAAATTTGAAACTATATAAAAACATAACAAAAATAAAAGCTATAATTTAATCTACTCTAATATAAACATATTAAAAAAACTCAGCAAAATTCTAAGAAGCAAAATCCAACAGCACATCAAACAAGATCATGTTCTGTAATCAAGTGGAATTCATCCCAGGGGTGCAGAGATAGCTTCACATCTGTAAATCAATAAACAGTATATCCCATCATCATAATCAAAAACAAAAATCATATGATATCTTAACAGAGGAAAAAAATCATTTGATAACATTCAACATTTCTTCATGATAAAATCTAAATAAATTAGGAAAAGAAGGTACATACTTTAACCAACAGTCAACAAAATACTAAGCAGGAAAGGCTGAAATTATTTCCCTAAGATCTGGAACAAGATAGTATCTGCTTTCCCTCCTCTTATTCCCTATAATGCAGTAAATCATAGTAGGAACAATCAGGTAAGAAAGAAAGAGCAAGAGGGGGCATCAAATTACAAAGGAAAAAGTTAAATTATCAATATTTGCAGTTGACATGATTTTATACATAAAAAACTAAATATGCTATAAAAATTTCTTAGAATGATACAATCTATATAAAGTGATAGAATACAAAGTTAGCATAAAACATAGCTTCTTTATACACTAACAATTAACATACTGAAGAAGAAATCAATAAAACTATTCCATTACAATAGTCACAAAAATATCAGGCATAAATATATTTAAAGAAGTAAAAGATCTCAACAATAAAAATTATAAAACACTGATGAATGAACTTATAGAGGACACAAAAGTAAATTAAAGATAATTTGAATTTATGTAATGGAAGAATTAGTACTGTTTAAACAAATAGTACTAAAAGCAATCTTTAGATTAAATGTGATCCTAATCAAAATGCCAATTACTTTCATCACAGGTATAGGGGATGAAATCTAAAAAGTCATAGGGAAACACAAAACTTAGAATAGTTGAAGTAATTCTGAATTCCATCAAGATGTACAAATCTTATGTCTCAATGAAAAGGCATTTGAAAAGATCCCGAAACTTAAAAAAAAAATTAAGAAATTAAAATTAGAAATACAAAATAAAAAAATATTAAATCCTAAAAAAAGAACAAAGTGTGGAGTGGGGTTGGGTATATGTTGGTGGGTATATTCAAATATTTTAATTTTGTATTCACTGTAATTGAAATAATGTGAAATTGGTTCTTGTAAAGAACAACAGCCTATGAAACATAAATCTAGAGATAGACCTAAGTGGATGTGAACAGAGTTATGGTAGACATCAAAACCCCACAGTCATCATTCCATGGATATGGCTTTCATTTATTTTGCTTTATTGAGTTAAAGGTAGTTACATGTTTATTTGTTACACAGAGTATTTTTCTATTTAATATTCTTCATAGATCCCTCCTTCTTCCACTATATTTGAATAGAATTTATGGAGATACCATTTTAACTAAATTTTCCAGGTGAGGCATGAGCTATGTTCATCTTTCAAGCAGGCAGTAAAATTTTACATGATCAAAGATAAATGTTGGATCTATCCTTCACTTCTGGTGTATTTACCATAGTCTTTCTTTCCTTACCTCTGCCACAATAGATTTTCATAAAAATTAGTCTTACTATGGTTATTTCTTGTTCATCTTTCTGCCTTCTGTACCAATCCTTGAAATAAAATAAAATCCAGTTAAACTTCTAACCTCATCCAGAGAATCCCTCCTTCATGGACAAGTTTGTTCTGTAACTCAGGGGCTATCAGAATTTATAATAACATTTCTGTAGCTTTTTTAAAAAAATCAACAATAACTATTATAGATTGAAACATCATTGATCATCATTGCTTTTCAGGGATCTAACTTATTTTTCTGTTTTGTGCATTCAAAGATCTCTTAATTTCTTTAAAACATGACTTTATTGTTAGTTGTTTTTACACACAAATTAAAGAGATATTCTAATCTACTTTGATTTGAAAAAAAGCAATTCCTAGTCAAAGATTTTGTTTTAAATAATGCATAAAAGATATTCCTCAGAATAATTTGACTTTCACATTGAAAACAAATTGAAAATGAGGTTTTGCTGAAGTGTGGGCTTCCTGAGGTAATGGCAAAGGGCACTTGGCCACATTTAAATGAGGCAAGGACTTCATCAAGAAGGGCAAAATGTATAAAATAAAGATTCACTGAAAACCTGGTTCTAGTAACCTTAAAAATGTACACCATAACACTTCAGTAGTTTCACAGGTGGAAAAGCCTCAAATGTGTTTACACTATTTGCCATAAGCCAATTTTATCTGCATCAAGCCATATGGTTTGGGAAACTGGGAGTTTCAGAATTCACAGTGAAATTTAACAGTACTGTCTGAAAACAGTTTATACAGAGTTTACAAGCCATTCTAAGACACATCGGGAACCTTTTTTCCCTTTTTTCTCCCTTTTCAAAAACAATGTATATTACCATGCTGATAGTTTAAAAATGCAGATACAAAGTTTTTGTAATTTTCTGAAAATGACTATATCCCTACAATAATCTACACAAAATTTTATTGTCATAAATTGCACCATTGGTGTTTTGTTTTCTGACATATAAAATTGAAAGCCCTTGATATAACATATACTTAATTACTTAAAATATTAATTATATCTTTTATAGTTTCAAACTATTAATTATAACCATCAAAGTAAATATTGTTGGGTAGTCATTCAGAGAAATGCATGGGAAAATTTAGTAAAATATTACATTTCAACTAATCTATCAATTATATTAAACAATTCTCCTCTTGATATCTATGGGGTAACTTAGAGCCAAAAGCTTACATTTTTACCTTTTGTTAGTGTTTTGAGTTATCAAATACACTATAAAATATCATCAGCAATGTTACTTAACACATCACATTAAGATCTAAAGTTTGAATTTATTGCAGGTTTTTAATTTTAATTTTTGGATTATAACTCAAAATAAAGCAATTAGGTAAATGAACACATTGAAGTATAATATGCATATATTCATAAAAATATATCAATTTGAAAAAGGAAAGAACCTTACAAATCATTTCCAAATGTGAAAAAAAAATGACTTGCCTGCATATCCTATGGAAAACATCATCCTTTTCCATAGAATCCCTAAAGTTTATAGTAAAACTTTAAAAGTTGAATTTACACCAAATTGATTAGTTTGGAAACAATCACTCCTATAATTAGGATAGGTCAGGAAAAGTTTCTTTATAAATAGTTTATTAGAAACTACTCTATAAAAACCTAGGGAAATGTCAAGCCAGGTGCAATCTTTTAAAACTATTCCTGTATAAATCAATTAAGGTGCTTTATTTTGACATCTAGTGTCAATATTTACCAAACTTAGATAGACAAGTCCATCCCAGCATCCTGCATTTGCAAATAACTTTACTCATTAATGTTTAATTAAGACAGAGAAAAACTGTCCTTGATATTTTGCTGCAATTAGTGCTCTCTATACCCCACTGACTTCTCATGATGAATTACTTTTCAAATGAAAAGTGAAGTGGTTAAAACTGGAGACACTCAATCTACTACGAATTGCCCATACCACATTTTAAAGAGAAAACCAAATAACACTACCCATGGTGAAAATGCAATGCAAGTTATTTGCTATTGTCAATTGCAACAGTGAAGTTTCTTTTTTATTATGATTCTGAAGTGATATGATATGAAAATCTCAATTTATTTCAGTTAAATTATAAAGTCAAATAATTAATTCTAAAACTTTCAGGGGTTTAATTCAATATCTTTAATTTAAGGTATTCCACAAACTCTAATTTTGAAGCTCACAAATGATGTCCAAATCATTTTGCTGGTAATTTTTCAACTTTTCCTAAAACAATCCATAATCTCTTATGCCCCGATACCACCCACAACAACAACAACAGAAAACTGAATAAACAAAAACTTAAAATCTGAAAGATTCGTTGACTTATGCATTGTTACACAATCACAAAATATAGATCTAAAAATAAAATATAGTTGGAACATTCTTGAAATAGCATGTTGTTACCATGTTATGCCTAACATTGACAAATCAACTATAGAGTTCATACTAATAGTAGATAACTATTTTCTAATTTCTTTAATATTCACTTTTTTCATTATTCCCTCAAGTTTATAATTTGTCCAGACAGATATATATTAAGTACTTAGAGTTTACAATTAATAGCCTCAGAACTAGGCTAACCAAGAGCTGTGTTATACTTGTTCTCTATGGAATTAGTTGCCAATATGAAAAAAATGGTGAAGTTTCACATATAAGTCTAGATTTCCAAAGTCTTTGTAGATACAAGTGGAAGATCTGGCCAGTACAGGTATACAGCACAGATGACTGTCATCCTCAAGAGCCCAGAAGAAGTGAGCCACTTTCAGCAGTGTCCATATTGCTCTTGACAGTCCCTTCCATTCCCTATAACTTCCCATCATCAGGGCTTTGTGTGTTTCATGTAAGTTCATGGGCAGCTTCAGTCTGTAACACCTGCCTATCACTCATTATTTTAACTGCCTACTTCTTCAAGGTCTTTACACTAGCAATTCTTGACATGATTGTTCAGAGGCAAACTACATGAAACATGGTAATAAACACACACACATACACACACGCACGCACACACACACAATTTTGATATTATGTAGTATGGAGCTTACTTATAATTGGTTTAACATTCTTTGGACATAAACTGTTGTCGCATTGTATGACCACTAAAACTAATATCTATAATATGTAATTTAATGAAGTTTAATGGATAAGTGATTTTAAAATCATGAGACTAATGAATGAGTATGTACTACCTGTGTGCAAAACTGTAAAAGAATTCTTTGATCTTAGTCCATTGGAAAAAAGTACAAATAAATAACTCATTGGTTAGTTCTGAAGAAAATACTGATGTTATGGGACAAGAAAAATCTATGGTGGGCTGGGGATGTGGCTCAAGCGGTAGAGCGCTTGCCTGGCATGTGTGCCGCCTGGGTTCGATCCTCAGGACCACGTATAAACAAAGATGTTGTGTCAGCCTAAAACTAAAAAATAAATATTAAAATACTCTCTCTCTCTATCTCAAAAAAAAAGAAAAGAAAAGAAAAAAAATCTGTGGTAAGGGTACAGAGTAGAGAGCCAAGTTGAGTGGTCTGTGTAACCCAGAGGCACTATCAGACAAGATTCAGGTAAGGGTGGGTGATATGTCAGCCTTGATAACTTATAGACTAGATTAAGTTGAGGTTTAAAAACTGTTCAAGTACAGACTAGAAAAGCGTAGAATCTGGAATTTGATTTTAATTGCTTAATTTTATGAAATATGAGCTTCTGTGTTGAGTTGTCTAACATGATAAGGATATACAAAACTTTCTAATAATCTTCCATTCTCACTAAATGTACTGTTATGTTTGGAAAATAGTTTCCTATGCCCTCCTCACATAGGACATTTCTTGCTCTCTCTCTTTAAGGAGAAAAAAAAATTCACTTAAATTCTGACAATTGATAGACTTGGGTTTAAACATCAACATGACCTGAAATGTCCATGATAGAATAAACCAATGGAAAATTAAGAAAATCCACACTGGAGAAACATGAATAGACCCTTAATATTGGCCTCACTATTGGGTGCCACTTATGATAACAATTCCAAGACCTTGAGCTCTCAGCAGGTTTACTGATGGAGAACTCTTATCAGAGCCCCTGCTGTTAGTTCTGACAGATTTACCACACATGGTTGCACATGGCTACACTTGTACCCACTCAAGTGTTTAAGAAGTGTCTAGTGCTGAGCCACTGAGAATTTCCCTCAGTAATGTTTTAATTGCAATGCTACCTCTAACCAAAGAGGTTAAGTTGGATATGAAAAGTTGCCTTTGTTGTTATTTTCACTTTTTTCAATGCAAAGAAACAAATTATCTGAAGGTATAGATTTCTGATGCTGTCTTATTACATATGTACCTTCTTTGAATTGTTGAGATATATACTTTTTTGTATAAAAGAGATATGCACGTATATTTCTTAAAGATTATATCATGCAGTGTAATAAATATTCATGTGCATTTCTATGTACTTAAGAACCCAAAACAAAATATTTGAGCAAGATGGTCAGGTCTTGAAAATATGCAATGTTACTACAGGAAATAACCATGAATCTTCAGAAGGAGTCTCATCTCAATTCAGGAGACAGAATTTTATAACATTGTATGTATTTCCTCCTTCTGAAGTTAGATCATTGATACATTGGAATAACAATGTGCCTAGTGCATTCTTCATGACATGGTTCATTACTGAGAGAAAAAATAGCACTTTCAATAAAATAAAAAAAAAAGAAAAACATGGATTTTTACATAAAATAAATCCAAATTTAAATCTTAGCTAGATATTTCATATTTCTAAACTATTGGAATAATGTCATTCACCTTTCTGATATTTTGTGAAGACTACTCAAAATAATGTGTAACCTTCTTATTTCAGTGACAGACACTCAATATCACCACAAGGACCAGTATTAGATATAAATGTTTCTTATGCATTAAGTATATAAAAATGTAAAATATATAACATGTCCATTTAAATGTTTTAAGTATAGTCAGAATTATAGGATTATTTGTATGTATTTCATAAAAATATATATATATATATATATATATATATATATATATATATATTTAAATAATAGTAAAATCCTTTCTAAAATGATAGTATAATATTGTACTTTACAATCCTATAATATTCATGTACACATATGTGTGTATAAAAAACAAAATTGTAGAATAAATTGCGTAGCTTATTCACAATCTAAAGAATTCTGTTATGAGTATTTTTCAAGACAAGATATCTATACTTCCTAAATTAAATCTGTAAAGCCAATAATTAATCTAACTCTGAACAAAGCAGAACAAAACAATTATAAAGTAAGAATAAAATTTTCAGCATTTAAAAAACAATTTGGATTATTGGTTATAATGTAGCATTATCGATGGATGCTATGAGTACAATGAGCATCTAAATATGTTTAATAATTGTCACTCTATTTTACAGATCACAGTATTTAGAACTGCGGCAATACTACTTAATCAATACTACTGAGATTAGAGAAATACAAGAAATACAAATATCCAAGATGCTAAATGCTCAATATTGAATCATATAAATTTTACCTTTCAAAGAAGTCTAACTTGAATTTAGAACAAAGCCTAGATTAGAAAACAAAAATCTAAGACCTGGCTTTGATATGTGTTCTTTCTATTGTATGATTTCACTATCATGCACTGGTAATTCATTCTTACTTTTAGATAGGTTTTAATATCTTTAATACACCTCAGCTAATTTAAAAAGTCAACTTAAATTTTTCAGTTATTCTGTAACATTCTTTATACTAAATACTAACTGAAGTAGGGCAATCTTAAAATCTGTTTGCTAGGCAGACCCTTGTAATATGAGTGGATTGGCTAAATTGACTCACTAAAATAGAATTCATGTTACCAATTTAAATAAGAGTAACCTTTCCAAGATGACTAAAGGAAAAAGTGACACCTCCTAAATTCCCCAGGTCCTAATAAGGGGGGCTGATGCTGATGTACTTAGTACCCTGGCACTCTCCTGGTGCGTGCATCTCATGGAAGTCAGCTTTGTTCTGCTCTACTTTTAAGTAGAAGAAAACTGGAACCCAAGAGCTCCACGACAGGGGAGGCACTTCCTGCTTGAGTTCTGACTTGCTTATGTGGTTTGTTTGCATTATTTATTTATTTATGGTCAGGATCACAAGTAGAAAGTATTGGCCCTTTGAAGAATGAATGCGGCTGTCATCCTCCATTTCCTATGAGATGTCACAGCTGTGACAAGGAAGGGTTTATAATGGCACAGTTTGGTGCCTTCATAATTTATTCTCTCTGATTTTATGCTCTTTTCGTCTCCTGCTCAACCATCCACTAACAAGCAGTGATATTAGCCAATAAATCAAAGACGTCTGCTTGTCACCACCAGATGCTTGGCCACATCGCCGCCGATTATGAGACGTACAAAAGGACAGTTTCATGTAGGGAGCTCAGCAGAGGTGTTCCAGTGATATTCTGTTTGATAGGAAACCAGCGTGAGGTGAATATAGTAAAATTCAATAACTTTTATGCCTTGTAGCAATGAAGAACTAAGTTGAAATAAAACTGGAAGTAAATTAGGACCTCACCTTTATGACTATTCTTTTTATGATCCTAAATCTCTTCCTTTATTACTTCAGCACAGATGAGAGGAAGAAGAAATATTTTAATATACTCAAGTTTATTTTTCTGGGTCTGAGAATTTATCTCCCTTTTCTAAAAACAACAAATAAGACATTTACATTAGTCTATTAAATGAATCTAGTAAAGCATCCATTATTTCTAAGGAAATGCAATAATAGTACAGTAATGTTTGTATGAATTGTAGTGAATGTATAAGAAGAATATAATTGCATTTTTCCTTTACTATTAAGAGCTATTGTCAACTCATTAAAACCATCCATTAGATATTAATTGCTTGCAATCTCCTTTGTCTCCTTATTCAAACTACTGATCTTCCACAATGTAGATATACTCCACCTAAGGTATATAAAAAAGAAGAGTTTCAGCAGACTGAATTTATAGAACACAAATGAATGCACACAATGTTTTCTAAAATGCTTCTCAATGCAGTATTAGATATTTAAAAAAAAAACAAGAATTTTTTTTTTATTTTTCCTTTAAGTGAACAGAAATAAAGAAGAGAGGTTTGCTGCTTTTATTTTATCAAAGATGTTTATGACATTTTCCTCATCTGAGAAGTTAAGAATATACATATATCAAATATGTAGCTAGATTGTTAATTTGACATTTTAGCTATACTAACAAAATGCTATAGAATAATACAATAGCTCTTAAACTACAAATCAAATTTTATTGTAAGGGATAAAAAGGCATATATAATTATGCTTCATATTTAATTAACAGGACCACTGTTTATCTTGTGACTACATAAATTGCCCTTGCTTTTTTATGTTTTCTTTTGACTTTTAGTGGTTGTAAAGAATGCTGTTAGATGATTCAGAAAATGAATACTCCACAGTGCCTCAATCAAATATCAATTCTCAGAGACTAGTAGAAAAAAAATCATTTTTCTTCTTGTTTTCAGCCAATTTTTCATCTTATTTTCATATCATAGATGTTTCTAAATTATGCGTTTTGACTATTACATCATTTATTCTTTCTCAGTGAAAGAACTTTAATGTTCCAAAGTGTGCATCATTGACACAATAACTTTTTACATTAAAATCTTTATTTGCATAATATGATTTGGATATAGAATGTCCTAAGTTGACATGTGTTGGAAGCATGGATCGAATGCAGCAAGATTCAGAGGTGGGTCTTTTAGGAAAAGATTGGATCAGGGGGGTTCTAAGTTCATCAGTGGTTTGATCCATTGATGGGTTAATTCAATGAAGGCTAAAGAGACCCTGAGGAGATGAGATCATTTGGAGGAACTGGGTCATTGCAGGCATGCCCTGGAAGGGTTTTTTTTCTCTTTCTCTTCCCTCCCCTACCATACCCCCTTTCTCTTTCTCTCTCTCTCTCTCTCTCTCTCTCTCTCTCTCTCTCTCTCTCTCTCTTCCCTCTTTCTGCTTTAGACACTTATGAGCTGAATAGCTTTCCTCTTCCATGCCCTTCCCTTCTGTTAAGATGTCTCAGTTCCAAAGGGATGGAGTTGGCTGACAATGACCTTAGACTTCTGAAACCATGAATCAAAGTAAACCTTTCTTCCTCTAACTTCTTCTTGTCCAGTATTTTAGTAACAGTACCTGAAAAAATAACACATTGTATATATTCAAGCAGTATGCATGTAAATTGCAATTGCACTCAATTTAGATTGTGATGTTTTAACATTGTTGTTACTCTGTTGTTGGTAGTATTGTGTTATAATTTGTATTATACCTTTTTACTCTGCTATTTCATGATGGCTCAATTTTTCTTCAGCCTAATATATGTTGAAAGCTGTCATATATCTAAAAAGCTTAGAGACTATAATTCAGCTGGAATCATGTTATTGGAGTCCTTTTATTTCTCTGGCCTACAGAATTATTAGTTATAATTAGGTACTTAACCACCATTTTATATTCTGCAAAGTTTTCGAAACTATCTTCTTATGTCTCACATTACTCTCTAACAAGAGCAAATTTCATTATATTAAACACAAGAAATCAAGGAAGCACACTAAAAATAAACTGAGTAACACATGTAGAAGTAAAATAGAAATCACAGGTTTATTAAGGAGGTGATAAATTACAACAACTATAGTTTGGCTTCTGCATGACTACCACAAAGAAAAGTCTTCCTGCTTTCAACTCAAGAAGGGTATCAGTTTGTATTGCCCTACAGTAAAATGATAAGGATGACTTGAAAAAATGAAGAAGAAGAACTGTGAGAACACAGAAAATGAGAAGCAGATTAAGGATTTTGGTAGTATTTATTTTTGATGAGACACAATTAACACTAAGTTTACCAGCTAAGGAAACCTATGAGTTTAAGTGGATTTGATTGGGTTACTCAAAATCAATGAAAATCAGCATATGTGAAGTTGTTTACACTTTTTTAATGAAATATTTACAACTTGGTAGAGCCAGCGCAATTTGGAAAGAATGTGTCACAAAGCTTGCAGTAGCTGTACAAAGTATTGGTCTTATCTCCCCATTATATCATTCCTTGGCTTAGTAACATGTTTTATTTGTGGGTTCCATGATACTCGATTGGGTGAAATAAAATGCAGTCATCTGGTACCTGTCATCTTGAATGCACACTCAGAGATAAAATATAGGAAACGGTTTCTCACCAATATCATCATGAGTAAGAGTTTTGATTTACTCTGTGGCACTTGTGAAATAACTAGACTCACACACACATGCAAACACAAACACACACATAATGTATATGACATCATTGTGAAATAAAAATATGTGTGTGTATATATAGATAGATATACTAGTGATCTCTCTCTCTCTCTATATATATATATAGTTCTCTCTATATACATATATATATGAATTTGCATATACACACACACACACATCCTATGTGTGTGTGTGTGTGTGTGTGTGTGTGTGTATCATTGCCATTTTCACTTTATCCCTGGGCAGATCTATGAAACCCACACTAAGATCAACACTCTACATCATGTAAACGATGTCTGATTTTTCCCATTGGCAGGAGGGGTTGATCTATACTCTCCTAAGTCCAAGTCCAGGTGTCAGCCAGAGAAATAATGAGGTAAATTTGATCTCAAGCAATATCCAACACAAACAAGTTACTTTACCAGATGATAGGGGAGAGTTGTAAATGTCTCTTACAAGCAATAAAAAAATATTATTTTTTTCTTCCATAGCTTTCAAACCCTATCAACAATAATGCATTCTAGGAATGTTTCCATCTATTGCTGAACAGGAATTCCTGATCAGGAATTTCCTCATGACTTTCTCTTTATAGTTTAATCCAAATACAGTTAACTGACTTGTTTTTACTCATAAATCAACATCACAAATATGCCCTTATCTGAATTCTGGAATTTTCATACTATGACAAAATCAAAAACACTGTAAAATTTTTCTTCACCTTTCCCCTTACTATACCCTATTCCTTCTGAATGCAGGTAACACTATTTGTATGATGTATTTGCCATCTATCATATTTTGTGCATCATTCTGATTATTGTTGATATCTAGATGAAGTATTTTTAAGGTTTCACATCTTCATTTTCTTTATTTGTACAATGTGACTAAGAGCATATACTTAAAATGTTGAGGTGTGGATTAATGATGTAATACTAAACTTTATTGTAAAGTGCTAAACAAGGACTGGATGCCCAGCAAGATACCAATGGATAAATATACATTGGTGTTATGATGGGAGACACATTTTCTCCTAGAGCATGCAAATTTATTGAAAATAGTAAACAAATAATATACCTATTAATATAAATTAGAAGGTATATTTAAGAATATATTAAAAATATTTAAATCTTTGTTTATGTCAGTTTGAGATCCTCTGTTTTTTATATATCTTGTAATCCAATAATAACAGCTACACACTAAACAAATTTACATATTCATGTAAGCTCTATTGAAAAGTATAGTTGTAGAAAGTATCATTTACCATACTGTCATGATTCAATTTAAAATACACTAATAATTACGCTGAAAAGTTTTATGTTACACAATTCATCAAGTGATTAAATAAAGCAAATATGACAAATATAACTGCCATATCCTTTGATTAACATCAAACACTTAAATTATAAAATTTGAATTTACTTGATAGAGAAAAATATAAAACTGTTATTAGAGAAAAACAATACTAAAAGTATCTAAATTATATCTGAGTGCAATAAATTATCTCTGAGCAATACCTTAAATGGAAATCTATTAATTTTATTCACTCATTTATTCACTTAGTGCTCATTCATTCATTTGTGTGTCATCAATGTGTTCCTAGCACTTATATGAATACAAAATACTATTTTGTGTTTGAATGAATGCTGAATGACAACTTTTTTAATCTTTGTAGTGATGAGACCACAGTAAGTAATCTCTCAATTCCATAATTTGAAAATATTAGGACAGTAAAATATTTAAAATATACCCTCAATGATGTACATGTAATAAAAACAGAAATCCTTTTCTGCTCCTGTACTGACTCTCAAGAAACATACATTTAATTTCACAAGGAATTTTATGAGTTTGATTCTCTAGTGAGACAGACAGAGGCAGAACTAAGTTTAATGCTTGGATTAATACAATTTTCAGCTCTAGAGAAAAAGGGGTCATAATCATCATGGTTGCCATTAAAATACTCAGTTATGTACTATTCATTCCTGAGTGCAAAATCCTTTCCAGGTGGTTTACATAAGTAAGCTCATTAATCCTCACAGCAAGCTTCTAATTTGGAGGACCAACTTTGAATTTTAAAGTGTGGGTGCAGCATGAGAAATCACTTGTACAATACTACACACTGTTGGTGACAATCAGGATTCTAAACCAAATCAGTTTGAAAGATCATGTTCATTCTATTTGTCAATCTCTAATATTGATCACAGATGAGCTTGTAATACTAAAACCTTGCTTTGCATTTTGTGGTATGGATCTCTATGATTCTCTGAAAATAAGTTTCGATATTTCCATTCCAGAATACAAACTCAGAGAAGACTCTGAACACATTTGTAAACCTGTTCTGCAGTTTGACCTGCGTGAAAAGAAAATTTCTTCATTAAGAAATATTAGAAAAATAGAAATATTAGAATGAAAAGTTACAATAGGGAGAAGAAACTCTTTGTTTGAACTAAATTTCATATTCAATCATCTCTTTTTAAAAATAACCTCATGTACTTCCAACTTTATTAAGTGTTTAATATTTCAGTACACAGAGTTATAAAAACAGTCTATATCTTCCTCCCCAAACCAAGTAGGTCATGTTTGTTAAGATATGGTGTTAGATTTAGAGTGTGATCCCATTCCATTAATTCTTTCTTCCTTTGCAACCTTTCATAAGCTTTGAAAACATGTATAAGAAAATGTGTTTTTTACTCTATAAAACTAAATCTCATCATTTGTCCTGTTCTCTGAAGATTCAATCAGCAGAACCTTCTCTATACTGGGTTTAAAAATAGAAAGTTGAAGAAAAGAAAGAACTTTCATAGTTCAATTAACCCATAACCCCCATCAAGCTCCCTTTTCCAAATTAGAACTTGAATGATGTGTCCAAACTCTAAGTCAGTTTACAAAGCCACCTGCGTCTCTGATTTCCTCTTCTAGGAGTCTTTGAACCACGTCTTGTTGATCAGATTCTGACAGCTTTTCAATGCTTAGTAATAGAAAACTGTCCATGAGTTTTAAAGGATCACTGGAGCTATTATGGAAAACTTCAGTAGTATAAATTTATTTACTGATTTATTATGCTATCTTAGGTCTTTACATTTTTTTGTTAACGAGATAGTTCTCGTGCAATTTTTGACAATAATATATTCTTGTTAACCAATTTACATACATGTTTACTTTCACAATATATATATTTTTTTCAATTTTTTTTGAAGTTTTTTGTTGTATGTGATATCTATTCTGTAAACGCTCTTCATAATCAATACTTTAACATATTTCAAATTTCTTCTTTTTTTTTTTGTACTCGATTTTGAACCCAGGGGGACTTAACCACTAAGCTGTTTTTATATATATATTTTTTTAAATTTTGACATAGGGTCCCACTACTTTGCTTGGGGCCTTGCTCTATTGCTGAGTCTGGCTTTGAACTAACAATCCTGTCTCAATCTCCTGAGCCACGGGAATTACAGGCATGTGCCACTGCACCCAGCTCTAGTTTCTAAGTACATTTTTCCTCATGTAAATAGTCACCTGAATGACACTTTATTGTCAAGTAAATGTCTAGAATTGTAAGTCAATTTCCTTTCATGTAATACACAATAATGACATTAGTTTCACCTGTATGACAATTAATTATAAATAAAATTACTGAACTATAGATCATATTTTTCCATACAATTTTTGTGAATGTTGTTCAAATATCATAGCAATTTATAGACTTCTCATCTGCCGAATATCACTTGGTTGACATTCTGTGGTAGACAGATACTGAGGTGAATCTCAATGACCTCTGGTTCCTTTTGTTCATACCATGAAAATACTGTCCCCCTTGAACGCAGTTGGGACCTAAGGCTTACTAACAAGTGATGTGCACAAAAGTGGTTACTCTATGTGATGCTAAGTTACATAGAATTCTCTCACCCTTTCTCTCTCCTTCTCCTCCTCCTCCTCATCCCTGTCCTTCTTCGATCTCTCCTTGTCTCCCTCGGTTGCTACTCTAAAGAATCAAGTTGTCTTGAATCCTACACCCAAATGAAAATTTACTCTGCCCACGTTTTTTATTATATATGATGTTTATTCTGTAAAGGCTCTTCATAATCAATAGTTTAACATATTTCTAATTTTTTGGTACTGGATTTTGAACCCAGGTGTATTTAACCACTAAGACCTTGATCCTTGATATATGATATATTATATATATATATATATATATATATATATATATATATATATATATATATATATAGTTGTTGTTAATGAGATTTACATTTAACAAAGGAGCTTAGAGGTGCACCCTTCTCCAGTCACATTTCCAGATAGAACCCTGACCTGGCCAATTCCTTTATTATAGAGGATCCAATTATGATCTGCCTGGACTCCTGATGTAGAGAAATTGTGAGGGTATGGATGTATAACATTTTCATCCACTGTGTTTATAGTGATTTGTAGCACAACATAAAATCATTCTTTTTTTTTTATTTTTACTTTTCCTATTTCCAGGCATTAATACTTTTTCTATTATTACCAACCTTTTGCAGCTAGAGATTTTCAAAGTATTCTGTCTCTCCATTATAATTGAACATCTTAGATCATTACCTGAGAATAAATATTTACCATGTATAAAGATTGTTGAAAGAGTAAAAATTCTCCTATAACTAGTGACAGAAGAGCAGAAATCTGAATATACTATTTGATCTTAGGAATTCAGACTTGAAGACATTGTTTTCTGTACTCTAGAATTTTTGTGCTACCAGAGTTAGAATTTTTATTTTGCAATGCATAGAGCCATTTAGTACAGCTATAGTTTTTCATGGTACCAGTAACAACATGACTAGTATTAAATTTTGGGGGGGCTAAACATCCATCATTGTATTCTATTATAATAACTATTTGTGAGGGAAGGCAGGAAGAGAAGGGCACTTGTTTGAAGTCTCAGGATCTCAACTGGATCTGTATTCATTTGTTTAATTTCTCTAGATTTAATTCTCCCTTTAACATAGCCTTGAACTGAGGTGGGAAATAACTGAAAATAATCTGAAGGCAGTTTCAGAGGTAGTCAGCTCTAAGATGTCAGACTTGATGTGTCCCATTAGGTATAGCTGTAGGATATTAAACAAAATTTTGGGATACAATATCAAGTGAAGATAAGCACTCCTGATTCTTTAAGATAAGAAGGAACCACTGTTCTCCAGGGGACAGCTCAACATTGGGGACTCTGGTAGTATGTCACAAAACAAACTTTTCATCATGACATATTAACAAAAGGAAAAGGGAATTCATATTTACTAAGCTAACGACTCTGTGTCCAGCACTGTGTTGGGCCTTCACATACTAACATGAATACCAGAGCATCACAGGAGACCTTAACAAATACAATTAAAAAGTCAAAGACTTCCATTTTCAGCTGTGATATACAAATATTTGGAAGCCACCAATCTCGTCTTAACACCAAGGAAAAGTTGAACAAATTGAAAATCAATGACATATTTTAATGACTCAACAAAGAACAAATGATCATCCTGAAATCCAGAATGACAGGTGAATTAAGAGTTACAACTAAGATTTGTTTATCAAGATCTACTGAAGCCATAAACTGGAAGAAACAGTGACATGATAAATTTGACAATGTTTTATAGGCTACATACAAAATAGTCTGAAAATGAGATATGCAGGGACCTACAATTTAGGAGAGTTCTCACAAATTCCTGAGTTTTCCACAATGCAACCTCCAGGTTCTCACAATGAAGAGTCAGGAAAGATGACCTGTGACTTGGGTACAAGGAGAGAAAAATAACCATTTAGAAAATATGCTCAGAGCCTCCTATATAACCAGGCTTAATCTTTACTAGGAATATTTTCATACAGTACTGTCTGACCTTGGGGAGGGGAGTTTCCTCCAAACAGCCCCTACTATCCTTTCACCTAAGTGAAGAAAAGAAGCCAAAGAAATACTTGTGAAGGGCACACACAGTCAAATAAATGACAGCAATGCAATCATAAGATTAGAAAATATATTCCCTCCTCTACTCTTCATTACCATGGAAAAGACATTGGATTAGTAGCCTAAAAGACCTGGAAGACATAATGTCTAGGAAAGAGTCCTTAGGGAAGTCTAAAGACAGGAGGAGGAACAAACATAGAATAAAACTAGAGGAATCTGAAGTCTCTGGTGCCCACAACAAATATGGAACCCAGTCAAACTCCCAGCCAAGCTAACTTAAACATTGCAGAAAAGAGGTCTATTTCCTTTAGTTACTATTATCAGATATATTTTATCAGGCTTTCAACAACAAACATGATAAAAAGTTATATTAGAAGAAAGAAAATGTCACCCAGAAATACAAAGCAAGCCTTGGAACTAGACTCAGCTATGACACAAATATTGGAATTATCAGGTGGAAGTCTGAAATAAGGATTATGACTCTATTAAGGACTCTGGTGGAAAAAGATACACAGCATATGAAATTAGATGGGAAATGCAAGAAGGGAGACTACAACAAAATCTAACTCTACTAAAAATCCAGGGAATAACCTTGTGTGAGTAGGCTGGGTAAGTTTGGTGACTTAAGTAATGTGGTATTAATGGAACTTGTATAATTAAGTGCAAAATAATTGGATGAATATTTCTCTCTAGTTGATAATATGTTTCTAGTGGGCTAGGGCTTTGCAATTCTGATATTCTAGAAAGTAATACTAAAGGAACAATTAAGTAAACAGATGCAGGTGGTAGAAGCAAGGTTCTTCCATGCAGTTGAAGATTAGAGATAAGAGAAGAGGCTGAAAGAGTCACATGGTAACAGATTAGAATTGGAACTGTCATTAGGAACTCATACTTGGCTTAATACAAAGTTGGTTCCAAGTAGAAATATTTACAGATATACAGATACACACACACACACACACACACACACACACACACACACACACACACACAAACACACACATACAGAGGTTAATATGTACACTTATACTTTTCTGCCCATTCACTAAGCATGCAAAGATTTAATGACGTTCCACTAGCTACAAGCATTGCCTGAGTCCAAATTTTGATTTCTAATAGCATCATCAATAAAAGCAACAAGGAGTCCTGAAAGAAATGGTTGATTTTACGAGGCAGGAGAAAATATAAACGATTGTCCTTGTGTGGAAAATACCAAAAGGAAGAAGAAAGAAAACCTATGTGAGAGTATGTCATCGGATACAGGAGCCAAATAAAAACTCTCAATGGCCAAAAATGGGTTAATTTATGCAGAAAATTATAACTCAAAGGATGACATAGTAGCAATAAATTCATACTGACATTATTATTATTATAATTAATTATTATTATTTTACAGAAGAATATCAACCATGCATCATGATTGCAAATATTTGGTAAAGGTACTGTCTGGCCAAGAAGTGGAGCACATGTTAAGTGCTGGATGTTCATAGTAACTTTTTTTGAAAGACTACAATATGAAAAAAAATGAAAACAGTAGTGTTATGGTAAAGAAACCTGACAAGGTTTTCAAGATGATTAAGGTCAACACCAACACTTATAAATCACATTGATGACATGAAATCTTAAAGTCAAGGGATGAAAGTGATGCTTTATAGTACACAAGCCAAAACTTATAATGCCAATATAATAATAAAAAAAGTCAGAAAAATCTCAATAAAGGAACAATTTACAAAATACATGATCAATACTCAAAACCATCAAGTTGATCAAAAACAAAAAGGTCTGAGAAAATGTCACAGCCAAGAGAAATATAGAGAGATCATAGGGCAACCTGTACAGGCTCCCAGAAAAGGAAGAGAACAGTAGGCAAAAAATAAGAAAATCTAAATAAATTATGGACTTTAGATAGTATATATTGATACTAGGTCATTAATTACAACTAATGAAGCACATTAAAATAAAATATTTTAATTGGAGGATCTTGTTGAAGAATGTATGAGAACTTCTTTACCATTACCATAAATTTTCTGTAAGTCTAAGACTATTCTTTTAAAATGTTATTTTTTATAAAAAGGTCATATGTTAATTTAAAACTCAGGAAATATATTTGCCTTTTTTTAGGTTATAAGGTAAATGGAGATTTTGTGCAGCAAAATCGTTACGTGATTACTTTCAGTATTCATAAAGGGTAAGTTAAAATCCTTGCTCTAGTTCTTGCAAGATATATTAGCTTCAGTGTCTATACTAGTTATATGTAGTATTCATTTAACAATAACCCCCTACATTTGAATGGTTCAGAGAAGAATTTGCTATTGAAACTTTGAGGGGAAGGCATTTTCTTTTACAAAATGTTAGATTGGTTAATTTTAAGATCCCAAGGAGAAACTGATTGTCTGGATACATGGGGATCTGTAGTCAATGTGTGTGATTGGAAAGCAGCAGGATTCTAGAAATGGAATTTCAGAGCATTCAGCATCAACAGTTTGTTCATCCCAGTTCTGAGAATGGCCAACTAAGAACTAGCATGGCTACTGTATTATCAGGAGAGCTGGATTTATGAAGTACATTAGATGGATGTGAACCATTAAAATCACCCAGTTGACTTCTCTTGTGTTATACTCGGTTCCTCAGGCTAACTTTTGATTACATTCAGCATTTCCATGTATATTTATACAACAAAATTACACTGACGAGAACAATTGGAATATACGTCTCCCTCCCATTGTTCTAAAATAGTCTCATTAAAATGTAAAGATCAGGTGTTTGATTTTTATGAACCTATTCTGAGCTTAGTTGACCTGTTTCATCCTTGAGGTGGATCCACTTACAGTGTTTAAGGACTTCTAAATGATATTCAACCCAAAGCATACACTTCCCTTCAAGCTTTCACCCCATTCTTTAATCCATCAAATTAAGAAGCATTTTTTAATCCATTTAAACATGTAACTAAACTACTTATATTGTAAATATAAACATCAATATTAGTGTTATTAATATCATGGACAAGATAATATCAGTAAGCCAAAATTATAATATCAGTGTTGCTTCATTTATTAAAGGAATATTATGAGATGAATATCCCAATTGACTCAAGGACATAAAATTAAAAAAATGATGAGTAGGAGACTAGGTACGAATATATTAGAATAGGGGAAAGTGGAAAGCTCTTTACTTTGTAAAGAAAAAAATTCTAGACTAATATACATTAGGTTAAGTCTTTGTCCATTAATTTGAGTTTAAATATGAAGATAGATATACAGTGCTCATTGGCATTCAGCTACATGATGATTTTATCTGGGCAGAACATCTATTTCAAAAAGTAAAATTCTCTTTGAACATCATTGAAAACCAAATATTCTGTATATATGCATGTTGGTATATGTGTGTTTATTAAAAGCACTATATGTCAGTTGATCGATTTGAGTTCTCTTTTCTTTTATTAAAAAATGGTAATAAACTAAAGAGGAAAAACAGATGGGAGAACAACATTCATGGGATGACTATCCTAAGCAGTCTGGTGCCATAGTTAAAAGCAAAAGCTTTGTAGCCAGATGTATATAAATTGAAGCCCAGGCTATTCTTAGTAGTTGGTAATCTTGGGCAAAATTTCTAATTTCTTGAGGTTTCTAATTATTTTTTATAAAATACAGAAAATAATAGTGCAATTATGACTTATCTCACCATAAAATTACTTGCTATAATATTTATATTTTTATTTCCTTTTTATTATGGTAATTATAACTATATCGATTATTCTGTGCCATAAACACAATATTTGATTTATGAATTGGTTATGATACTCAAAACAGAGCTCCTTTATCTGTAGAGGAAATGTTCAAGGCACTGAGTAGATGCCTGAAATTTCATATAGTACCAAGTATTTCTTAATCCATTTGAACATGTAATTGAACTATTTATATTGTAAGCATAGACATCAACATTACTGTTATTAATATCAGTGACAGGATAATATCAGTAAGCCAAAATTATAATATCACGGTTGCTTCATTTATTAAAGGAATATTATGAGATGAATGTCCCAATTGACTCAAGGACATAAAAAAATTTATATATAATAAAAATAAAAATAAAATATATATATAATATATATATATATATATATATATATATATATATATATATATATATATATATGATAAAGTTGAATTTATAAATAATGCACAGGAAGAAATTAACAATAATCAATAATAAAATGGAATAATTATAAAAAATATGGTAACAAACATTATGTGGTTTATCTAAAAATATTTTCCTGTACTCTATGCATCCTTCTTCATGTGATGATGTGAGATGATATAATGCCCACCTGATAAGACAAACTGAGATAGATGCTTTAGGTTTCTGATGTAGTCTTTGTCTACTACATAATGGTTAATTGAACAAAAATTAATTTTTGTTCAATTGTGGTACCACAACAGATGATTTCATAAGCATGATAGCTTCTAAGTAATAAAGGAGAGATTTGCATATAGAGTGTGTATACATTAGACAAAGGGAAAATCCACATCCCACGTAAGACAGAGAGAAAAGGAAGGTGATTTTATCATGCTATTAAGAAAAAACATACAATTTAAAACTTATGAAATGTTTATTTCTGGAATTTTCCATGTAATATTTCTGGACCAATAACAAAAAAAAAAGTCAAATAACAAATAAGGAGGAGCTACTATATCAAATAGTGATTCTATTTAGCCAGAAAGTCAACCAATTACTTTCTGAATCCACATAGGAAACCAATCAAGTCCCTGATTTTTATCATTTTTTCCATACAGAAGTCAAAACTGCAATAGAATGATTGTGACATAAAACATGAATGTATGAGTTTTATTTTAGAGACTGTGTCAACTAACTCTTTAATTTCTCTTACATTTTCAGTCTGTCTTGCAGTTTATCTATTGCCATATTACTAAATCTAGCCAATGGCTGGAGAGCAGAAATGACATATATGTAACGTTGGGACTGTAACATTTGACGGTATATATGCTTTGTTTTTCTTTCTTATCCTGTCTTAGAAATATTGATGATTACAGAGTCCACACAAAGACTGGGTTTTCTGTGACAATGACGCTGAGATCCAGCTTAGTGAAAAGGATGTTTCTTTGCAGTCTACACATGGGTGGGAAGAAAAGGAATGGAAAATGGATTAAGCAGAGACAGACTGAAGCTAAGATTCTGGCACTTAATAAACCTTTCTGGCAGATGAAGAGATTTAAATATATATGGAATATTCATTCTTTTCACATTATACCAAAAGAACAGTACTTCAATCTTTAGAAGACACAACCTTCCTTGAAGGGACATATGGGAAGGGTATCACCACATCTACCACCTTCCAGAACCACAGCTAAAAGATGCACAGAGGTTACAGTGGCTTTAGGACTAAGCCACTGAGCTTTCAGGACTTTTGTATTTGTTAAACTGCTTTGATATGCTCCTAATAAAAGTATAACTTATAATGTATTTCCCTTCTGAATGAATTCTAATATGTACTGAGTCATTTTTAAAATCAAGTCAGTTTTATTTGGGTCTATTCTTGCAAGAACACATTAAATAAAATATTGTTAAAGAAAGATAGAAAAGCTGTTAGCATCTGAATTTTATCATAGCTAAAGCTCAAGCTGAGACTTCTCACAAAGATGTATTTTCCCAGGGTAGATCTTTTATTTGGTATGGCAAAAGAAATGACTACTGCTTAACGAAAATCACACTATTATCATACAATAACTAATGGCCATTCACTTTGCCTGTGTAATAGAATTCAGTTTCCAGTTTAAACAATACAGAGCTATAGGATTAAGAACAGTCATGCACATTAAAAATAGCTAAAACAGATATTGGAAGGTAAATCCATTCAAATTGAGTACTGTTAGCAGATCTCCAATTACTGGTAGTTAGATGCTGGCTTTAGTTGTTAACTAAGCAACAGTAGTATGAGATGATTTCAATCTTAAAATGGCCACATAGCCAGAGTGCCCAGTGTGGATAACATTTCCCAAAACAATAAGAAGAAATTTGGGGTGCAGTGACTTTTAAACAATGGCTAAATAAGGTTATGATAAAATAAATCAGAGAAGTGAGATGGCTTAATGGCTTTTTAATGAGCCTAATGTTTTCCATTTTAATGAGCCCTCTTACATCAGCTTTAATCATTTTATGAGAAATGATTGAGAAATGGCTTGCATTAATTCAATTTTCCGTTTGGTCTTCCCACAAGCCATTATGGCACAGGGGCTAATGGGAGTCAACTTGGATAAGTAGGAACTTAGATAAAAGGACAAGTCTCAGCTAAATTTAGCTAGACACTTGATATGTTACCTGGTGATAAGGCTATACTTCCTCATTTTTCAAAGTGAGCATACCAAATGCCTGCATGGTGTTTTAACACTATATGCCACAAGCAAAAATTAATTAGGATAGTTGAAATGATCTATAATTTGTTCTAATGAATTCTACAGAATTGTGTTAAAATATCTACTTTTTTTATTAGTGGTGTATTTGTATTACCAAACTGTGTAATAAATACTTTTGAGAAAAAAAATGGTGCTTACAATCACATTAAGCCTTTGTATTATAGAACACAGGACACAATTTATCTACTATCTATATCAATGGTATGGAAATTCTTTAGCTATATGAAATTATATATGCAGAACACCCTGAATCCTTATGAAAATTCATGAAGAAGTAGTCAGTAAATACAAAAATATAAAATTAAAAATGATGGCAGGCTCTGATCTGTCAATGAGAGTTATTTAAAATGAGCCAAGAATCCACCTCTAATTCAGGTTAAAATATTTATTTAAAAAAAAAAAAGCAACACTGTATGACTCATAGAACTAAAAGGTAAATTCAAGAAGTAAATATCGATAGTGATAATTTACTGTACCTTTTTCAGAAAGGTTAAAAGAAAATATTTTGAATAGTTTTACCAAAAGGAAATTATAATTATTCAAATGTAAATTATTATTTATTTGAACACTACATAATATGTAAATGTATAGGAACATCATAAGGTGTGCCATAAATACATATCATTTTTTGTACATCAGTAAAAAAATTCAAGAACAAGATTGAAATGCATAAGAAAAATTTAAAAAAAAATTACACAGAAAAAATCATACCCAACACCTATTCCATGAGGACATCCCATCCAATAGAAGTCTGGACTCTAAAAATTCTGACTGTTCTGGGCAGCAGTCACTACTGGTAGACCATAGCAACAGAAGTGCCTAGAACCTAGAGGTTGCCACCATCATTACTATCCCAACTGTCAGAATAGATTCTCTGCATTCATATCACTTAATACATTTTTTTTTACATGATATGTGATTACAGTAGGTTCTTTCTGAAGATTTCTTCCTAGGCTAGATAAAAGACAACTGCAAACATAGGCATTTGCAACCTAGTTCATCAGAGGCAGATTCTCCTCCCACACAAATTCATGAGGCAGAAAATACTGCCAGAGACAAGAAAAGAGATGATTTAGAAACTTGGAAAAAATTGATGGATAGACAGATTATAGGATGCAGATAAATAGCAAAAGGTTAATATATAGCAATTTTAAGAGGCAAACTTTCAAAAATCTAAAGAAAAAAAAAACTTTATCAACTGAATTCAAATGGAGTGTACCAGCACCATTATGTAATAGATATCGTGTTTAGCCCTATATGATGAAGCAAATGGAAGGAACGTAGAACTAATACTTTTTAAAATCTATTAAGTGATAATTATTTACTTTATCTTTTCCAAAAGCATTTGTCTTCAATGATTTGACAATTTTGTTGGGAGACAAAATTGCTCTAGTCTTCTAAAAGCAAAGAAAAATTATAATGTAATATCTTCTAAACTCTCATAAAAATAAAAATAGACTGTGTTCAAGGCAGGTGATACATATATATTTGTGGACATGTAAGTAAAAGTTGTTTGGGTACATAATAAAATGCAAGAGACAATAAAGATATTAAAGCTATAATAAAAAATTATTTTAAAGATAATTAAAAATATTTGTTATATGAAAACCTTACCTCCTAAGAACTCTTCACCATGTACATCCCTATCTTCACATATGTGTTAAATGTTTATCCTAGTAGCCAGCTACACATGAAGAATCACAGCAAAGACAAGTAAGAAAAAACAAAACAAACCAATCAAATGAAATAAAAAGCAAAATGAAGGCAATGAAGACAAATAGCAAGGCAAAGAAATTGCAAAGCACCTGAGAAAAGTTGGCAAAATACTGCAATAGATGACTTTCTTTTCCAAATGCAAAATGTTTGAATCAATCAAAAATTAATCAATAAAAGTATTCCCTTCCCATTCTCCTCAACAATAATTCCAAATATTTATTACTCTTTATAGCCCACAGCTTTTTCAATTACAATATAGAATTTGCCCCCTATTTCACATGAAAATTCACCCTAAAATGTTGCATGCTACTACTTTGATCTAGTCTTCTAAAAGTTCCTTTCAATGTTTCAATCCCATCCACTCCTTTTTCGCTTAGGACTCATTATTCTGGCCTCCTGCATTGCCTCCTAAAAACAGTGCCTATAAACAAACTTAACTGCTTGCATTCATTCTCCACTTTCCCATTTCAAACTCTCAGTACCGGTTTTCTCCTCAGTTCTTAAAATTTGACTTCACTGACCACAGGTTTTTGAAAATAGAATCATTAAATCTTCTAATCTGCTCTCAAATACCAAATTCAGTAGCAATTGTTTCATATTTCTCCCATGGGGCTTACTTGACACATCTAGGAAATGTCTATAACACCATCTCTAGTTGCTTAGTAAGCTTGAACTGACATGGGTTTCCTCATTGATATTAGTATGTTTTCATTGCTTTCCTGACTTCTCTTAAGTTCCTTTTCCTGTCTACCACCACTTGACACTGTTTTTATTTGCTGTGATTTCATACTCCATTTGTTGTTCTTATTAAAGACTTACTGAATGATTCTGATTCCATATATAAGTTTTATATTCTCAGCTGCTCCTTTTTCTGAACGTTTTATATTATACTTAATTGCTATTTCACCTCTGTTCCTGATTTTTACAGAGATGATTCAATTCTTCCATGTCACAAACAAAAGTCACCACCTATTTCTACATCCTCCTCCTTCTTCATTCATGTTTGCATTAGTGCCACCAATGAACATACAATCACAAGTCATCTCTCTGCATCCTTTCCACACTGTTTAGTCCACAAGTCCAATAGTGTTGTCTAATAAAAACTTTTTAATATTTTTTTTAGTTGTAGTTTGACACAATACTTTTATTTATTTATTTTTATGTGGTGCTGAGGATTGAACCCAGTGCCTTGCATGTGCTAGTTGAGCACTCCACCACTGAGCCACAACACCAGCCCCTAAATATTTTCAAATCCATCTTTTCCATCCTCACAACCCTGTTATATTCTATTCCCTCATTACTTCTCTCACTGTCATACAAAAAGATTCCAAAAGTTAACAGTGAATAATTTAATTTATAGTTGTCTATCCTACTCTATAGGCAACAGAACATATAAAACATAGTAAATGTAAACAGCAAATTCTTTTTAACTGTGTAAAAATTGTTTACTACAAGTTTAAATTTTATAAAATCTGAATTCGTATTAATGTATTAAAATAAATGAGGCATTTATATTTTAAAACTCTGCTCTTTTAATTAAGAAGCTTTTTAAGGAACATTTTTGAAATTAAGATCTATGAATATTAGTGATCTGAAATAAATTAATATCCATTTTTTAAAAAATGTTAAAAAATTAAATAAACTTGAGAAATAACCAGATAAATGAAATTTCTTTCCTAAAAAACCTAGTAGAAACTTTATTATGCTAACATGTATTAAGACTTCTAAGAGGAATATATTATCTTTATTATTTCATAAGTATATTTCACCAAGGAGTCTCTTTATCATAGTATAGTTATTAACAGAAAAATAACACCTTTTAAAAATTTTAAAAACTGAAGTGTTAATAAAAACAAATTATGCTTACATATAAACAATATGAAATTTTAGGTTGTATAAATCAAAATTAATTTTATATTATTAGGTTCTTCGCTGAAAACAAGTTTCCAGTCTTTTCTAAATATACTGATTTATGAACAGCAAATTAAGACACAGAGTATGGAGAGAAATTGAGTTTGAAATCATTTTGCATGTAAAGTGTGATTCCCTTTGGAATTTATTTAAATCCTTCTGAGATATGCATCCATAATATTGCTAAGAAATACAGGATTAGGCTGGAATAAATTAGCAAGATGATTAATTAAACCAGAAATATTTATCATTATTAAAAAGTGATATCTCAAGGAATCTAAAAACCTATCTTATTGGACTCTTGCTAAATCTAGACTAAATTCAATATACTTTGTATATTAAACTCTAGTTTCTTTGTAAAATACAGGAACAGGAGTTTAAAAAAGTATATGATGTGGTTTAGAAAATGGCATGTGTGGATTTCTGAATTCATGTATAATCTCTCATTTTGTCCTTCATTTACAGAAACAAAATGATCATGTGAAGTCTCCAGGAGTCTTTGAAAGGTGCAGAAAATTACCAGATAAGTGAGTCTGGTTTGCTTGATGTTCCTGTAGATATCATCTGAACCTACACTTCTGAATGTTTCCTATCATTTTGGTAAAGATGGAGAACAGTTCAGGTGACTACATATACATTATTCCTTTACATCCAGATAACTTTTTTTGAAAGATAGAGACCTGTTGATTTTCTTTTGGAATAAATTAGGCCCAAGCTATACATCAAAAACTATAGAATTAGTAATAATGCAATGGTAGGAACATCTCAACTCTTCAAAAAAAATTACATGGGACAAATTCCTTAAATATCAAAATTTTCATGGTAAAAGTGAACTGATGACTTTCATTATAAAAAATTCCAAACATGTGTAATAATAGAAATGGTATAATAAACTCCCAAGTACCCACCTGAAAAAACTTGTGGTAAATTTTATTTCAAGAATGTCTCTGATCCTTTCTGGAATCTGAATTTTCTGGGGTAAATATAACACATTTTATCAATTTGCCTGTAAATATTTTAAGCCCATTTCTAAAGAACAGAATAATTTTATTAATGTAAACAATACATTAAGTGCTTCATATCTGTGAATTCCACATTGATAGGTTCAGAGATACAAGATGGCAACCAATCATGGATGGGAAATATTTAAAAAATAAAAAGTGTCTGTACTAAACTTTTTAAAAATAATTTTTTAGTTGCAGATGGACACAATACCTTTATCTTATTTACTTATTTTTATGTAGTGCCTCACATGTGCAAGGCAAGCACTCTGCTACTGAGCCACAATCCCAGCCCCATGTCTGAACTAAAGTTGTAGAGGTTTTCTTGTCATTAATCCCTAAACAATATATTGTAACAACTATTTGCATAGTGTTAAGTATTTTAAGTAGTGTGGAGAGGAATTAATGAATACAATAGAATATGTATAGTTATATTCAAATACTACTTTTTTCATTTTATATAAAGAACTTGACTATCTGTAGATTTTGGTAATGTCAGGGGGTCTGAGAAGCAATCCCTTATGAATACACAGGGAAGACTTTACTACTGCCCCTCTTTTAAAAAATAAATAAATAAACATAAAGATTCTTCACTATCATGAAATACGAAACAAGTGTTCAGATTTCATGATTATATTTCAAATGCATATATTTAATATTATAGTTTGCTTAGAATTGAATTTTAAAAGTTCATAAATTGCAAATGGCTAATTTGTCCATTAATTACTTTGTTTCTTTACCAATGCTCTTTTTCACTAAAGCCTCCACAATAAACTGAGGAGGATTGGAATGAAAGCCATTTATAAAGATGGGGAGAACTGAGAACAGAAAGCCATTATTTGGTATCCAACTTCACCATCTGCTTAAGCACTCATTTTGCTGTGCTAATTCTGTGACTATAAGAGCAAGGAAGAAGAGAACTGGAAAAGGGGTGTTGGGAGATGGAGAGGCAGAGCTGTTGAGCAGCTGAATTTTATTTATTTGTTTATTTGTTTGTTTATACTGTTTGGGGGACTCAAGGTATGTATTTCCCAGGAATCAAGAAGACCATGTAGGAGGAACAGAACTAAAGTTCCTCAGTCATTGTTATGCACAAAATGGTTACGCACTGGGACAGAGAGCTCTACTGGCAAGAAAGCTAGAGAGATGGTTCCTTATGAAGGTATGGAGCTCCTGTTGGAGCTGAGGGAAGTATGGAATTCCACCATGACCCTTCTACATTTCTAACCTATGCACTATTAGAGCAAATCAGCAACTGGGAAGGGAGGAAGAAGTGGTGGACCATACTACAGTCAAACAGATCATACATTTGTCTCTTTCCCTCTCCTTTCTCAGGCTGCAAGCACATTAAAATAAGGAGGTCTTGAAAAGAAAGGAGGAGTGTTTCTGGAGCAGAAGACATCTCCCTCTTTCCCCACCCTCCAACACTCCAGCAGGACATGGCTCTCAGCTCAAGTCTATGTGCAGAGGTGATATTCAAATGAGATGATACAAAAAAGTCTTATAATGAAGTGGATTTTAAATAACCAGAGTGAATGAAAAGTTGTGAAATCTGTCAGAGATGTCAATAAGAACATTTTGACAGATTGCAGTGGAAGGCAGTGATTGTAGAAACACAAATTGCTTCATGTTTACACCCCCACTGAGTTGAGACTACTCAATAAACCAGTTTGATGTGAATTTCATAGCACATGGTCCCTAAACACAAGTTAATTCCTTCTGGGGCTTACCAGAGAAAGAGCAATCTGTTTTAGTTCTGGGAGGAAACTGCCAGTGTCAGCCTTGCTGAGAGACACTAAGTCTGTCTGCAACCTGGAACCCTCCTAAGGAATTTTCAATAGCAGTTTTGACCCCAAACGATGTTTTCCTGCATGCTTTCGTGTACCATGCATACCATTTGAAAAAAGCACACTCATGCATTGCTAGTGGGACTGTAAATTGGTGCAGCCAACATGGAAAGCAGTATGGATATTCCTTGGAAAACTGGGAATGGAACCACCATTTGACCCAACTATCCCTCTCCTCTGTCTATACCGAAAGGACTTAAAAACACCATACTAAAGGGACACAGCCACATCAGTATTTATAGCAGCACAATTCACCACTTGAAAATTGCAGTTTCTTGAGGACACTCTGTACATGATTCTCAATTTTTTCAGGAAAATTAAATTCATAGTATCCTGGCTTTTACTTGCCTGACACATTGAACTTCCACAACAGAGAACATTCAGAGCCAAGGTAGTTAAAAACTAAGAAACATCATCAGTGTAGCATTTCCTCAGTGAATGTTTTAAACTTTATTCCCATTTATTTGATATATTCTTGTCATTTGTTAAGAAACTGTTTTCACAAAGATATTATCCCCAGAAAATTAAAGATATATTCTTCCTTCTTACTCAATGATGAGCTTTAACATACTTTCCTTCAACTCACCTTCTTCACACTGAGAGTTGAAGTGCTGGTAGCTGGATATTTTGGGGAAGGGCTCAATATCAAAGTAACTGGTCTTAAAACCCTAGAAAATTCCCAAGGACGTATAAGAAAATTGTTAAATTTCATGTTCTCCTTCAACGGTCCACTTATTCATTAAGTAAGCATGGGACGATAAGGTCATGCAATGCCGCAGTCTGGCTGTAGGGGGGGGGTGACGAACAACTTGTGTAGGTTGATGCAGCAGGAATAGGAGCCGTTTATTGTAGAATAAGAGCAGTATTTAAACATTTTACACAGCTTATCTAATTAGCATAAAATAGATACAGCAGTCAACCAATAAGGAATCTTCACACTTAATGGCTCGCTTTTGTTACTTTACAAACCACTCCCTCTGGCATTTGGCCAGGCGCCATCCAGACTTGTTTACAGACTTTAACATTTCTCTGGCAAAATAACAGGTGCCAATCTGACTTGTTTACAGACCTTAACAATGCAAGGTGTCTCAGCAAAAGATAAGTCCATTGTGGGAGGACTGAGTAATCTTGGTTAAACCTGAGTGCACAAGGTTTAAGGTAGACTAATATGGTTTCAAAGTCCTCACAAAACAAGGGAAATTAGTATACTTGCAGATGAGTCTTAACCATTCAACTCATATGGTTATTGCAAGGTCTTAATTGGGGGATGATACTTTGAAATATTTTGTGTAGTGCATGAGATCTCATTTAATTCTCTTTGGGACTTAATGCAATGCAAAGTAAGCAATAATGGCTTCTAAACTGTTTTATCGAATTGTGCTATATTGCCATTACCTTTCCCATAAAAGAGCCTAACGTGCCTAGTTTAACTTTCTAATTAATTTACTACAATGATAAGAACAAATATTACACTTGATCTTAGCCAAAAGGCCAAGAAGCTATCGATAATCTATTCATTACTAATGGGAATTAACAAACTGAGACAACCTGACATGTTAGAAGTACTTTTCCTTAGTATTTCTTTCAATGTTATAAAATATCTCAATATTTTATGCAATTAGGATAGGATTGAAAATCCATTTCAAAACTTCTTCATTGAATTTGCAAAAGATGCATACCCTATTCCGCAATTCAAAGAGCATCTGAGTTTTTTAATCTTTTTTAATTTTTTCCTGTGGAGGGGGTACTGGTAAATGAACTCAAGGACACTCAACCCCTGAACCACATCCCCAGCCCTATTTTGTATTTTATTTAGAGATAGGGACTCACTGAATTGCTTAGGGCCTCACTGTTGCTGAGAGTGGCTTTGAATCTGTAATATTCTGCCTCAGCCTCTAGAGCCATTTGGATTATAGGCATGTATCTCAATGCCCAGCTAGTTTTTTTTCTGCTCTATTTTATATATATATTTATTTATTTTTTATTTATTTTTTTTAATTAATTTTTATTGTTGGTTGTTCAAAACATTACATAGTTCTTGATATATCATATTTCACACTTTGTTTCAAGTGGGATATGTACTCCCATTCTATTTTATATTTTATTTTTTCCCCTTTTTAAAAATTTTTATTTCATTTTATTTATTTATTTATTTATTTATTTATTGTTGGTTGTTCAAAACATTACATAGTTCTTGATATATCATATTTCACACTTTGATTCAAGTGGGTTATGAACTCCCATTTTTACCCCGTGTACAGATTACAGAATCACATCAGTTACACTTCCATTGATTTATATATTGCCATACTAGTGTCTGTTGTATTCTGCTGCCTTTCCTATCCTTTACTATCCCCCCTCCCCTCCCCTCCCCTCCCCTCTTCTCTCTCTACCCCCTCTACTGCAGTTCATATCTCCCCCTTGTATTATTTTTCCCTTTTCCCTCGCTTCCTCTTGTATGTAATTTTGTATAACCCTGAGGGTCTCCTTCCATTTCCATGCAATTTCCCTTCTCCCTCCCTTTCCCTCCCACCTCTCATCCCTGTTTAATGTTAATCTTCTTCTCATGCTCTTCGTCTCTACTCTGTTCTTAGTTACTCTCCTTATATCTAAGAAGACATTTGGCATTTGTTTTCTGGGGATTGGCTGGCTTCACTTAGCATAATGTGCTCTAATGCCATCCATTTCCCTCCAAATTCTATGATTTTGTCATTTTTTAATGCAGAGTAATACTCCATTATGTATAAATGCCACATTTTTTTTATCCATTCATCTATTGAAGGGCATCTAGGTTGGTTCCACAGTCTTGCTATTGTGAATTGTGCTGCTATGAACATCAATGTAGCAGTGTCCCTGTAGCATGCTCTTTTTAGGTCTTTAGGGAATAGACCAAGAAGGGGAATAGCTGGGTCAAATGATGGTTCCATTCCCAGCTTTCCAATAAATCTCCATACTGCTTTCCAGATTGGCTGCACCAATTTGCAGTCCCACCAACAATGAACAAGTGTACCCTTTTCCCCACATCCTCGCCAGCACTTGTTGTTGTTTGACTTCCTAATGCTGCCAATCTTACTGGAGTGAGATGGTATCTTACGGTGGTTTTGATTTGCATTTCTCTGACTGCTAGAGATTGTGAGCATTTTTTCATGTACTTGTTGATTGATTGTATGTCCTCCTCTGAGAAGTGTCTATTCAGGTCCTTGGCCCATTTGTTGATTGGGTTATTTGTTATCTTATTGTTTAATTTTTTGAGTTCTTTGTATACTCTGGATTTTAGGGCTCTATCTGAAGTGTGAGGAGTAAAGATTTGTTCCCTCTTTACCTCTCTTATTGTTTCTTTTACTGAGAAAAATCTTTTTAGTTTGAGTAAGTCCCATTTGTTGATTCTGGTTATTAACTCTTGTGCTATGGGTGTCCTATTGAGGATTTTGGAGCCCGACCCCACAGTATGTAGATCGTAGCCAACTTTTTCTTCTATCAGATGCCGTGTCTCTGATTTGATATCAAGCTCCTTGATCCATTTTGAGTTAACTTTTGTGCATGGCGAGAGAAAGGGATTTAGTTTCATTTTGTTGCATATGGATTTCCAGTTTTCCCAGCACGATTTGTTGAAGATGCTATCCTTTCTCCATTGCATGCTTTTAGCCCCTTTATCAAATATAATATAGTTGTAGTTTTGTGGATTGGTTTCTGTGTCCTCTATTCTGTACCATTGGTCCACCCGCCTGTTTTTGTACCAGTACCATGCTGTTTTTGTTACTATTGCTCTGTAGTATAGTTTGAAGTCTGGTATAGCTGTACTGCCTGATTCACACTTCCTGCTTAGCATTGTTTTTGCTATTCTGGGTCTTTTATTTTTCCATATGAATTTCATGATTGCTTTCTCTATTTCTATAAGAAATGCCATTGGGATTTTGATTGGCATTGCATTAAACCTATAGAGAACTTTTGGTAATATCACCATTTTGATGATGTTAGTTCTGCCTATCCATGAACAGGGTATATTTTTCCATCTTCTAAGATCTTCTTCTATTTCTCTCTTTAGGGTTCTGTAGTTTTCATTGTATAATTCTTTCACCTCTTTTGTTAGGTTGATTCCCAAGTATTTTATTTTTTTTAGGATATTGTGAATGGAGTGGTTGTCCTCATTTCCATTTCAGAGAATTTGTCACTGATATACAGGAATGCCTTTGATTTATACGTGTTGATTTTATATCCTGCCACTTTGCTGAATTCATTTATTAATCTTTCCAGGTCCCAAGTATGGTTTACTGAGTTCTGGGTATCTGAACTTGGACAGAATATTAAAATATGACAATATGTGTCATAATATTTTCTATACAAAAGAACATTTTTCAAAATCTTAAAAGAAGTCTCCAAATTAAGCCCATATGATATTAACATAGACAGACCATATGAAGGAACCTGGTATATTAACCTAATTTGGCCCCAAAGAGGTGATATTAAATACTACCTTGTTGGAGGCTGTGAACGTCTTGGGTAGACTAGGAAAAGGAGTCCAGGAAGGACACCTTGATACTATCTCCTGCTCCCAGCTTGGTTCCTTATGTGTTGATTCTCCATTTCATTGTTTGAGAACATCTCTAGAACCAGACTTTACACTGCTCTTTCTGTTCCTAGTCAATACAATGCTGATGATATTTTTGTATGTGCTCCGTGAGCAGGGCCTGTCTGCTTGTGACATGGCTCCTGGAGGCCATGGCATTCTGAAAAGTGGCAAAGTCCCAGATTCCTGTGCCAGGTCTGAACCATCTGCACAACCCTAAGGAAATACCATCATTGTGACCTTAGTCGGCCTTAGTCGGCCAAATGAGAAAATCCCTGTATATGCAAGAGATTCTTTAAGTAAATTAAGATTCTTAACTGTAATTTTATTTTTATTAATGGAAATAACAACAACCAATAAGATTCTTGATTATCTGTAACTTAGTCTAAAAATTGAGCAAAAGACAAAGAGTCTATAAAAATCTTTCCTGATCTCATTTTAACCTAAATTCACACCTTTGAAAAAACTTGATGAATCAAATAATCAGCAAAACAACTCACATAAAGTAATGTAAAAGCTGCTGGTACAGAATGCTTATGGTTGGGTAGGGATTATCAGCAACAGAATCTATCACCATATAAAAATAAAATAGGCTTAATTCCTAGGTATAAAATGCATTAAGTTGTTGAGATACAGAGAAAATAGAAGAGATGGGAGAAGGCCGCAAAGAACCACATTCTAAAGATCAAGACTCCAATTTACATTTGATGCCAAATAACAGAGGCTCTGACTAAGGCTGAATAAGCTGGCACTCCAACCATTCCCAGGGAAGGAAAACTTCTGTGAGTCATGTTGGAATGAGAAAAGCCATGTGTTATAAGTAAATGTATCCCACTGGGATGAAATTAAAAGGGGATGGACCAGGATTAAAAATACAAGAACTCAATAAACCTTTTAGAAACTAAAAGCTTCTTATTTTTCCAGCTCTGATTGTGCAATCAACTAGAGGTTTGTAGACCCACTAATATCAGAGTGGGCTGTACTTATCTCTAAGAAGAAAAACTATGGGATTAAGAAATGGTAGAGTTCATTTTCTAGCACTAGTGGTTTTTGCTATATGGAATGCCTTACCAAATACTCGGGGAATTATTTTGTTTATCTTGTCTGCCTTAAGTTGTCACTGAGAAATGTCAAGCCTAAATCCCCAAAATAGAAATCAGAGTCAATGTCCAAACTACTAAAGGAAAATTATTTCTCTTGGAAGGCCAAGTCATAGAAAGATTCTAATAAGCTCATTTCCTCTTAATAATCCAATGTTGATATTTTGCCTGATCACATAAATTTTCAGTGAGAAGACATGTATAATTGAACAACAATACTTATCTATTTATACTCTCCAAATGTGGTTTGTGTTAGGTTTTAGTTGCTACTATATAAGAGATCTTAAGAATAAAGAGAAAGGTGATAACTCCTTTCATTCTAACACTGATATAAGTAATCCCTCAAATTATTCCTGAAAGGGTTAACTTTTTCCTAGTTTTATTCATGTTTAAATAAATTTTTCACATGACGTTTATGAGGGATCATCTATGGCAATCATCAGGTAATACAACAACACAGCCCTCTCTTTTCAAGTTGCATACATATGGGTAAAATGACAAGTGCTTAGAGTGATTCAGTTAATGATCCATGGCCTTAAAATTTGTGAAATATAATCACCTCATTCATCATTTGCAAAAATAAAATTTTTATCTTCTGTAACAGGAAATTACCTGGCTAAAGGCTGAAAGTACAAATCCATCTTCAACTAATAAGGTATTAAGCGGCACTAGCAGACAGTACACTAGCTTCTCCCAGACTAGGGACACAGAGAAGTGATAAGCCACATGAAATATTCACCATCAGGACTTTTGAGGTAGGCAGATTCACAACAACAGCACACAAGCTTTGTCAGGAATTGTTGAGAGATTGAAAGCATACTTAAAGGATTTATTAAAGCAATAGAGACAACCTCGACTCCAGTTACCGTGATTGCAGGGATTTTTATGGCCATGTGTTTAATCTTCCTGTGTTGTAACAGATAAGTTATGCTTTCCGCTGATTTGTGTACAAAGAGTTTTCTCAATCTTTTCTAGTACTATATAGTACTGAGGTATAGCTTTTTGACTTGCTAAGTGAAGCATTAATAGGACTGTCAGCAACAAGATAGAACAGGCAATAAATATTAAGGTTTAGTGTTAAAATGATTTATGCTGTAGGGAATATCATCCTAGATTATAAGGTATGATTATTATCTTTCATAATAAGAAATGATGGGAGAAATAGAATGTTGGCAAAGGAAACTTTCTTAAGCTCCCTTCTCATGAAAATATTTTTTACAGGAATATATATGAGATAAGATCTCAATCTTCCAAGAGTAAAGTTGATTCAAATAGGTGCTTAATAAAATATTGCTGTTCTACTATAGGATTTTTGTAAAGGTTGACACTGGTCTTTTAATACTTGACCATTTCATTCACTGAAACTATTTCATAGGAAAAATAATTTGTAGAATGTTTTATGAATGAACTACAGATAGTAGAAAATCCTTCAGGGAATGAAGACCTGCATAAAGGCCCATGATCCTATTCAAGACACCAATGTAATGACAGGTTGATTTATAGACTTAAGTGAGCTCCAGCATCTTCCCCTCCCTGTGTACTTGCATGCTATTTTCTTCTGCCTTGAGTGTTAGTTGCCTATGGGTGTCAAACAAATTGTAGTATCCTGAGATTTATATTAATCTCACAATTACTATGTATCAAAAATACAAGCCTAGCTGAGTAGGTTGGCACATGCTGTAACCCCAGTGACTTAGGAGGCCGAGGCAGTAGAAGGGCAAGTTCAAGGTCAGTCTCAGCAACTTAGACTTAGCAGGGCCTTAAGCAACTAAGTGAGACCCTATCTCAAAATAAAATAAAATAATAAGAAGGGATGGGGATATAGCCCAATGGCTGAATATCACTGGCTTCAAACCCTGGTACCAAAAAAAAAAAAAAATCCAGACTTAATCATGAAACTGCTTATGATATGGCAGTTTTCATCCCCTAGTAAAAAATATCTGACAGGGGGAGGATGACAAAGAGAGTATCCATGATGTGTACTCCAACCTTCACATATCTCAAGGTGCAAGTGGCATCCCGTGGCTTTTACAGAGTTCGATTGAACAGAGCAGCCTATGTGGAGAACAGCCCATGTTTTCAAGGGCTAACTCACCCTATGAAGACCAAGAGGTACTGATCATTTGGGGTCCCACTTGGATGCCCTATTCTGCCTTGCAGTTTACCCTTACTATATCCTTCCAGTTATATTGAACTTGTAGTAAAGGGATGTTAAAATCTGGAAAGATTTGGCTTCACCCAAATAGTCATTACAAGTTATCTGAAGCAGTACAAAACAATCCCTACTTTAGGGAGGTCCCTTTATGTTCTGGGCACAGTATCTGTAAAACATTAAGAAAAACAAGGTATGGATAAACATGTTGTTCTGATTTCCTAAGTGGTTACAATGTTCACTCTTTTGCCCATTTTTCCTCCTAAGCATTCATGTTTGTAACCCTCTGATCTATTTTGGATTTAAAAATATATTCAGCAGAGTTACCTTTAGGAATGCCACCCAAAACAGTAAGCTTTTGAGGAGAGTGGGTCTTCTTTTTTAAAAAGCTCTAAAGTTAATTTGGAAGGGCATAGAAATAAATGGAGTGCAACAGTTGGTGTCGCCAAGAATCCCAAAGGGAAGGGTTGTGTGATAAAAGACAGTTCAAACTTCTAAGATGGCATTAAACAGAACTGAGAAAAACCTAGAAAGTGAGAACATGTTCCTCTGATTTTTTTTCCTTTAATTTTGGATAAATGCTATTCAATACATAGATTTTCAACTAGGGAGGCACTTTTTTGACTGTTTACTACATTATTCTTTGATCACTAAAATGCATATCAACAATCAATAAAACTGTAACTTTCTCAATTCTTTAAGAGATAAGATCATTTATTAATCTGTTTGTAGAGCATGGAGGTCTGGAATTCATTGCTTTTCTGTTATATTTCCCCATTAGAACAAGATTGTGGAATCTTGTCTATCAGAAGTAAATAAATGCTACTTAATTATTTTATTATAGAGAACCTCCTATTCACTTCAGTTTGCTATAGATTTAATCCAATTTTATTTAATATTGAATGCCTTAGAATTTTGCCACAAAAATTAAATACAAATATTTAGTGTCCCATGTCATTAGAATTAATTATGAATATAAAGCTATATTAAAATTCATCTATGTACAGAGACACACATATTTTATACTCTCTATATAAAAATATATATATGGCTATATATACTTAATGGATATAAAATATCATAAAGATATACAAAATGGCAAAAGAGCACAGGAGATTAAATGGTGGAGGCTTAACATGCTTTTTATTTAATAAATAAGCTTTTCCATCTTGTACTTGGAAGCCATATGTTGATAAGTTTTACATCAAAACAGAAATTCTGTACCTAGAAAAGAAACAGTCACATAAAGACAAGATTTCATGCTAAACGAATAATAAATTATAGGTTATGTGTTCCTTTGATTTTAGAAGATGCATAATTTAAAATGATAAATAATTAACATATCAAAGCATTCTAATTTAACTGATGCACAAGAACAGCTAAGGCATAAAGTCAGCTTGCCACTTTCAACACATCTTTATAGTAGAGAAATGTAGCAGCTTTTTATTACCAACAATTATGCTTCCAAAAGGTAATATCAGTTTATCACTTTAAAATATTAGGAAATGTCAAAAAGTTCCATTTCTTATTTGGGGTGTGTAAGTACACCGTGGTGAAAGACAGAAAGAGAGGCATAATTAGCTGTGTGCTATTAACAACCAGCATTTAACTTGGCCTACTTCACTGAAGCATGATTTCTGAGTGGCATTCTCATTTTCATTTCCAAACATATTCCTCCTCCAATTTGAGTCTACTCTGTAAACATTAAAAAAAAACTAACCCTGGCTTTGTTACCGTCCATTTGGTAGATACTAAAACAGTGCTCTATGGATGTGGTGTGGATGGACATCAATACATTTGTTTATATTTACTCTGGGGACAATCAATAGAAAAACTTCTGTGCTTTTGCAAACCAGGGATGAAGGTCAGCAAGCTAGAAACCAGGCAGGACTCTCAGAATTTTTAGCTTGAAGGTGCTAACTAACATTGATTTACCTGGTGTTCTTTATATGGAATTCTCTGTGTTATTCTGAAATATAAATGTTGCTGCTACTAATTCATGCAGATTCTTTTGAGATTAAAGCAGTAATCATGAAATAGTTTTCTTTTTAACTTTTGCTGAAATACTGTTTCCTACTCTTTAAACAAAGAGCTGGTAGAGAAAATAATAATTATTAAACTCAAAGAGGTAATTATTAGTGATAATGCTGTCCATCATAGCGCAAATGAAAGTTAGAAGAACAGGACAGAACTGACCAGGTACTATTTTCCAGGCTTAGACCAAATCTGTCAATAGTTTGGTTTTTGCATGTAGAAATACAATTTGAAGTAGAGCTCTTCCAGCTCTGATTTGTCACATCAGCAGAAATTCAAGACCTTCTATCAAAGGTCCAGATGGTAACTCTGAATAAACATATCATACCTTACAGTAGCACATGTCAGTTTAGATAAGCCACCTCGGGAAAATGAAGCTTAATGTATCATAAGAAATACAGAAAAAATGGCACCGAAAAGCAATAGATTTCAAAATAAACTGTGCATTTAAAATATTTTCTTCTTTCCACACTTTGATGCCATTTTAAATTCAGAATTATTAACAAGTTGGAAAAAAATAAGATGAGTAATTTTACCAAACACATATAGAGTAAACCAATCCTAAAATTCCATTTATCAGTTTTAAAAGCCCAAAGGAATTCAGAAACAGCTAGGGTTACTGGTATGTAAGTTCTCTGATCATAATGGAATAGAACCAAGGATTAATAATATGAATTCAGTAACTTAAAAATTAATTATATCTTTCTAGGTAACTAAAACACATTCTCAAGGCTTGAAATTATAGGCAATTCTTAGAAAATTTGAAAATACTGCGTTAGAATTTCTGAATGTGTCCAAAGCTTCAATTAGAGGAAAATTCATAGTGTCAAATCCTTCCAAATCAACACATAATGTAATTTTAGAAAACACACACACACACACCAAAAAAATAAGGCAAACAAAAATAAAATAAGAAAAAGAAGATGGGGAATTACAGTGCAAAAGAAAAAGGGAAACTGATGACACTATGAATTTTTTTTTAATTTACAAATCTAATTAACAAAAGAAAAATAACACAAGTATAATAGCTTTCGAAAGATAAAGTGAAATAACAACTCTAGATTTAAAAAAAGTATCATATTTAACTTAATGCTAATATACTTAATGCTTAGAAAATCCTAAATGAAAGACTTGGGTAGAATAATTGACATTACTAAAATCAATTCAGATTGAGTACAAAACTAATGTATAATATCAATAGCTTTGTCAGAATCACAACAAAATATTTTTCTTTCCTATAGAGTTTTTTATAAATACTCTTAGGGAAAAAGTCCACTGATAACTCATTCCTATAATATAGAATAATATTTCAAAGCACAAGGAAAATGTAATAGTGTTCTTTATTTTAAAGATAACAATGTCATCATAAAAATTTTTGATGTTCACATGACACAAAAGTAAATAATCTGATTTTCATTCATAATTTAAGTACAGATGTCCTAAGTAACTCCTTTCAAATGAATTTGTCATCATATTAAAAACACAAAAATGGGATCAAGTAGGTTTATCCCAGCAAAGTAGAGTGATGTTTAAAGACTTTAAAATAAAAGTACATGTATAAAGACATGCATTGGCATGAACATACTTTATATACAAAGATATGAAAAGTTGTGCTCTATATGTGTAATAAGAATTGTAATGCATTCCACTGTCATATATTTAAAAAAAAGAAAATCAATTAAATAAAAAAAGAAAATATATATTTATCATATCCAAACTTTAAAACAAACAATCCATGTCACAATCTTGCTAGACAGTTAAGCCTGTAATATTAAAATGTATATATGACTTTATAAATAAGTAAAATCATTTTTTAAGAACTAGAAAGACGTTTATTTAAAAGAATGGGATAATTAGCTGCAGTTATGGCTCAGTGGTTAAGCACTCAACCAGCACCTATGAGGCACTGGGTTTGATCCTCAGCAAAAGAAAAGAAAAGAAAAGAAAAAGAAAAGAAAAGAGAGAGAGAAAGAAAGAAAGAAAGAAAGAAAGAAAGAAAGAAGAAAAGAAGGAAGGAAGGAAGGAAGAAAGAAAGGAAGAAAGGAAGGAAGGAGGAAGGAAATAAGGTTACTGTGTACATCTACAATTAAAATATATAAAAAAATAAAAATTATCAAATAAAAAATTATATTCTTCCTCATTAGCCTTCTATCTTCATCTTAAATCCCCTCTGTTTGTCATAAAATATAATATCTAACAAAATATGATACATATAATCTGGACAGTTATTCATAACATTGTGTAGAAGAAATGTATGATTCCTGTTTATCAAGTGTGTCCAAAGTTGAAAGCACTGTGCCTGACCCCAGCATACTGTGAGGTTAACACAGGCATCTGACCTAGGTCTCAAAGTGTTTTAAACAAACTGTTTCCAGAAAGACAAACAGTTTTAGTTTTTTATAGCATTTTAGGTTCACAGAAAAGCTAGGCAGTAAATTCAAACTTCCTCCACACCTTCTGCACAATCACAGCCTCCTGCCCAAATTTGACAATTTACACTGAGCTTCACACTTGTTGCTGTACCTTCTATGTTTTTTGACAAATATATAATGACATGTGTTCAACACTGATCCTACAGGATGGTTGCATTGTGCCAAACATCCTCCATGCTTAGTTCATCCCCGTCTCCGTGTTTCCCCTGGTAACCACGATCATTTTACTGATCCAAAGATTTGCCTGTTCCGGACTGTCATATCACTGGAATCATACAGTGTTCAGCTTTTCAGATTGGATTTTTTTTCACTAAATAATTTCTTACCTGTCTTTTGGGAACATGGATAGCTCATTTCTTTTGAGCACTGAATAATATTTTATTGTCTAAATGTATCACAGTTTACCTATTTACCTACTTAAGGACATCTTGATTGCTTCCAAGATTTGCAATTAGAAATAAAGTTGTTATAAACACCTGTGTGCTGTTTTTGTGCAAATAAAAGTTTTGAATTTATTTAGGTCAATACAAAAAAGCGCGATTGCTGGGTCATGTGTAAAAGCATGATTAGTTTCTTAAGAAAGTGCCACATGATTCCAAAGGTGGTTGGACCATTTTATATTTCCAACACTGATTAAAATTTCCTGTAGTTCCACATCCTTGTCAATATTTAATGCTGTCTATGTTTGGAAGTTTAACCATTCTGGAGTGGATATAGTGGTATATTATTGTTTAAGTTTCAATTCTTTAATAAGATGTCAAACATTTTTTCATTTGTCATCTGTATGTATCTGTGTTAAGGCACTTGCTCAGATGTTTGCCCATTTTTTAGGCTGTTTTCTTATTGTTGAATTTTAAGAGTTCTTATATAGTTTACATAATAGTCCTTATTGAAATACGTTCTTTGCTAATGTTTTCTATCAGTCTGTGGTTTGTCTTCTCTGTTTTCTGATAGTATCTTTCAAAAATACTGAATTCTTTTTTTTTTATTTTAATTAAACCCAGATTATCAATTATTTCTTTTATGGATTGTGTCTTTGGTGGTGATCTTAAAAAGTAACCAACAAACCTAAGGTTATCTAGATTTTTCTCTTATTATTCTACAAGTTTCACATTTTTTAAAATTTTATATTCAGATTAAGCAAATTTTTGTGGAAGATGTAATGTCTGTATCTATTTAGATCTATATATTTCTGCATGTGGATATTGTTACACCTGAAGCATTTGTTGAAACAGTCTTTTCTAGTTTGTCAAAGATCAGTTGACTATATATACAAGCTAGTCTATTTCTGCACTTTCTATCCTACTTCAATGATCTATTTGCTGTTTCACAAGTATCACCATTGCTCTAATAGTATAGCTTCAAAGGAGGTGTTAAAGTCAGGTTGTGTTAGTATTCCAACTTTTTTTTTTTTTTACAAAAAAATCTAGTATTAGCTCTTGTATTTTTCTCTCAATACAAACTTTCAAATGAGTTTGTCAACATTCATGTAATGATTTGCTGGGATTTTGGATTTTGCACTAAATCAATACATCAATTTGAAAGGAACTAATATCTTGGCAATATATCTTTCCATATGGTTATTTCTTCTTTGATTTTTTTCATCAGTTTTATGGATTAATCACACAGATTTTGTACATTTTGGCTTTAAAAAATTATTTCTTATAAACACGTACTAATTATGCTTATTAATAGGGTCCAGTGTTATATCAATACTTTCATAAAACTTGCATTGATCTAACCAAAAAATCATTTATTTAACTTCCATAAAACACACCCTTCCCACATCCTAGTAATTACTATTCTTCTTTCAGTATAAGAGAGTACTTAGAATACATGTCTTCCAGTGTCTGACTTACTTAAGTGTCCTATAGTTTCATGTGTGTAGATACAAATGATGTGCTTTCATTTTTCTTGTATGGGAGAATAATATTCCCTTGTGTATATATATAGCATCTTTTCTTTGTTCCCTCATCTTTTAATGGGCAACTAAGTTGATTCCATATTTTAGCTATTTTGAGTAGTTTCCCAATAAACATGGGTGTGAGGTAACTCTTTCATATGCTGATTTCATTTCTTTTTGATTTATACACACAAGTCACATAGCTAAATAACATAGTAGACCTATTTTTAGATTTTTGAGACGCCTATACTAATCTGCCAGTGTTTCTTTTTACTCTACACCTTTGCATGTTTTGTACACACACATATACACATACACACACACACATGTATGTTTACAATGGCCATTATAACTGGGGTAAGAGGTTAGATAATATTGTAGTTTCATTTCTGCTTCCCTGACAATTAATTGTATTGGGTATTGATTAGATATATTTGTTAGTTATTTGGGCTTTTTTTCTCTTGAGATGTGTTCATTCAGGTCATTTGTTCATGTAATTATACATCCATCTCTTATTCTATTAGATATATACCTGTGCATTTCAATTTGGGGAGCAAATGTATATTGTATTATACTTTCATTTCAATATCCACATGGTCATTGTTGGTATTTAAGAAAGTGATTGGCTATTACTTGTTAACTTTATAGCCTGCCATCTTGCCACAATAACATGATGGTTCCAGGAGGCTTCCATTGTTGTTGTTTGGTGAATTCTTTTTGATATTTTACATTGATAATCATGTCACCTAAAACAATTTTCTCTTTGTCCCAGTTTATGTCCCTTTTATTTCCTTTTTTTACTTTTACATTAGCTAAGATTTATAGTACAACGTTGAAAAAGTGTGGTGGGAAGGGACATTCTTGTCTTCATCCTGTTTCATTGTAAAGTAGGATTTAGCTGTATTTTGGGGGATACGTTCATTAACACATTGAGGAAGTTCCCTTCTCAAAGTAGCTAGATTTTAAACAAGGACATGGATAAATAGAATATAACAGGTATATCAGGCATTAAAAAACATAAATTCAAAAGGTTCCAAAAGTATATGTTTAAAAATCTCCTGAATCAGAGAGATATGGAAGGAAAAGTGTTAGTAGGAAACAGCAAGGCACTCAATGAACTTTACTTCCCCCAAATCCAGTTGTTTACATGTACCTTAAAAAAAAATCAGTAAATAATATTTACTTCACTATTTATGCAGGCTAGTGAATCAGGAAATTTTAGATTGGCCTTAATTATGTTCATAATGTTTTGCTTTATAAACAATTTTGTAATTTATATAACATTTATCCTGTGTATATTTTACTGTAAATGAGTCCTAGAAAGGTAAATAAAACATTAGGATATGTCTACCTAGAGTATCATATCACACTGAAAGAGGGATAATATTTCATTCCAAATATTCCCTTGCTATTTTCTTCCTTGAATTTCAACAAAATTGCACTCTTTCAGATATCTCATAGAAAGCTAAAGAAACTACTCATTGTACAAATTCACATCAGAAAAAAACAGAAAACATCACATTATGCATAAGATTTAAAGTAGAAGTCATTGTTATCTCTATCTATACCAGTCCCTCAAATTTTTGTTAGTTCACCTGTACATCACTGCTCATTTCTATCATTGATGCTCCTTTGACTTCCCATCCATTCTTTTATTGTTGTTGTTGTTTTGTCTAAAGAATCAAAAATAACTTGTGACTCTGCCTTCCTCCTCTCCTCTCTCTGCTCTCTTTCTTCTCATGCTCTCTGCTCTGTTTTTCTCTCTGCTCTCTTCCTCTCCCTCTCCCTCTCCCTCTCTGATCTCTTGCTCTCCTTCTCTAATCTCTCCCTCTGCCTCTCTGTTCTCTTCTTTTCCCTCTCTGCCCTCCTCCTCTCCTCTCTCTCATCTTTTCCTCTTCTTTTCTTCTCCTTTGGGCAGCCTCCCTTCAAAATCATGTTGAGTTGATTTTCTTTCAAGAAATGGATGACCAGATCCCATGATTTTAGAGACTGTCTCCTTTTTAACTATCTGCTAAAATATTCCAAAAACTTCAAAACATCATCAGAAGGAAAGCAATGTCTGGCAGGTAAAAAATAGTTTTTAATACTCTTCAGTGGCTTCCCTTTCCACCTGGAATAAATCTACATTTTACTATGTCCTAAACATTTCTTTCAATCCTTCCATCATTGCCTCATTTGTTCACAATTCTTCAAACATATTGGCCTATTTCATCTTGATGAACATACTGTCCCTGTTCTCATCTTGAGAGTCTCCTACACATGATTTTATTTGCCTGAGTCACTTTTTCATATTCCTCATGGCTCAGTCCATCTTCTCTGTCTAGTCTTAGCACAGGTTTCAATTTCACTTCTTCTTTCTCTTTAAAAAGTTCAGCTTAATGGCTCAGGAAAGGCTGGATAAGAGCGTGAGCTCCATAATAAAATAACCAAACTAATGTTATTCTGTCCTCAATCATTGTGTGGTTTGAGCAACTTATTTACCTTTTCTGTACCTCAGTTTCATGATCTGTAAAGTGAATATAATAATACTTTATATAGTTTTTATTTGTCATTAACTATTTAATAAATAAGAGTACTTAAAACTGTCTAGGACAGAAGAAACATCCAATAAATCTTTATTATTAATATCTTAGCCCTCATTTGTTTCTTCCAAATTTGTTATAACTACATGAGTTTCTCTTTCAAAATCAATTTTTTGACTGCATATCATGATATATTTTAGGGTTTCTGAGAGTGGGGTTTTTATTAATCTTCTTGCATGCTTGTTTGTCAATACTAGTAAGGCACATGGCATGCAATAAGGTTGATTCCCTCTTCAGAATAATGATGAATGACATAATTGGGAGGTATGTCTTGTCTATGAGTGATATAAGCTGGTGAATACCTTCTCTTTTCCCTCTAACCAATTAACATTTCTATTATCATTCAGCAGCATTGTTCTTTATATAAGAAATTTTATAGAAAATTACTCATCAAAATAAAATGGGTAAGGCAGTTCTTTTTTAACACAACTAGCATTTTTCACTGCATGGAAACACATGCTTTTCTGTCTCCATATATTGGGCCAGGTATATGACTAATGCTTCTAAGTGGCATAGCAAAATTCATGTCAAAATGGCATTACACAGTGCTATATCTAAAGAATGGAAACAGTTGCCATAATAAGGAAACAGTTGCCATAATATCCATTAATGACTTAGAAAATGAACCAGGTGGGCCATGAAACTAAGTGGTAGGGATTATCTTAGCCTTTATTGTGTCCCTCTTAACCAATGTTTGTTAAGTTCTTCAAAACAAAGGAACTGATACTTGAGCAAACTGCTATGAAAGCAGAAATGGAAGGACAGTCTACTTCTTGCCCTCATTCTGCAATCTATGTTGACAGATGTCCCATGATTAGGAATCTTACCAGCCTCAAAAACCAACTGCTTTTGGACTCTAAATCCTAATGGTTGTATAGCTCAACTTTAACATGACAGCAGATTCAACTGGAAATAAATTTGGTATCCTGCCTTCTAGCAAGAAACAAGCAGCCTTCTACCCACTGAAGCTATTGTTTTCAGAGTCAATGGATTAAAACAGAATCTCAAAATGAAGCTCTTGAGATAATGGATAAATTTTAGGAAAGAGACAATAAAAGACTGATCATAACAAAAGCAGAGGTGATGGAATAGGGAGTAATAACAAATGTTCTGAAGCTTGAAGATACATCAAATGAGATCTTGGTTTTGGTGACTCAACCAAGGAATGAACAGGAAATAAAAGGAGTGGAACTAGAGTTCCACTCCAAGTCATTGGAGAAAAGAAGTATTTAAAGAGAGAAAGGGAAAAAAGAAAAAAAAAAGACAATGAAAGTCTGGTTGATAGGAACCTGTGAAAAGTAATCCTTCAGTCCTGGACTTCCACCAACAGGAAGGGAAGTGTGCTTCTCCTAGGAGGGGCTTCCTCTCCAAGGCCAGGCAGGATCCAGCCTGGAGCATCAGAGACATGAAACCTGGCAAGTACAGAATTAAGGCTACAGGATGAACAACGGGATTTATTTGTTTATTTATTTATTTATTTATTTATATATTTATTAATATATACATATAGTTTCCTACTATGCTCCTGAATATTTGATCAATTCAAAGGACTGTGATTGCTTAGCATTACCCTTTTTCAAAATGGCACTTTCACTCAGCACTGTATCATCAGTAGGTTGGGTAACTGTTTTATAGATCATTAGAATATGAAGATTGACTTGTAATGGCTTATATCTTAAGGGACTCCCAAGGCCCATATGCTGAAGGCTTGGTGGCCAGTTGATAGTGCTGTTGGGAAGTGGAGGAGCCTTTAGGTGGTGGAACCTAATGGAAGGTTATTGGGGGTTGCCCTTGAGGGAATATTGGGACTCCAGTCCCTTACTCTCTTTCTTCTTTTGCTTTCTGGATGCCATGAGGTTAATAGACCCCCTCTACTACATGTTCCCTGCTTCACTACAGGCGCAAAGGCTATAGCGCTAAGTGTCCATGGACTAAAAATTTGAACTATGAGTATAATAAATATTTTCTACTTTTATTTTATGATTACAACAAAAAGCTGACTAAAGAAAAAAAATCCAGTGCAAGATTTCCCAAGGAAAGATTTTCCCAGGAAAGATTCCCAAAATAGTCATGTCCTCTAACTGTTAGAAGATAGTAGATGAGACTTTAAGAGGGTCCCTTTTGGCCAATGATATGTGTGAATTCCACATGTGAAAATTCCACATATAATTAAACTTACATGAATTAATGTATCTATTAACCTATCCATCTATACAGATCTGTGTTCATGTATGCATAATTTAAGTCATTTAATGAGTCATCTGGAAAGTTCTTTTGAGGAGATACCTCAGCAGGATTTGTACCCTTTACATTCTCTCTCTTTCCTGGGTTCTAGACTATGGATGAAAAGTTTGCAGTTGCAGTGACAAACTTATAGCCATGAAGCAACTATGTAAATGAAAGACAAAGAGAAGGATGCTGGACCCAAAAAGTTAGAATCAATCAACAAGTGTTATATAATTCTACAATTCAAGTTTTGATTTACAAAAAAATACCTACTTTATTTAAGACACTATTATTTTAAATCTCTCTATTAGACCCAAAGATATTTCCTAATTTCCATTCTTTCCAGTAGATGCCAGATGAAACTTTATGAATCACTGTTTAGAGATACACAAACTGCATTTCATAATTATCTTTTCTAGTACTTTTTAAGAATTGAAAGGTGAGAGATAAGTTGGCTAGCTTATAATCATAATGATTATACTTTCTAAAAATTCCAAATATCTAGGACAATGTAAGTAGGAATGATATTTGTTGACTTTATATCTATTATAGCAATGTTATGTCATCATTATACCATACACTAATAATTTTAAGATAATGAGTATGCCGTTATACATTTAGAATAGAATTCATTTTGCTACACCATAGTTAAATTAATGGGTGTTCACATGTGTAAATATGTCCTGAGTTTCCAACCATTGTTTAATCGACTCTTTTGTCATTGTGACCAAAAGATCTGGCAGGAACAATTTGAGAAGTTAAAGTTTGTTTGGGAGCTCTTGGTTTCAGAGGTCTCAGTGTAAACACAACCAAATTTATGGCTATGAGCCTGAGACAAGGCAGGCAATCAGGCAGAAAGGTGTGGAGGAGAAAAGAAGCTCAAGACATGGCCACCAGAAAGCAGAAGAGAGCTCTGTTTACCAGAGACAAAATATATGCCTCAAAGTCACTTCCCAGTGAACTATTTCCTCCAGCCACATCCTTCCTACCTAAAGAAACCACCCCATTAATCCAGTCAATCAAATCATTGATTGGCTTACACCTCTCAAACCTAAACATTTTACTTCTTAACATTCTTGTATTGTATCACACATGAGATTTTGAGAGACAACCTAATATCTAAAATATATCACACATTCATATACATAGACCCAGACTTACATAGATGCAAGTAACTTATAAATTTGATAGCTTTGTTACAACTCCAGTTGTTTTAACAGATTTTTTCTGAAACCCTAGATTTTGCAAATTACATAAATCTATTAGGCCGTCACAGCAAGTTTACTTTCTAAAGAATGACAGGCTTGATTAGTAAGTATGCCCTTTATCTGTAAGGTTCTTATTTGTCTACCATTTCACAGCAAGCAATTCTGATGAATAGTGCAATTAAACTTTCTGTTATTAAAACAATTAATTGCACAAATTAAAGACATGACAGGGACAAAATATTAATGCGTAAATTATTAGGTTCAGAAATTATAATTATTAATCCATGTACAGTAATTGTGGCATAAACAATAAACAAATTGTATGCTAAAATTTATGATTAAATTTTTTTCTATTCATTTCTTTTATGAACAAAGAGGTGAATTTTACATTGAGCATGTAGTTTGAAAGAGAAATGGTATTAGCTAAGTGCTATCAATAGGCAAGATATGACAATAATGAATTAATACTAATTAGCTACTAAATATAAAAATCTATACACAAATAAGTGTGCTTTTTCAAAATAAACATTGAGAATATATACAAATGATGCTCTGTTAATACATTCCAAAAAAATTAGGATAATTTTTCCTGGTTCTTGCCTTTTACTGTAATTTACAGCTAGAAGGATAAGGATACATATATGTTATGATAAAGCAACTACTTATGATTTAGCACTAAAAGATTGAAGTTCCTAATTTTGTCTTTACTATGTTATAGAATTACTTTTTTTGAACACTGGGCTTGGAAATAACAAAATAACACTTCCAAACTTTCTCTTTTCATTAGTTTTATAATAAATAACTAATAAATAAGAAAGAACACAAATATGAAAGTATTACATAAAAGGGAATTGATATTTTTATTTAACAAAAATATTGCTTTCAGTGAAATGTTGTATTCTTTGCTGACCAAAATGGTAAACATGTGTTACTCTTAAGCTCTTGAAATATGGTTTGCCTGACTGGGAATTGAACTTCTGATTCTCGTAAAATCTAATTAATTTAAATTTAAATAACTATAGCTATTTATTTATCTATTCATTTGCTTTTGTTTGTTTATTTGGTTGGTTCTGGGGCCTGAACTGAGGAGTACTTTGCTAATGAGCTACATATTCAGCACTTTTTAAAAATTTTGAAACAGGGTCTCTCAAGTTGCCTAGGCTGGCCTTCAACATTTAATCCTCCTGCCTCAGCTTCCCAAGTAGCTGGAATTATAGGCATGGGCAGCCCTGTCCAGCTCTATTGTATGCTCTATACTTTTCTACCTCCTTAGACAAAAACTAGAATTATGGAGTTTTGTTAGAGTAGATCACTGACTGGACTATAATCCACAGGCCTGCCTGATTATCATGTTTTCAAAGGCTGTGCATTAACCAACATGTTAGTCTTTACACCATTTGTGTTCCTTTTGCACCATCAAAAACCTTATTAAAACAAAGCCAGTGTCAATAATTCCTAAGTCTCCTGTGTAGAGAATCAGATGTGACTGTGTTACTATTACTGTCCTTGATGGAGTTTGCCTGCAAACAGGATATTCTGTCGAGACATAGAAAGGCAACAGCGGACATGCTTGAAAACAAGCTGTCTACTGTCCTTGGGAGGGCCTGCTCGCAAACGAGGGGCTCCTTCAAAGTTTAGATAAAGTTACAGCGGACATGCTTGAAAACGAGATGTTTGCTGTCCTTTTGAGGGCCTGCACGCAAACGAGAGGCTCCTTCAAGGTTTAGATAGGTAACAACAGACATGCTTGAAAACGAGGTGTCTGCTGTCCTTGGGAGAGCTTGCCTGCAAACGGGATGTTCTGCCAAGTGGGCTTGGAGGGTGCTGAGAAAAATTTTTTATCTGTTCTAACAAAGAGCAGAGCTCAGCATACTCCAGGTCGAGAGTAGATTAGCCATGAGAAGTGGGTCTGATTAGAAAGTAAAACTTCTGTGTGCTATGTTTAATTAGTTGAAAGACCTGATTTATTGATGTTGGAAGGCTGCCTTCTTTGTTCACAATACTATAAAAAGATTGCTTGTACACAATAAAGGACTTTTTTTTCTGCTGCTGCTTCGCTTGCTATGCTTCTTCTTCTTCTTTCTTTGCCCATGCTGACCTGCAAGTGAATTACTGCAACACTCCTGGACATGATATTGTTCCTGTCTTGAAGACTTTATCTGCTATTGATTTGCACATGAAAAAAGTTTTTCCATCCTAAAAATGTACTCTCAGGATTGGAAGTCTTAAAAGTGATCATATATATAAAGCTCAATTCCATATAGGAGCTAATTTATAATTCAACCTACTGCAAGAGAAATAACTATTTGCTATAGTACTATTCAAATACTTTACAAGACAGTCATGTCAAATTTTGATACCGTTCAAAATGATATGGCAATTTTGCAGTAATAGTGCTTGATGATTTGTTTTGTGAAAGGAAAATAGGATGAAAGAGCATTTTGAGTATGTGACTGGAAATATAATAGGCTTTATAAATAGCATTTTTAGTAGATAAAGTGCTGAAGTATTGCTGAAATATCCAGGTAGGTAGGTAAGTAGGTAGGTAGATAGATGACAGATAGGCAGGCAGGCAGATGATAAGCTGTGTTTTCATTGATATTCTAAAAGAAAAAAAACTGTATTTTATACTAAATAATCTAACTAGATAAAGTTAGTTAATGGAAATATTTGATAATTTAACTCAACCTTTTTAATCTAGTTACATATAGGTACTCAACATTTGTATTGATTGACAAGATTAATCTTTCAAGATGATTCTCAAGTTTTCTCATTTTTTTGGTTATTTATACAGTAGCCAATGTGCAAAATATATACAGCAATTCATCAAGTAAATCAAGAACATCTAGATTAATAAAAGAGAATATTCAACAGTCACCAAGGGTTATAAATGCAAATGATAATATTTCATTTCAGACAGGAATTATTAATTTACATCTGATGGCCTTTTTGATGTGTGATCAAAAGCAGTTGTTACTCAGTGCTTTAATTCTGGTGAAGTTTTGGTGATGCTGGGAGGAGAGACAGGTGGAATGTATGGTTCCTGGGGCTTTTTATTCAATGATGTGACTCAAACACAGAAAAACTTTGATCTGCTTGAATTGGTGAAACTATACCCTGAAAAGGAATATTTGTTATTTCCTTTTAAGTGGAACATATTAACAATACACTTTTAAATCTGACAGTTCAAGAATAAATGAATTGTATCACATTTTTCCTTCTAAAACTAATTACCAAAGAATAAATGAAAATAAAATTCACATTTCTAGTTATAAAAATAATCAAAATTATTTGTTCTACACAGTTGAAATTTTATTTAGATTAAGATTTTATTTTAGCATTAGACTGATTTAGAAATAAAATTAAATCACTCAAAATCTTCAATAGTATCTATCTTCTTGTCAGTAGTAATTCCTTCCAGCTTCCTTCCCTGCAGTGAAACTTTATCAAATACCACTTTTTATCACTAAAAGAAAACTTAATTCCATAACTGCTGGGAGCCATCAGCCAAGTAGGTATGACAAATTCCTTGCCAGCTTACTCACATGCTGTCTAGTGGAAGGACTTCTGAAAGGTGACCTTGCTCAAGGACCAGGGCAGGATCCGTGTTTAGGGTGTTCTCCCTTTTGAATAGGGCGGTTTAGCATAATAGGAGATTAGGTTGTTCCCCCTTTAGAATAGGGCAGTTTAGCATAATAGGAGATTAGGGTGTTCCCCCTTTAGAATAGGGCGTATCCTGCTGCTGAGTTCCTCTTGAGTTCTTAGGGTCAGACAGTATATTTTGGGAGACAGAAGCCCATGCGGAGTGGATTTGGGCAGAGTAGTGATTTGGGAGAAGTGGATTTGGGCAGAGAACGTGGATTCCCCCAGAACGTGTTTGTAGATGGCCAGTGTGAGATCGGGAATAAAGAATTGCTGTTTGAATCTACAAGCTGTGTGGAGACTCGTGATTTGTGCCCAGCAAAAGACTGCGGCATTTAGTGGCTCGTATGCAGAACGCCTGAAGCTTGGGGGTAAGTGAAATTGCTCACCCCTGAGGGAAGGCGAGAGAATGGGTGACCATTTCAAAAAACAATGTGTTCTTCTTTTGATTTATTTTGTTTTTCTTTCAAGCTGCCTATCCCTAGAAATTTCTCAGGCAAACTGGAAAAAAATGGTTTACTAAAGGTTTGAAGTTTGTCGGCCCTGAGGAAGAGAAAATTGATACAACGATTTTTTATTCCGTTTTTGCTTCATTCAGTTTGGTTTTGTTTTGTGTTATCTTATTGGGTTGCGTAATCTTTATAGTAGATTAAAACAAACTGAAAAGATGTTAAGTAAATTGTTAGAGGTTCAGAACATGGAGAAAGACATTTTAGATCAAGCAAAAGAGAAGGTCTCTCAAGCTAGTCAGACAGAGGAAGAAAATTTAAAGGAAAAGGGGTTGTTAGGAAAAAGGCCACAACAGGAGGCTGTTACTAACTCCGTTTTATCACAAGAGGGTTTAATTCAACCAACATCCCCACCGATAGAGACAGCTGAGTGGCCAACAAACCCTGTAGTTGATAATTGGGATCCTGAGACAGGACCTCGAAGATTAGCATGTCCTGTACTTGAGCAGGCAGGAGGGCAGCGAATTCACCGTGCTTTAGATTTTAAAACAGTGAAGCAGTTAAAGGAGGCTGTAACAACCTATGGTCCCCAAGCTCCCTTCACGGTGAGCATGGTCGAGTCCATTACTAACTTGGACATGACGCTAGCAGATTGGGCTAGCATGTGTAAATCTGTGCTAAATGGAGGACAATATTTGTTATGGAAGGTTGCCAATGAGGAATTTTGCGCAGAGACAGCTAGGCGAAATGCAGCAGCCGGTTACCCTCAAAGAAATCTAGAAATGTTACTAGGGAAAGGACCTTATGAGGGTCAGCGGCAACAAATTGAATATGATCCTGCTATATATGCACAAATTGCTGCAGACGCAGTTAGGGCATGGAAGACTTTACAAGGACATGGAGATTTACAAGGTCAGCTATCTAAGATAATACAGAGAGCTAATGAACCTTACGCTGACTTTGTAGATAGGCTAATTCAAACGGCTGCCAAAATATTTGGGGATACGGAACAAGCAATGCCATTGATAAAACAACTGGCTTATGACCAAGCAAATCGTTGCTGCAGAGAGGTTATTAGACCATGGAGACATGAAGATTTAAACATATATTAAATTATGTAGAGATATTAATGAACAAGGGCAAGTCTTGGCAGCTGCAGTACAACAGGCTTTAGATGCCAGGCCAAAAACATGCTATGATTGTGAACAAACAGGATATTTTAAAAGGAGTTGCCCCATAGGAGGAGGATTTAACAAAACTAGGTATCAAAGAAATAGAATACCGGGTATTTGCCCACGATGCCGTAGAGGGAGACATTGGGCTAATGAATGCCATTCTCAAACTACCATAGAGGGTACTCCCTTATCAAAAAACGGACAAGGACCAGGTATTTACCCACGATATCGTGGAGAAAGGCATCAGGCTCCATTGCCAAAAAACGGACAGCCGGGCCCAATGCTCCGGGGCCCACAACCACAAATATACGGGGCAGTGGAGGAACCCAGCAACACCATCAGAGTAGTGCCCAGGACACATTGTCCATTAAATCCCTCATCAGACAAACCCGAGGGAGCGCAGTGTTGGACATCTGCGCCTCTGCCAGAGCAGTACTAACTCCAGAGATGGGAGTTCAAATCATTCCCACAGGAATAAAAGGACCTCTTCCCCAAGGGACAGTAGGCTTATTATTGGGACGTAGTTCATCTACATTAAAAGGACTTATGATAAGTCCTGGGGTAATTGATCCCAATTATGTAGGTGAAATAAAAATTATAGCTAGTTCTCCAAGAGGTATATCAGTAATTTCACCTGGAAATAGAATAGCACAGTTGTTAATAATACCCAGCCTACATAATAAATTTCCTAGTCATAGTGTAAAAAGAGGTTCCAGGGGATTAGGCTCCACAGGTGTAGATTGGGCTATGTTGTCTTTAAATTTAGATTCTCGCCCAATGTTAAAACTAAATATTCAAGGACACGACTTTAATGGGCTACTGGACACAGGTGCAGACCTTAGCATCATATCTAGTAAGGAATGGCCAAAACATTGGCCATTACAACAAGCCACTCAAACGCTTCGAGGCCTAGGAGTGGCTACTAATCCCCATAGAAGTGCAATGGTATTAGATTGGAAGGATCCTGAAGGTTGTGAGGGAACTATACAGCCATATGTATTGGATCATCTTCCTATAAATTTATGGGGACGAGATGTCCTAGATCAATTAGGTTTGACGTTAACAAATAACATCAATCCTAATGCGCCCACTACTAGGGCTAGACAAGGTTTTAGGAAAGAAAAAAGATTAGGAAAACAAGGACAAGGTATAGCAGCACTAATTCAAATAGATCAAGGAACAGACAGACATGGGTTGGATTTTCAGAAAGGGCCACTGAGACAATCAAAATTACTTGGAAATCAGAAAGACCAGTGTGGGTTCCTCAGTGGCCCCTGACTAAAGAAAAGATACAAGTATCCCATGATCTGGTCAAACAACAATTAGCGGAAGGACATATACAACCTTCTATATCTCCCCATAATACTCCCATTTTTGTCATTAAAAAGAAATCTGGTAAATGGAGATTATTGCAAGATTTAAGAGCCATTAATAATGAGATGGTTATTATGGGACCTGCTCAATCAGGGATTCCTCAATTGTCTGCTTTGCCAAAAACCTGGCATGTTTTAGCCATAGATATTAAAGATTGTTTTTTTTTTAATTCCTATTCATCCCGACGATAGTCCACGTTTTGCATTTACTATCCCTGCATTAAATCATGAAGGTCCTGATCAGAGATATGAATGGAAAGTACTCCCTCAAGGGATGGCTAACAGTCCAACTATGTGTCAAATATATGTTAATAAAGCAATCCAGCCACTTAGAAATCAAAATCCTGAACTACAAATATTTCACTATATGGATGATGTATTATTGGCACATAAAGATAAAAACATATTGCTGGAATGTTATGCCACACTTACAAACTTATTAAAAAATTGTAATCTAGAGATAGCAATAGATAAAGTACAATTAAATTTTCCAATTAATTATTTAGGAGTTCTATTATCCTCAACCATGGTCCGTCCACCAAAAATTCAAATACGAGTAGATCAACTCAAGTCACTTAACGACTTTCAAAAGTTATTGGGAGACATAAATTGGATAAGGCCTTATCTAGGCATACCAACAGGAGAGTTAGGACCTTTATTTGATATTCTAAAAGGTCCATCAGATCCAAACTCACCCCGCATGTTAACGCCTGAAGCAAGAAAGGCATTGAAAATTATTGAAACATATATGGAAAATATACATTTGGATAGAATTGATATAAGTTTGCCTTTATTATTTATTGTACTACCAACAAAAAATATTCCTACAGGAGTATTTTGGCAAGAAGGTCCATTATTGTGGATACATTTATCTTATTCTCCTAACACTATTCTTACTAGGTATCCTGAGGCTGTAGGACAATTAATACTCAAAGGAATAAAAGCAGCGAAGGGAGTGTTTGGAATTTCTCCCAATAAAATTATTACTCCATATACTATGGATCAAATTGATGAGTTAGCTAATGAGTTAAATACTTGGGCAATAATCATGTGTAAATCTAATGTTTCATTTGATAATCACTTACCATCTAATCCTTTGTTGTCTTTTTGGTCTAAGCATCCTGTAGTTTTTCCAAAAATGACAAGAAAAAAACCCTATCATGAATGCTCCAAATATATTCACTGATGGGTCAAATAATGGTACAGCAGCAGTAGTTACCTCTGATCAAACTTTTACATTTTTAGTACCCAAACAATCAGCTCAAAAGGTAGAGCTTAATGCAGTATTACAAGCCTTTTTAATGTTTAAAGATTCTGTATTTAATTTATTTTCTGATAGTCAGTATGTAGTTAATGCTATAGTATCTCTTGAAGATGCTGGTAGGATTTCCCCTTCTTCTACTGTTTTCTCTTTGTTTTCCACTATACAAAGTCTAATCTGGGACAGAAAAGATCCATTCTTTATAGGACATATTAGAGCACATACAGGATTGCCTGGAGCCCTTAGTTTGGGCAATGATTTAGCAGATAAAACTACACATGACATACATATTTTCTCTACACTAGAAGAAGCTACGAATTTTCATAAAAAATTCCATGTTAATGCTAATACTTTACAAAAGCATTTTAAAATAACTAAGGAACAAGCCAGACATATAATAAAACAATGTCAAAATTGTGTGACCTTTTTACCACAAGTTAATCTTGGAGTCAATCCTAGAGGACTGATACCTAACCATATTTGGCAGATGGACGTCACACACTTGCCAGAATTTGGAAAATTAAAATATTTACATGTTACAATTGATACTTCTTCCGGATTTTTGATGGGCTCCCTTCATGCCGGAGAAAAAACTAAAGATGTTATAGCTCATTGCTTACAAAATTTTGCCACTGTGGGTGTTCCTAAACAGTTAAAAACCGATAACGGTCCTGGCTATACCTCTACCTCTTTTAAACAATTTTGCTCATCATTTGGTATTACTCATATAACAGGAATTCCATACAATCCACAGGGACAAGTCATAGTTGAAAGAGCTCATCAAACTATTAAAACGTACTTACTAAAACAAAAAGAGGGAATTGGAAAGGGGTATATATCCCCCAAAGATAAAATTAAAATAATGCTTTTTACTCTAAACTTTTTAAATTTGGATTCATCAGGACTTAGTGCTGCGGAAAGGCATATGTATCCAAAAAATGTGCATAAGCCTAAAGTTCTTTGGAAAGATATTCTAACAGGACAATGGAAAGGTCCAGACCCAGTGATTGTCTGGAGTCGGGGCTCTGTTTGCGTGTTTCCACAGGGAGAACAGCAGCCGATTTGGATTCCAGAAAGACTAACCAAAACGATTTCTACAGATCGAAAAGAAGATGATTTGACTCAAATCCATAACAGCTGATATCCAGAACTCCAGCTTGGCCATTCTTACATCTGTGACTGTGATTAACCAGGATGCTTTTTTCAATATCTATTTTATCATTGCATTTTTCCACATCATAAGGTTCTATTTTTATTTTTTGAGCTCATACAAACCTAGGTTAATGTTTTTTTTTTTTTTTTTGATCAGTTTTATTTTTTGACTATAGAATTTTTAAACATTGCAATGGAGATTTCACCTAGGTAAAGCTACAAGGCCTTTATTATTATCTTATGTGTTGTACATTTGTTTGCACATTTGTGTTTTGTGTTGTATGTCTGTGTGCGTATGTCCGTATTTTATATATGAGGAGCGCTCATGAGAAAATGGATCCAAATTATCATTTTTTTTATTCACGTGATTTAAATGGCCTAATTTAAATTAGGTAAACAGCTGTTAAGGATTGTTTTTAAAGGTGGTTAACAGATCTGCTTGTTTACTAATTTAAATCAGGTAAACAGCTGTTAAGGATTGTTTTTTAAGGAGGTTAACTGATCTGTTTGTTTACTTTCACCTTTCCTTTTCATTATATTTAATAATTCTTTTCAGGATAATGTCTTTTTAGCATCATTTCCAGAATTCCTATCTTCATCCCAATGAAAATAACTCAACAAGTATGCTCAATCAAGGAGTCAACTTACTTTGGAAGGAAACGGACTTTGGGAAGAGACGGACAGATTGATAGATTCCTCCCCTTTGAACTGCTTACAGAACTTGCCTGGACTATGTAACTACGTTTAATGCAGCAAATTGTGGTAATGCTGGCATATCTTTGCTGATGGTGTCACCAGTGATCTTTGCTGATGGTGTCACCAATGATGCAATTTTTCCAAAGGAACTGTCAATTGGTTTGGTGTCGTGGCATTTCTGTATCCTCCTCCCTTCTGCTAGTGATGGTCTAAAATTTGGGGGCCAATGGCTATATGCTGGACCGGTAGTCAGTGACGGGTATGATCCAATTGCAGTGGTATCAACCTAAGACAGGAGGCTGATGCCTAAAGGTCAGTTGCCTAAAGGTCAGTTTTCCGATGACGGGTAACAACCATATGTTGAATTGGACAACCTAACAGGCACGGTCCTTAAGCCACATTAACCTCACTCCCCCACTGGCACCAAGGCCAAATTTGGGGGCCAACAGAGGTGAGGCAAAGAACCTCACCCCCCCACTGGTGCATAGACCTATCCACAAGTATGGCTGTATGCTGGACCAGTAGTCAGTGACGGGTATGATCCAGTTGCAGTGGTATCAACCTAAGACAGGAGGCTGATGCCTAAAGGTCAGTTTTCCAATGACGGGTAAGAGCCATATGTTGAACTGGACAACCTACCAGGCACGGTCCTTAAGCCACATTACTTGTTGTTTAATTAATCAGAAGGGGGGAGATGCTGGGAGCCATTAGCCAAGTAGGTATGACAAATTCCTTGCCAGCTTACTCCCATGCTGTCTAGTGGAAGGACTTCTGAAAGGTGACCTTGCTCAAGGACCAGGGCAGGATCCGTGTTTAGGGTGTTCCCCCTTTAGAATAGGGCAGTTTAGCATAATAGGAGATTAGGGTGTTCCCCCTTTAGAATAGGGCGTATCCTGCTGCTGAGTTCCTCTTGAGTTCTTAGGGTCAGACAGTATATTTTGGGAGACAGAAGCCCATGCGGAGTGGATTTGGGCAGAGTAGTGGATTTGGGAGAAGTGGATTTGGGCAGAGAACGTGGATTCCCCCAGAACGTGTTTGTAGATGGCTGGTGTGAGATCGGGAATAAAGAATTGCTGTTTGAATCTACAAGCTGTGTGGAGACTCATGATTTGTGCCCAGCAAAAGACTGCGGCACATAACAAAATTATTTTCCAGAAATCATTCTCATGTAAACTCCTAGCCCATTTGTTCTTCAGAAAATGAGACTAATCATAGTAAAACTAATGCCAACCTGCCTGTCACTTCCATGGCACCTTCAATGAAAAGTGAAGCAAAGTTTGCAGAATAAATCTATGGTATTGCTTAAATTCACTCTTAGTCAATGTTCTACAGAGAAACCAAACCTACAATCTACCTATCTATCTAACCATGTGTGTGTGTGTGTGTGTGTGTGTGTGTGTGTGTGTGTGAGAGAGAGAGAGAGAGAGAGAGAGAGAGAGAGAGAGAGAGAGAGAGAATTTTAAGGAATTAGATTGTATATGCAGTTGTCCATTCCTGAAATCACAGTTACTTGGGAGGCTAAGCCAGGAGGTGCTCAAATTCAAAGACAGTCTGGCAATTTAGTGAGAACCCATACAAAAATAAAATAAACACTCTGAGGATATAACTCAATGTAGTTCAGTGGTAGAGTGCCCCTGGGTTCAATTCCCAGCACTGCCTAAATAAAATAAATAAATAAATATGAGGCTTATGCTAGTGCAGAGGCTTAGCACAGCGCATACAAAATGATCAGGGTGGACTAAGAGGGTGAAGACCCAGGGAAATGCTGTTGATCAAGTACAAAAGAAGTGTATTGGCAGAATTCCCTCCTCTCTAAGAGCTCCAAGAATGGGATGAAGCCCAGCCACAGTATGGAGGATAATCAGCCTTACTCCACTTCTACTCATTTAAATGTTAACCTTATTTTTAAATATCTTCAAAGAAATATCAAGACTAAAGTTTGAACAATATCTGAGTTCTGTGGCCTATCCAAATTGACACATAAAATTGGCCATCACACATCTAGAACATTTGAACTTAAATAAATTAGAGAGTGCAAAAATAGCCAGATGTGGTTAATGTCACTTAAAAAGTTTTAGTTTTTAAAATACCTTCATATTCCTTAAAATAAATGTAAAAACACTGAGTTTCTATCAATAGATTATTTTCTCAAGCACAGGAAGAATTACTGGTGCTTGTATATTATAGGTTAGATATGAAGGGTCCACCAAAAGTTCATTTGTGAGACAATGAAGAATGATCAGAGGTAAAATGATCAGAGGTAAAATGATTAGGTTATGAGAAATGTAACCTAATTGATGACTTAATCCACTACTATGGATACTTATAATATATTCACTTATTATAAATAAAGTTATAAGAATTAGAATACGTCATTTTTATAAAAATAGATGTCACAACACTTGTTCCCAGTGACCAAATAAGACCCATAAATGTTAAACACATATGGACATTTGATTTATATATTTTATTCTTTTTTCCATATTTATTATTGTAGACAAGTTCTAAACACTGGATGAGTGAATGCAGAGGTTTATGCCAATTTCCCTAATTACTAATTGAGAATAATATTTTATTTTTCCTAATAGTGGCATTTATTTTCCCACAAATACTGCATGTGGCATTTATGTGTTGAAGCTGAAAAGTTAATCACACAGAAACTGAGAACAGAAACACTTCCCGGATTTATGATAAGAATGAGAAACTGACTGATTGTGTGTAGGGAGTGCAAAAACAATTAAGTCCAGAAAGTAACTCTTAGGTTTTAGAGCACAATAAGGTGATTACATTGTATAATAACTACTTAAATAAATCAAAATAGCCAGAACTTAGAAAGTTTCAAACACAGAATAATAATTTTAATGAGATGAAAATTACCCTGATCTGATAATCACACACTATGTACACATGCCGAGTTATAATAATGGGTCTCATATCCAAGTACAAAGAGTAGATTCCAGGTAAAAATAAAAATAAATAGAAGTAAATTCTTTGATGTTTTAGCCAAATATCTACATTACCTCAGATTTTTAAATGGTATCCTATGTTCATGAATGTTTCACTGTTTTGGTTTCCCTTACTGTCATGTCTTTTAGATCTGCAAGGTCTAAAGAGTCATGGAATGATTTAGACTTATTTACATGGATTTCTCATGACTGTTATTTATTTTCAAAACTTGTTTACACTTTATTTTATTATTTTACTTTTATGTGGTGTTGAGGATTGAACACAGTTCATCACATGTGCTAGGCAAGCATTCTATCACTGAACCACAATCTTAGCCCTGATGACTGGTATTTTTTAATATGTGGCTGGAAAAAAGCTAAAATACATACCTACTATTTCAGGTACTTGACTTAAAATCCAACATGCCTTGTATAAAAAAAATATTCCATCAGATTAACATCAATTTTTTGTATCAATTTTATGCATGGTTTCTTTACTGGAGAAATGCATCGCTTACTTCAAGCAGATGAATATTGGGACTCTTATGGAAGTTTGTCTTGTAGGCTTGCGTCAAATTCTTGTCCTTTAATTTAAAAACCTTACAATGGAATGACTTTGAGTCTATCTGAACTGTGACTTTAATTACACCTTTATTCCAGATGACTAAGGAGAAAACAATAATAATATATTTCTACTGATATTCAATAGCTGGACTTTGGTCACTTAAGATAGTTTTTCTGGTCATGATAATAGCATATATGCAAGGTGGATAGCTACATTGGGGATTCAAAGACAGGCCTTAAATACTGTCAAAGAGCTTTCTACACATATTGTTAGAAAATTTTAATATCAAGAAAATAATTTTAATCCACAACATATGTAGCCATTATGAAAAGAAAAGATTTAAATCTATTAAATCACATAGATGATGAAGTACATAATTAAAAGATAATGGCCAGCATTTCTACTGAGTACTTTTTATTTCAGAAACACATCCATATTTGATCCTTGTTCTTCTTTCATACACAATAGCTCTAGAATATATGTAATAAGACTCCATATATGTAATACAAGATGATCAGATTTGGCACCAACATAACACTTGAACTCAATAAAAGACTACAAATACAAATTAAAAAATCATCTTAGAGGATATGCTTCTCAGTGTCATCTTAGATGATATATTAAAGGCATTAAGTCTGATAATAAATGGTCAAAAGATAGATCTAAAAAATACATCTATGTGCACACCTACTACATTGAGATTCATTTTTTGAGAAGGTAGCAATTCTTTACTTTTGTACAATCATTCCACTTCAATTCATTGAAAATTGTAGAGATTTCAATATATTCCTACTGCTTAATCAAGAAGAGAAAGATGAAATCAACTTAACACTCTACCTCAGAAAATCTAAAAAGAAGATAATATCAAGAAATATTTTGAGAATATATGGTAATTCTGATTCTATAAGAAAGGCTATGTACAGTGGGAGCACAGCTACTATTACACAATCCAGACATGATTTGATAATAATATTCGAATGGCACCTGGAGAATATTAGAGAGATTTGATAATTGAAGTGGGAAAAATGTGTGTTGGGTGAATCCACATATATTCCTAGTAATAGGATAGGCTGAGATTGATAAAGATGACACTATTTGAAATAAGGGCTTCAGCTTCATTTTCTCTTAAGATATATAATATTAATATGGAATTTGAAAATAAAGATCAACAAAATATATTATTTTATTAGTATAAGAAACATTTCCTCTGAAGTTCATCTTGAGATCTCAGCTAACACCATAATTTTCTTCTGCAACTTCACGTCCCTTTTCTAGCACAAGATCTAACCCAAGAACTTTACCATTGGTATCTTGGCCGTAACATACCTAGGGATGCTGATAATTATGGGGTTTATAGTTACAGATGTTTTTGTCTCAGAATTTTGAAGATGACATCAAATATAAATTAATAATCTACTTTCACATGTTTGGAGAGGGGGCTTCTCCATTTTTACCATCTGCCTGCTGAGTGTTCTCTATGACATACACCTCAGCCCCAGAAGCTCTTGCTTGGCAACGTTCAACCATATATTGTCACATCAGAGCCTGTGGTTCCTTGTTTCTTGTGGGTATTCTGCATGTATGTGACCTGATGTGATGTTATATTTATTACTGTATGCTGAATAATCATACAGATGCATTACTTTCTAAGGCATTTATTTTAAATATTTGGGATGTTCCAGGAATTCTTTTTATAGGGTTCATGTCCTCAGGTCTTTCTAAAATTCAATAAATAGAAAAACCTCTAACTAAAAAATAAATGATGTTATCACTTTTAAAATGTGAACATTAATATAAATAAACAATATTTAAATCTCTCAGCCCATAGGTATAAGGACTTAGATTACAAAGATCAATTTTTTGGGAGACACAAACTACCAAAATGCATTGTGTCCTTGGTGATCATTGTACTGGGAAGAAACTATTGGTTTCAGCATTGGACTCTCACCAAGCCATGGATTTACTAAGGGTAGGACACTGATGTTTTCTTCTGTAACCATGACATGGTATCAATCATATGTAAAAAGAAAAAAAAATTACAGAAAGAGAAAATGGTTCCTACATAAAAAGAAGGTATTACCAGCATTCTGTAATAGTGCAAAGAATATCCAAAATGTGGCCTCTGTCTACTGGGGCATCTACAGAAAGCATGAACTTGTATACTTTCTGGCAGAAAAAAAAATGTTCTAACCTTCCAAAGAATTGGGCTTTATTACTTGAAATTATAAAAAGTAGCTATTGATAAAGCAATATTTCTTGCAGGACTGAACATTCAATGTACATTTGCAAGAATATAAAATAGATTCCCAGAGCTATTCAATACAGAAATATTGTTAATACATAAAGCTCAGGAATAGCCCAAATGTCCATCATTTGTTTAGTTCCAACTTTGGTCTATCTACACCATGGAAAGGTAAGATTTTTGCATATGTGGGGTGTTTTCCAGGTTGTTTCATTGAGTAATAAATAAGGGGCAGACAGGATATACAGGAGCACTCCCTTTTGGGTAAGAAAGAAATTTACCTAATAACTTATTATTGTTATTGACTCTACCAGAACAAGCAACAGTAAGAATATATACTAAAAACAATTAAAACAGATGTTCATGAAGGGCAGTGGGAAAAGGTTAGTGGGGATGGAATAAAGTTGAGTCTTTAACATGGGTTTTTATTTGAACCACATAAATAACAACCATGTTAAAAATATAGAATAAAATCAATAACAAAAATCAAGCCCAAAAGGTAAGAGTCTGACAACCCAATCATGAACCACACTATTCGGTAACTAATATCTTTTTGTTTTTCTTTTTTTTTTAAAGAGAGAGAGAGAGAGAGAGAGAGAGAGAGAGAGAGAGAGAGAGAGAGAGAGAGAACTTTGAATATATATATATATATATATATATATATATATATATATATATATATATATATATATATATTGTTTTCAGGGGACACAACATATTTATTTTATTTTTATGTGGTTCTGAGGATAGAACCCAGTGTCCCGCGCTTGCCAGATGAGCATGATACCACTTGAGCCAGATCCCCAGCCCCTAATTAGTTTCCTAAGCTTGCATGATTTCCAGGATCTTTTTCTCCAATGTGAACAATATTTTACCTAAATTTTTTACCACATGTTTGTTGCAATGTAATATTTACTGATCAGTAATTAGCCATAAAGGATCCCAGGATTCATATGCAATGTTTAGTGTCAGTGCAGCAAGGGACAACATGGGTTTTATGCTTTCTCCATTAGACTGGAGTTTATAATGGAAGAGGCCACTTCTTATCTTGAGTGAGCAGCCTGGTGAATACACAGATACGACTATTAATATGCACTGAAGAATTCTTTGAAAGTTTATTGCCAGGAACACATAGAGGACTTGACAGTTACTTCCAGGTCCAGATTTCAGAAGCTTGGCTATACATACTTGGGGCAAAATGACCAGTCCTAGACCCTGTGTGAATATGTATTGTAATATTGTGGTAGTTTATCACAAGCCTAGGCAGAAAAAGGTTGGGTCTTGAAGGTTATTCAGTCATGTGGGTAGAGCTATGGAATGGGATTAATGTCCTTTATTAAAAGAGAGCTGCAAAGAAACTTCTCAATTTATCCTGTGAAGACACACATGGTGCACTTCCTTACTCTCATCAAGCTGCTATAATAATTTATGGCAGACTGGGTGGTTTATAAGCCACAGACACTCATTTTTCACATTGTATAAGATCAAGGCACAAGGCTATTCAATGCTTGTTGAGAAAATTTATAATGGGTAGAAGCTCCTGGCTGTGTCATAATGTGGTGGAAGAAGCCAGCTAGCCTGTAGCACCTGTTCATTAGAGCATTAATTCCACTGATGAAGTCTTCAGCCTCAGAAACTCAACACCTCTCCAAAGACTCACCTTCTAATACCATCACCTTATTGGAGAGAAGTTCAACCAAGATACTCAAAGGGACACAAACCTTCATATTACAGTTTTCTATGAAAAAGCAGGATCTCAATAGTCAATAAATCTGTTGGCAAGTTGATCTTAGAAATCTGAGCTTTCAGAAGTCCACAAATAAAATTTGTTTTTGCTTGTAAAAGTATGTAGTTTCTAGAACTCCCTTAGAGCAGTCCAATCTGACTAAAGTATATTTCAAATGATGATATTGTCTTTTCAATTGTTCCTCCATTATGACCAGTTCTCTGATTTTTACACAGGTTATCAACTCTCTGGGCATCTCTCTCTCTGTATGTGCCTATGTACATGCACATACAACAGAAAGGAGTTTGGGGCTTTCTGGCAAGCCCAATCCTCATATTCTGCATTTCTACATGTCACATTTGAAAACCACCCCCTTGGCCCCATCCCTGCAAGGCAGGCCCAGGCCTCCTGTGGTGTTACTCTCTGAGCTACCTCTTTATGGTTGGAGTGAAGCCTGCTTCTACCCTGTACTCTGGAGTCTGCTCTTTCATCCTCAGTCCTTGCCTATACCCTGGTTAGAGCCAGGCCTTCCATTGCACCTGTACCTCCTTTTACTGCTCTATAACCTGATCATTATGTGCCAATGCTTTACCATGCTCATTTGTGCATTTCTTCCCCTCTGTTCCCACAGCTACAATGAAGCTGCCATTTGCTAGCTGTGTGACCTAAATCAAGTTAAATCGAAACAGCTGAGCATCTTTGTCCTGCAACATGAGTGTAAACATGGCTTCTGCTCATGGAGTTCTTATTGCCAGTGAAGAGGGCAGGGATAAAAGTCTCAAAAACAATAGTCCAGTACATGGTCATCAAGGGCTCCTGATGTCATTAAATGTTACCACTACTAGCTGTCAATCTCGTTTCACAACTTGGGAACATGAATCCCTGAAAAGTAAAAAAATAATAATTATAATTAAGTTCACCTGGCCAGTGGGACAAGGTCTGCTCTGACTCTAGATTCTCTGACCCAACCAGAGCTCAGGGACAAAATGAATACAAAGGTGCCACATTAATAGAGGACTAATGTAAACCTGGTAAAAGCAGTTTCATGAATGGACAAAAGGGAAAGAATTGTGGGAAGGAACCATATCCTATATCTGACACCTGGAGAATCAGGAGATTTTACCTTCACATTGATTCCCTTCTCTTGAGAACAAAACTGTACTGAAAACAGACCCCCGAAACAGGTTAGTCATCAATGCAGACAATAAAGGACACTCTGGAAGTTACCAGGCTGTTTGGTGCATGTACAAGCAGTAAGAGCCACAGATCGGAAGACCTCAAATGGTTCACGTGAGACCTCATTATTCCTGCATCTTCATTCCCTGGCTCACACAATGGCAGGCTGAGCTTGGAAACTCAAGGTTCTGTGTGCTGGCAGGTGATATACCCTAAAAATAGCATCTACACATCTTTTCACAAGTTTACTCATTCCACTCAGCCATAAACAAGAGAGGAAATATATCATTTGTTTGAGATGGAGGAACCTGGAGCACATCAAATTAAATTAAATAAATAAGATGCAGAAAGTCAATTTTCAAGTGCATTTTCTGATATGTGAAAGGTAAAAAGAAAAATGGAGTGAAAAAAGTAGTGGATCTCGAAAAAATTGGAGAGAGAATAGTTGAGTTTAGATTGATGGAAGAGAGGATAAGAGAGATGATTCAGGCACTGAGAAATGAGACTGATCAATGATGTTATGCCCATACATGTATATGTTACAAATGAATATACTAATAAATTAATATAATGTCCTAATATAAATGACATTTTTGGCACCTGTGACTGAAATTCAGCATGCTTCACAATTGAGCAACATTTTTTCACCACTCCTTTTATGTATTTTTTTTGAAATAGGTTTCTGCTAAGTTGTTCAAGGCTTTGCCAACAGACAAAAAGCTGGGTGACCACTTTTTGTCTTTCTAAAAATACAAAGGTCTGTCATCCCCCTGGCTTATGGAGCACTCACTAGGCAACAAGTGCCAACTATTTATGACTTCATTTAATTCTCATCACAGTCTTGAGAAGCAAGTGGCATCATACCCATCTTTAACATAAACAAATAAAAGTTGGGAGAAATTAAAGATCTATTCAGGCTGAGTGAGGTGGCACATGTCTGCAATACCAGCAGATTAGGAGGCTGAGGCAGAAAGATTGTGAGTTCAAAGCCAACCCAGCAAAACTGAGGTGCTATGCAACTCAGTGAGACACTGTCTGTAAATAAAATACAAAATAGAACTGGGGATGTGACTCAGTGGTTATGAGCCCCTGAGTTCAATCGCAAGTACCAAAGGAAAAGAAATCTATTCAAGCCTTAAAAATATATAAAAGCCAGAATACAAATATACGATATGTACTCAAGTCCTTGGTCCATTAACATTTATTTTATACTAATCATTACATCTAGGAACCTCCCTGAAAGCTTAATAAATCCAATGCTTGAGAGTACTCCCCAGAGATTTTTGTTTCACTGATTGGAGCTAAAGTCCAGGTATCAGGATAATTGACTCTAATGCTCACAATTAGGAATGGAATCACTTTTCTATTAAAAATCAGGGAAGCACAGACAAAGAGATTGGATTCACCTGCTCAATATTGTGTGTCAAGTCGACAGAAAAACCAGGGTATGTGTATGTACTTCTGTAGCTCTCCAAAGAGCTCTCTGTGGCTCCAAACAAAAGAAGACTCCACAAAGCTGGAGGCGGAACACAAGCCAAACCCTCTGCCAAAACTCACCCCACAATACTCCAATTCTCCTAGACAATAAGTGTGCATATAGGAGACAATTCCAGATGGTACCTTGGTGATCAATGGGTGACATGCAAAGAAATAGGGCACAACCAACTTTAGAAAAGGCAGAGGTGTGGCTGGGCCAGGGTGGGTACTAGTCTAGAGGATAAACTTTTCCAGGGCACATGAAGTCCAGGGCTTCCTCCTCCCCAAATGAGCCTTGCCTTATCACACATATGCTTGTTCAACTATTTATGCCCTTCTCCTATTTTATATTTCTCTTGCACATGGCTTTGGAGGTCTTGTGCTTTGGCATTTCTTATATTTTTTAATGCATCTTTCAAACTACCACAAAATCAACCATGAGGAATATTACCTGTACAGGTTACAGTTTTATTTTATTACCATTTAGCTCAAGTTTCCAAATCTCTCTGAATTACACTTTTTTTAGTTTTTATAATTTTATTATCCCTTTACATATTGACAATGGTTGTGATAAAGCAGTATTCTCTGATTTCAACACTTGGAATATCATTGACCTGCTTAAACTGATTGCACTTTCTTTTGATTCTCCATCATAAGCCTCCTTTTTATTTTTTTACAGTATATATAACTTTATATATAGTACAGAAAAGCCCAAGCTAATATTACATGGTTTCTCTCAGAGAAAGGGCAGGTACCTCCATTAGTGAGTATGAGGGCTCATCACAGCTTCCTTAGTTTGGCCTTCCACCATGGGCTCTGACTCAGCTCAATGTTCAATCTTCCTGAGGTCTCCTCAGCCTGTGGCCTTCAGCTCATCTTCTTCTTTTAAAATTTTAGATTAATTTTAATATTTTACAAAGACCCTGAATGACAAAAATGCCAGTTTGAAAATGGTGGCATAAATAAACAACACTACCCAGAAATCAGGTGCTTCATGTGGGAACAAGCAAGGGAAGAGGAGCCTATCACACATGATAGAGAGAGGATCCTCAGAGCCATAGTGGAACCATTGGAGGATACATAAATCCCTCACCTAAAAGTTGAGGCATTGTAAGTTGTTTAATGGGTCTGAACTAATGTTATCATACAATCAGAACAATAGCAACTGTGATTGGTACATGATTCAAATTGAGATGCCTTTCCAAATATGTCCAGAAAAATGTTTGGAGACCAGCTATCCCAGGATTGGTGTTATCAACCAAAAAAGAAAGTAAAATTAAGAGACAGCTGACATGTTACACTTGGAAAGCCACAGTTCTGTGTTTTCCAGGGGGATTTTGTCATCTTTCTATAGACATTAAAATTATAGGCCAGCAGAGAAAGAACTTAAAGATGTCTTTCCTTAAAACATGCAACTCTTGAGGCTATTACCTGCACCACATTCTTCCTGGCCTCATCCATCTGGGTAATTGCCTTTGCATTCTTAGATTCAGAAGTAGTGTGCAGTTGGGTCATGGAAAGGCTGTGGAAGAAGGGAATTTTAGCATATTGCTGAGGTTTCTTGTAGATGAAGAAGAGAGACTTCAGCTCCAACAGTTCAACGCAGCCCAGAAAACTGTGTTCCGTATGATACATTGAGGATATTTTCTTCTAACAATGTTTGCTTCTTTAATTCATATCCTCCTAAAATGAGTCATTTTTTAAATAGGGAGTGATGATTAATTTTAGTTTCTCATTTGTTCTAAGTTTAATGAGTTCTACTGATACATCTTACATATAGAGTGTCATCTAGAGATTTTAAACATTACTTATTTGTATACATATTATAAAAGAAAATGAGTTTTAACTTGATATTTTATAAACATTTATTTTATTTACATGTGGATCTGAGGATTGAACCCAGGACCTCACACATGCTAGGCTCACACCACTGAGCCATATTGCCATCTGTAATTTAGCATTTTTATTTATAAACTGGCTTCTGTAATATTAATAAAATAAATAGCACTACTATTGATGTGAATTCTATAATTTGAGTAATTATAAGTTTTTAAACTTTTAGAAGGAAATGAGATTCTATGTTCAAAACTTCATTTCATAGAGGGCAATATCACAATGCCAGAAACTACATATATTTCTTATAAAGTCTTTGGATCCAATTTAACTCAAAGAATTAAAAATTTCCTGACCCTGTACTCTCTCAGTTAGGAAATGACAAATGAGAGGATCATAATAAAAGGGTTTGGAAGCACACTGAATATTTTTGAAAATCAAATGAACATACTAGTAATTTTCTAATCCTGGATTAAAAATACACAGGAATATAATTTCCAAGTTTAGAGGAGGAATATTGGTGTTGATTAGTTCTTTATGTATTAGTTTTATGTGTATATATATGTGCCTATATACACACATATGTCTTTTCCAATTTCTATTACAATGTAACTGTCTGACTCTAACTTTTCTTAAAGGAACATTTAGGTCAGTGGAATCTCATCCTACCCTGTCACTGTATTTCAATTTCTGATGTTTTCACAAACTCAGGTTATTTTTTAGTTGTTTTTTTACTTGTTTGCTTGATTCTTTACATGAACAAGTAATTGTGATCCTGTCTCCTTCTCTGGTCACTGAAACACAAAGAACAAGATGACACAGAAAAGCCAAAGTTGTGGGGAAGAAAAGCAGGACTTGAATTTTACATAACTACATCAATCAGAGAGACAGACTGCCCTTTAGGAATCCATGGGTTTCCCAGTAATGAAAGCTTGGCATCGGTGAAGAAGCACTCTCTGGCTTTTTATTTCTTTTCTTTAAGATTAAACAGATGTTAACTTTATGAACCATATAAATTTATTGACCATCAACTATGTGAAAAATTTAAGGCTAAACTCTTGGATGAAGAGTTCTTTAAGCCACTGTGCATTTTCTAGCTTTCATGGTAATTGCTCTCTAATTTAGAAACTGTGAAGAACAAGAATTTCTAGACAATTCTATAATTAGAAAGAGGCATATAATTTCAAACTACTCATATAAGCATATATTACATTAATACATCTGAATAAATGAAGCATGTGAGATCACAAAACAAAAACATGGGCCTAAAACTCCCCACACAGTTATGAAAAGTGCTGTAATGACAAAGCAAAATAATTGTCTTTTGGGTCCAAAGCATGAGGTTTCAAAGTCCTGTAGCTAATAAATGTCTATACCTTCTTTATTTCAAATTTATTGCTGTGCATGCATTATCATAATTTGTTTGAAGGATCATGTGTTGATCTAGTGTTTCATTTCAAACAACTCTCTTAAAAGTACTAAGAATTTTTCTTCTAATATCCATCACTAATAGTATTAGTACGATAGTTACATGGTGACTTTTGAGCCTAAAGGAGAAGTTTACTTAAAATTTAAAAATTATGTGTCACTGAAAATGTAGAAGATATACTATATTAAAGCTGGCTTTATTGTCTAGGAAATAGAAATATCAAAGGAATTATTTCCAGGTATTTGGTAATTTTTGATGTACTGATCTGTGTATAATAAATAAAATTTAATTATATTTGCAGATTTATGGAACTATGCTTCAAATTAAATGTTCCTTGAGAAAGAATATTAGTGTTTTTAGCTTCTACATCTATGTCTAGAAAATTTACACAATATCATTAAAATTATATGTTTCCTGTAGAAATGCTATTCACTATATTGTATTTGGAGGAGATTAATGGATTTGGTACTTTTGCTTCAAATATGTTTTGTCAAAAAAACAGAACATGGTTATAAAGCTTTTTTTATATTATATTATCAATTTATGGTGACGTTTTTATTATCTTTCAAGCACAACTATATATAAAAAATAGTGATTCTTTTTTTTGGTGTCATGTTATCTTCCAAAATTCTTATCCTTTGTGAAACAAAATGATAATTTTGTAGTGCAGAATTACATCCTTATAAAGCCTATTTTATTTCCTCCAATTTTAATCATGGATCTAAATTCATATTAAAATGTATTGAACATTTTTGACTGTGTATTATAAACCCATAAACTAAGCTAACTATTTTACTTAGAGACCTGGATCTTCAAATATACAATTCTATTTTACCCACAATGAATTAAAGTAACAGTAAAATAGAAGCATAAAATGAGATAAACATTCACAATAAAAAGAGGAGGTGATCTCCAGTGACAAAAGACTTCAAAGAACTTCTGGAAAACAGAAAGTATGGAATCAGATGAAGGATGCATTTGAGTTCTAATTAGGGCTCCCAAGGAGGGAGATTAAGACCATGACTAGGCATCTTGGAAGTCTCTAAGGTAGGGTGCTTCAGATCAGCACAATGTAAATAAAGGGAAGGGAGCTTGTTTGGGTGCACAGAATCTGGGTTTGCAGTCTTATCTCAAAGGAGGCTTTTGCTTACTCCAAGTGAAATTTTGGAGTTGTCTTGCACTCTCATATTGGGTCCTACTTGAGACATAGAGTGTGATTTACATGAGTCTCAAACAGTCTTGAGTGTTGGAAGCCTTGAATGGTCATAGCCAGAAAAACTCTCTTCTACTGATGAAAATATTTTGAAAAGACCACTTTCAGCAATTGTCCCTATAGTGACACCACAAAAATTCGCTTTTCAGTCAAAGTTCTGTACTTAGGTTATGGTACTGGTGAGAGTCTGTTCCTGAAAGAAAAAAAAACTTATAAAAAGGAAAACAGGGCAATTAATTACAGTTTTGACAGCTGTGTAGACTGAATGTCAAATTAATGTCATCTTGTGTTTTTTCTGCTCTTCTTTTTAGATCCCCTAAATGGACTTTTTTTGGTCTCTACAACTTAGCTGATTGAGTGAAACTCATATATATGCCCAAATCAATTGAGCCTCCTCACCATGATTTTCTCAAGACACAACTACTTCACTGGTCTTTTTACAATTCCTGTATGGAAAGTGAGTACTAAAAAGAAGAGAATTGGATCATCTGTTTTCAAATTGAATCATCTGAGTTTTTATCTCCATTGCAACATGGAATCAATGTCCTTCTGATAAGGAGAGTGAATTGACCTAGCTAGGATTGTGCTTTCTGGTTTTTTTTTCTTTTTTTTTTTTTTAGTACATAGAATTTTGAGTCCTCAGGTACAGTTTAAATTTTAGTTTGAATCTTGTTAGACATCCTGGTGGAATAGTGTCCTCTTAAATAATTAGGATTTCTAAAACTAGAGGATGCGGAAGCATGGTGTAAGAAAATGTAATTGCCAAGTGGGTTAATGGGAGTGATAGAGAATGAAGAATCTTCAACTTTGACAGTCTAGCTCCTGGATCTATGTAGTCTATCTCTTGGTAGCACTAACTGATATAATGTTATGTAATTTAAGAAGTATAAGCAACATCATCACCTGTTCCAGAGTTCTACCAGGCCAGTACCTTTTTATTTATTTTTTTTGTAGGTGAAAATACAGTGAATAACATGGTCATAGACCCATATAATATCTTTGTTTTTGTTAACTGTGGTCTCATTCACTTTTATGCATGATCCCTTGGCACTTTATTAATGGTGCGTGCTTAGGATTTATTGTCCCTAAAAGCAAAATGTAAAAAAAAAAAAAAAAAAAAAAAAAAAAAAGTTTGGGTTTTTCTGGTTAAAATTATTTCTTCATTAAAAGAGGTCCACTTGTTAATTTATGATGAGAGAATGATGAAAAGAATGATGCTGTCACAAGAACCTAGAAATAGACCTCTCTTCCTTACTGGCTAGATATTTGTAAGAAGTATTTGATAGATAAAATGCAGTGACTGGAAACCACTATGGTACTCAGTCCTCATTTATCCTGTGCATCATCAGAGGCTGGATAAATACAACTAGCGAAGTCAAGTTGTCAACTTGGTTGTCTTGTACAATGTCCATGATATATTTGCTTTGGTATTTGATAGCATGAAATCTCATGATATTTACACTGCATTATCTCTTTCAGAGATCCATCCCGATTACTGTACCCCCAAAATTTTATAGTCTTCAAAAGTTCCTTCTAGACTCTTGAAAAGTCTTAATTTCTTCCTATAAGTTTATGTACCTTCTTAGCTGAGGTAACATTTTTTTACAGTGTAATTAAGGATGAAGTGTGCTGCCAAGTATTCTTCTCTTTAGAAAGAGCTTTTTTCACTTTTCATTTTTCAAGGCTAACCCTGAAAGATACTGTACAATGATGCTATTTTATTTCCATTTACTTCTAAATGAAGCTAACTCATATTTATTTCTAGTAACATTTTGTTAAAAGATGGCCAATTTCTTCTTCTATATGATTTATAAAGGGACCTTTTCCCAAAGAAGGGAATGAATAGGTGTTGTATCAATTCTTTGCTCTGAAATTTATTGGGGTTTTCTGAGAAAAGTGTAACTTCGTGATTATCTTCTTGATTAGTTATTTGCTTAGTTATTGGTCACACTCTACAAGTGTGACCCTAGGTGAAATGCAAAGGATGATAAAGAGTAAAATAATGGGCTGGGGATGTGGCTCAAGCGGTAGCGCGCTCGCCTGGCATGCGTGCGGCCCGGGTTCGATCCTCAGCACCACATACAAAGATGTTGTGTCCGCCGATAACTAAAAAATAAATATTAAAAAATTCTCTCTCTCTCTCTCTCTCTCTCTCTCTCTCTCTCTCTCTCTCTCTCTCCTCTCTCTATCTTTAAAAAAAGAGTAAAATAAGTAGAAGCTATACATTTATTATGCTTTTGTAACTGAAGAAAGGTTTGTGAAGTACTTTATGACTTGCATAACTCTCTACCTTCCATTTAAAGTCATAAGATAAAATTCATCTTTATTTTTTGTGTTTCACAAATAAACTTCTAAAAATAAAATTTACACCTATTTTTCCTAATCCTGTTCATGATTTTTCCATTTTCTTGATTATATGAAATTTTCATAACTCATACTAACTTGATAATCTGTGTCATTTCCTGGCTTACAAACGATTATTGATTTTTGTCTCTTTTTATTTATAGTTGGCCTCCAGTGACTAAGAGGAAGACTCCTTCCTGTCTGCTCCTCCCAGCCCTGCTCCAGCCTCTCAGCTTCCCAGACCCTCATGCAATTGGTTGTAAATTCTCCCAGAAGTTGTTTTACTGTCTAATTTTCAGAACTAAAAATAAAAAATAAAATAAAAACTTAAAAAAAACGTTAAAATGCAAAATGTGGAGGGAGAAAGCAGTATATATATATATATATATATATATATATATATATATATATATATATATATTTGTAATTAGGCTTTTTTAAAATTTTGAAAATATTTTTCTTTTTTTAATGTGGGTCAGCCACTGATATTTCATCAAAATATAACAGTTTCTTTGTTGAGTTCAGGTAACCAAGGAATAGCCACACCCTCAGAACAAAATAAAACACACACATCCAAAAAAAAAGAAAAAAAAACAGAATCATCTTTAACCTAACGTTTTATAAAATGTCTCAGACCCTCGTAACTTGCACACAAGCTTCTGTGTTCAGTTGCATTGTAACTGCTTTTTGTATTTGGAGAGAGTGTGACTACTGAACTTGAAACCTTTTATTCTGAGTGTCTTGGTGGTTTTTGGTGAGATTAAGTAGGTGACAGGGTGAAGAGAAAGTGGGGAGTTCTTCCGTATTATAACATGAATTTTTCTCCACAGTCTACTCTCAGCTGCCAGACCTCAAGTTTTTCTTACACTGGTATACTTTAACTATTCTTACTTCCCCTTTACCAATAATTTTTAACAGCAGTTTATCAAACTACACTTATTAAGAACAATTTCAAAAATAAAGTTATAGTTCACCTCACCAGTCTACACTTATTGCTTATGGTTTCACTCACCTGCTATGCCTGTTTTTAGTGTCTGAAAAACATAGATATTATTTTCCATATTTTATCCATTTTCTTACATGTATATACTGGAAAGAAAATCTGGTCTGGAAATATTCCATTTTGATTGAATGCTATATTCAAGAAAATAATATTTAAACATGCTAAACATATCTACAGAATTTCTCAAGAAGCTATGCTTTAACCAAATAGAATATCCTTAAAAGAAAAAGCTATGGTCAGCTTCAATAAAGCAAGAATAGAACCCAAGTATTTATCATTAATGATAGATTATAGATGATACATACAGAATTACCACAAGATTTAAAGAAAAAATCGTATTCAACCTGGTATTCTAAACTGAAGCAGACTGTCAATTAATGATAAATAATAATAGATTTTCATTAATGATAAAATTCTAAAAAAGCAATTTTCTGTGCCTCATTTCAAAGAGAGTTACTCAATATAGAAAAAGTTAAAACAAAAAGAGCACAGTTTGTGGACAGAAATAGTGGTTCTAACTACAGAGCTCAAGAAAGTTATGCTGATTCTGCAGTAGACCTTGAAAATAGTTTTGTTAGCTTACCTCAGTCCTACCTTTAAAATGATGCTTTAATAGAAATATTAGCTAGTAAGTGATCAAATGATTGAATACAGCAAAAGTTAGAAAATTCTAGTGATCTATTTTTCATACCTCACACACACAAAAAAATGAGTATTGGAAAATACAGGAAAAACAAAGTGATAAAAAAGAAATCAAAAACCCACTAAATAAATAATGGAAAGTCAAGTTCTGCATATGAAACACAGTAAAATGTGCACTCTTTGTAACATTTGATGAGATAGAAGAAAGTAGTACTGATTGTTCTTGATGGTAAGAACATCCCTCCATGAGCAGCATTCATGTCCTGATATTGGATATTAGAAAGGCTAATAAATTAGAGAAAGAAAGCATTCTTACTTCTTGTGTGTGCTTTGTGATGAAATCTATTTTAAAGTCAAATTTGTGGAAATGCTTACTGGTTTTTAACCTTCATAAATTTTCTGTAAACAATGAATGCAACACATAATTATTTTTAAAGGGGAATAACTAACTGACGAAGCATGAACACAGGTACTTGTAACTATTGAAAAATAGAGTGGGGTGTGGTGGTGTGTACAGATGCTGATACTCAGAAATAATAAAGTTTCCATTGTAGATTAAGCAAGAAATCACAGAATGCATATCATTCTGATTTCATAAATGATAATCAATTAAACACTAAAGCCTTTTAATATTTGATTCATTAGTCCTGAAAAGAAAGAAGTGGCCCCATAAGCTAAATTGGTTTTCTTCGCTCTCTAATTGCTATTGGAAAAAATAATGGGAAGACCTAATACATTGTGAAGGGTCTTCTATGTATATATTTCAAGATTATGGTCAATATCAGACAACTAGTAGTATGTATGGCTAAATTTATTGCGTTTTAGAACTTTACATAGTTGCAGATAGAGTGGAGGATGCTGATTTGCGTCTAAATTTTAGAAACTACTGTTTTATATGGTACTGGGGATTGAAACCAGGGGTGCTTTATCATTCATATATATTCACAATTCTTCAATATTTTATTTTGAGAACTGGTCTCTCTTAGTAACCAAGGGTGGTCTTGAAGTTGTGATCCTTCAAGGCCTCAGCCTCTATGATTTTTCAGATTACAGGTATGTACCACCACATCAGGCCAGGACACTACCTATTAATTTTTAGATGCATCTAATAATCAAAACTATTTTAAATATTCCTGCCTTTTCTTTTATTTAAAATATTCAATACTAACTTTCTGACATTGTTGGAGAGCATCTGCCCCTTCCCTCCTCCCACTCTGCTTGGGGCACACACAGAAAGAAACCAGAAAAACTGGTCTCAAAATATACTAAAATTCACTCTACAGACATTCATTTCTAAACAGAACAAAAAAACAAGCAAACAATTATACTGAAGCCAGAGACAGTGGAACAGGCCTGTCATCACCAACAGCTTTGGAGGCTGAGGCAGGAGGACTGCAAATTGGAGGCCAGCCTCAGAAACTCAGTGAGAGTCTGTCTCTAAATAAAATATAAAAAAGGCTGGGGATGGGGCTCAGGAATTCAATGTCCCTGGGTTCCATTCCTGGTACCAAAAAATAAAAAAAAAATGCAGACTTCTCGTGCTCATGCTGGACATACCTGGAAATGGATGATTACAGCAAAGACAAAGATGGAGGCAATGAGATTCATGAGGTAGAGGAGATTCTGGTGCGAGAAAACCTCTCTAAGGGCTTGGACTTTGTCTGTGTTCATGGCCCAGAGATGGAACAGTACAAGATGGCAACCTCCAATTCCATGCCTGTTTGCAGAGGAGGACACAAACGTGAAGGGAAGAACAAAGGGCTGGACTCCGCTGGGTCTTGGGCCTCCTCCTGGCCAAAGCAGAGGCAGGAGAACAGAATCAGCCAGGAGACTCACGGCACCAACAGTCACAGGGTCACAATCTGGATTTTTTTGGCACCAAAGATGGAACCCAGGGACCCTCAGCCACTGAGCCCCACTCCCAGCCTATTTGTATTTCATTCACTGACAGCATTTCACTGAGTTGCTGAGGCCTTGCTGTTGCTGAGGCTGGCCTCCAAGTTGATATCCTCCTACCTCAGCCTCAGCAACAGGCAGAAAGGGGCCTGGCCTGAGGAAAAGGCAACAGACCAGCCAGGGACACTGCAGCACAGGGCACCAAGGTCTGAGCACTTCAGAAATGGCATGAGACTGACTTTAGAAGAAGAACACAGTGGGAAACGCTGTCACCATGGCCCCTGCGGCCCAGATCGGTGCTTCACTAAATGTGGCATCTGTGGTCAGAGTGGCTAATAGCTGGGGACTCAGATGTCCCAGTCTCTCCCTGGGACTGCATTTTCCTGTCACCCCAGAGTTGGCACAGCAGGACTCGTGTCACCTTCTGGATGGCCACTCAGATGGGCCATTTGTCCTGTAGACCACATGGACAGGATATCTGTGACAGAAACGCTGTCCTAGCTTTCCCTGGCCCCCTGGCATACCCGTGGTGGTCTTCTTACAGACCCTCTCCCTGCCGCCTGTGGCTGTGTAGGACAACCGCTGATGTCCCTATGGTAAAGAATCTGGAGACATGAAACCTTGAGCATTTTGTAAAGGAGGAAGTTCAGCAATCTCAGGGGGAGAGAGTAGGGACTTGTCCTGGCTCCTCTTACCACCAATGACCTCTCTGAACTCCCTGCACTTGCTCCGCTAAGCCATAAGTGGACCCTCAAACACACCAACTCATCTCTGCCCCAGGGCCTTTGCACCTGCCAGGTTCTCTAGATGGACCTGTATCACTCTTCCCCAGTCACCCCATCTTCCTTCTCTGCTCTATTCTGACCCCGGGGCCCTGGGATGACACTGACGCTCACACACCTTACGTTTTATCCCTTTGTATTCTTAGCACCCACAGAAGCGCCTAGTGCTTAACAGCACCTTACTGACAAATGTCTGGAATGAAAGGTGGGTGACATCAATGGCAGGGTGTGGGCCTTAGAAGCTTTCTGAATGTTTAACATGGTCATTTCTTGCAAATCATTACCCTCTGATCTCTAGGAAATGGGTTGTTTCATGCACTAGTGTCACAGGGGGCAAGAGCCATGTGACATCTGTACTGTCCACTTCCCTCCCAGCCTGGACTGTCCCAAACCTCAGGGAAGAAGGACCAACTGCACTCTCCACTCTAGGGGCCCTTCCACACCCCACTTTACAGGTCACAAGCTGAGCCGTGGTGGCACTCCTGCTAACAGGAAAGCCTTGCAGCTGAAAGCTACCTGAGCCTGCTCCACCATCCTCTTCCCGGCCTGGGGCTGTCCCCATGGCTCCACCATTTTGGCTCCTTACAGCACCACTCAAAGCCCCCCAGGTAAGATCTCTGCCCCAACGAGGTACCAGAGGTGGCCAAGGCAGCCACCTCCATGTCTCAGTTTTCTGTGGCCTTCATCTCTCCCCAAGTCCTAAGGCCCTCACTCTGATGTCACACTGGCTGACTCAGGCTGAATGGCTGTGCCACCTTGCCAGACATTTTCTCAGCCTGTCTCCAAGGGACAGCAAATCATTCCTTCAAAACTGTCCCCTCACTCACCATCCTGCTCCAGAGCAAAGTGATCCTCTGGCTGGCTGCCACAGCCCAAGCCTTCGCTGACTGGTCCCCTGTGGTCACCACTGCTCCCACTCTTTTTGAAGGCAGCCCCCCGCCAAAGCCAGGAGGTCTTGGCAGACTCCTTAACTCCTACCCAAATTTCTCCACCACATCCACAGCTGGGGCCCAGCTGCTTTGCCCCCAGATCCTCAATTCACCTTAGATTTTCTGAAATTCTAGGAAGAGTCTCGTGTCACCTTTGCCTACTCTTCTGTAAGTGTCGCCGACACTCCTACCTGGGGTCCAGTCTTTCCCATGGGATCTCTCAGGCACCCTGCAGGGACTCATCTGCAGTTTCCTCAATTTGATGTCGTGGCACTGAAAGCCAAGAACCAGCTCCACAGTCAATTCCAAAAAAACACAAAAAATGCACACAAATATTTTCCATGAGAGACTTCCCAGCAAAAAACAGATTCAGGGATCAGAGGCCAAAAGAAAAAGAAAAGAAAAAAAAGTCAATTTCCCTCTTCTAAGAAGTCTCACATGTTTTTCAATTTTTATTTTATTAAGATTTGTAATCCAGGTGTCATGGTGCATGCCTGCAATCCCAGTGGCTCTGGAGGCTAAGGCAGGAGGATTGCAAATTGGAGGCTAACGTCAGCCAAATTGGGGCTCTAAGCAACTCAGCGAGACCCTGTCTCTGAATAAAATAAAAAAGAGGGTTGGGGACGGGGCTCAGGGGTTAACTGTCCATGAGTTCAATCCCCAGTGCCTTCCTCCCCAAACTGGCAATACTGTGGGTTGAACCCAGGAACAGTCATTCTACCCATGACTGTTTTGAGACAGGGTCTCACTTCTTTGCCAAGGCTGTCCTTGAACTTGTAATCATCGAACTAACTGCTCCTTGCCTGAACAAGTAGTTTGGTGTAGAAATTTCATTTTTAGAATCTTATTTGCTAAGAACAACTACTAAAATATGTGCAGGTGATTGCCCAAGGATATTCACTTTGATGCTAACTGTGACTGAGAAAGAACTGAAATGTCCACCAGAAGACAATTGACTAAAATCAACACTTCTTTATCCTTGCAGTGCAGGTTCCTGCTAAGAAATTTCAGGCAGGATTACTCTGTGGCATGCTAACTGTCCTTGAAATATTCTGATAAGACATGAAAGTTTAGATATCATTTTGATTGTAAGTGTTGTTGTTGTTATTGTTATAATAATAATAATAATAATAATAATAATAATAATTATTATTATTATTATTATTATTATTTGGTACTAGGGATTTAACCCAGGACCACTTAACCCCTGATCCCTGTCCCCAGCTCCTTTTATATTTTATTTAGAGACAGGGCCTCACTAAGTTGCTGAGGCTGGCCTCCAGCTTGTGATCCTCCTGCCTCGGCCTCCTGAGCTGCTGGGATGACAGGCTTGAGGTTCTGCACTCAGCAATAATTTTAAACATTTGCACACTGAAAATTCAGAAGAAATGATTCTGAAACAGTTATTTTCCCCCAGAGGAATACTCTGCATACATGAAAACTTCCTGCAGATGTGCCCAACGGGAGGCAGGGCCCTTACCTTGGTCGGTGTTGATGGTGGTGGGGTTGAAGGCCTTCCCCAGGATGGTTTCACAAATGTTGCTTGAGATGGAGAGGGAAAAGCCAGAGCCCAGGCCGTTCCCTTTATAATGAAACTCATCCAAAAGGAGGACGATCAAGCCTGCCACAAAGAACTGCAAAATTAAAATAAATTAATTAATAAAAGTGAACTCTGTGTTACTGGCCCCAGTGCCCTGGTTCCTTCCATCTTCAATGACAGGTCTCTCTGCAATGAAGGCCAAATAAGAGACCCTTCTCAATCTGCCTCATGGAAATTCAGAAGCCAAAGCCAGGGTCTTTCAATTCTCTATTATTATTTTTTTAAATCTATTTTTTAGTTGGAGGTGGACACAACATCTTTTTTTTATTTTTATGGGGTGCTGAGGATCGAGCCCAAGGCCTTGTACATGCCAGGTGAACCTCTGCCACTGAGCCCCAGCCCCAATATTTTTTTTTTGTTTCTTAATTGTTTTTGGGTTTGCAGGTGGACAGCAGGCCTTTATTGATTTCAATATTTCTCGTTGTAGATGGGCACAGTGTCTTTATTTGATTGATTTCTTTTTGGGCGGTGACCAGCCTCCAACCCGGGGCCTTACCCTGCTCAGGCCAGTGTTTAGCCTTGAGCCTAGCCCTGAGCCTGGCATGGCACCAGGTCTGGCTGAGTACTGCTGAGGAGGAAGAGGGACAACAGGGTCACTCAGGAAGCGGGGTGAGAGTGGGGGTTCACCTGAGTGATGATCAGAAGGCAGATCCCAGAACCCATCTTTGAGGGGGTCCCTGTCCATGCCTGTCATCACATCCATAATGGACTGGCCGATGGTGACAATCATGCCAAACACTAGGGTCCTAAGAAAATCTTGAGCAGAGTGTGGCAGGAATATAGATGACAAATACTGACACTGCCCATAGGCAAGTGCTTTACTAAACTTCAGACCAGTCATTCTAAATTCTTTTTTTAAAAAATGATCTTGAATTCTTAATATGGAAAAACATTTTTGAAAAATTGTCAAGGGTAAGGAGAAAACTTCTGAGGCTGTAGCTCAGTGGTAGAGGCACTGAGTTCCATTTTCAGGTCTGCAAAAAAAAAAATATTAAAAACAAAGAGAGAAAAAGAAAAAAACACCCAATTTGGGCTTTAGAAAAATAATGCAAATTTTTTGTTTGTTTGTTTTGATTTTGGTACTAGGGATTGTACTCAGGGTCACTCAACCACAGAACCTCATCCCCAGCCCTATTTTGGTTTTATTTAGAGACAGAGTCTCACTGAGCTGCTTAGGGCCTCGCTGTTGCTGAGGTTGGCTTTGACTCACAATCCTCCAGGATCAACGTCCCGAACTGCTGGAATTAGAGGTGCGCACCACTGCACTAAGCCAAGTATATTATAAAATGTCAAAAATAAAAATTAAAAAAAGAAAACCACTTATTAGTGCTTTAGAAGGATAATGCATTAATTTAAGGCATTGAATAATAAATGCATTACTTAATATTTAATAATGCATTACTTAATTCATTAATGATTAATGCATTAATACATAAATATATTCTACAATCTTGATTTGTGTCTGAAACTCACAATTTAAGTTAGATGGATTTCTCACTGAATTATTTAACCTACTAACTTAAGATTTCTAAGACATGCTGCATGTAAGATGGCAGAGTAGAAAATTGTAAATATTGTTTTCTAAATAGCACATTCCAGTTAACAGAGGCTAGGCTTGTCTGACTCTGAGGCTGGACCCCATTATTGGGGCTGCCTATCATTTGATACAGCCAATACTCTTAACCTAGTTTAACAGCATGTAGAAACTGAGACTCCAGAACTATTATCTAAATTTCTTCCACATCAAAAAATCTAATCAACAGCAGAGCTGGACTGAGAGGATCACCTTTTTGCTCATTAAATCCTTTTAAATACAGAAGGAAAAATAGCACTTGCTAAATAACTACCATGTGTTAGGCACTGTGAGAGTGATTATTTAATTTAATCCTCTTTTTTTTTATACTGAGGACTGAGCAGACGTGCTTCACCTCTGAGTCTCATCCCCAGCCATTTTTTTATTTTATTTAGAAACAGGGTCTCACTGAGGTGCTTAGGGCCTCACTAAGTTGCTGAGGTTGACCTCCAAATAGTGATCGTTCTGCCTCAGCCTCCAAAGCTGCTGTAATTAGAGGCATACTCCACAGCATCTGGCTTTGATTGAATTCTTATGACACCTCTGAAGTAGATGTCACCTCCTTCATGAGGTATGGAAATCATGGCTGGTGAAGGGGTGACCTCCATGCACTGATCCTTCAAGTCCATCCTCTGGGGCATTCCTGCCCTCCCCTGCCCTGCCTGGCCTTCCCCCATACCCAGCACCTCCCAGAAGTGCTCTCTCACTAACAGGCCATGGAGCACCTACAGGGTCGGCAGGCAGAGCACACAGGCCAAACTGGGCTGTTTTCATGCCCCCAATTTTAGAGCCAATTCAAATTCTCAACTAGACACCAGAAATTTACCCATGATCTTTCTTAAAGTTCTGGGCTCACGTTGAAGAGGGCTTGGTCTTTTGGGGTGTCACCCACTTCAATCATCTTGGTGCAAGCCAAGAGCTGCATGATGAGGCCCAAGGTGACCATTGCAGAGATACCGAGCTCCATGAGTGTGCCTAAGGAAACGGGCAGCCACAAAGCCCCTGTGAGCTCAAGAAAGAAAGACATTATTTAATAAAATAAACCTACAGAATTGAATGTGACCCCTTTTCCACATTGGATGGGCTTCAGGTTGCTGGCAGCAATTATAGCATAACACCCCAAAACCAAAGATAAGAACACAACTGAGTCCCTCTGTCGAGCCCACCAGACACCATGTCATTCCGTTTGGAAAGACATGTACCCCTCAAGAGCCTGCTGCATTCCCATCCCCATGGACAGATCCATTCTGGATGGACAGAGGACAGAGAGGCCCGTCCTTCATCAGTTCATAAAACTGGAGAACATTCCAATCATTTCCTGAGTCTGCAGAGGAGGCTGGCACATTTGGATCTAGTTGGGAATCAACCTTCCCTTTCCATCATGTTCAGATGAGCTCTGATTCTGAGTGACTGGAACCTTTTTGCAACCCCATTTTTAAACCGTGTCCATCAAATGCACCATCAACATACACAAGAAAATCATTTCTAGACCCACAGGTGACTGGTTAGATTTGACCCTCCACTGTCACTCATGGTTTTGATCCATATATTTCACCTGTAGATATGAAAAAGATGCAGCTGAGAAACCATTAGAGAGTTCTAGAGAGTGTTCTATGTCTACTCACCATCTCATTTCAGGGATTTCAAACACTCTAGTTTTTTTAAGTTTTCAGAAATTCTCAAGCAGAGACTTATCTTGCTCTTCCAGGTTTTGTATTGCATTGAAACCCAACTCTAGAGAAGATGGTGTTTCCCAGGCTGAATGCACCATTGATCAGGCTATTTGACGTGGCACATGCAGACTTTCCAGGCCACAGAGCTGCCCATTCTCTGAGCTCCACAGAAAGGCTGTAGTTCAACTAAATGGTGCTGGTCCAGCAGAAAAGAGGCACAGTGAGTCTGAGCCTTCCTCTGTTGGAGGCCAGAATCCCTCACATCCAGTAGAAAGGGTCCACAGAATCTGAGGCCATAATACCAAACAAAGGATCTGGAAACAAGTAGAAACCAAAGGAGTGGCACATGGTTTCCCCCTCTCCCCCTTGCCCCAATAACAGCACAGGAGACTGGATTGACCTGAGAGCAGACTAAGAAGATGAAAAGGGGGATGGCTCGCCACAGCACCTTTGCCTTCAACTGGATCTGCAGAAGAGGTAGAATCAGAGGACATAAAGTTTCCCAGTAAGTCATTAAAAATAGAGTCCAACAGACACTTTCTCTGATCACCAAGAAAGGCCAAGATGGGCTGGGGGCACAGCTCCATGGGGAAGCACTTGCCGAGCATGCATGATGTTCTGGGTTTAGTCTCCAACAGAAAACCTCCACCAAAAAAGCGAAGAAGCCAAACCATGCACCAAGCAGAGTCCTGAAAGGTGAGTCTCATGCTTTCTGTGGACAAAGCCAATGCGAAGATGTCCGTAGGTGTCACGTCTGGGAATGCTCATATTATACAGCATCATGATCTTCCCACTGCTTAAGTGAGTTCAATGGCAAAGCTGTACTCTTAACCATTGACATGAACAGTTTAGATGCTCAAGGAGGGGCAAGAGGAAGGCAAGTTCAAAGACAGCCTCAGCAAAAGTAAGGCAGTGAGCCACTCTATGGGACCCTGTCTCTCAATAAAAAACAAACTAGGTCTGGAGACATCTCTCAGTGAGTGGTTGCTTCTGAGTTCAATCCTAGGGATAAGTAAGTAAGTAAGTAAGTAAGTAAGTAAGTAAATAAATTCTTTCTGTTGTTGATATTTTTAAAATAATATTTAATCTTTATTTTATTTATCTCTTCTCTGATGTTTAGTATTTTTTTCTTCTACTAGCTTTGGGTCAGGCATGTTCTTGATTTTCTACCTCCTTGAAGAGGAAGTCTTGGTTGTTTTCTTTTTTGATGTAGGTATGTACTGATCTAATCTTAAAATTGCCTCTGCTCTATGATATAGGGTTTTTTATTTTGTGTTTCTATCATTTTTCTCAAGAATCTTTAAAAATTTCCATTCTGTTTGTCATTGACTCTGCTATTTGAGAGCTTTTTGTTATAATCGCAGACATGCAGGATGTTTCTGAAGTTCCGCCTGTTGTAGGTTTCCAGTTTTATTACATTGTGTTCAGAAAAAAAGTGATTTCAAATGATCTTTAGCTTTTAAAATTTGTTAAGGTTTTTTTATGACTTAATCTGTTGTCTATTCTGGAGAATGTTGTTGGTACTGTTGTGAAGAATTTGTCGTCTTTTGGTTTTTGTTGGAAAGTTCAGTTAAGCCTATCTGCTCTGCAGTGTACTTTAAATTCTGTGTAAAGCAAGAAGAGACAGAATCAAGGTGTTGTGTATGTTGTATTTCTGATGAGAGGATCAAGTCTGTGAGATTTTCCAGAGTACTTATGGTTTTGTTTATGTGACTTCTGGTAACAAATAGGGTTTATTTATGTATTTATTTATTTATTTATTTTGTGTGTGTGTGTGTAGGGGGGTTGTATGTTGTATTTCTGTGTGCATGCATACTCAGTGTTTGGTTATATCATGTGCATGCCTTCAGGAAGTGTAGAGTATATAGGAATGTATAAGCCTGCATTTGGAAAGTATACATTATAATTGCATGTCCGTCAGTACCTGGGTGATAACAGGCAGGTGTATTTGTGGGTATGTATATATTTTTTTAGAAAGGAAGTGGTGGTATGTGTATTCGGGGAAAGCAGGGATAAAGGTGATTTATGCATCTGTGTTTTTGTTGGAATGGCAGTGAGTTGTGGGTCATGCACCTGTTTCTAAATGTGAGGTGTTTTAATGATATCTGTGGTGAAAGGGGTTTTAATGAGTGTGCATCTTTCCATGTATGTGCCTCAGCAAGAGGTGTTCACAGGTCTCTGTGGCTGGGTGGCATGTGTGCATAAAAATCTCTTTGAACTTCCCTAAGATTGAGTGGAACCAGAAATACCCTGATTACAAAAATGTAACATTCTTAACCCTAAATGACACAGGTACAACCACCCACATACACACATAAACATGAGTCCATATTCCCAGAATCACTTGATACGCAAACACCAACTCCAAAAAACACATAAAGTTTCTCAACCCTCTCCAAATGTACACGACAATGATGTCACCTACAATCTACTCATTGTCATTTCCCAAATACATACATAACACATGTGTTGCCTTAATACACATATTTTACCCTGCACTCTAATGTCACACCCTTCCCTAAACAAAAAATAAAATTAAATTAAAAAATCAATATTTTGTGAATATCAAAAAGTATTCACCAAAATACTCCATTCAAACACTCTTCTTAATAATTATTCACAAGTCCCACCATGTCATAATAACCCATATACACTGTCAGTACCTAATCCTCCTAACTTGTATTCCCATATAAATATAACTTCTGTATTATCTCAGTGGAAACACACACTACCCATCTACTATTTGAGAATGAATACTCAGCCATCACACTTCCTAAATACATTCATAGTCCTAGATTATACAAGTCTTGGAACACACGTGTCCATCTGAATCTAAAAACCCACAGTACTCCCACAGACCCAAAGTACATGCAGCCACTCTCTCACTATTAAAGGGCACAGAACTCACTATTAATGTACAAAACTGCTCATTTTTTTTTTGATATACTCAGTTAACAGCACACAACACTGTGGAGCTCTGAAAATCCTCAATAGCATAAACTTCCTATCTTCCAGATGCCTGACTCTAAACCCACAGTTCCTCATGCCCAAATTAATACAAATACACAGCAAAATCCAAACAATTACAATCAATCACCTTCCTTACAAAGTCCCACACATATTCCAGTCGCCTCCATGAAACACTTAAAATAGATATGAAGTAGGACTGAAGAGGCTGGATACCACAGGAATTTTCAGAAAGCAGGTTTATTGGATGTTGCCAATCAGTCCAGAGTGTGGCTCATGCCTGAAACATTCTAGGGACAGATAATTTCAAAATATTTTGATTTTATGTCCCATGGGAGAAAAGGGCTTGAAGATTCACTTGACAAGTGTTTTTCATTCCATTCTCTAGGCCAGACAGAGGTTTCACACGTATTTACCAAAAAAAAAAAAAAAAAAAAAAAAAAAATCTGGCATTTACAAGAAAGAGGAAGCTACCAACCACAGTAACCTTTGCATACTTGCTGCTGATCTGACAAGAGAAGAAGCTTAATTATGGCAAGGGTCTTTTGGTTGAGAGTATCTGGTGTGCTTCAGATACACTCATTTTCAGACCACACATCAATCAGTATCACCCATAAAGCAATCACACAAACACTCCCTCAGTAACTGAATGGAGCAAACAAATTACTTATTAACATGACAACAATTTGTATTCTCAAATGAAAACATTTACAATCACCTCTATGTTGCAAACATGCACATACACAGAATGCTTCAGAATATGAAGTTCAACAACAAATCTCAGACGTACAGACACTGCTAACTCCTCCTACATACTCACAAAGGACACCCCTCCATTCCCAAAATAACATGATCACCTCAAAGCCCTAAACAAGAAAATACACAGCAGTCCACTTGAGACATTATCAACAGAATCTATACACATCTATGTGCCACATATACATAATTCTAAAAACCCCAACATACCTCATGATTCCATTCTCTGCAAATCTCTGAACACCAAAGATTATGTCCCTAAATTCTGACCTAGACATCAACATACACATACATTCTAAAATCTGAAAATGCACAGATCCAACACATAATAGTAAGACAACATCCTAACTCCTCTCAAATGCATTCACAATAGTCATGTTCACAATAGTCCACAATGCCAACAACACCTACAGACGCACCACTAAAACCCTAAACACATGTCCTGCCAGAAAGGTACTCAGACAACAATGACCAAAAAAAATCACTCAGAAAATATTTACACACGACAACCAAACAGTCCCACACAGGAGAATTTATGGTGTCTTGTTTCATATCCTTTCCATACTTATACACATGAAACACATAAAAGCACAAAGTCCTGGTGCTAGAGAAACAAGTTATTGTGTTTGCTCTCTCTCTCTCTGTCTCTCTGTCTCTCTGTCTCTCTGTCTCTCTCTCTCTCTCTCTTTCTCAGACACACACACACACACACACACACACACACACAAACACACACACACACACACATACAGAACATTACAGACATAATCTGAACACTGACAGACCCAGTTCAAGGATATTATCTTGTGGGCCCTGCACACAGAGGTAGAGGGGTGAAGATGCAGATTTCAGGCACATACCTTGCTGTTGAAAATGTAAGAAAATATAAAAGTGCAAAGGAAAGAGCACATTCCCTCCTATAAAACTGAAAGGTACTTGCCAGCCACTCAATAACTCCTCAATATAGAGAAAACTCTTCAAATAATAAGAGAGTACTCTCAGATAATGCTTCTGGAGATGAAGGTACTCTGGGACATTTAAGGGGTTTCTAAAAGAGAGAATCACCCCAAATAGATTCTTTTGAGTACCCACCATAAGCCGAGATGGATATCTTCTAGCTAGAAAGCCAGACTATTGTGCAATGTGTGTTCCAATGCTAGGGCTTGACTTGTTCACCTGGGCTCCCCCCTAAGCCACATCAGCTCCAATTTCTGAATGGGGTCTGCAGTGTTCTCACACAAGAGGCCTTTGGCATCCTTACATGTCCAAATTATAATCTGAAGATATTGCTGGCATGTTTGTTGGTCAAAAAATTAGTGAGTAAATTGTCAGCTTTTCTGTGTTACCTTCAGACAGAAGAGGTGAATCTGGTTAGAGGAAGGTCTGGGGCCTCTTATATTTTGGACAGCAGCTGTCCTAATCACTTTCCAAACCTGTGATAATATACCTGAGATCACCAAATTCAAAGGAGCAGAGATTTATTTTGGCTTATGGTTTCAGAGATTAGAGTCCATGGTCACTTGGCCCTCTTACCTCTGGACCTATAGCAAAGCAGAAATCTGGCCAAGAGTGTATGGCATAGGAAAACTGACCACCTCATGGCTGCTAGGAGGCAGAGAGAGACAGAGACAAAAGTGCATTAGGGTCCCAGTACCCCATCAGTGGCACATCCTCAATGAGGTAATTTTCATCAAATGGGCCCCAATTTCCACAAGCTTCCAACACCTCCCAATAATGGCTTCAGCTGGGAACCAGATGTTTAAGAGGTGAGCCTTTGAGGAACACCAAATGTTAATGCCAGAACATCTATCCCTTGTCCCCAAAAGCTCATGTCTGTCTCACAGCAATAAATAATTAAAAATAAATAAATAAACAAGCATTTGGACTCCAAGAGTCCACAAATATCAACAGTGCATTCTCAATAGTTTTTGCCCAAAGTCTCTTCTGAGACTCAAGGGAACATAGTGACGCCGAACCCTGAATTGAACCTTTTTTTTCTGCCATTCTCTTCTTTTTAATTCATGAGTATAGCTTTCTTTTCTCCCCACACCCTCAACCCTATCTTAATGACTAACCATAGAGTCAGTTAAAAGCACGAAGGTCAGTTACAAGGGCCCTTGCACTGGGCACTCCACCTTACTATGTCACAGGAAATGTCCAAATTAAAAGGTATTGGCAGAAGTGTACAGAAGACACTGACTAGGAGGGAAGCCAGACACACACACCATCAGAATTGCAAGCATATAAAAAATCACATTATCTTAGATTCACAGGTCTGGGATGTGTCAGGGTCCACTGGACCCAGATATAACCCACAGAATCCCAACTACTTTAAATAACAGTTTTTTAAAAGAGAGAGAGAGAGAGAGAGAGAGAGAGAGAGAGAGAGAGAGAGAGAGAGAATTTTCTAATATTTATTTATTAGTGTTGGGCAGACACAACATCTTTATTTTTATGTGGTGCTGAGGATCAAACCTACCACTGCACACATGCCAGGCGAGTGCGCTACCACTTGAGCCACATCCCCAGCTCCTTAGTGACATCTATTTTTAGTTGTCTATCAATATTTATTGATTTACATATGGTTCTAAGAATTGACCACTGTGCCTCACACATGCCAGGCAAGCTCTCTACCACTGAGCCATGACTCCAGGCCCCTCTAAATGACAGTCTGTCAACACTAGTAAACTGTGCTTGTGTCCACCTGCCCAAGACTGCGAGAACAATTCCACATAACACACTGTATACACTTTCACCCAGCAGTACTAAGCAAGATGAAACCAGGAGCTAGCCATTCATCTCTGAAATGCTGAATTGTTGCCAATGAAGCCTTTTCCTCTTCCACCTCTCTGCCTCTTCAGTTACTGACTTTCATGCGTGGAAGCAAAGCAGAAGAATCAAACCTTTTGTAGCTGCATTGGCTGCAATCCTCATTAATAATCAAAAAAATGTTAACACATTTCAAAGATACATCTACGCAGGGGAAACACAACTAATCCCAAAGGGAAGAAGAGGACAGTAGTAAGGAGAAAACTGAAAAAGCACAGCAGGGCACACGTTAAGTCTAGTGCTCCATTAAGTCTAGTGCTCCATTAAGTCTAGTGCTCCAGGTGTGAAACTAGGGCACCTGATGGTGTAATATGGGTGCCCTAGAACTTGAGCATCCTTACCCCTCCAGCTTGGTCTGATGTGGGACCACTCCCTAGAGCTTCTGTGCTCACTGACTTTCACTTACCTGAGCAGGTGTTCATAGGCCTGCCACTGCTAACCTCCACCACAACACTGGCTCCACTCTCATAGTTTGATAAATCACTGTTTCTGGGGTTACTGGGTTGCACTCTGAATGTGATATGCACATCCTGGTCACCAGCGTTTCCTCTGAAGTATGAATGCAAACCTTCACAACCCCTCAACTCTTCACTCTGTAAGCCTGATAACCAGCATTACATGGACAATAACAAGTTCAGCTGAGAATGAGGACAGTAGCCAGACCCACCTAGACCATGGCCTCTGTGAGCCCATATGATGTTAGTTACACAGCAAAATGAATCTGGACATAGGATTCTGAGGCTGCCTTTTGCACGCAGGGCACCCTGATAATCTCTCCACAAGTCATTGAGCCTGCTAAGGGTGGTGTCCTTCCCATTCCTGAGATGCCTAAAGGTGGCTTCTGTGTAATGGAACTAATCTCTTTACCAACCACACCATTTTTGGCCCCAACATTACAAAGTTTTCTTTTCTGGAAAACCTGCAAGTATTTTAAATCTTTCTACCCTGCCTTTTGCTCCTGATCCCCATGGTATATAAGGCTGAAAGCAGCTAGAAATACCCAGGCCATATCTCAAATGCTGTACTGCCTTTAATATTCCCTGCTGGATAAATTAGTCTGTGTTTTTAGTTACCTTTTACATCACTGTGACCAAAAAAATCTAACAACAACAATTAGAGCAGGACAAGTTTATGTAGCTCATAGTTTCAGGTCTCACTCCACTGACCACCAACTGCATAGCTCTGGGGCCAACGTGAGGCAGAACATAGTGGGGGAAGTGTAGGGAGTCAGAAAGCAGCTCAGCATATGGCAATGAGGAAGCAGAGAGAGAGAAATCTGCTCACCAGGGACAAACTATGAACCCTAGATCCGTTTCCTCCACTTGATCCTCCTCTTTGTCCTCAGCCTGGGTGGGCTTATCTATCTGACTGTGGGTGACTGGGAAGGTGAGAATAGGCCGATGGCGCGGCTTAACCTTTTTATTAGACCGCCTTGGGCCAGCTCGGGTTGACTCTGTGCCTAAGGCTAATGAGCGGAGCTCAGAGTCAAGAGATCTTGATTCTTTTAGAAGTTGGATGTGTTCCCGGTCCAGAGCTCTCTCTCTCTCTCTCTCTCTCTCTCTCTCTCTCTCTCTCTTTTTCTCCCCCTCCCTCTCCACTTTCTTTATAAAAAAAAAAGAATCATTCGAGCAGGCTTGGTGGCTCATGCTTGCAATCCCAGCTGCTCAGGAGGCCGAGACAGGAGGATTGCAAGTTTGAGGCTACTGTCAAGCAACTTAGCAAGACTCTAAGCAACCCATTGAGACCCTGTCTCAAAATAAAAAATAAAAAGGGCTGGGATGTGCCTCAGTGGTTAAATTTCCTTATGTTCACTATCTGGAACAAAAAAAGAAAAAAAAGAAAGAAAAGAAAAAAGAACTTCGGTCATAATTGCTATTCAGGAACTCTCAATATTCTTACACTCATCTTGTCTAGGCATCAATGTAAAACCTTAAGCACTCCCAGTATTATTCCCTCATCTGACTACACTGTACAATATTTTTGCTGGATGACTGACACCAGAATGATTTTTCAAAAGAGAATAAACATAATCAATCACATAAAAAGAAAAGGGAGATTAATAGAATAGAGGAGAGGAAAGACACCAGAGATGGCGGGGGCGGGGGGGGGAGAGAAGTTTTGGGGAGGGATATAATGCCAAATTATATTGTTATATTTTGTGCATGTACTAATATGTAATAATAAATACCACCATTATGTACAACCATAATGCATCAATAAAAATGTGGAGAAAAAATAAATTTTAAAAAACCTAATCATGAGGTTGTAACCTAGTTACAGACCTTAGCTGGGATATCAATATTCATATTAGAAATACACACAGGTAGATATTAAACAATTGGTTCATTATATAAATCTAGCAAGATAAATAATTTGGTACTGAAGAAGGAAATTGGACTTGAAATGTAATCAACTCATGAATGGATATTTCATTGAATAACCTGTTTTGTTTTTTAATAAGATTGTCTTATAGAGTCCAGCACTCAAAATCTGAATCAAGGAGATAAGGTTAACAGAAAGTATCATTTTACTCTTTTAAAAACTAAACCCCAGTGGTTCTGCATTTAGAATGCTGCATGGAATCTTATTAGCAAAGCCTAAAACAAGCAAAATAAAAAGAACATAAAACTCATAGCAACTAAAATACTCAAGAAGAGAAAAATGTTACTGAGTAACAATAGAAGAGGAAAAATCTAAGTATGGGGACATAAAATCTATGAGAATGGAAATTAAGGCTCTAAAGGTCAGATTTGAGGACATCATCTTATTTGTTAAAGGTCTTCATTCTGTAAATTGTAGACAATTTTAGAAAATTTTAAAAGGCAATTTAATGCATATTAATTATTCATGAGGTGTTGTGTTTAAACTAATAGATGGATGCTGAAGCTATAACAGGATTTTCTTTTTAAAGGAAAGCAGAGATCCTTTAGCAATTAGGTCACGAAGGGTTCAGTACCCTCCACCTTAAACATGCTTTTGTGTTATTACTAATGTTATAAAGGCTCTTGTCTTGGATATCTACAAAAACTTCCTAGTTAACTATAATAGAAAAGACAAAATGCCAGAATTTAGATCTTAAATGAGATCTTATGGAGCCACTTGGCTGCACAAATAGAGAAGAAATGCAGTGCAGCAACAGACATGGGCAGACACAGGCTGGCAGAGGCTTCCAGGTGGGAGGTTCTAGGGCTGTTGCACTGTTCCCTGAAGGCAGGAGGAGCCCCGCAGCAATACATCCAGAAGACTGCTTAGAATCCATGTCAGAGGGCCAGTGGTGATGGACAGGGGCATCCTAACAACTTGCCCAATGGTCAGAACTGTATTCTGGTTTCTTAATGGTGCAGAAGAAAAAAGACTAGTGAGAATAAGGCAAACATCCATCCTAAGTGGGTTTGACTTTAGGATTGTGGTTCCTGGCTGGAACTAGATGCTAGCACAAACTCAGCCTCTCTGAAGGTATGAATTGGTACTATATTCCCAGGTATTTGGCCAGAATTCCTACAATGAAGGTGATATAAGAAAGAAAGTGAATCTATATTCAACTCTAAGTCTTTCAGTTACTAGCTCTGTGACCCAGAAAGTTATATAACCTTGACCTATTTGTGAAAAATCAACATACTATACAAAGTCGTAGGAATACTGTGAAGATCACAGAAGTGAATGTATCTAAAATGCTAAAATGCTTTCATTGCACTTAGAACATCATAGAACCAGACCAGCAACCAAGTTCCTGCACTTCACATGCTGTTCCTTAGCAAACCAACAAAATACCCTGTGTCTATAGGTAATGAACAGATTTAAAAAAAAAAAGGAGAGAGAGAGAATCTTTTTTGTAGATGGACACAACACAACGCCTTTAATTTTTTTTTAATGTGGTGCTGAAAATCGAACCTGCATCCCGCCCGTGCTAGGCGAGCGCTCTACCGCTGAGCCACAATCCCAGCCCAAATGAACAGTTTTAATAATTCATCCTCATCTTGCTCTCAGAAACTCTGGATTCTAGATTCCTCTGTTGAAAAGTCAGCTGCTGGCTTCTAGAATCTGGACTTCCATGGTTTTCTTTCTAGTTCTCTGTTCACAAACGCAACTTCAGATTCTTCTGTTTTCGTTTAGGCTTTATATTTTGTTGTAGAGTTCAATGCTTTTTTTTATTTTCCTCCTTTTCCCACTCTGCATATTCTTCCTAAGCAATCTCATATACTCCTTCTCATTTATCACATTTAGCTTCATTTATCACAGATATCTCCAGTCCCTGTATTTCTTGTCTGTTCTAGAAGCTGCTCAGGTCTGCTATTCCCAAACCAACCACAACACCACCACTTCTCCTGTATTCTCCTTACATCAGGGAATGTGCGGCACCTCTGTTCAAGCAGTTCCTCCATCTATGAATCTAGAAGTCTTCTCCGATCCCTCCTCCCCTTTAATCATCACATTAGTGATATTAAATTATTACAATACTGATTTCTAAATAGCTCATTTATCTTTACTTATACACTATATAAGTTTAAGTATAATTTATATAATTTATAATTTCTTAAATAATTTAAGAAAGCTACACTACAGTGCTTTCTTAAAAACTCTTCTCAATTAGATTATTGCCAATCTCCACCAATATTTCTGCCATCTTTTCCCATTTTCTTCTTATTATATTGATTATTTTAAAATTTTACCTCTACTCACAACATTAAAATGGTCTCATTGCTCTTAGGAAAGGTTCAAACTCCTTAACACCTAATTGCAAGCCCCTGATTCTATTTATAGCTTCATCCCTGGACCTGCAGCCCTTTCATCTGGTCTAAGCAAACAAAGTTTTCTTTTAAGAATTAGGACCTTGGGCAGGGGATGTGGCTCAAGCGGTAGCGCACTCGCCTGGCATACGTGTGGCCCAGGTTCGATCCTCAGCACCACATACAAACAAAGATGTTGTGTCCGCCGAAAACTAAAAAATAAATATTAAAAAAAATTCTCTCTCTCTTGAAAAAAAAAAAAAGAATTAGGACCTTGGGCTGGGGCTATAGCTCAGTGGTAGAGTGCCTGCCTCACATGTGCAAGGCACTGGGTTCGATCCTCAACAGCACATTAAAAAAAAAAAAAGATATTGTGTCGGTTTATAAATTTTTTAAAAAAGGAATTAGGATCGTTCAGTCCTTCCATCTTTCCCAGAGACCACTGTTATGCTGCCTGCATGGAACACTTTACTTCATTCTTCCCTGCCTCCAAAATTTCATAACTCCTTTTCATGAGCCTTTGCTGAAGAGATCCCCTTTCCTGGGTACTCACCATTGTCACTGTGAAGGCTGAGTAAAACATTCACACCTCCTGCTGCACTGAATCACAATTGCTGCTCCCTCATCTACTTCTCAACTCCATGCATTCCTACTCTCCAGGGACAGACATGGTCTGCCTCATTCACTTCTAATGCCATGGCCCAATACACTGCCTAGCACTTAGATAAATGAATAAAATGGTGTCAATTAAACCAAAGAGAGAAAAAAAAACTAGTTAATAAACCTCATCAACAAGAAGGCAAGAGTGTTATTAGTTTATTGCATTATGTGATGCATTTATTGATTATATGATGCCTATAAGCATCAGAAAGTCCTAGGTTGGTTTCAGTTAAAAATCTTTTTTCTCTGCTTCCATTCCTGCCTAACAGTGGGACCTTTAGTCTAAAGCATATGCCCAGGGAATTCTCTAGGAAGCAGGGCTACTGTTATTCATCTGCCTTTCAGATTAATAATTCTAAACATTTCCAAGAGTTGGAAAGATGGATCCTCAACACTCATCCTGATTAGAAAGAAAAACACATGTTCCTAAGTTTTTGGATCTACAATATTGCACTCCTGAATGTCTTGAATGTTTGACCCAGTACCAGGCACAGGACAGTAAACATTTGTTTAAATAGTGATTTTAAGCTCAGATTCAAACTCCTTTTTATCATAAAATTTTAAAAAAGCCATTTCTTATTTTCCTTTTTTCACAAAACTACAAATACAATTTCTCATCAAACTTCATATCTTATTACTAAAGTTCTCAGGCACTTTGATGGCAAATTTTTGGGAAACATTTTAAGGATGTCAATGTGTATGTAAATTTAAGATATTGAAGTTTTAAACTTACTACGTTAGATTTGTGGGGAAATGATGAAAGATTACTATCCATTGTTAGATCTACTTTTTTTCTTCTGAAGTCAGTAAACATATACCCAAATTTGCCACCAGTGAACAGTATTAATCAACATATACATAGAGGACATTCCTGAACCTTTATAATATTGGGAGAATGTGTGTCCCTGTAAAAAAGAAAAGTTATAATGGGGTAATTATGCATAAAAGTTAGTTCTACATTTAAAGCAGCAATTTGATTGCCAATAATTACACTCGTCTATACAAATAGAAAGTAAAATATTAGAGGGGAGGGGAGGGGAGGTCGTGGGCCAGCGGGACAGTCCCCCTCCACGTTGTCGCGTGTGGGGCCTGGGCGCTCACTTGTAGCCCTTGGGCACCTTGGGGACACTGGGCTTGGCTGCCTTCTTCAACTTTTTGCTCCCAGCCGCTGCCTTCTTGGCCTTGCTGCTGCTGCTGCTGCTGCTACCCTTGTCCTCAGCAGCAGCGGCCTTAGGGGGCGAGTACTTGTTGGCTGCTGCACCTTTGGTCAGTCAGGGGTCCTAGTGGCGCTGCGCTGCCGTCTTCTTGGGTTTGTACATGGCAGGCGCTGGCAAGGGGCACACCATTAGCTGGCTGCCAGCTTTTGGCGATGGAGCTTGAAGGAGCCAGTGGCACCGGTGCCCTTGACCTGCAGCAGGAAGTCCTTCTGCACCTTCGTGCACCAAGTACTTGAGGAGGACTTCAGCTTTGATTATCCAACTGTGGTCCTACGTACTGGAGCTTGTTTGAAATGCAGACTGGTGGTGTACCTGAACCTGTGGGAAGAACCAGACAAGATATGTGGCTCTCAGACTTGAGGATATTACCAGGATTGCTGGACTAGTACAAAGTTTCTGATTCAGTAGTCTGGGTGGGAGCCTGAGAATTTTAATTTTAACAAGTTATCTCATGTTGCTGATGCTGCTGGTACAGGGACCATACTTGGAGAACCATTATACTAGAGTGTCCTCACTGTACATTTTTCTCCCCTTTCTAAATTTCTTACTTATTCAAATAGCTTTTTAAAAACAGATTATCATATTCTTTATCTTGATTAAAGGGGGAAAAAGCATTTTTTTTGCAATGACCACACAAAGATTGCTTTTCAGCATCTAATTTCAGAGCAAAAAAATCTCTTTAAACCTTAGTTTTAAGTCTTATCTATGGGTGTCTCTTTCTCTTCTTTCTGTAAGTATTCTTTTTAATGTTTAAAAATTCTTTTAATGTAGATAACATGTTCTTATGGTTCAAAAGTTAAAATGACACAGACATGCTTGGGAAAATCTGATTTCCAACTGCTTTGCCCCTCCCCCCTTCACCCCTCTGTCTTAGATAACCACCTTTAATTTATTTCCCATAGATGTCAATTGTTTCCTTTTATAGTAGTAGAAATGCCACTGTACTCTATTCTTTTTATATAAAATGTGGTATACTATGTAAAAAAAAAGAAAGTAAAATATTAAAAATTTTTGACCTTCAAGAAAGATTTTTAAAAACACTATCATAAGTTATTCATATAGCTTTGTTTTACAAAAGCTCTCACATTCATTACCTCATTTAAAATGGACATAGTTCCTTGTTAACCAAAATTGAACCACTATATTATTTTAAAGTTTTTGTTTTTAAGGAAAAGTCTGTAAGTAGTGTGAGGGGAAAATTAGCTGTGTGAAATATGGAGCTCAAATTTTCAAAGAAATATGTAATTAAAACGGGTAAGATTAAAAACACTTTCCATCACAGTGTTCATATGCCATATGTTAAGAAGTTCCCTCTATGGAAACACTTAGGTTTTAAAATATTTGTGTATCTTTTTAAACCCGTCTTAAAGTTTTATTTAACAAACAAACCAAAAGCTATCTGATGCTTGAATTAAAGGTCAATGAAACAGTGCAGGCCCAAGGGTCAAGCACAAAGAAGTCATAGTGAAGTCGAACGTCACAGGTCTCTGAGTCTAGTTTGCCTGTACATAACCATAGTTAGCATGCTCTTTCTACACAGTTGGTAGCAATCAGATACATATTTAATGCGGTTTCATTATATCCTATAAATGCTGGCAATAGAATAATCTCCCCAGGGTATTTGGTGAATAATAGAAAAGAGAAAATGATGAGCACATTTAGCACATGCACCCACAACCTCATGATAAAAGGCAGCATTTCCCCATACAGCACCTGTTGTCATAGCTGGTTTAATTACTTTTCATTGTAGTCAGCAGCCTGAAATATTTATCATGGAGCCTATAATTTTCCAAATCCAAAACTGACATCTACTCAAGTGACTGCAGGAACCAAAATCTTCCTAACCCCTCCTACTTCTGTGCTTTATTCACAACATCAAAGTGCTAAACAAAATGTCTTTCAGGGAACCTTCATTTGGCTAAGTGACTCGGTGCGTTAGAAGATTATAGGCCGTTCACACACCAGTCAAAGGCACTGCATCCCATTGAATTTCGACTGAAAGAGGGATAGAAATAATTTCACTCTTAAAATATTATAACATTCAATGGGCTAAAATAAAAAACACAAGTGAATTAAAAAGTTTGTAGACAATTGAAAATTAAGAATTTTTCAATCAACATTTCTAGAAATTATTCTCTCGACTTAATATAAAATTCAGTTTGATTTTCACACCTCTTTCTACATGAAGTATTGGTGATAAATCCCACACTTTGGCTGTGATTCCCTTCTTCTTCTTTTAAATATTCTAAATTTATTTATTAACAGATTAATTTGTTATAATTAACAAATAATTTAGATAAGTTCTTCTGATAGTGAATGAAATATGTTGTGCTGTTGGATAAAACTTTGTTGTTTCTTTGAATAAAGTTCCAAGACAACTCTTTTAAATTTATTTACTTAATAAAATATATTTACATATCATTATATTATACTGTTGTAATGCTGTATCAACATTAACTCATTTAATCCTCGAAACAATCCCATGACATTATAACTATAATTTTATCTATCATACAGTTGGAGAAATTGAGATACAGAAAGACTGAGTAATTTGCTCCTGGCCACTAAAGCTAGTTAGTAACAGATCTAGGACCCAAACCCAGGTGTTTCAGTTCCACAATCTGTGTTCTTAAACTATATACACTAAAAGCCAATCTAATATCATAGGAAGGTCCTTTTTAATGGAAAAAATAATTTCATATAAACCTTATTAATTCAGATTATGAGTAGATCATTTTATATTATTATAGAATATTTGATATTACAACCCAGTGAATACTTATACCCACATGCTGACACAAACATAACAATACAAAAAGTTTTGTAAGTTAACACTACCCTTACTACATTATGTACATCCAAGCGTATTCTATTTTGGGCTTTTTTTTTTTTTTCCAAGTTTGTCATTACTTTTTTTTCATGTTTTATTTATTTATTTATTTAAATTAATATATGAGAGCGGAATGCATTACAATTCTTATTTCACATGTAGAGCACAATATTTCATATCTCTGGTTGTATACACAGTATATTCATACCAATTTGTGTCTTCATACATGTACTTTAGATAATAATGACCATTACATTCCACCATCATTCTAACCCCATCACCCCCTCTCTTCCCCTCCCACTCCTCTGTCCTATCTAGAGTTTGTCTATTCTTCCCATGCTCCCCTTCCCTACCCCACTATGAATCAGCCTCCTTATATCAGAGAAAACATTTGGCATTTGTTGTTTTGAGATTGGCTAACTTCACTTGGCATTATCTTCTCTAACTCCATCCATTTACCTGCAAATGCCATGATATTATTCTCTTTTATTGCTGAATAATATTCCATTGCCACTTTTTTAATCCATTCACATATTGAAGGGCATCTAGGTTGGTTCTACAGTTTAGCTATTGTGAATTGTGCTGCTTAAACATTGATGTGACTATGTCCCTATAGTATGCTCTTTTTAAGTCCTTTGGGTATAGACCAAGGAGAGGGATAGCTGGGTCAAATGGTGGTTCCATTCCCAATTTTCCAAGAAATCTCCATACTGCTTTCCATAATTGGGTGCATCAATTTGCAGTCCCATCAGCAATGTATGAATGTACCTTTTCCCCACGTCCTCTCCAACACTTATTGTTGTTTGTCTTCATATTTTGGGCTTTTTTATAACAATTTTTTTAAAGAATTTAACTTTTATTTGTTTTTATGCGGTGCTGAGGATCAAACCCAGGGCTTCAACCATGCTAGGCAAGCACTTTACCTCTGAACTACAACCCTAGACCCTGTATTTTGGGTTGTAAATGCTGTTTATGACCAAGTAATTAGCTTTCTCTAGCACAGTGGTTCTTACACCAGCCAGCCATCAAAATCACCTGAAGATGTTCAAACTAAGAACTATTTAGAGCCTCACTCCAAATAATTAAACTAGAATCTCTGAAGAGCAGCATGTTTCAGTCTCTCCAGGTGACACCAATGTTTCACAGTTGAGAATTTCTGCCCATTTGAGTCAACACACAGTGTGTGTAACACATTCAGTTAGATAAAACAAGAAGATTCACTGTCTTTAGGTGACTTTTGAGGGATTATTTGACATTAGAATATCACTTTTGTATGCTATAAATGCCTTTTAAATTCTGGAAGAGGTGTTAAAACATTTTTTATGAAAGTAGCTCACTCTTTCATATTATTTATACTGTTAATGGGCTTAACATATTCTTTCTCAAACAAAAACTTATTATTACAAACTTATCAAAAATTTGGAGTTTCAGCAATCAACAGCCTTGCAGCTGCCAAATTTCACCTGTAACAAATTGGTTAGAAAATAAGATAAGTGTGATGCGAGGCTTCAAAAAGTAATGTCGCTGAAATGGGTCATTTCACAGGCTTATGTAGAAAGAAATTAAAGACTAAAAAATATGAGTCAGATATTTGACAGAGATGCCAATGAGATTTTTTTTTGAAATTTCCTATCATTGATGCTTTTTATCCCTGTGGCTTTAGGACAATAATTTCCATGGTGAAAATTCATGACACACTTCCGAAAGGCCATCTCACATATATATTCCCCAGATGTGTGTGTGTGTGTGTGTGTGTGTGTGTGTGTGTGTGTGTGTCTGAATTGTCAGTTACAAGGAACACTGCCCCAAACGTGAATATACTTGAAGAAGAAAAAGAAAATGCATGCACACACCACACGCACTCACATACACACGCACACTACGTATGAGGTTTGTGAGAACAGGATGAGGTTCACTAAAGCCACCAGAGTCTGTACTGAGGCAACAAGACAGCACCAGTTGCCCTTTTCTTTCACTGTGCATTTTCATCTCCCACAATTCCATTCTGTCTTCCCAAAGTAGCTATCAGGAAAATTACAGATGTGTGAGACTCCTACGTATCATTTGACACCTCAAAACAGCTGGGAATACTCGACTTCGAGACCTCAAGAGACGTTGGCTTTCTCCCTTCCACAGCCATGTGACTGTGACTGTTCCTGAACTCTGCCCTTCAGATTCTGCTAATGACGGTGTAATTTTTTTTTTCCTTTACTCGAAGCAGGTTTCTACATTCACCTGGCTTTTTTGTTTGTTTAATGTTTTAAAGACATGAAAGCAAGAAACTTCTTTTATTTTCTGTGTCCACAGCATCCATTTGTTTGAAGTTTTGTTTTTGTTTTGTTCTGTTTGCTTGTTTTTTTTTTGGGGGGGGGTGTTTGTTGTTGTTGTTGTTGTTGTCGTTTTGGTTTTTAGAGCTTTATAGTTATACATAGTAGTTGGGTTCATCCCAACAAATTCACAGGTGCAAAGAAATCTATTTCAGCTCATGATTTCATTTTTCCTTTCCCCTTTCCCTGTGGTCCTCCTTTCCCTCTCCCATTCTCCTTTCTCTATTTTACTGGACTTCCTTTCACTCCTCTATTAATGTATATTTGATTGGCTTTTGATCCATCTTTAATCCATTCATGTGGGTTGATTCTATAATTCAGCTATTGTGAATTCTGCTACTATAAACATTGAGGTGGCTGTGTCTGGAGTATGCTAATTTTTGATCTTTTGGAAAAAATACCAGGATTCCATCTCTTGGGTCCCCTTCTTCCTCCGGGAGTAGTCTTTTCTGCTGTTCTTTAATAAAGCCTCTACTTTCCACTCTGAAAAAAAAAGAAAAAATACCAAGGACTATAGCTGAGTCATATGGTGGTTCCATCCCTAGTTTTTTGAGGACTCTCCATACTGCTTCCCAGAGTGGTTGTACTAGTCTGCAGTCCCACCAACAATGTACAAGTGTACCTTTTCCCCCACATACTCACCAGTGTTTATTGTTGTTGGTATCATTGCCATTCTGACTGGAGTCAGAGATATAAAATCTTAGTGTAGTTTTGATTTGCATTTCCCTGATAGCTACAGATATTAAACATTCTTTCATATTTTTGTTGGCCATTTGTGCTTCCTCTTTTGTGAAGTTTCTGGTTAGTTCTTTTGCCCATTTATTGATTGGGTTACTTGGGGATTTTGTTTGTTTGTTTGTTTTGGTGTTTTTTCATTTCTTTGTATATTCTGGATATTAATCCCCTATTGGAGGAGTATCCAGCCAAAATTTTCTTCCATTCTATAGGCTCTCTCTTCACCCCCTTAATTATTTCCTTTGCTGTGCAGAAGCTTTTTAGTTTGATAGCATCCCATTTAATTATTTTGGTTTTATTTCTTTGCTTTGGAGGTCTTGTTAAGGAAGTTGGTGCCAGCATCTATATGATAGAGTGTTGACCCTATGTTTTCTTCTAGTAGTTGTAGAGTTTCTGTATAATTCTTAAATTTTTGATCCATTTTTTGAGAGAGAGAGAGAGAGAGAGAGAGAGAGAGAGAGAGAGAGAGAATTTTTTAATATTTATTTTTCAATTTTCGGTGGACACAACATCTTTATTTTTATGTGGTGCTGAGGATCAAACCCAGTGCCCCATGCATGCCAGGCGAGCACGTTACCACTTGAGCCACATCCCCAGCTCAATCCATTTGGATTTGTTTTATGCAGGGTGAGGTAGGGGTTTGCTTTTCTACATATAGCTATCCCGTTTTTCCAGCTCCATTTGTTAAAAAGTCTATCTTTTCTCCAAGATATATATTTGGCACTTTTATCAAAGATGGTTATAGGTATGTGGATTTGTCTCTGTGTCTTCTATTCTGTTTTATTAGTTATCTTGTCTATTTTGATGCCCATATCATGCTGTTTTTGTTACTACAGTTCTGAGGTATAATTTCAGATCAGACCTTGTGATGCCTCTGGCTTTGCTTTTCTTGTTTAGTATTGCTTTGGCTATTCTGGGTCTCTTATTCTTCCAAATGAATTTAAGAATTCTTTTCTAATTTTGTACAGAACATCATTGGTATTCTGATGGGGATTGCAACAAATCTGTATATTACTTTTGGTTGTATGGCCATTTTGACAATTCACCTGGCTTTTGATGATGGTGTTTATAAGGACATGAAAACCTAGGATACATAGTAACTGATACGCCACTCTGAACAGCAGGACTAGGAACTTACAGAATTACTGAATAACTGCAAAAATGGGGTTGACTTTACTGTTTTGATAGATAGCTAAGAGATAGATATATCTCTTTGGTGGCATTTTGCTACAATAATATCATAATTGTAAAATGTTCATATGTTCAACTTCCCCCTGGTAGCAGTTTCAGTTGTTTTATTTGGGTTTGATTTGGGTTTTAACTACAAAGTAAGCTTGAAACATGGTTCCTCAACACTATTGGTATTTTTGACTGAATAATTCTTTGTGACAGGGCATTTAGCAGTATCTACCCACTAAATGTCAGTCGCATCCTCCAGAGTCTTGATAATCAAAAATGTCTTCAACTGTTGCCCCCTGTCCTCTAGGGACAAAGATGCATCTGTTGAAAACTGCCGACTTAAGAAACAACCCAATCAACAAATGGGCCAAGGACCTGAACAGAAATTTCTCAGAGGAGGACATACAATCAATCAATAAGTATATGAAAAAATGCTCACCATCTCTATCAGTCAGAGAAATGCAAATCAAAACCACCCTAAGATACCATCTCACTCCAGTAAGATTGGCAGCCATTAGGAAGTCAAACAACAACAAGTGCTGGCGAGGATGTGGGGAAAAGGGTACTCTTGTACATTGTTGGTGGGACTGCAAATTGGTGTGGCCAATTTGGAAAGCAGTATGGAGATTTCTTGGAAATCTCGGAATGGAACCACCATTTGATCCAGCTATTCCCCTACTCGGTCTATTCCCTAAAGACCTAAAAAGAGCACACTATAGGGACACTGCTACATCCATGTTCATAGCAGCACAATTCACAATAGCAAGACTGTGGAACCAACCTAGATGCCCTTCAATAGACGAATGGATAAAAAAAATGTGGCATTTATACACAATGGAGTATTACTCTGCATTAAGAAATGACAAAATCATAGAATTTGGAGGGAAATGGATGGCATTAGAGCAGATTATGCTAAGTGAAGCTAGCCAATCCCTTAAAAACAAATGCCAAATGTCTTCTTTGATATAAGGAGAGTAACTAAGAACAGAGTAGAAACGAAGAGCATGAGAAGAAGATTAACATTAAACAGGGATGAGAGGTGGGAGGGAAAGATAGAGAGAAGGGAAATTGCATGTAAATGGAAGGAGACCCTCAGGGGTATACAAAATTACATACAAGAGGAAGTGAGGGGAAAGGAGGAAAAATATAAGGGGGAGAAATAAATTACAGTAGAGAAGGTAGAGAGAGAAGAGGGGAGGGGAGGGGGGAGGGGGGATAGTAGAGGATAGGAAAAGCAGCAGAATACAACAGACACCAGAATGGCAATATGTAAATCAATGGTTGTGCAACTGATGTGATTCTGCAATCTGTATATGGGGTAAAAATGGGAGCTCATATCCTACTTGAATCAAAGTGTGAAATATGATATATCAAGAACTATGTAATGTTTTGAACAACCTACAATAAAAATTAATTAAAAAAAATAAAAAAAAAGAAAACTGCCGACTTAAGGCATAGAAAATCAATAGTATTGGATAATTACAGGAACCTTTTTCCATTTTCCTTCAAGATCAAAGTTGATATTGAAAACTTACTAGGAAAATAAGTTAGTCTGTGCAGTTTATCATTTCTCTTATTTTGCTTTACAAATGAAATTGAATTTTTTCCCTATGTCAATATAGTCTGCATGGATAATATCACACCCAAAGATAGGAAGCATTTCTGACTTCACTGTGCACAGGTCTCAACAAAGTAGTCTAAGATGGGACATGTGAATATGACTGCCATTGTTGATAATGGTAATAATAACCTTGACAATTTCAGAATAGAGTAGTCAAGATGATTAAAACTATTAATACTATTATGCCATTACCAGGTCTACTTTTCTACATTTTTGACATTAGGAATTTGAAATCAGTTGTGAATAATCTGAAACAAAGTATCAACTAAGGTGCACTGTGGCTTAGTTCAAGTAATTATTACTTTCAATTTCTGTACAGATAGGAGTTTAATTTAGAGCCTCAAGAAAGCATTGTGGGGCTGGGGATATGGCTCAAGTGGTAGCGTGCTGGCCTGGCATGCGTGTGGCCCGGGTTCGATCCTCAGCACCACATACAAACAAAGATGTTGTGTCCGCCAAGAACTAAAAAATAAATATTAAAAAAATTCTCTCTCTCACTCTCTCTTAAAAAAATAAAAAGAAAAAAAGAGAAAACATTGTGTTACTAGAGTTACACTAGACAATATAAAAAAATCATACCCAAAATTATAGTGACTAAAATGTATAATGACTATTTTTTCTCAGATAAAATTTGAAATGAATATTTCTAATTGGTGAGTAATGTTCATGTGGTATTTCAGTTACTTTCCTCAGTTTCTAAGGTTGCTATGCCAGATTGTATTAAGGAAGCAGAAGGGCAAGGACTAAACTACGGTGCCAGCTTAAGGAACATACCTTGTGGGGTTTAGACTCTATCCTCCAGCAAATCTTCTTGGTTCTTTATGGCAATCATGTTAATCTAGTCTCTACCTGATGGTTCTCCTATCATGAAGAATCTAAAAAGACCACGGAAAGTAATTTCTTACTTTTTAAATTTTTCATAGCTATCTTCATCCAATGATTTTCTTTTTTACTCAATTGTTTATTTAGATAAATTTTAGAACCCTATCATTAAAGCCCATGAATAAAATATCATTAAATTTTTATTTGAGATTATGTTACTGTTTTCTATTTGTTTAATTTTCTCTATAACTTTATTTTAACTTTATTTTTTTTTCTAAGTTATTGGCTGTGGGTTTCTTTTGTTCTTTTTGTGACTTCTTTGAACAAAAGTACATTAACATTCTTTCATATACATACTATCTTTTTATATTAACTAATTAATTCAACCACATTGATTAAGCTGCAAAAATTTGTTGGGCTCCATTGGAGATGTGGGAAATAGTGAGCCAATAAAATATATCCTGGCTTCATGAAGCTTCTATGCAAGTGAAATGAAATAAAAAGTGAATTTAAAAAGTATCATATTATACAAAGTAATGACACATTGTGTCATTGTATGTCATTTATTTACATATATTCACTCTTTCATTAAATGCTGCAATTAAGATCCTTTAGCAAATTTTCTTGTAGTCTCATGATTATTATGTCAATATAAATTTCTAGAAGTGGAATGGAAATTTAAATAAAATGCATAATCTATGCTTTGACACAATTGCCTAATTTCCTACTATTGATTATTATAATTTATGCATCCAGTAAGAGACTCAGTTCCTTTTCTTGAAAAACCTATGTTTTGTATAATAGCTTAATCTTTCCTGGTCTGTTAGGAAAAAAAATAATGGTATTGCTTCTATTGCACTTTCCTCTCTATTGCCCATGTAAATTTTCTTAGTTATAAAAGAGATATTCATATTGTTTATCCGTATTACTATTAGAATTCTTAGACCAAATGGTTTTAGCTGCTAGCAACAAAATCCACCTCCCTCCCCATCCTAGCTTAAGCACACTAAAGAATTCACAGGAATGATTCTGGTTGGCTCAAGGGAAGGAAGTACTTACCAATCAACTGGACCAAGGAAAAGTGTCTCAATTATATTTGATAGCTTCCTTCTTTTCCCTGAAAAAAAGATGGAAATTTTATGGCAATGCCTGTCATGTCTTTCCTCTACTTTTTCTCAAAGACCATTGGTCATAGTTGTAATCTAAGAAGAAATTTATCCAGTCCTGGATAGTTCACATAGGCACATTTGGAGCATATTGTTGCTTAGTATAATCTTAGCATAACATGACTTTATTCCTCCTGTCCTTTCTTTCTTACTGAAATGCAAATATAAAAGAGGAGGCAAAAAGAATTATAAAATTTGATGGAATGGTAAATATCATGTAGCCCATTTTCCAAATTTCCACAGTGTAGTAATAGCTTAAATGGTGGTTCAATGTTTAATCCCAAGTAAGTCAGCAGACAGACCCACATCCTCAACTCATCTGTATTCTAAGTCCTATGCTCTTTTCCAAACTCATTAATTCAAATTATGTGTCTACAATCCACTCACATTTCTCATTGAACGGATCGTAGTCAATAAAACTGGCATAATTAAACTAGACATGGTAGTACATGTCTATAATTTCAGTGACTTAGGAAGAAGGATCACAAGTTCAAGGCCAGCCTCAGCAACTTAGTGAGACCCTCAGCAACTTATCAAGACCCTGTCTCAAAATAAAAAGAATCAGGGATGCAGCTCAGTAGTAATACAGCAATGAGTTCAATCCCCAAAACCAAAAAATAAAAATAAAATAACTCAGTATAATTATTCAAATACATATAATTCCTTATTACATAGAACTGTATACTTAACATAATTTTCTATTTATATTAATAAGTATCTACCCACTTAACTATAAAAATTAGAGCCTATTCACCAGCCTAAGATCTAACAAACTATTATCTCTGGAAGACCATGGATTTTTATGTTTCTCAAATCTGATTTCAAAATTATAATCATTCAATGAATTTTATAGATGGAATTAAAATTCACCATACAATTATTTAACTGAGATAATGTCATGGAATTCCTTATTTGAGTAGCACACATAAATCAATTGTATGAATTATTCAGTTTCACTTCATCTCACAATTTTTTTGCATGTACTTGTTAACAGTTCTGTTAGACATATGGAATGCCTAAAAAGTTGCTTCAGGGTGTCACAAGGAGAGAGCATCTGTGAGTGGTGGGATAAAACACGCCTAGTGATTTGGGTTCTTAAATTTCCATAGTTAAATATCACATTAGTGAAGATAATTTTTTTCTGGATAATTTTCATACTCTGGTCATACTGAATTTTGTGGCAAGGCAGTTACATAAAATAGCAAGTTAACTTTACACTTGCCATTTTTGTATCTTCAATCTGGGGAAAATTCAACTTCTCTCATTAGTCTAAAATGATATTATTTTGATTAAAAATAATATTAAAATAAAGGCACACATTTTTAGATTAAAATATTTATGTGGATGAAAGTTGAGCATTTAGACTTCCACAGGTCATTCTTTTCCCCAGCAAATCTGCGATTGAAAAACCAACAAAATTGTTCCATTTATCTTAAAATTGAGAGATCCAGAACGAATTCTTACTATAGAGTGTAAATTGCTTTTGAATAATACATTCTAGCATGCAATTGTCCATTGAGGTTTCTAAGTACCTTAATTACATTTTGTGTTAACTACATATTCTATCACCAAAATAAAAGGTTGTATCTAAATAAAACTTCATTTGATGAAAATTTTTGAGATTTTATTGAAAATTCTCTACACTTTGAGCATTTGAATACAGGTTTAAGCCTCTTAAATGCAAACTGCATATACATTTAGGCATAAAAAAAGAATAACTACTTGGAAATTAAACTCCTCCCAAGCTTCTTTCATAGAAATGTTCATGCTTCTTTGAGTGTGTTGATTTTCCAGGTATCCAAAAGTGTAATCATTTATGAAAATTTACTGGGCTTTTATGTAGTGAAGATAGTTTTGGAATACCTGGCATTGGATTAGTTCCCCATGGACTAGGGTCACAGAGCACCCTTGTTTCACAGCACTGGTTATTTAGTTTAAGTCTGCCATTATAAATTTCTCTGATCCACTTCTTGGCAGTAGAGTAATCATTTGTGTAGTCTTTTTTTATGTGTATGTTTTAACAGATGTATCATCCAAGCTTCTGATCCCTGAGGGATAAACTGAGGCACACAGAGGCAAGAAACTGTTCACTTTTTTTAAAATTTATTTTTTTTAGGTATAGATGGACACAACACAATGCCTTTATTTTTATGTGGTGCTGAGTATCAAACCCGGGTCCTGCCCGTGCCAGGCAAGCACTCTACCGCTGAGCCACAATCCCAGCCCCAGTAACTGTTCACTTTTAAAGTGTGATTTATTTATTGGACTGATAAAGAGACTTTGCCCTCCAATTTATGGGATCTAAATTAATTGATGAGGATGTTTGTTTATCATATATATCTCCTGTCTTTCAAAGCACTGCAAACAAATTTAAGATATAAACTAAATTATATTATTTGCCTTTGTCTTTATTGAGCATAAATTTGCAAGCTGATAACTGAAAAGAATCTTGTTACAATAGTGCTAAAAATTTTAATTAAAGAAAAAGATTCATGTATCTGTTTTAAAAGTGAAAAATCAATAGCCAATCACATTTCCTTAGCATTTCTAGTATTTTAAGGACTGGTCATGCAGAAAATGAAGTAGAAGAGATAAAACAGGCTTGGCCAAGAAAGCATTTGAAATTTAGATTTTCAAGATATAATTTTCATGAATCAAAATATATATTTGCTCTTGACTTCAGAAATTTTCTTCCAACTTTGCTTAGCTGCCGTGCATTTTTTAGAGGAAGATTTAAATTTAACCATACTTTTCTTGTTTTCTACACAAATAGATATTTTGGAACAAAGAATATGCAATGCCATGATCAGAAGAGGAAAACAAGTAACCTACATCACTCTTGCAGCTTTTGATGATGATAAGGTATTTTTAAATTTTAATTTGTTATATATGATGATGGAATGCATTACCATTCATATTATTCACATACAGCACAATTTTTCTTATCTCTTGTTGTACACAAAGTAGACTCACATCTTTCGTGTCTTCATACATGTACTTAGGGTAATAATGATCATAGCATTATTTACGGTTCCCAGTTCCCCTTACTTTCTCTCTGTGCAAAATCATGGGGTACCTTGACCACTCCATAACCCAGAATGCTATAAGTTTTTCCCAGCAGGTTTGAGCCCATGCTGGGAACTTCAACCTTTCCAGACACTGGTAAAGGTGTTTAGGTGGTTGCCAAAACACTGAAAACTGAATCTGTGCCTACCCCTGAACTCAAATTCCTTAAACCCTTAAATAAACGCTATATCCTTACTCCTTTACTGTGGACACACCCAGGTAGAACATTCTTTTCCTCTTGCTGTCTTTCTCAAGGATAAGCTATAATACTCTAAAAGTTCCCCTAATGAGTACTTTGGACTGACAGCACTGGCTTTTGGTGCTTCTTACTTTGAATCCCATCCAGTTCCATCTCTAGATGATTCAGGGGACTCTTATAGGAATTCCCTTGCCCCTGCTTTTGGGTCAAATTCAGCCATCTGTTTGGTAGGACAAAACAGGTATTTTAATCATAAAATACTTTTCTAGAGATTTATTGGTTAGGAAACATACTTCAAATTGTTGCAAAAATGTCCAAAAGACAGAGAATGTTATTTAAATATACATGTGAATATTTGGGGCCTGGCCACATCTAAGAAAAGGGAAAGCTTGCCCAGGTTGATAGTAGTTACTGATACACATAATGTCTCATTCATTAGCCAATTGTTAATAATTTATTTATCAAAATTTACCGTCAAAAAAATCTCATGGAATTTTCCACAAGTTTCCCAAAAGTAAGTAAGTGTTATTTCCATATGTTTTTACAAAGTAAAATTGGTGACCTCTAGTGAGAAGAATATTCATCTCTCACAATAACCATCCCAAGGTTCCAAAATTAACTGTTGTGATCTCTTTCCCAGTGTCTAATAACTGGTTTAAAATGACAAAGAAAAGAAGTGTATGAAATATAGGAGCCTTGATATGTCTGTATAAGTTTGTACATTAAAAGGATTCATTCTGGGGATGTAGCTCAGTGTTAGAGTGCTTTGTTAGTAGAATTGGGTAAATATCATTCTAAACTTTTAAACCTAACAGCTGATTTTGTAAAGTATCCAATAACTTAAAATTTCATATAAATAGTTATGTGAACTGAAGTTGTTGTGGGGTTTCCTCTAATGAGAATGACATTATTCACATCCTTCTTACTTGTATTCATGGTTTAAACAAGAGTGAGAAACTTCTGTGTTGCAGTTCATATTTCTCCCAAATTCTCTGCTTTTCAGTATTCTTTTTAAAAAAGAGAGTTTAAAATTAGAAAGTTGGATAACAGTTTTGACAAATTTAATTAGATACCTCAAATATTTATTAATCACTTATTAGGTGTATGTTACACTATATGCTACAGGGGATACAAAGAAGATAGACTGCTTCATAAGATTTAAATTTTAATGAGAGATAAAATTAAAGCAAATGCTTAATAATAATAAAATATAAGTGTATATTAAAATATCACTAGACCAGACTAAGATTTCAACTGCAGGTCATTAACATTTGAGAATCACTTTTCTAAGAAACTGAGATATTGTAATACTTTCAGACTACATCCATTTATTGATTCAGTTGTCTGACAATTAAACATCTTTCTTAGATTGTATTTGCCATTATTATGGTATCTTTTAAAAATTGTAGAATTTCTACTAAACTTGATGATAACATAGGCTGGAGTAGAATTCAATATTATCCACAAATAATCTCTATGTCAAAGATGCATAATGTATATTATGTGTACGTATATATTCTCAAAGACCTTTGAAGAGAAAATATATGTGACAACTATGTTGAGTGCTGCATAAACCATATTTTCCCAACCCTAGACATGATTTTGTCAGTGAAAATTTGATTTAATGAGTGCTGCCTTCTAATGGCATTCTCAACTGGATGCCATGGAGATATGCAAATGAAGATAAAGACATTGTCCTCATTCTCAGGGAATTTACAATATAATAGAGGAACAAAATGCAGATGAAAAGATGTAACAACACATGTAAAGATGACATGAAAACAGGAACAAATTAATGTAACACAAAATGTCAGCGTTAAGAGAAATGGAATAATGAAATGATCAGTGTGAAGCTAGGATAGAGCTATTTCAGTGGACTTGATGAAGAAAATTTATTTTAAATGGATGTTTGAGAGAGCCACAAATACAAATCAAAAGAAAAATAGTAGAAGAATATTCTATTTGCAGAACATGGCAAGTCTTTGGAGAACAAAGGATTCAAAGAAAGAGCAATGTTTTAACATAACTGTTAAAAGATATAAAACTTGTGCCCAAACAATAAAAATGTTATACATAACTCCCTTTCATTCTGTTTAGAGTGGACCGTTATTCACCAAAACATCTTTTTCTATTTCTTGCTGGATAAGATGATCTGTTACCAAAAACTCTATGAAACTTAAGTTGTTTCAACATTTACTAAAAACCAGTGGCTAAAGTATACTGAAATGTTTATAAAAAAGTTTTAGGGGAGGAAAGAGGTGGAATTTGACCTAAAATGAATACTTTAAAGTCTACCTAAGACATGTTGAAAATATAGCTCCATTGTTCTTGCTCTTACATTTGGATAAGCATGTACAACAATCAGTTTTGAAAGCATAGACAACAATTTAAGTTAAAAAGATTATTTAAAAAAAGTTTTGGAAGCTAAATGCAAAGTATGGATACCTGTATACTGGTAAATTTTTGTTCCATTTCAGAAAACCACATTCACTAAATAAAAATAAATAATATTGGGGTTATCAAGTACTAAACCTCCTTCTCTATAAAACAATTCAGTAAAAATTCTTCTACTATTAGACAAAGTTTAAACCCTGTTAAGGTCTGTAAACAAGTCAGATGGGCACCTGTTATTTTGCCAGAGAAATGTTAGAGTCTGTAAACAAGTCTGCATGGCGCCTGGCCAAATGCCAGAGGGAGTGGTTTGTGAAGTAACAAAAGCGAGCCATTAAGTGTGGAGATTCCTTATTTATTGACTGCTGTATCTATTTTATGCTAATTAGATAAGCTGTGTAAAATGTATAAATATCACTCAGATCCTACAATAAACGGCTCCTATTCCTGCTGCATCAACGTACACAAGTCATTCGTCACCCCCCAGATATTCTGCTGCAGCCGGACTGCGGCAAAACCCCTAAATTTAATTCCCAGGGAATGAAAGATTTGATCGCTGTGTTCAGTGGGGGATATCCAAAAAATTAGTATGTGTCTTGCAATTCCTGAAAAAAATTCTTCCTTGTGAGAAATCAGAATTTAATCAAAAGGCTCTTGCAACACAAGAAAACACAAAACCTGAGTCATCAAAACTGACAATAAGCCAGGAAATGTGGTACATGCCTATAATCCCAGTGACTTGGAGGCTGAGGCATGGGAATCACAAGTTTGAAGCCAACATCAATAACTTAGTAAGATCCTAAGCAACTTAGTGAGACCCTGACTCAAAATAAAATATAAAAAGGGCTAGGGATGTGAATCTGTAGTTAAGAACTCCTAAGTTTAATCCCAGATACCAAAAATAAATATAAAAAACTGATAGATTCAAGATACCTTCTTGCAGAGACATTGTACACAGTGTAGCACCTTAAAGTAGCACCTTTTACTAAAAACCAGTAGCTAAAGGATGTTCTTGGTCTTACATTTGAATCAGCATTTACAATAATCAGTTTTGAAGCACAGACAACAATTTAAGTTAAAAAGATTATTTAAAAGAATTTTTGAAATATCTGTCAGCTTCCTGGTTTACTCAGGGGACCTGAGAAATTAGTTTACATACCTAGCACCACAACTTTTCTGGGAGGGATCTCTGGAAGATTAACCTCTGTTAATGCTCAAGTCTTGGAGCATAGTCTCTCTGCCCAGAAGAAAATAGAAACTGTGGCTTAGGTTCATAGATATAATTGATCTTTATCCTTGCTCAGTTCAGAGTGAGAACTTTGATCATTCTTGAAGGACAAAGTTATATCTTGGAGGCAATGCTTCATTTACAGATTTGCCTCTTGATGAAATCCCAAAACATTTCCCTTGAAAGAGGATGTCAGTGTTGTCATTCTTAATGAAATTTGGTAATTGTGCTTATGCTACCTAAACCAGTTGGTTTACAGACCATAGTGCTTTGACATTCTCTTGGCAATAGTTGTACACATTTTAGGAAAAATGCATATTTCATTCATACTATAATCTGTGCATGTCTGCTCCACCTCCCTCTCAAAAATTATATGCTGTTCTTCCACAATTCATTCTAAGTAATGTAACACTGGCTGATGAATAATGTAACTTCTCATATCAAGTGATATGTGACACTGGTAACCTTCTTAAGGCACAATCAACACAGTAGTGGGACTTTTACAAGTGTCTATGGCTCTACGTCAATCTTCCATGTGTCATTCTTACATATCCATGTCCCTTTGCCTCCACTGGAGCTGATCATTTGTTTTATTTGACTCAGGAAATTGCTTGACTTAGAAATTGGAAAAATACATCTGTAGTATTGACAAAAGCCTATTCATAAACATGGAGATTTTGCCATACATTGCAGAGGAAAGTCAATGTGGTAAAGTGAAGTGCAAAATTATTTCTGTCTTGGTGTTATTTTTGAGTCATATATCTCTGCCTTTTTATGAACAGCAGGCATATTTGGAAGAATTATGTCTGAGTCATAAATCCCAATTTGCCAGGAACATGACTAATAGGTGTTTTTAACGTAGTAAGATGATATCACTGTCTTATTTTGCAAAAAAATTTTAAACCCTCCTTCATAAATAGGGCAGGTTAGATTTAAATGACAAACATTAATGCTTGCCTCATCAGGAAATAAACTGTAACTTCTTTTCCTAAATAGGTTTGCACAAATACACACACACACACACACACACACACAGAGAGAGAGAGAGAGAGAGAGAGAGAGAGAGAGAGAGAGAGAGAGAGAGCGAGCTTAATTTTATTATTTATTATGTATTAAGCCAAGTTGCCCTGCTTTATCTTTAAATAGAAGTGTTGTCAGGAACAGATGCAAGGAATACACTTAACAGTTGAGTCAAAAAAACAAGACAATGACTAATCTTTATTACAAACATGAAGAAATATAAATCTTATATTTTTATACCTTTATTTTATTCATTAATTTTTATGTGGTGCTGAAGACTGAACACAGGGCCTTGAACATGCTTGGCAAGCAATCTACCACTGACCCATAACCCCATACCATGAATATTGTTTTTTATTTGAAATTGACACTCAGTCATTATGCATATTTATGGATACAATGCAATAATCTAACATGTATGAAATTTTTAATGGCCAGACCAATACAGTTGGTTTCATCTCACCATACATTACTTTATGTTTAGATTTATATATTTATTTATTCATTTACTCATTTATTCATTGATTTATTTTATTTCATTTTATTTTTTGTGTTGGGGAACAAATTGAGGACCTGGCACATGCTACACAAGTGTTTTACTGCTGAGGTCTATCTTCAGATCCACCATATACATAGTTGCAGAGAGATATACACAATGCCTTTATTTTATTTATTTATTCTTAGGTGATGCTGAGTATGGAACCTAGTGCCTCATGTGCACTAGGCAAGTGCTCTATCATTGAGCTACACCCCCAAACCCCACTGTATATCTTTAATAAAATTTAAAAAAATGAAACCTTCCTTTCTATAATTGATTTTACTCAATAGATTATAAGTGATAATTCAGAATTTTTACATGACATAGAGGAAAATCAGAAAATATTGAAATGCTATGAGATTTTAAGAGAGGGCCTATGGCATGGGTGAAACTGGCAACTGTATTTTAGCTTTGGTTTGCTGTGTTTATGACCAACTCACTTAGTCTTGGACTTGGGATTGCAATCTAGGAATAAGTGAGACTTAACATTTCAACCACTGTTCAGAGAAATGCTTGGTTTCAGGACATGAAGTGACAAATTATTGTGATTGGAATATATGTGACTAGATAACAGTAAGGAAGAAGAATCTGGGAAAGATATAAAAAAGCAATGCAAAGATTTGCTGGCAGAGTGAAATGAACTGAAACAGGACATAGAGAGAAATTCTTTGAGATTCATTTTAGGATCTCATACATGAGGAATAAGCAAATTGTTTTACTATGAAATAAAGACATTTAGTAAGGATCAGTTTTAACATAATTCAACCAACATTTTCTTTATGGTCTTCTCCATCAGTCATATTTCTCTGTCAATCATCCCTCTTATTTCTCTTTGAATTATCTTTAGGGTCATTTTAATTTTTTTTTCTTTTTCCAGTTCAAACACAGAGTCTTGTAAAACCTAACCACACCTTCTTTCATTGGAAAGTAATTTTCAAATAGCACTTGTTCTGCATTTCCTGTAGAATTTATCCTTATGCCTCATGCAATTGCTGTAACTCTTACTGACTTGTCACACATTTAGCTTGCATTACCAATATGGACCGTATGGCCATTTTTTTTCTGCACATTTGCCCTGAAAATAGCTATAAATGTATTGTCTTTGTTTCCAACTGGACATATGCAAATGAGGAATAAGCAAGATGTGGGTCTAAATTACATTGAATTGATTTTTAATCTATATATCAGGAAGAGTTCTGCTAAGAATTTTTTTTATCTTAAAAAACCAATCAAAGGAGAATCTATTTGGAATAAAAATATAATTAGTTTTGAACTGTCATAATCTAAAGGGAAGAAAGACAAAATGGTAATCAAAGCAAAAGCACACCTCCAACTTTATTAATAAAAAGCAAGATGGGCCATATTAATATACTAAGCTTTTGATTTAAGTAGCAAAGATTAAAAATGAATTTAAAAGCAGTAGAAGTGAAGAATGAATTAATGTTAAAAAGAGAAATTGGTGCAGTAAAAATAAGCAAGCAATGTACAATCAATTGGAATTCTTTGAAAATATTAATGAACAACAAAAAATTTGGCAAGCATGATCAAGAAGAAATAAAACTGATAAAGGGAAAAATTAGCACATCAAAAATATCAGCAATGATAATAATAGCACAGAGTGATACATAATAAAGATGCTTAAGGTATTTTCAAAAAAACAAAATTTAGTGTGATTTACACTTGATTTTAGAAAGCATTTATTCTAGACTGAACAAGAAGAATATCTGAAAATTGCAAAATTGAATTGGGGTGAATATTTTAGCTGTCCTAAATGTAGCAATCATCAGTAGTCTGGGAAATTTTTTTATACATAATTTGATGAACAAGTATCTTTTGTATTAGTTTGGTTGGGTTGACATTACCTACTACCTATTACTCAGTTTCAAAGCATTTTCTGCATTTTGGGGTATTTTTTAAGAGCAGCATTCCATTTTTCAGCAGTACAATCTGTATTAGTGAACATGTACTACTTTCCTACAATATCAGAGATTGTGGTTTATACAACACATATTCTTTTCTTCAAAGTTCTTATAAATGGAAGTCTGAGCTCTGAGTGTCAGTATAGGCAGTTTCTGATGAGAGATATTTTTCCAGCTTCTATATGGTTGCCTAATACAGGCTAACACACGGTTTCTACATGACCTTCCTCGTTGCCTGAAGAGAGAGAATGAGGGTGGGAAAGAGAGAAACACACTCTTTTCCAATACAAACCTCAAAACTCCTACAGTCTCTATCCATTTCTAAATTTCTGAAGATTATTCCACATTCTTCAGCTCTCTGTTACGTAAATTCTGTACCCCATTTCTGAGTACTAAAATCTATTGTTAGGCAGAGATCTCAATAAAAGCCAAATCTTTAAAAGAAATATCAGGGGGTTGGGTTTGTGGCTCAGTGATAGAGTGCTTGCCTAGCATGTGTGGCATACTGGGTTTGATTCTCAGCACCACATACAAATAAATCAAAAAATTTATCATCAACTAATAAGAATATTTAAAAAAGAAAAATAAAGCAATATCAGTACTGCACTTTGACAATGAAATACTAAAATTCCAAGTATGATATAAACCTTCAGTGAATATAAAGAAAACTGACATCCAAGCACCCAAAAGCCATGCTCAATTCATCCTCCTAAAAAATGCAAAGAATGCAACCTTATTAAATAAGTCACTATGATTTATTCCTTTCTTCTATCTTATGTGAATTTTTCTTTCTCAGGACACAAAAAGACATACTCTGTTTCCACACAATTTAACTCTATTATTCACTAATGTATATAGAACATTTGTTTTCCTCTAAAGCCACTTTAATCCTGTAGGGTCAGATGACATGTCTTGCACACACTCAGTGTATACAACTTCCTTCGATTCCAAATACCTAATATTGTGGTGTCTCAAAAGAGCCTCATTTCATATGTACTGAAACACAAAACTTTCTCAAAGATGTAAGACAAATATTTTTCCTTTATATGGTATGTTAAAAGCTTTTCAAAATATATTACTCAAAAAGGTTATGCATCTATATCTTAATGTAACAGGTAATAGCTATTTCTTATAATATCATCTTATAATGAAATCCCCAATTTAATTTTCCTTTAATTCCATTTTGCCAGTGGGATATTCTTATCCTTACTGTCCTCATCATTATATAAATGTTTGTATTAGGAAGAGACTACTGTAGAATAAACTCCCTAAAACTCTACAGCACATAAAACATTTTGTTTTCAATTTCAGACTGGATTTCTCTGACTTGGCTGGGATGGTTCTGTTATGGGTTACCTCTGATTAGTGGGCTACTATATGTTGAGGGCCACAGCCGAGTCGGGGTGACGCATGGCATTTTTGCCAGAAGTAGTGGTTGAGGGGTGACGCCAGCAAGTTCTCGTGGAGTTCCAGTTGAGTTCCAGTTGAGCTCTCCTGGGGATTCCCAGAGAGTTCCCATTGGTTGGGGAAGTGCTGGAGTAGGGATATTTCTGGCTGCTGGTTCGTGGATGAGCAGCATGGCTTTCGGAGGAGTTCCCGGGAGCGTGTGTGGAGCATGCTGGTGGAGTTCAGAAATAAAGTTTGTTCCTGCTTCAGGGGCTCGTGATTTGTGCCCAGCCAGACTGCGGCAACTATAAAAGAAAAATTGCATCAGACCAATTTGAGAGGCAAGGAACATGTTCTTCAAGACTACTGCAATAGTGAAATTCAACTTCTAATACAGAGGGGACACTGGAAATCAGGAGCCAAAAGTTAGGTAAGTCAGTATTTGAGGGAAATGACTAGTGAAATTTTGTTAGGTGCCAAAGTAAGGGAGCAGACAAACTTGAATATCATGGATTGAAAATGAGTTTGAGTGGATATCAAAGGTGAGGGCATCCTTAATCACCTGACTATACATGATTCTTTGTTAAACTGGGTTATCAGTTCAAGGTTGGACTACAGAGGAGGGCTAAGCAAAAACAGGGCTTCATGGAGCCCAATCAAAGTCTCATTAAGGAAGGAATCCCTGCCTGGGATCAATAGGAGCACTGATCACTCCTCAGAGCGTATGTATCACAGCCTGGCAGTAGAAACACAAAAGAGCAAACTCCACTGTGCAAGCACATTACATTAATCCACTAATTCAGTTGTAGTTCTTAGATTATAAGAACTACAACTGAATTAGTGGATTAATCCATTTTATAAGTTAATAATTTGAATTGATTAGTAAGTGGTAATTGTAGGCAGGTAGGATGTATCTGAAGGAGCTGGTCAATTTAGGTATGCCTTGAACATTATTATACGTTATGTCCATGGCCCCTTCTGCTCTCTCTTTCTTCTCTTTGGCTATCATGAGAACAGTTTTCCTCTACCATACCCTTTGGTCATAAAGCTTCACCTCACTTTGAACTCAGATCAAAGAAGTTGACTGAGCATGGAATAGAACTCTGAAATTGTGAACCCAACCCCCTCACCCCACCATAAAAGTTTTTATCCTCCAATTCATTCTTGCATTGTGTTTTAGTTACAGGAATGGAAATCTGTATTAACACAGAAATAGCTACCTTGAAGTGCGGTCATTTTCACTAATATGACTTTGTGGTTCAGAAGCCTTTGGAACTGGTTTGTAGAAAGAGTTTGGAAAGTTTTGGAAATGCAGGCTAGGCAATCCCTAGAATGTTATGAGCTGAGCATAATGGGCAATTCTGTGGAACTTAGAAGACCAAGATGCTCATAGGAATACAAACTGTAAAGATTGTGCTAATAATGTTTCAAGAGACCTTGACTCTGTTGGAATTTAAATAGAATTCATTTATATTTCATCTGAAAAAAAAGTCTGTATTTTACCCATTTCCTGAGTTTTTCTATGAGGATAAATTTAAAGGTGATGAGCTAATTCATCTGGCTGAGGAAAATTCATGGTAGTATAGCATTAAAATGATAGCGTGGGCATTTATGACAGGTTTTGGCCAGGTTTACTATGAAAATTTGGAGCAAAGGCAGAGAAGAAAAACTTGAAAAACTTGTAGTTTGTCCAGAGAAGAAGCAATGTAAAATAAGGGCCCAGAAAATTATTGCTGTTGAAGAGATTACTGTCAATAAACAGAAATTAAATACTTAGCACAGAGATAGTTTAAAGATGTTTTCTCAGGAATCAACAAAACCACAACTATCACAGACTCAAGGGGGCAAATTGAAGACTCATTCCAGGATTAAGTGAGAAACTTGCTTGAACAAGGGTGCCTAGAAAGCTATTTTCCAGGATACCTTTCACCATGTTCAGCCCTCCAGGCACTAAGAAGCTACTGCAGTTCTGGCCCAAAGTTGTCCACTGACTGCTCAAGTTGATGGTAGACCTCGGCACCATCCATATTGGTATTGCAGCAGTGCAGGGTGGTAGAGTTAGGAAATCCCAAACATTTCCTGTAAGATTTCAAAGGAAAGTAGTGGGGGAGGAGGGGAAGCAAAACAAACCTGCAGATAGACTAGAAAAGGGATATGTGTGAAGCTGTGAAGGTGAAGCTGAAGCTGTATTGAAGACCCTGGGATTTCATAAATGTCAATATCATGGAGGATCTTCCCAGAAAACCAACTGAATGTGAGGAGGGCCAGTCTAAGTGAAAGGACACATAGGCTACAGCCAGGAAGACCATAGGGCCGGGGCTGCACAAGTCCTTTAGATATTTTCCCACAGTATGCCCCTGATGTCAGAAGTGGAACTACAGAGCTTCTTTGCCCAGCTGGATTTTGATCTTTGGTTCTATTTTTTTCTTTCTCTTCCCACACTTCTGTCTTTATAAATGGAAGCATTTATTATTTGCATATATTTTATACACACACACAATAAGTGTGTGTGTGTGTGTACAATTGTTGTGTGTGTATATATGTGATATATATATAAAGTTGATTTTGATCTTAACAGCGGCTCACAGCCAAAATTTGCTTTGAGTCTCACACATGACTTTGGACTGGAACATTTGGGCAGTAGTGATGGGATTGTTGAGATTATAGTCCTCTTCAAGATAGATTAAATACTGTTTGCATTATGAGATAAACATGAGCTTTTACGGGCCAAGGACAGAATGTTATGGTTTGGATATGAAGATTTCCCCAAAATCTCCTGTTAGTGCATAAATATTCATATGTAAAATGATCAGATTATGAGAGCTAACCATTTAATCTAATCATAAATAATAAATTGAGTGGATTACTAAGTGATAATTATATAGGTACGGTAAGCATGACAGGAGGAGGTAGGTCACTCCAGGAAAGCCTTGGGAATTTTATACTTTGTTCCTGGCTCCTCATGTTGTCTGTTTCTTTGCTAACAAGAGGTGAGCAGCTTTCCTTCATCATTCCCTTCTGCCATGATGCTTCACCTCACCTAAAGCTCAGATTAATGGAGTCAGCAAACCATGGACTGAGTTTTTGAAACTCTGAGCTCAAGGTTATTATTTTGCTCACAGCGATAAAAAGCTAACACAGTAGCATGCCTTTAATAAGTTGATCACAAGGACAAGGCACAAATTGAGTGTGGAAGTAAGCACTATATCTGTAGGAGATGAAAGAAAAAAATATATTTATTTTTAATTATAGACCACATCAACACTGGATACACTTCTGGACTCTGTATCCAAAGGATATCCAACTATAGAAAAGGTGAACACTCACATTCAAAACCAACTAATAATAATCTTTTCTCCTTTATTCCTCTTCTGTCTCATAGAAGCAATTTCCTTGATAATTTGTTTTCCAGTTTGGGAGTTTTTTCCTTGCATTTTAGGTTTGACTGAGTTTGAAGAACTGAATTTCAATGTTGCTTCTTAACCAAATCACAAAGTTTTTTCTTTGTTTATGTTTAAATGTCTTCCATAGAAAAATCATCTCAGAGACTTATTTTTAAAAATAAAAGTAGAAAACAATATACCCAGATATAATACCGATGCAAATATTATAATTTGGGTGACCTACATAAGAAAAATATTGCAAAACTCTTAATATAAACAGAACAAGTAAATGTTCATATAGAATAAGAAGAAAAACAATGAATATGTTTTTTTTTCTTTTAGCACCAGAGATGGAACCCAGGGGTGCTTACACACTGAACCATATCTGCAGCCTATTTTTGTATTCTAGTTAGAGAGAGTGTTTCACTGAGTTGCTTCAAGCCTCACTATGTTGCTGAGGCTGGCTTTAAATTCATGATCCTCCTTCCTCAATCTCCTGAGCCAATGGGATTATAGGCATATGCTGCTGACCACTAAAAATAAATAACTATTTTAAAGTTGGAAAAATAAAGAAAAATTATGAAATAGTGTATTATCTGCCTATCACATTCCTCTATAATATTTTCTCTTAAAAAGTTTGCATAATTTTCAATCACTTCTTCACACAATCTTGTCATATAATTATGTATAAAATAATATAAATATTATAATTCCCTCCTGTTGGATATCTATGGCTTAGAAAATTACCTTGACCTTCACAATTTATTAGTATTGCCTTTATGTAAGATTTGGTAATTTTTGTCAAAATTAGAAAAATTCAAGACATATGTTTTATATATGAGCCATGAAATGTGGGCTTTATTGAATTATATTTGACAGGAAAGAGTATTGGCCTTAATTACAACTCTCCCCCTATTCTCATTTATATGCCTAAAGACTGGACAGATGTTCTGTAGTCTAGTTTTGGTTTTATGGATTTGACTTCTAGCTCTGCTATTTCTGTCATGATCTTGGATGAATCAACATAGCATTTTTTTAGAATATTTATTTGGTTTTTTTTTATTATGGGTGCTTAGCAATAACTTTAATATTCAAGCACCAATGAAGAAAACAGGCTTCTGATAAAAAAAAAAAAACTCTACCCATAAAACCTAGAAATGGACTATTTTACCCAAATTTATAAATCATGGATTGGTAAGCTGATATACTTTCAATGTTTTGCTCCAAGCTGAATAGCCAGTGTGATGATATTGGAAGGTGGAAAGTTTAAGAGGTGATTAGACTTTTAAAGCTCCACATTCATAGGGGGTTCAAAAACTTAATAAAATGGGTTTAGGGATGGGGTTCACTTTGCATTCTGTCATGTGATGACACATAAAGAAGTTTTTCTCCAGATGCCAGTTCCATGGTCTTGTGCTTCCCAGCTTCCATAACTATGAGCCAATTAATTATTTTCTTTATCAATTACTAACTCTCATGTATTTCATTATAGCAGCACCAACAGACTAAGACAAATTCATAACAGTGACTCTGAGGAAGAAGATATTATGGATAAGATCATAATTGAGAAGCAGCTCACTAAATTAACAGAAATGTAATTGCCCTTGATCCCAATTGGTTATGCATGTAATCTTCTTAAACAAATGAACCAGGTGAAAAGGGAGATGTGGGAGTCACTGACCTTTCAGAAACACATGGGCATTATCACACAAAGAAATAGCTACAGCCTTAAGTGTGAGAGTTACCAATGTAAGACTGGGAAACACAAAGATTCTCTCTGGTGGGCATTGGAAACACACTTACCCCAGGAAGGCAAAAGGGAAGTTGTTGTTTAATAGGTGTCAGAGTGTTTAAGTTTGGCACAATGACAAATTCTGGAGATGGGTTGTACAACAATATGAATGTACTACTTAACACTGCAGGACTGTAAACTTAAGAATGTTTAAGATCATAAATTGTATGCTTTTCCAGAAAGAATTTATATTTATATATATATATATATATATTTAACCTATATATGTGTGTATGTGTGTGTGTGTGTGTATATATATATATATATATATATATATATATATATATACACACATATATATATTTGTTTGAAATACTGAATGTGTTTTTAGTCTTACTACAAAGAGAAGTGTGTTTCCCCACTTCATAGGAAATCTACTGTAGCCCTCAGTGGCAGGTCAAAGAATGTGCCTGTTTAGTAGAGAAATTTAATAAATTAAAAAGAAAAGAGTTCCAAGCTATCATGAACACTTTTGTGCTCTCTACTCAATAGGAGCAATAATTCTTGTAAATTATATAAAATTGTGTACTTGATTTAGTGGTAAATTTAAAGAGAAGGAATAAATAATGCCTCAAGATCCTAGTCTATTCATAAAGAACAACCTGAAAGTTAAGTGCTCATTTTGCCAGAAAACAAAGTTTTAAATATGCAATCACATAGTATTTGCACATTTGAAAACAAAACTAAATATGCATTCATTATTATCATTTGACTCTGCTCTAATTTGACATTTTCTTTGGTTTTATGCTTCAAAATGTTTCTAGATTAGTGAACGACTTGGTGTTATCAGGTTAGTCTCTTTAGAAAGTCTTTGTCAATGGAGACCTGTTCACTCCATCCTCCTGGACACAGCCCAGGGTTTAATTGCAACTAGAGATGCCCAGATAACCACATTTTATCCAAAGGCATTAGTATACATATGTAGTCCATCTACATGCCTGCATGAATGACAAACTCTAGGCATTTTCTAACATACTCTTATCCATCTTCTTGATAGATTCCGTGATGCCTATTGGGAGCCACATGCTGAAAATAGCAAAGAAATATATAATCTGTTAGTGTGCTTGAAACTTTATATCTTTGAGATCCGGTTCAAAGCATCTTAACTTATTTAAATAATTCCAGGTTGAAATAAACAAGGAAAATGAAGAAATGTCATAAAGAACCAAGGATTCAAGTATAATACCCCAATTTCAAAATGTTATTTCTCTTCAATGGGAACAGGTCTATAAAATATGTTATAGGTGTTTGGTAGATTATCAGGTCTAAAGGCTACAGAGTCATAATGACATATTGGGATCAGGAATGATATCCTATATTAATCAGGAAGGAGATAGTAGTTCAAAAATCTGCATACTAGTTGGACATGGTGGTGTACACTCGTGATCCCAAGGAATCAGGAATCTGAGGTAGGAGGATCATAAATTCAAACTGAGATGAGCCTCAGCAGCTTAGCAAGATTGTAAGCAATTTATCAAGATTCTGCCTCAAAATAAAAAAATAAAAAGGGCTGGGGTTGACCTCAAAATGGCAATAGCACAGCCACCTGGCCTAAAAAATAAACATCCTTGCCTGAATATTGGTCTGTGTGTGTGTGTGTGTGTGTGTGTATGTGTGTGTGTGTGTGTGTGTGTGAGAGAGAGAGAGAGAGAGAGAGAGAGAGAGAGAGAGAGAGTGAGAGAGAGAGAGAGAGAGAGAGAGAGAGGTGGGTGGGGGAAGGGGGGTGCAGGGAGAATGAGAGAGAGTCTCAGGTCCTCAAAAAGAAAGCAGTGAGACAGGGATTTGCCTGCTATGCTCAAACTTAACACCTATTGGAAAGCAAATAAGTTATAATTGTGCAGAGACAACAGTTTAATTGCAATGCAGTTTCACCAGTGTCTCAGCTCAGCACATGAAGAGTTTGGGAGCTGATTTTTTTTTTAAGGAATAAACCAATGGAGGCAAGTAAGTCAGACATTTGTATTTCTGTCTCAGCCAGTTACTCAACGTAAACTTCCTATTGTGCATGCAGATCAACTCTGCTGAGAGTATTTCTCAGAGGAAGGACCTAACTGAAAACTATCACCTGACAACATTCCTATCAATAAAGGAATAAGTGCTTTAATCTGAGGAAGGAGTGAGAGTATCCGGTTGAGGCTGTACTGTGTTCACTGCATAGACAATCACTGACATTTTTGACAAATAAATGTCTGAGATGTCCTAAATGACACTAAACCACTTATTTATGTTCATCCCTGCCAATTAGATGCCATCATCATTATGCAAAACTGTACTACTTAATTGTAACTTCAGCATTTATTTCAGGAAAGGCTTCAGCCAGAGAAAATAGAAACTCATCCACAAGCAGCATGAATGGGTTTTTTAAACAATTTCCTAAGAGGAAAAACAAATGGTGAATAAACCAAAATGAGAATGGCTATAAGATTGGATCTATTCCTTAAGACAATCCCCCTGATCAGTCAAATAATATTTCAGAGCATATATTCAAGATATGCAATGAATATTTTTAATAATGTTATTATAATTTTATAACTTTAATTAATATTTTGTATGTGGTGCTGAGAATAGAACCCTGTGCTTCATACATGCTAGGCAAACACTCTACCACCAAGCTACAACCTCAGTCTCTCAAGGAGAAATTATTGACTAAAAACAGTTTAATCTATGTGAAGAAACTATATTCACCTCAGCATCCTTAGGATTTATCACTATTTCCTACTTAGAGTGGACCTTTAAAATATGTATTGCATACAAGATTGACATGATAATAATCAGATATTCATAACTGTGTTTTTATTTTGTGCAGTGAATTTGACTGATATGAGAACACACTTGTCTTTACTGAAGTAAGTAGATTTTCTGGTAGAGACAAAATAGGGCAATGGATATGATTTAATCTTGCACATATTATGCATGTCTATTTCAACAGAGAATTTACATTCAGCCAATAATAATTTCCCTTCTTCCGAAGTTTCCATGTCCTCTCCTCTCTAGACTTGGTCTATCCATTGTCAACCAATTCTCACTCACTTCCATATGTTGTCACAAAAGTTCTTTTGTTTGTGTTATCTGCATTATTAGTGTGTTGGTCTTGATGGAAATGTGAGACCATTTGAGTTTGTGATGCTTTCCTTGACTTCTACAGGTAGGAGCCTCAGCCTAGGAACCTTCTTTTTCTCCAATTCAGCTGAAGTCCTCTGTTAATTTCTCCATTGCTGCCCTGCTCCTCACTGTCTATTCTACAGGAGAATGGAATAAACTCCATAACACCTGCCTAGATATCACAACCATCTTAGCTGATCGCTCACTGAGTGCTTGTTTGAGGTACAACAAAATGATAGGGTCCTGACTTTTCTGGTACCTGTCCATTATTTCAATCTCCAAATAATCTGAATATTCATTAGCCATCTTACTTGTCCCTCACACCCACGTGCCTGGTGTACTGTTATGTAAATATATCACCAGGATAGTTGAACAAATGACAACTCTGCCTATACAGAGACAGGCACAGAATATTAAATTCCTTCATATAGTCAGCATTTATGCCTTTTATGTATTTCTTTCAAATTTGATAGGAAACTAAGATCATTAAGGTATATTGGCTTTAATGAACCCATATTTACCCTGGAAATAATTATCATGTTAATTGTCATAGGTTATATTTAATTTGCAACTTTTAAGTTTTCCTAGCTGAAAATGTATAACATTAGGTTCATACTGGAATGTATACCCATGTAAAATTTAAGTATAAGCCATGATGTACAAAACAAAATATGTTTCAAATCAAGCTTATGTTTCACTGTTACTTCCAATATTCTCATTTCTATCTCAAAATTATACTAATTATTTTTCAGTGTATTCATGTGTATATATTCTAATCATTTTTTCTGTTAAGGAAATTAACGATATGTATACTTTCAAGATTGCTTTTGTTGATGTCTGTTTCTATTTCAAGGATTTTTAAAAATTTATTATAGATCCATTAATTGTTGGCAATCTCTAACATACACACACAAACATACAAATATATTTTTCTATGTGAGGCTGGTTAAGTAAAATGAAATAAAATAGATTCAATATTTTTCATTCAGCTGTAGGAAAGCACTCTACCACTGTTACATTTACTTTATTGATCCATAAAGTCAATATCACTTAAAATATTTAAAAGCAATTTTTTAGAAATCACATTATTAGGTATATTCCATCAGTAAACTCTTGCTATATCGAGTCATTCCAATGGGAAGTAGTGGCATTTCAGTGGCTTACATTTCCCTGTTTTTCTTGGCTCTAAGTTTGATACAACTGTGTTAGTATTTAAAAACAAATACAAATTGGATAGAATAAACAAAGTTTATATATGTCTTAGAATATTCATAGGAATGGGAATGATTAAAGGGAAGTATATATGACAGTCCTGAAAACTTTAACTTGAAAACAGGCCAAATAATTTACATTCATGTTCCATTGGTCAAAGAAGGTCAAGTGACCAAGCCTGATGTCATTCATACGTGCACGTACCCTCAACCAATAGGAAGCATTGCCTATTATCTGGCCATAAGCAGGGATGGGGAACCATTCAAGAGCTGGGTAACAAATGTCTTGGAATCATTTTCTTAATTTTTTTAAAAAGTAGAATTCCATGAATCCCTCTATGAGTCAAAAAAAAAAAAAAAGAAAGAAAGAAAGAAAAAAGAAAGAAAAGAAAAGCCTCAAAGTTAAATATAATCTATTAAATGTTTTGTTTTCAATGTTTTTCTTCAAAACTATTCAAGGTTAGTTCTACAAAAGCCAAAGAAATGATTCAAAATAATTTAAGATCATTGTAGGAAAACAAATAGATCTTGTAATTGCCTTCATGAGAAAGCACATTTTTTTTTCAACTCTCAGTTCTTGAAGACAAAAATTAAATGACCAGAAAGTGATAGATTATTTGTAGGGCTCTGAAACATTCACTATATGGATTTTCTAAACATTGAGGATGTCAGAGCAGCTCATTTTTTCTTTTCTCTATTAGATAGAAAATGTAGAACTCCTGTGATTTTTGTTTCATCAAATCCTCCTGGGGAAAAAAAATGTATGTTTGGCTTCTTGGCACAGAAAACCATCCTCTGGACACAAAAAGTAGAAAGCCTGAAAAAAGGAGAACCCAAATATCTCTACAAAATAATATTAAAGAGTGACAATGTTTGCTTTTTGGGAGAGAAACCTGTACATCAAAAGACTTAATTGGAGAAAAATATCCTTTCCATGCAGGCAGTTTGTGCATTTTCAATTAAGAATCCTAAAAATTGCATTAGGCATTCAAAATTTACATGCCAACAAACAAACAAAAGTCAATTTGTATATTCAGTTACACACTTAGAAGGACTGTCCTTTTTCATATTCTCTATTTTCTGTTCCTTTTGCTTATTGTTGTTGTTGTTGTTGTTTTAAAAGAGAAATAAAATATTTAATTAGTCACTAGGTATATTTCTTATTAAAATACTACCTTAAAACTAAATGTATTTATATTCAGTCTCTGTTATTTCTTTTCTCTTTTCTTATTTATTTTTGTTGTATTTTATAGCATTATTCTATTCCATCATATTTTCCCTTATCTAATAGATAATTAGTATACCTTATCCTGAAATTCAAAAGGTTGGAAATGATTTTCAAGGAGGCACTTCAGAGTAAATATAGATAGTGTGGGTACAGAAAAGAAAAAGTTACATTCTAAGGAAAGTGATTTATTGTTGATATTCAAATCTAAACTGAACGTGATCGGACTTGAGAAAAATATAGCTGCTATTTTATAATACACAAGGAGATGATTTGTTTTGATAGCATTCTAAGCTTCTAGAATAACTGGCATGCCTAACCCACACTGTTATTATTTACTCCTCCCTCTTCTTTGTAAATACAGTTTCCCCAATCCATGTAATTCTTCTAAATGGCTGAAAATTTTCAAGTAATAATTCACTCTTCCATGATAAGCATAAATATGTGAATAAATAAAATTCTTATTTCAAACATCTGTGCCTATGAAATTACTTAGAAATTGCTTTAGATCAATTAAATTACTTTAAGTAAAGCAAGAGTTATACTATTATAATGGTGATAGAATTACTTGGTACCATTATGAATATGGTAAAAATATTCATGTGTTTCATATCAAATACTGGAAACATTCACCATATAAGAGGTAATAAAGTAGTATGGTATAAGGATCATAAACTCTGAATACCCAGATCTAAGTTTGAAACTGTTATATGAATTCATAACCAACTGTGGTGTACCCTTGGCCGGGTTACATATCCTCTCAGCTTTTATCTCCTAATCTGGAAAATGGAGATAAATAACATTATAATTTGGAATTGATGATTCTATCAACATACACATAAAGTTTATAACTCAGTTATCTGGAATTTTAAACCACTTCAAGTATGTTATAGATTGCTTTTTTCTGTTCTTTTTTTTATTAAAAAACCATATAGTGGAGCTTCATGAAGTTTTAATAGTCATTTTTCTTTAAAATGTGAAATTGTGTTATTCCAAATGAGGTTGTCCTATAAAATACTTTCTGATCTTATAACAGAAATAAATTTTCATAAACTGAATGAAAATGGGAAAGAGATATGGTGGTAGCTGAGGGTACTATAGTAACTTTGAAAAATAGAAGGGGGAAAGGTCTAACTAAATTACATAACTACTAATTTTCAATTGCACTCAATACTTTCTTCATTTCTTATCAGTGTGGATGACGCAAATTAAGACAAAATATACAGAAATGACAAAACTCCTTTAAAAACTTTAGATAGATGCTTTGGAATAAGAATTATAATTACTTTCATGTTTAACACAGTTTGTGGTAAGAACTGCAGTGCATGTGGTTATAGGAGAACAGGTCATATTAGAGAGTGCTTTTTAAAATATTTTTGCTAAGAGCTGCTACTTATGGTTGCCAGGTGAGAGATAGTACCCAACTTAAGATATTCATCAGGGAATGGAAGGTGATCTTTAATATTACAGGCGAGAAAGCTGACTCTGAACTACTTTAGAAGAGTTATATTGCAAAAGAGCTTGCAATGTTGAGTGTCCACAATGCACAGGTGTGCCCATTAAGACTCTATGACTATGTGTTAGTCCTGCATATTTGACCAGGACTCACCACATGTGTGACCAGGCCTAGACAGCATTTGAAGAAAGGCTAGTAGCTACCATGTGACTTCATAGGAAAACCATGATGATAATAGAGTCTCCATATGAGGTAACAAGTATCTTACTTGGTGAATTTTTATACAAAATACCATATGAATTGCTAGTAGTTAGTGGACAACAAAATTTGAGGTGTGTGAAAATGGTAGTCCTCTGATTTACAAATAATCTTCAATCATGAGATGGATAGGAGCAATGGAAATTGCTTTAGATCAATTCAAATAGACACGTTTTTCTGACCAATCATAATCATTAAGTGCAAGGATGTTGCTCCCTTGTGAAGGGGCACTGAGACTGTATGGTTCTGAGTGGCATTCCTAGTGCACCAAGCATGCAGTGGTGAGCCTTTTTACCATTTTCCACCTTGTGATTCCATTTCCATTAATCAAGTTGAATTGAACACATTTGTTTTCTTTAAAAGTAAAAAGATTGTGATTGACTAAACATCTTACATATTCATATTTCTGATAGTAACTGGAAGTACATGTTCTGCATTCTTCCCTCTGGGTTCAGATCCAGCTTGGGATACTTGTTTGCTCTTTGCTCTTGGACAGATGAGTTAAGGTGTCTTTATGCTCTTCATCTTCTTCAATAGGGAGTGGGCTATATTAACTTTTCCACAGAATGACTGTGAGAAATAATAATAAAAAAACATAATTAGTCTAACATAATTTCTCAAAAGTTCAGGAAATAATAGTTACTTTTATTAACAGGAAACCTTGTTATTTATCCCTTATTTATCATATATATAAAACTAAGGACATATTCTCTCTTAAGTAATAATGAACAATTGGATCTTGCTAGAGGTCCTAGATCAGCTTCTTAATATTGTGCTTATCTCTGTAACTTCAAATTTTAGAAACATGCCTTTTTTCTTCCAACAGAGGGTTTAAACTAGTGAGTGCATGTAAGTTAGGGATAAGTTTACAGAAACCTTCCCATTTTTGACAGAGGACTAATGGAGCACTTTGATTCTGTCTTAAGAATGTTGGCAGGAAGAGAAAAAAATTAAAAGGCAAGTCCTTTTTGACTACCTACTGTTAGTCCTCACCTAACTAGATTATAATTGCATAAAAAGAATGGCCCGTGACTTATTATTGTAAATGGAGCTTCACTAGAACACAGACATGGCTATTCACATCTGTATTGTCGATTGCCTCACACATGCTGCAAGGCCAGAGTTGAACAGTTGAGCACAAATAGATTATGCAGTCTGCAAAGCTAAAAACATTTCCTATTTTGCCTTTTAAAAAAAGAAGTTTACTGACTCTTTGTTTATGAGAAAATATTAATCTTTCGTGGTGTTTTATTATATGTGCAATGAATATTTGACAAAAGATAATTAAATATATTGAAAATGTCCATGTACTTATAGATTCATAGTTATTATTTCCTCTTATCCACAAACTCATCATATTTTATTATGGGATTTAAATCTTTTTAATTTTAAATTTTGACGAAGTTATCATTTATCATATCCTTTCTGTCTATGCAAAGATTTTCCAGTCCATACTTTGTATATTGATTCATGTAATTAGCATAATAGGTCCTATAATAGAACTTATTGTTTTGTAGAGTCCCAGATAAGTGTTCTTATAGTTTAGTACATACAGGAATTAATTGCTACGCACTTTATACTACCAGAGTCTCATTACTGAAGTACTGATTTAGTAGGTTTAGAAAAAGACTGAGGAAAAACAGTTTTGAGACCTTTGTAGGTAATTCCAATTAAATCAGAATGTGTAAAAATGTGACTCAATCATCAGGGGTTTAAAAATGTCTCAGGTAACTCTACTATGAAGCCAAAGTTGAGGATGCTAAAGTACATTAGTGACTTCAAAATCTGAGTAAATCATCTTGGAATATTGCTTAGTAATTCTGAAGTGTGGCCTGAGTTCTGCATTTCTATAAAAACCTCCCAGAAATGTTCATGCTGAGGTCGCTGGGCCATGTTGCTATTATCTTACCCCACATTCTTTCTCTGCTCCATGGTCACTGCGAGTGTGCAAACATTTATTTGAAGACCTAGTAGGGCTGTGACTTACTACCAGAATGTATCAGTCTTCTCAAGAAGTTCTTCTCATCTCTGGAAGGCGATGGGAAAATCTGAGTCAGGACAAAACTGACAAGCGTGTGCATGCGCACACACACACACACACACACACACACACACACCAAATATATATACATATGTGTGACTATATAGTAAAATATTTATTAAACTGTTTTATACATACACAAGTATCTTTGATTTCCAGTTACTCATTTTGGACACAGAATAATTAGAAGCTTCACAAAGTCAAATGTTTAAATAAGCATCACTAACATGTCTAACTCTTTGTGGTGAAGAGGAAAACAGGGTTTTTATTATTACCCCAAACTTTTCAAGCAAGCAAAAAGCTTTTTCTTTAATTCCATCCATAGAAACTCCATACCAGGGCTCAAAAATTTTCAGAAAGTGTTAACTTCTTGGATCTCTTTATTCTGGGAATGGAGTTCTAAGGCTGTGTTATTTGTCAGTTCCCCTTTCTTCTTTTTCCCCCCAAGTGAATTGTAAGGACATTAGCAATCTATTTAATCTTTTCTCACTTTCAATTCCCAACTGTAATATTTATTTGTTATTTTCTCTTTCAACTCCCAACTGTAATATTTCACAAAGTTGAAATAATTTTTATTATTCTATTTTTTTTTAATTGCAAACCTGCTCACAACATTTCCTACTATGCTTCTCCAATACTTTTTCTCGAATGTTTGACATCTTGGTAAACATAAAATTTTAAGTTGATTTTATTACTATTTGTTGTTCCACTTGCTGTCAGACCTTGGACTGTGAGCTTCATGAAGGCAGAGATTTTTGTTATACTTTTCAAAGCTGCAAACAAATATATATATATATATATATATATATATATATATATATATATATATATATATAGAGAGAGAGAGAGAGAGAGAGAGAGAGAGAGAGAGAGAGAGAGCACGCTGGTGCTCAGAAAATATCTGGTGAACAAAGAATGAATGGATGGATGTTCCAATGTAATCAAATAGATGTATGGTCTGTATTTTAGGACAGAGGCAAGTACTAAATAATATTTGTATTCCCTTAGGACTGTATAAGACTTTAACAGATTTTTATTGAATCTATCCATTTGGTTACTTCAGTAATCATTGTAAACCTCCCAAGTTTCAGCTACTTTGTGCTAGATGCTAGGGATACATGTGGACAAAACCTAGTTCCTAAGCATAATATGCTAAGCCGGATGATGGCAGCAGGGATAAGAGAAAGAGTAGTTATAATACACTGATGTGTACACTGATGGAAAATATGTATCAGGTATTATTAATACACAGAGAATAGTTCCTAATTTAACTCAGAGTGCCTAAAGAACTTCTTGCTTCCAAGAAGTTACCTAAGCTAAAAATTGAAGGGTAACTTGCAATTAAACACAAGGATCATTGACTGTTAAAAGAAGTCATAGTATGCATGAAAGAGCAGAGACAGAATTTGAGAATTCCTGACACCCTTCAGCACCACATTAACATTATAATATTTGAAAAACTTGTATATATGAAAAAAATGTCAACTTTATATATGCCTATACAAGAAGGCTTAACTTTAACCTAGGAACAATGAAAACCCTGGAAGAATTTTGAAAATGGAAAACAAAAATTTTTCAGTGATTTGTTCTGAATCTTGCATTTTATTTTTCATTACTTCAAAGTAAAAAAATGCATAGTATCATGTGCATATAATGATATTTCCATCAACGATGAGCTCCATATATGATAGTGGTACCATAAGATTTTATCATATGATAAAATGTGAGATTCTTGTAAGATATAGCCTTCTCAGCTAGTGTATGTGAACTCTATGATGTTCACACAATGACAAAATATTTGTCTATCTACTAATTTCTCCCATATCCCCATCATTAAATGACACCAGACTGTAGAATACATAACAATGATGACATCAGCAGTTTTAAAAAGACACATGAAAATTCAAAACAACCCAAAAATATCAAAAGATAAAGTAATTTTATAACCGGGATTGAAGAAATAAAGAGAAACACACTTAAAATTCTATGCAAAGGATGCGTGGAAGTTCACATGTATAACTTTGAACCACATGTAAGCTTCAATGATCATTGAACTTGGCCAAGTATAATCCATAAGGAACTTTTAAGGTTTATATATTGAAAGCTTAGTTGATTAATTTATTTCAATTTCAAAATTTAGCAAAAGTAACAGAGTATGAATGGATATACACATATTGAATGGAGAAGTGTTCACATTCTCCTGTTTTCTGTCTGTGATCATAGAGCCAGGCCTCTACTTTTCTTGGATAGCCAAACTCTACATGAACTATCCAGAATTATCAGCATTAACATTCTTTGGAGAAAAACATTTTGAGCCTTTCATTTCAGAGGTAGAATATTAGATATTAACTCTACTTGGCAAAACTCTGCTTCTTTTATGTGGTACTTTTTTTGTTGGTATGATTAATTTTAGCTGAAATTAAATAGGTTATTTCACCTCTTCAACAAAGATTTCTCTTGCTATTCCACCTAAGGTAGGATTTCTCTTACTGTTCATCTCACATTTACTATTTACTGTCTGATGATAGTTCTTCCTATGGGAACATAAGGTCTGTGAACCTTGCTTTGTTTTTGCTACTGCCTTAACACATAGATCAGTGTTTATCATGTAGCTAGCACCTTTGCCTTAAATGGAGGAAAGAAAGAAAGGAGCAAGGAAAAGAGAAAAAAATGGAGAAGGCAAGCTGGAGGGATGAATGCATCTTTCAGTCTTGGTGCATAAATCTTCTACATCTGCTGTCCACACTACTGTCCATACTACCTTGCTAAATGACAGTGGGCATTTGTTTAACCAGTGTGTCTAGTTAGAAATACATCTACATAGGAACCCCATTACTTATTTTTTTTAAAAAATGCCTGTATTTGTTTATTTTTATGTGTTTCTGAGGATAGAACCCAGTGCCTCACACATGCTAGGCAAACACTTCCACTGAGCTACAGCCCAGCACCCCATGACTTCTTATATGCAGACATCCAATAGACACCTGGTCCTGTCAATCTTGTCTTCTAAATATCTCTCACATGGGTTTTCCTTTTCTCTTCCCATGTTTCATGTCACCTTAGTGTGTTACTTGCCCTCTGGTTACTTTTATGTACTTCTCTTTTCCAAGATAAATGCTCCATAGTGCTAGAAAACTGATCACTCTAAACGCAAACTTGTCAAATTTCTCCTACTTTAAAGGCTCCACCTAGAGTTTCCCACCTCTTTAAGGAATGAAGACATTCTTTTAACATGCATTTCTTCACATGGCCTGGATGCTGTATCCTCTTCTCTTGCCTGACTTCCATCAGTGTTTGACTTGGCCTCAGTCAATATCATTTTTTTAAAAATTTCTGAGGCTTTATTTTTGCTGTCATATTAGGTTGAATTTTGCATTTTTGGATCTCTTGATTCTCAGAACCAGTTGAGGGCCCCTCCCAGAAGTTTCTGAAACATACTCTATGACAATTCAACTCTAATCACAGAATCCACTGGGCTGTTTATTTAATGCTAAACTCCAAATTCTTTGCTGGCAAGCTCTAAACCTTTATTATTCACTACTACATTCTCTGTGGCAGAGGCTTACATACAAAACTCTTGGTAAAAATATTAGTTAATTTTCCTCTCTGAATTAAAAATAGTCATTTATTCATAGGCAAGTGTTTGCTCTTTTCACCTGAGAATTTAAATTCCTACCATTCAGAAAAGAGTTATCATCTTCCAAATCATCTTCAAGAAATTTAAAAAAAAACATAAAAATATAGGAACATTTAGATTGATGATTCTAGCTACTAAAACCTGTTTAATGCTTTCAAACACCATATCCACCTTATGAACTATGTAGATATCTTGTCTTTAATGAACAGTAGAAATTATTCCCACACATTGACTAAAGGTCACCTGTTTTAACCAGCTCCTTTCTGTGTAATAACAGGATGACATTTCTTATCCCATTGTGAACAATGAACATGCAGATTTAAATTCACAAGTTCATTCTCTACAAAAGTTAGATTCTTATGCCTCCTTATTTTGTAAGTAGGTGATATTTAGTGCAGGGAATATACACTAATTCTTATTTTTTAAGCTTTTGATCTTAAAAAAGTATAATTGGTAGAGTAAACAACAGAATTTTTTTAACTTATAAATCAGTTATCAAAAAGCACATCCTGAATAGATATGTTATAACCTCTCATGTTTAAAGAATGGCTGCATTGTTTTATTTAATATTACCATAATTAAACTGTATTTTATTACTTGTCCTTTATATGGGGTGAGGTGAACTGCTCTAAAAATCAATACAGAGTGAACGGCAGCATTAATTTTGGAAGGTATTTTTCTCACAGATATTTAGCAGCAATCTTCCCTGGAACCATAATCCTCAAATGGAAATTGCAGTCCTTGCAGAAACACAGTTTGGGTCATCTGGGTCTAGGTCTCTGGATTTTTCTAAAAGACTTCACAAGGCACAAATAACATTTTAAATAGCTTGTCAGGAGGAGAAGTGATTTTTAATGCAGATCCACCAATTATAATGTTTTCTTTCAGTGCCCCTGAAGGCAAACATCTAAAAGGCAGAGAGAAACATAATGCAAAGATAAATGTTGTGACTGGTGTCTAAGGAGGAACATAATATAAGAATAATAGAGAAATATCTCTTGTCAGAATAAAATAGTAAATTGATTTAATATTTTACAATTCTATATGTACTCAGAGGTATAATTAGACATCAGGATATTTTTCTCTCTGCTGAGTGATAAGCCATTTTTATTTTTGAAACATTTGAGGGAGAGACAGAAAAAAAAGAGGTTCAATTATGCTCTTTAAGAATGCAGGCATGGGAAAAAGTACCAGCCCAGACTTAAACAGTAGTGAGTGAGAATGGCTAACACAGAAACCTTTACATGAAGTAATGGAAGTGTCACCCTGATTCCATTTAGCAAGCAAATCTTGTGTGATGGTGGCTCATGTTGCCCTGGGTTTTGAACAGCATAGTAACTTGGAAAGCAGCCAGCACTACCCTCACTACCTTCTATATTCTCACTCCAGTTTCTATAGACTTGAGTCATCTAACTCTCATGACCAAATAAACAGAGACCTAGAGACTCTGTATTTTGTATTTTTGTGTGTCTATGGTGGTAGCATCCTACTCAAAAATTTGTTGGTTTTTGCTTGACTAGAAGCAGTAAGTTAAAATGTTTTTTTTTTCTCAAAAAGGCTCATTCCAATGTGAAATCAGACTGAAAATGCTTTCCCTCATTTGAGCAGAATTGAGTGCTTACAGATACCATCCTCTTTAGAACCATAGAAATGAAATTATATTTTTTCAACTACCTTTGGCTGGTTCTGAATAGTGTGGTTGTAAAATAATTAACAAGTCAATAAGCAAAATGAAATTATTCTTCCATATGAAAACCATTTTTCTAATATAATTAATATTATCCAGGCTTAAAATTCTCAGTACTCTAATGCTTTCTCTGTGACTGACTCCAGGTACATGCATAAATCCATGATCCACTCTGGAGTGTAGGATAGCTTGAGGTTCTTGAAAGACCACATACTGTCTTACCTTTGACCTATTCCAAAAAAAATAAGCCTTGCCAGGTGTGTTGGTTTATTTTTTGTTGCTAGTACAACAGGATAGATGAAAGAAAAAGAACCTTTTTTTTGGCTCACAGTTCTGGAGGTCTAACGTTGAGAAGCCACATATAGTGATGACCTTCTTTCTGGCAGTGTCCTGAGGTGCTACAGGACATCACATGGCCAGAGAAAGGGAACATATGTGTATTTGTATCTCATCTGATTTTTTCCCTCTTCTTACAAAGCCACCACGATTCAATCATGGCAGCTACACCATAATGATCTTGTCTAATCCTAGTCTCCCCCAAGAGACCCCATCTCTAAACCAAATAGTCAGGTGGGTTAAGTTTCCATTCTTCTAATACTTTACAAAGCAGATTAAATTTCCACACATGAATTCCTGATGGACACATTCTAACCATATCCAAACCATATCATCTGGGTTGTTAAACATTTCAGAATCTTTGAGATTGGTAAGAAAGGTGACTGCTAGTCTTACACTCATTGAAATGTGTCATTGGTTTTCATTTCAAGGAGGAAATTCTAGAGTTATTGTAATGTTTCTGTGCATGAAACCATTATTAACAACATAAGTAACAGATATTTTCAAATATCAACCTTGAGTTTAGTTTATAAAGTACTTACTGTATACAGTAGAGCTATTGAAGTGATACAGGAATACAAAGAATGAAGCTGTTCATTCAAATCTGATGGGACCTTAAGAGTACGTGCAAAGGGAGCTGGTTAACCATTTGTGTTGCTAAACACAATTTAAACAGCAGAAACAATTTAATGTGAATTAAGGTTTGGGGCCTTGTTTATGATTCCTAAATAAAATAAAACTGTTGATGGATATCAAAACGTTGGCTTTTTCTGTTTCCACATAGCATAATTATCATCTATGTATCATGTTTTTATAGCGTATGGTTTATATATGAGGTGTTCCCTGAAAGTTCATGTGTGAGATAATGCAGGAATGTTCAGAAGTGAAATAATTAGATGTGAGTGCTGTAACCTCATCAGTGTATTAATCCTTTTGTGAATTAATAATTTGAAAGAACTATTTTACTGAATATTAACTGAAGACAAGTAGGGTATGGGTGGGGAAGTAGGTCATGGGGGACAGGTCCTTGGTATTCATACTTTTTTCCTAGCACCTCTGTCCCTCTCTCTCTGTTTTCTGGTCACCTTGAGCTGACTAGCTTATGATGCTCCTCTATGACATTCAGCTTCACCTGGACCTAGAACAATAGAGTCCACTAACCACAGACTTGAGACCTCTGCTTTCATGAGCTCAAAATAAGATTTTCCTCCTCTTAAGTTCTTGTCAGCTTTTGATCACAGCAGTTGAAAAGTGAACTAATACACACAGCATGCTCATTTGGGGTGGACATTGTATTTGAAACAATTTTCAAACTTGTTCGTTATTATATAATGGAAGCATAAAATGAGAAGAAAATGTTTTAATATTAGTCAACATTATAAGTGATTTGCTATTGGGGGTATTGACTGAGAAAGGATACAAAAAAAGGAGTCTTCTGGGGCTGGGGTTGCTGCTCAGTGATAGAGTGCTTGCCTAGCTTTTGTGTGGCACTGGGTTCAATCCTCAGCACCACATAAAAACAAATAAATAAAATAAAGATATTGTGTCCATCTACATATATATATATATATATATATATATATATATATATATATATATATAGTCTTCTGAATGACTAGAAATGGATACTTTGATAGGAAATGTGCTTATATGAATTTATATCCACCAATATATTTCTCTACCTACTTATCTATATGCACACAGACACATATAAAGCATGACTTTTTAATAATAAAATATTATTCCGAATAGTTTGAAATAAACATTTTTGCAATTATAAATATATTATTTGATTATTTAAAAAATAAGATTGACTGATATTATTGTGAAGGAAAAAATACTCACTATATTCAGTTATGCCATAATTAATATTTTTTCACCAGTTTTCAAGTAAGGAACTGTAAGCCAAATATTTTATAGCTTTCAAACTGATAGCACACAGCTTCAGAGGAAAAGAAATTGAGAAGCATTCAAGAATTTTCTGTAAGAAGCATTCAAATTTATAAATCAGAGAAATCCATACTTGTAGAGAGACATTTTTTAAAGATAATGATTTTGTGTTTGAAGAGCTTATCTGATGGAAGTTTGGGACTGAAATAAAATAATTGTTTCAAAGTTTTAAATGTGCAGTTGTATTTTAGAAATCAGTGATAATAGCATCATAGTTTTAGATGAACAAATGCGATATAGACACTTTCCCACAACATAATCTTTAAAAGAGCAATGGAAGCTAATTTAAGAGAAAACAGTGGAGTTGCCTGAGCAAAACAGAAGTGACAATGCTGGCAGTTTCTTCTTATCCAAAGCATTCCCCAAACCTTTTTGATTAAACCTACTTTGCCAAGGTTAGTAGTTCCCCCAACCCTCTTTGCTTTGAGAATATTGAAGTCCCTGGTGCTGAAAATGCAAACAGCACTTTTTTTTCTAACCAATATATTATCATGATGTATTTTTATCTTATTGGGGACTGAGAAGTTGTGACTGAGCCACTCTGCACCTTAAGTGTTGGAGTGAAGAAGAAAAGACTGTCCTATGAGATAATTAAAAGGAAAGATGATCCTGCCAGGAGCCACAGTGGTATCCCAAATTCACAGTGACTTGATGATGAGGGAGAAATGGGAACAGCAAAGGGAGAAGATAAGAGAGGCCTATATTAGCCTATGGTACCTCCCAAGTCATGTTAAACCTGATTTGCATGTTGGAGTAAGTTCCCCTATTCCCTATCTTCTTTGCAGATAATCTTTTCTGAGGAAAAAAGTAAGGGCATTTTAAATGCTGTATAAATTCTTCCACCTAATTGAGGTCAATTCAGTAGAGGCAGGATCTGACTTTATATTTGACTTGCATATGTGATATTATGTGAAATGAAGTACACCAGACAGCAGTAGGGAAATTATATTTATCTCTCATAAGTGAATGGAAAGTGCACACACAAGTTTGAAAATACACAAACATTTACACAATTTCTCCCAGGACTTATGTAATATAAAATGAAAATGTTTATGTCCTTACTTAAAATTCCTATAGTTTATACAGGATTAAATCTTGTGATTAATATAGAGATGCTTCTTTTTCTTTAAGCTTTAAAATTTGATTGTATATGGGTGTGTGTGTTTGTGTGTGTGTGTACATACATGTATATTAAAAAGATACTGTGCAGGGAAAAAAAAAAGTGAGCACTTCATCCCCAAGCTTTTATTCCCTCATGTTGAGCTAAATCCAGGAACAAGAAAGTAAAGGAGAAATACACGACAGAACATGCTCTATTTTTCAGAAGATTATAGAAGATAAATCTTCCTAAGAAACAATCCTGGTGTAATAGAGTAAAAGTCAGAGGTCTCCTTGCTTGTATGTTTTTAAAAGGTCTAAAGTATACATTGTTATGTTTCCTCATTGGGGGGGGGGAATCAATGAAATAAAGCATGAAAAAGGTGCCCATCATAGTGCCTGATGAATGACAATATCTAAAGAAAAAAAAATAATAATTGTTTTTTTCTCTGGTAGCACACCTGGACTGTAGAGGAAAAACCCAAAAGAGGGTAATGATTTAATAATTAAAGGGATGGCATTTGCCATTCGACACTGACTCTAGCACTTATTTCCTTTGAGCTTTAGGCAGGTTTCTTCACTCTTTTAAAGCCCTGGTTTCCTGCTCTAGTGTAACACAGATTATATCATGAATCTTATTGGTCATTACATAGTAGACTACCATAATAAATGTGCTTAGCAAAATGTTTGACTTATAATACTCACACTGCTCTTGTGGATTTTATCATTATCACATTAACTACATGGCCCAGGTCCACATATTTCCTCACCCATCCCCTTGTAATCTTTCAGCCTCTTTCCATTTCAGAGTTGCTAGCTTCATTCTTTCTGACCCCAGTTTTAACCTTGACCCCAAATATTTCTACTAATTTCAAGCCTTGAAAGCTTTTGTGTACCAGGAGGTTGGAAAACTAACTTTTTGAGGGGCTATGACAACCCAGATGTCTAGTCCTGGGGTAATAAAATTGGATTCTATTTTCATCAAAGGCTACTTTTATGATTCAGGACCTCTGCCTTGATTGCTGTACCTGGGGCACTCAGTGTCTCCCGGGCTGCATGTGAGGGCTCCCAAGATGCAAGCTCATGTTTTTGAAAACGAGATTCTTGTGTTTTTTTTTCTGACGTCTTGCCATATGTCAGGTAAGACCCATGCTGCTGATGTCTCTTGGGAGATCACAACTCCTCTTGGCAAAACCATCCCCTGTACATGGTTCTCACTGTTCAAAACTGCAGTCACAGGGTTAGAATACTGTCCTTTTCCTTATGCTTTTTATATATAGCATGAGCCTGGCCTTTTCATCAAGGCCACACATCACATTCAAGACTAAGTATCAAATTTTGTTTTCCTTTCACAAAGTCAAGAAATGGTGATAGGGAGGTAGAATACAAAAGACACAGTTGACAGCTAGGCATTATATCACCTCTCAAAGTCTCTGGCCAGGTACCCAAATGCTTGATGAAAACTTCACTCACTATGAGAAAAGATTCAGCTTTCTTTGCTTATCAAAACTACATTCAAACAGATCTTCTGAATAGAGGTCAGGACTCAGATCCCATGAGGCACACAAGGTAAAACCCCAGACTCCATTCTGCACTTTGATTAGGGAACTTTTCATTTTCATTTCCTGATGCTAATTCTCTTAAGTACTGGGTATGGGAATGCTCACTGATCTTAGTAAAAAAAAAAATCATTCTTCACTTCTATCCACCAAGTTCTTCATGACAGAAAAATTAAAAGAAAATAATCCTACCCAAATTGTTTCTATTTTTCTTAAATAACATATGTAAGGGCAGTTTAGAAAACCATTCTTAGCCATACAACATTCATATTACCTGTTTCTCTGCAACAAAAATATGTAGTAGAGACCCCTAATTCACCAGCAATTTTCATTGTTCTTTGCATATGTAAATAATGACAAGAATGATTATGTAAGCATGGATCTTCCCAAATACATGTCTGTCAGAGTTGGTTGCTTCCACAAGCCCATACACACCTGAAGATAAAACGATTTAAAAGGAGTATAGCCTAACAGAATATTTATCTTTCTAAACTAAATTGTGCATATTCAAATACAAAGTTGACAGCACAAGGTGAAAACCTACTCCAAAGGTAAAGTATGAATCCATTTATAATCCTCAATGCCTGGAAAAGTGGCCAACAAAACAGAAGAATAAAAAAATACTCCATGGAAAGCATAAAGGAAATGACAGTCTTCCCATCATCTACCATTTACAGCTTCAAAAATATAACCTCAGAAAATAGTTTCATTCACATTACTCCATCAATTTTCTTTATATTCCTAGTTTAATTTCGGCTTTGTGTTCTACCAGAAACATTAGCCTGAAAATTTGGGACTTTATAATAACTTTAGTTCATGTTAGACTTTGAGTTCATGTAAACTGTAAAAACAGCATTCAAAAATAAGCAAACAAAAAGCCTTATAAGTAAGAACTGAATTCATCAGTCAGAGATAACAAGTGTATTTGTTTAAGCTATAATTTCCCCCAACATGCATGTTTGATTCTGAATGCCTTACTAAACTATATATATATATATATTTTTCATGTTCCATCCCTATACTGAAGTTCTTGTTTTGGCTTCCGAATTGTTGAATTCTGTAACCTCATCTTCACACTGGCTGTTTATCCCTGAAAGGCCGCACCTTATTCTTGCTACACTGCTATACAGGCAAGAATAGCAACATTTTCCTGGGCTCAGCCACCATTTTCATATTCTGGCCTCAGAATCTTCTCCTTTACATGCAGTCTCCTAGTCATGATCTCTCTAAAATACAGGTTTGACTTTACCACTTTCTTATGTAAAACCTCTAATGGCTATTACCTACATGGAGAACTTGTCTCTAACAAGGAAGTCAAGGCCAAAATGATCTCATGTGAGACTCCAACTTTTCCCATCCCATTTACGTTTCACCATTCCTTTGTCTTTAGACACTGCCATAATCTGTAGTCACATGTAAATTTGTATACACACACACACACACACACACACACGCACACACACACACACACACACACACACACACACACACTTATCCCTGAGGGTATTTGTACCCTCTATGCATCTCATCCACATCCTCCATGGGGCCTTACATTTACCTGTGTTCCCATTTTACCCCTCATCTTTACACTCCTCTTAACTTTTCTAGGTGATTCCTACTTTCTCTTTGAAACTCAAAACAGAAATCTTATGCAACAGGCACCTCCTTCTGATCTCCAGCCCACAGCCTCACTGACTTTATTACATTTGCCCTATCATGTCTCAATTTTGCCATTTGGATCTGTATCACCTGTGAGATTTCAGTTTCCTTGAAGGCCCAACCTCTCTCTCTTTTTTTTTTTTAAAGTGAGAGTGAGTGAGGGAGAGAGAGAGAGAGAATTTTAATATCCATTTTCTAGTTATTGGCAGACACAACATCTTTGTTTTTTGTATGTGGTGCTGAGGATTGAACCCGGGCCACACGCATGCCAGGCCAGCACGCCATCGCTTGAGCCACATCCCCAGCCCCCCAACCTCTCTCTTAAATCTATTCATATTTTTAATGATATATACTGTTGTGTCACTGTTTATACTTCACTACTAATTCTGTTAAATATGAGTATATATGAAGGAATTTGTTCATTACAGAGTATTGATATTATGACCAACTTATAAATCATACTAAGTAATGACTTTTGAGATCTCCCTCATTCTTGGTTACTTATCAATCATATAATTGGTAGTTTTTATTCTAATGCTATCTTATTATTTATTACTTTATTTTTTTAAGAGAGAGAGGGAGAGAGAGAGAGAAAGAGAGAGAGAGAGAATTTTAATATTTATTTATTTTTTTTAGTTTTCATCAGACACAACATTCTTGTTTGTATGTGGTGCTGAGGATCAAACCCAGGCCGCATGCATGCCAGTCGAGCATGCTACCGCTTGAGCCACACCCCCAGCACTATTTATTAATTTAATAGAAAAAAAAGTCTCATATTTCAGAAACTGGGCCAGATTCAGAGTTACCATAGCCAAAAGTATTAACAAAAACAACAACAAAAAAGGATATAATCATAAAATGAGTATAGTACTCCAAAATAAATATTAATAATGCTATGAAAAAAAATATAAAGAAAGAAGTAGAGAGCTTGAGAAGGCTCCTTTAAAGAACCAATGTAGAAGACCATGAGCCTGGGCAGTTTTAGGTGAAGAGGGAAGAAAGACCATGACAGGCTGATGGGGCAGTTTCCTGCAGAAGCAAGATGTTGCTATATTCAGAGGATTGAAAGATGGCAAAGTAGTAAAAGACAGACATGGGAGAACATAGCTGTAGAACAGGAGTGGGGACAGGAATAGGAAAGAGAATGGAATGATTCTGACATATAAAGTTCTTATTTAAAGTTCTTATTTAAAGTTCTGACATATAAAGTTCTCATATGAGGATAGCACAGTGAATCTCTTTATCATGTACAACCACAAGACTGGGATCCTAATTAGAATAAGATGTACTCCATGCTTGTATAAATAAGTCAAATTATATTCTATTGTCATGTACAACTAAAAAGAACAACAATTTAAAAAAAGAAAAGAAAAGGAAGTTGTGAAAATTTTGAAATGGGACAGGGATGGGAAAGGAAATGTAATACATTACTTCAGGGAAGATATCAGTAGTTCCTGCATTATAGTGATGGGGAAAAATGGGTGGACTTGAGAAATATTTCAAAAGAAAAGTCATCATTGTTTGATGGTGGGTTGGAATGTTATGATCATGGGAATGAGCAATGGGGGGAATGTGGCTGACAACTCTGATTTATGGAGCAGGTAGATTCTTTCACTGAAATGAGAATGAATCCAAGTGGATTCAAAGGGGATCCCAGTGCATGATGAGAAGAAAAACGAAATCTGACAAATCTACTCTGGAATTTGGTTTTTAGTGTGTTTCAGCATTAGAGTTCTTCTTGGTATTACTTTGCAGGACAAGATGTGGAGAGAAGGGATAAGAGAAGGGACTCATGGCCAATCCAAAAGAAATGCTAGTATCTATGGCTTTGTGCAGGCAAGAGAGAGAAGAAGGGTCACCTTCAGTTTTATTTTTATGGATATATTTTTATTGTAACATAAACTTCATGAAAAAGGACAAAAAAGCATTCTTTTTAATGTGGTATCCAGCATGAAACTGTGTAGCAGCCAAACTCATTAGAATGAACTGAATTAAAATGAGTGCTCTTCATCTAGCAGATTCCAATGAAAATCTACTTGGAAATGAAATTATATATCTATACATAGTGTCATATTAAAAATACTTTCATTCTTGGGGAGAAATTAGACAATATTTTTTGGCAATGCTTTGCTTTTAATACTCGTTGTTGCTTCCATTTGAATTAATTATGGACAAGTGGTCTTCACCCAGGGCAGATCATGATGACTCAATATGACGATTAATTACAAAAGTAATCATGTCTGTTATCTAATTATTCAAATCTTAATTGCAACTCTGCTGGCCCAATTAGTCCAGAACACAAGGCTAATGTTTGGGATGGAGGGAGGGGTACTGAGCATCTGTGCCTAAGTGAGAGGCATCTGTTGCCAAGAGGTGAAGGAATGAAAGTATCAGCTCTCCAGCTGTGAATCCAGCAAGACTTACACAAGCATGGAGGGACTGCAGGGAGTTGTGGCACACAGGGCCGAGGGACTGGGGGAGGGTGCACCTGTGCTCTTATCCCCGGGTCACAGGAATCCCCAAGGCATTGATTGTAGAACTACTGGGTACTACCACTAAAATTAAAAAGAAAATAAAAGGTATTTATGTTTCTTGTCTTTTAAAGTGGATAATGCTTAAAAAAATGAGCAGGTTACAAATTTTAGACAAATTAATCTCTTCTAAATTCATTAGAATCATGTATATTTAAAACACTTGCTTAATCCATGGTATACCTAATAAACAGTGATATATAAAAGGACTATGTACTTATTGTAAGTAATAAAAGATCCACTGATTGTTAATATTGATTTTTACTTTAGTAGCATATAATATGAAATATCTAAGAATCTGATATATTTATATGTGATTATTGATTTTAACTATATTATGTTGCAAGGATTCTATTAATAATGTAATTAGTTTTCAACATATTTATTACTGATATTTATTAAGCTTTCACATTGGTATATGTACTTACTGTATTATACCAATTGCTAGTGAAAGGGAGGAACTGTGTAACTATGAATCTTATAGAATGTGGTAACCCATTGTTGTAGATTGTGGCCGCCATTAGAAGATGGCGCCGGCTTCCACTGTGGCCTGTGATAAACAAATTCTTTTGTGGAGAGTTGGCACGCTATCCCTTGCCACCCTATAAGAAAGATCCACGCGGCGGCTTAAGATTGGTACGTGGGAGACTTTATTAGGCTGTGCTTGGGCGCTCGCCAGTAGAGAAGGGGGTCACAAAAAGATACTTTAATCAAGGCCTGAATTAACTGCTGAAAGAAGATTCCTGAGTTGCGTCTTCCTTGCGGGCAAGGGGTCGCGACAAGTGGTGCTGAAAACCCGGGAACCAGAACTTTCAGCAGTCAGGGGTGGTGCACCAATTAGTCCCAGGTAAGTAGGACCCACGGTCAAAGCGGAGATCAGTCCTAGATAAGTGGGACCCGCTATCAAAGCAGAGATCAGTCCCAGATAATTGGGACCCGCTATCAAAGTGGAGATTAGTCCTAGATAATTGGGACCCGCTATCAAAGCGGAGATTAGTCCTAGGTAATTGGGACCCGCTATCAAAGCGGCAGCTCCTCTGTAAAGCCAGAGAGAGCATTACATCTTATTGCAGCTGCATTGTGTACTTTCGCTCTTACTTTCACTTTTGTTTTTTGTGTGTCTTTTGTTGTGTCATGGGTGCCGTATCTTCAAGTCCGCTTCTCCTGGCCCTTAATAACCTGTTACGTTCCAAGGGCCTAGAAGTGAAACGTAGTACTTTACAGAGATTTTTACAGAAGACAGATATTGCTGCACCGAAGACAGATATCGCGTTCTCGGGCAGCTTTACTCTGCCTAGCTGTGATAAGTTAGGCACAGATCTTGACTTTGCTTCTGAGCAGGGCATATTAGAGGGTGGGGAGATACCCCTTTGGAAGATGATCCGTAGTTGCCTCGCAGATGGCAGATGTCAGGAAGCACTTACTAAAGGACAAGAAGTTTTAGAGCAATTACATGAAGAAAGATCAGAAATGGCAGGCAGTGAGGTATTTCAGGAGGGTGGGAGTGTGCGGAGCGAGAAACAGGGGAGGAAACAATTATCTCTGGCAGGCAGTGACGTATTTCAGGAGGATGGCAGTGTGCAGAGCGAGAAACAGGGGAGGAGGCGATTGTCTCTGGCACGGAGTGAAATATTTCAGGAGGAAGGGAATGTGCAGAGCGAGAAACGGGGGAGGAAACGCTTGTGTCCAGATCTCAGTACACTGCGCACACTCCCATGCAAAAGTGGGTCAGAAGAGGAGGAGGATGAGCAGGAGGAGCTCGGGAGACTGTCTCGGCAGCTAGGGAGTCTAACTATGAAAAAAGGGAACAAAAATAAACAGGAGCTCAAAAGAAAGAAGAAAAAAAAAAAATCCTCCGAACCCGCCGCCGTACGGTGGGGGTGTTTCGAGGAGAGCTTTCCATGCCCAAACAAGGGGGCTGTTAACATTTTTACTGATGGTTCCAAGTCTGGAATGGGAGCTTACGTAATTAATGACTCTCCCCCTATCCAGCATCAATTTGCTCCTGGAAATCCACAATGGGTAGAACTACAAATTGTTATTGAAGTTTTTAAACAGTGTTCTTTTCCTTTTAATCTTATTTCGGACTCCAGCTATGTGGTACAAGCACTAAAAGTCCTGGAGGCCGTGGGAACTATTAGTGATGCCCACAATGTGTCTGTTTACTTTACTCAGCTTCAACAGCTTATCTCTAACCGCACTGCTTCTTTTTATCCAATGCACATCAGGGCTCACACCTCTCTTCCTGGTCCGTTATCCCAAGGTAATGCCTGTGCGGACTTAGCCACTAGAGGTCAATTGATATGCTTGGCTTCCTCCTTAGAGGGGGCTAAGTTGTTTCACCAAAACTTCCATGTTAATGCATTAACGCTGCGCAGGCGTTTTTCCATTTCAAGAGTGGATGCTCGGCAGATAGTATTGCAATGTCCCCATTGTGTCACATTTCTTCATCCCCCTAATTATGGAGTAAACCCACGGGGATTAAAGCCATTGATTGTTTGGCAAATGGATGTGACACATATACCTGACTTTGGTAACTTTAAGTATGTGCATGTTTCCGTTGATACGTGCTCTGGAATTATCCATGCTTCTGCTTTATTGGGAGAAAAGGCACGTAATGTCATTACTCACTGTTTAGAGGCATGGGCAGCATGGGGTGCACCTGCATCCCTTAAGACTGATAATGGACCTGCTTATACTGGCAGACAATTTACAGCTTTTTGTTCTACTATGGGAGTGCAACTTACTCATGGTTTGCCTTATAATCCTCAAGGACAAGGCATTGTTGAGCGTGCTCATCACACCTTAAAGGAAACTTTACAAAAACAAAAAGGGGGAATAGGAGCTGAACACACTCCTAAAGAACGTCTGTCCTTAGCTCTCTTTACCATTAATTTTTTGAATTTGGATATTCATGGTCGCTCTGCAGCCGATAGACATGTGTCCCCTCAGCCCTCTGTGATTGGCTATGTTAAGTGGAAGGATGTTCTTACGGGCCAATGGAACAGCCCTGACCCCGTGCTGACATGGGCACGAGGATCTGTATATGTTTTTCCCCAGGATCGTACGGAACCGTTGTGGGTCCCTGAACGCTTGACAAGAAGAGTCTCGACATCAACTGACCAGCAACAAGAGATACCACAACAATCCTGTGATGAAGATCTTCATTCTGCTAAGTGCTCTGGCTCTGGTGCTGGTGCCGATGGCACAGGCGACACCAATGCGGTGGTGGGCAGTGGCACGGGCCTGGCCAATGCCGATGCCGGTTCATGGTAATTCTAGGGTCCTCCCCACTCTTTTTTCAACCTCATGTGAGATGTCTGCTCCCTGTGCCTCTCCTAGAGGGGACATGGAGAGAATTTTTAATCAATCTCAAGTTAATCTCACAGGAGTTTTTTGTTTCAGCCTTAGAAACGCTAATTGCATTAGCCTTAAGACCAAAAATTTGACTAACTGTGGTCCAATCAGGTCTCAGGAAGCATTATCAGTGATGTATTGAGCAAGATAGCTTCGGGGAAGCAATCAGGCTCAGGGACCCCCGCAAACAGCAGCTCTGCTCTTAACATAACTACCTTGGCTATTATCTCCGAGGCACTAATCCCAGTGCCTCCTTCTTCTAGTAGTATTTATAATGCCACTCATTATGCTGGATTGTTCTCATACTACCTGTCTCTTATCTGAGTGTTGTAATGGTTCCTGGACTGTAGCAGTGGTTATGAAAATTCCAACTTTTGTCCCAATCCCGGTCACTGCGGATCCTGATAAATTTCCTATTGTTGAGCTACTTAGAGTTCGCAAAAATTTTGGAATCACAGTGGCTATAATGACAGCCGTGGCGGTATCTGCTGCTGCAGCGGTTACGGCTGGAGTGGCTATGGCCAATCAAGTACAAACTGCTGCCACCATTAATCAAGTTGTCCAACAAACTTCCACCATACTTGAATCCCAAAATACAATTAATCAACATATTTTGTCAGGGATTTTAGCTGCCAACCAAAGAATAGACTTACTCCAAGCTCAGGTAGAAGAATTGGCTGACTTAGTACTTTTGGGTTGTGTTGACCAACGTGCACATTTATGCATAACCTCTGTCAGATTTAATGATTCCAGGAATGCTTCCCGCATCATTGGCGAATATTTGGCTGGAAATTGGTCCATGGAAGCGGAAGACATGATCCAGTCTCAACTAACCCAGATAGCTGTCTTGAATAGCACTCGTGTTGATCCCGTGACTTTGGGTCTATTCACCAATTGGATATCTTCTGATTTTTCCTTTTTTAAAGAGTGGGTGGGGGTAGGCATTTTTGGTGCAATGTGTTGCTTCGGTATGTTTCTCTGTTTGTGGCTTCTCTGTCGCCTCAAGGCCTGCAATGCTCACGATAAGGCTATGATCATCCAAGCTCTTGCAGCTTTAGAAAATGGCAATTCACCTCAAGTCTGGCTTGCGCAGCTTAAACAGTAAATCTTTGACATGGTCGTCGCACCCCAAGTTATTATAACATTGCACTGGGATCGGCATGTCTTTCCTCGTTATTCTCTCAGTGTTGGAAAGCCCTTGCACTCTGCCGGTCTTGCTGCCATTGCACGCAGGTGGGTTTCCACACTAATGCTTCTCTATCGCCTTAAAGTTCGTGCCTTTCTTTCAGGGTGCTGTCAACTCATTTGTCGTTGTGTACAGCCACAGTTCAGCCTCAGCTGTCCCCCTTCGTCCACCTTCATCATGATGCAGGATGCGAGGCAAAGCACTGCACTTGAGTGATCCCTCAACGGACCTCAAGGAAAGCATGTCCTATTGCATGCGGGTTTGACGTCCACGCCCCCGCCCTACGAAAAAAGGCGTCGGCTGATATGGGGTCAGGTCTGGGGAAGGCGCCTCCTTAGGACTGAACCATACATTGCAGCCGCTTCTGCACAGTAGGATAGGACCTCTACTTTCGCCTGCATTGTTTTATAAATTAGAAGGGGGAACTGTGGTAAGCCATTGTTGTAGATTGTGGCCGCCATTAGAAGATGGCGCCAGCTTCCACTGTGGCCTGTGATAAACAAATTCTTTTGTGGAGAGTTGGCACGCTATCCCTTGCCACCCTATAAGAAAGATCCACGCGGCGGCTTAAGATTGGTACGTGGGAGACTTTATTAGGCTGTGCTTGGGCGCTCGCCAGTAGAGAAGGGGGTCACAAAAAGATACTTTAATCAAGGCCTGAATTAACTGCTGAAAGAAGATTCCTGAGTTGCGTCTTCCTTGCGGGCAAGGGGTCGCGACAATAGAACTGTAAGGAAACCCACTCTTGACCCAGCTGTGAATTTATTTACACTGTTTGACAGCAGTGTCACAGGCTCAAGTTTTTATCAGTTCACATTTTGGAATGTACAAATGATAGTGTTGAAATTCACTGAACTTGGTAAATACTAATTTACAGAAAATGTACATACGTCTTGCTTCTGAGCGTAAGAGAAATGATTTCAACTCTTCACATTGGTTTCATGGAGGAAAATCACATTTCAACAAAATTAAAAGAGTTTCAGTAGTCTTTTCAGCATTACATCTCTGTGCTCCCTTGTTACTGAATCACAATAAGAAACCCTGTTAGTTCTCTGCTACTGAGCAAATTGCTTTTCACAATTATGGTTTATGTTTTAATGGGGATAGCTTCACATTAGGAGAATTATTCCAAATCAGCATTGCCTTTTGCTGCAGCACAGAGCAGCACCCTGCCTACTTTACAAAATCCATGCCTCCCATGCTGACTCTAAGAAAAATATATAAATAAATGCTTGCCAATTTTTCTTTCTAGAGAGTTTTAATCGAAGATAATGAAACTTTTCTATCTCCAAAATGAAAGTGTGGTGCTCATAAAGCCCTTTAAAAACGTTAATAGAAGACATTTGTGGAATTTTTGTGTGATTATATAGTATTCCAATGTTTTAGGTAGATAACAGTTACAGCTGATATAGCTGCCATGATCAGACCTATGTTTTTCATTTTCATTCCTGAAGCCATCTTTAATGAAGAATGTAGGATAATGCTAAATCAGAACCATCATCACTAAGTATCTTTTCCCCACCCGCAATAGGGCATCTGCATTCCAGTCATTGAAAGAGTTCCGGAGGACCTGTTTGAATCAGAGCTGTTAATTACACATAGTTTGACATTTCTTGTTCCTACTTAGTGCATTTCCATAGCATTTTACCTGCACAATACTTCTTTCACTCTAAATCACAGTGACAATGTGAACAGCATATGTAGACTTAACTAAGCAACTCAGCAATTCAAGTGGGTTGCCTCAGCTATAAGACAAGGACCCAGGAGTGATAAAGCACGGAGCTGCTTCAGTAAAATGGAATAAGAAATCACTTTGACAGAGCCTAGATTCTAGTCGGGGTTACTAAATGTGCTTTTCCCCCCTTCTTCTCTCTGGTTTCAAGGTCGATGTTTTTTATTTTATGTGGAGTATATCTTACATGAGAGCACAGGAAGAGATGTGGGCAACCCAGGTTAATGCATTTGGGGTCAAAATGGACTTGAATGTGAAGGAAATCAGCCCTCTTTGAGATATTCTGCTAGTGCTCACCAGCTTAAAAGGAATCTTGATTAAATGGCCACTGTTATGGTGAATATGAGCAGCTTAGGAGAGGGGAGAAAAGGTAACTTTTAGTTGTTTATTAAATGAACAGAGCCTCTGTGTTTCCTTTTGAGAGGGTGACAGAACAAAGGAATGGTTTAGAATGATTTCAGTAGGCGATTCTTCCACTTCTGGGATTGGTAAGTGGACCAATACTTTTACCCAGGGACCAATACTTTCTGGGATGAAAGTATTGGTCCCTGGAATTTGAGATAACTCAGTCTTCTCAGTTAATCACCTGCACCGTAATGTAAGTCCCATCTGCTGGGGTACCAGCACTGGTCTCTTACTCCTCAGGACTGTGCTGTGTGTTTTTTCGGGTGTTTGCACAAGAGCCCTCAGCTGTGAACAACATGCACCTATGAGCAACACTGGTAATTTATAAAACAAAAACCCCACAAAAAAATGCAGAGGTCTCGACTTGGTAACTCAAAAGCAAAATCATATCCTAATGTTGAACTCATTTATGATTACTCCTCCTTTAATATAACATCCCTAATCTGAATACTGACTTTTTTTCAGAAGTTTTATTTTAAATAGATTTAAATATACTGAAATATTTAAGCATGAGGTTTAGATTTAATTCCTAAAATTGTCATTAAAAATGTTTTCTTCAAGAAGGTTACTCAGTCTGGGTGCAGTGACATATGCCTATAATCCCAGTAGCCCAGGAGCCTGAAGTAGGAAGATTTCAAGTTCATGGCCAGCCTCAGCAACCTAGTGAAGACCTAGGCAAGTTAGCAATAGCCTATTTCAGGAAAAAAATAATAATAATAATGAATGAAATGTGGTGGGAATATGGCTTTATGATTAAGCACCTCTGGGTTCAATCCCTGATACCATATAAGTAAAAAATAAAAGTAAAATATAAATAAGAAGTTTACTATCTGATATTTTCATTAAAACCTCTTATGTTATTAAGTAATTTTCCTAATATACTCTTATGTAAGTGGGAATCATTATGTTCAATTACATGATTAAAATATATAATTTCAAACTGTCTTATGTGGGTACATAAAATGCTATAGATAATGCTCATAGAAAAGTTGCTATATCTGACAATGAAATATAAAATATGTGAAGAGATTTTCACTAATTCTTTTGTCTTCAGAAAAGCAAAGTTCTGTGTTCAAAGACTGACTTCAAACTTATCTCTAAGAAATAAAATGAAGTCAGAATAAAATAGGCAAAAGGCTTAGAATTAATAAATTTCAGTTAAGATTTACTGAATAAAATAGTTACTTTTTAAAAGTTCCCCACATAAGTGTGTTTTAAATTGACTTTGAAGAGGCAGTGTTACTTTTCCTAAATTTTAAGGGGCCTGTATAAGAACGCAAGTATAAAATTAAGATTCCTAATACCGGGTACTTAGCCAGAGAGGTTCAACTCAAGGGTGCTTAAGGAGAGAAAATTCCCCTGAGGGAATGCCCAGATGAATTTCTATCAGGTGTATTCAGAATCAAATGAATGACTCAAGTATCCCCTCAAAATGTTTTGGGAATTACAAATGTGTTTAATGTGACTTGTATTCCCAATTTCTTTCTATAAAGTACCTCAACATTAGCTTTTTTTAATTTTTAGTGCAAATCACACAGCATTTTTTAAAATGAGTTTTATAATATACAAGCAGGGGATTTGGGTGCAGCTCAGTGGCAGAGCACATGCTTAGCATATGTGAAGTCTTGGATTCAATCCCCAATAATGACAATAATAACAACAGCAAAATTAATATATGCTCAGGTATAGATAAGAAACAGAAATCTCTTGCAGAAAAAATGTGAATTGAACTGATTTCTCAACATCTACTTCAGTGATAAATTACTAGTAAAAAACTCCTGTTACATTATAAAATAGAAATAAAAATAAAATCTTGCTGCATGGTCTGATTAATTTTGACCATGAACCTCTTCACTTATATTATGAAAGATAAGCACAGGATTCTCTCACTTATACCTAAATGTAGTTAAGACAAGAAATGGTTTGACAAGGGCAATACTGTAAATGGTAAGGTAAACATCTTAGATTTTCTACATAGCTCTTTCTTCCAAGCAATTGAGGTTGTGTGCCAATAGCTCAGGTGTACCATTTCTGAAAAAGGAGATTAGTGATATGCCCTGATATTTGCCTTGGAGAAAGAGAGAAATCTGTTTAGTTTTTAAGATGAGCAAATCAAATATTTTATTTGTGAGAAGTGAAAGGGAGGAGAAAGTTTATAAGCACACATCTAGAGATAAACAAGACTTGATGAGATAAAACAATAAAAATGCCTTGAATACTAACTATGTAGTAGGTACTGTGTTAATGAAACTAGACTTTAAGCAAATGCATGAATGCTCTTGTTTCAAAATAGAGATGTGAAGAATGAGAGAACAGTTTGGTGATGGAGTTCATAGAAGCGTAATGATGTGACCCTTACAAATCGACTTTGATCCAAGTATTCATGGGTGAAGTCAGTACATGAACCCTAAGTGAGAAGAATTAGGGGGCTCAGAAGGATTCTATTTCCTGCTTTCAAGTTTGGTCTTTCTTTCTTGGGTTGGTGACTCCAATGTTCATTTGTTCTGAATGCACATATATTAAAAGCTTGGTACTCTTTATTTGCTTTGGGTCACTATTTGCACAGTTAGTAGGAATGGAAATGTTATACCCAGAGAAAAGATTTGATATGGTTGTTGAGGAATGGATAAAGAAGCTTCCCCCAACAAGGGCTATTTATGGCTCTGAAGTTAAATGCTGCCTTGAACTTCAGCTTAGTGAAAAAGCAGCATTGAAAATTTTATTAGTGACAATTAATATACATACATACATGGCCATAAATCCATTTACCTATTTCACTATTTTCTTGCAAGTTAGGGCTCTGTCAAGAAGAAAAATGGTGTTCTGTCTCTGTTTCTCTCTCTCTCTCTCTCTCTCTCTCTGGTACTGGAGATTGAACTCAGGGGTGCTTAATCACTAAGCCACATTCCCAGCAATTGTTAAATATTTTATTTAAAAGCAGGGTCTCACTGAATTGCTAAGTGCCTTGATAACTAGCTAAAGCTGGCTTTAAACTCAAGATTCTCCTGTCTCAAATTCCAGAGCTGCTGGAATTACAGGTATGAGCCATCCTGCAGGGCATTTTAATCTCTTTTTCAGGTGTTACATGCCAAGTATTTTGAATAGTTGTCTTAATCTGTTCTTCAGATTAAGTAATTGTTGCCCACTCAATAAACAAAGAAACATAGTTAATAGGTATTCTGTGCCTTGTCTAAAATCACACCCTGACTGTGATTTCTAGTAATGTGACCTCTATAGGAAAGATCACTAGCTATAAACAGTATGTTGTTATGGATGCTGTGAGGAACTGTAGTTTTTTTCCTTAAAAGCATTCTGATTCAGAAAATGAAATACTTCCACTGACTACAGAAAACTTTGGTAAAAGAATTGTACTGCATAGGAAAATAGATTATTTATCTGCCATAAAAGGATTTTTTAAACAGTTGTTCATTGTTAACTTAGATTAATTTATCTGTTACAGGAAGAAGAGTAAGACATTTATCATGTATATGTCATGTGATTTTGAAGCTTATGTTTTGAAGTGTAGAGAAAAGAGAATGACTGCAGAACAGCCAAAGTAGAAGAAAATTGCAAGATTAGGCAAGAAAATTATTGACAGTTTAAGTTATTAATTGTGCCATTCATGTCATCCCAAGATTGCAGTATATGTTAATGGAGCAAAATCTCTGAGAATTTCAAATTTAATTGATAAGTGAAGAAAGTAAATAAGGTAGACTCTCCTAAAAGTTTATTTTAAAAAAATAACTTATTAAATTTAATGTGAATTAGTGTATTTACCAACTCTAAGATAATTCCATAACTTTACAACATGCAAAACAGTCCATTCTTTACCATGACTATGATGGAACTCAAGAGCTTCAGGGCAAGCTTCTCCCACACCAAACAGATTGGGGGACTGTGTCTTGGCCTAACCCTTCTGTTTGCATATGTTAGCTGCTTCTTGTGCTCTATTACCTGACCATTCTCTTTGCTTAGTACATTAATGCTTCTCAGTTTTTGGGACAGATCACAAAACTTACCCCCTCAATACAACCCTGAATCACTAGTGTCTTAAACTTCATGCATGCTAAATTAATATTGGGAAAGAAAAATTTGTTCTGTCAATTAATTTACATGTGAATTTATTTTTAGTTTGTTTCTGATAGTTTTCTTTAATTGTATATACTGGTGAATTTTATTCAGTGGGAGTACTAGGGTGATAAAATTAAGAATTAAAAAAATACTGTAGACAACCACAGCTAAGTACTTTAAACTATCAAGGTCCCCCCTTAAACTTATAACTGAGCAAAAATTTTAGAGCTAATGTATTGTATTTAAAAAAATAGTAATTTGACTCCAGGTTCACATTAAAATAGTTAATTTCTGAAACCTTTAATTTGTTTTGCACTTGAATATAATGAGAAAATATCATAGTTTATATTTAACTTCAATTACTTTTAAGACAAATTCCAAAAAAATTAAGTGTTTTCTATTTATAGCCCTAAATCTGTTTTTTATTGGACAAGTGCAATTAATCTGCACCAAAACAATATTCTGTCATAAACCTATATTTGATAACAAAACAAATGATCACATGGAAATTAATTTTGCTTCCTTTTATCCATTATCTTTGAGAAAGAAAGAAAGGGGAAAAAACATGATGAAGACTAGATGTTCAAGTACACAGAGAGATGAGTGCTATTCTGTTTTGAGAACTCACTAGTCTGAGTTGCAGTATTCAACATGAGTTTCTCCAATGCTATCATGTTTTAACTGCTATGTGCTGATGCTTGTGTGAGTCCTCAGTATTTGCTCCCTAAGTGTGCAAGTTTTATCACACTCTCTGTCCAGACAAAGACACTAAGTTTCAACTGCATGTGCTTGAATTTGAACTTGGGTCCAATTGACTTCTGACCTCACAATCTTAAACAATGTGCAAGACTGTCTTTTTAAAGTCACACTATTAAAGAGACTTATCAATTGAAAATAATTTTAGTACATATGTTATGATTAAAGTGTAGTATATTCATTAAAAAAAACTTGAAAGTAGATATGTATAACTAGAAAGGGAAATTCTCTTCAATATCAATTTGTAATGGCATTAAGACTTTTTTTGTCTGCTTTCATGTCTTCTTGTGGTACAATAGAACACAGAACAATACAGTTCATTTCTATCTCAGTTTTTCAATGTTAGAAAAGTTGATGATACCCAGAATTTATGTAGGGAAAAAGACATACCCATTAACATTTTTTTTAAATCTGGTACAACTATTCAGATTGGCACTATGACATTGTATCATTTATCCAGTAATTTCATCTTCCAACAATTTAATTAATAGAAAAAACCAGAAAAAAGTGCAAGAACTAATGAGTAAATTTTCCACTTCATAAATTAATGTTCATTACTTATAACAAAATGCTTTTTAAAAAAAGTAGAACTATGTATGTGTGTGTATATATATATATATATATATATATATATATATATATATATATATATATATATATATAAATGATATACCCACAAAAATGTTACTGTTCTTTTCATAGCTACTTGTCAGTGTGAGGATAATTAATAACCTCCTTAACAATAATGTAGCACAATAACACAAGGAGGGCTTTAATGAGCATGTGAATGATTAAGTCAATAATATCTCTGAATACCCATAGTGTTTCAGTTGAGTCCAGCTTGAACAATGCCTCATTTGGATCCCTGGTGAGTATGAGGCCATCTGGAGGAGAGTAACTCTGGACCCTCACCTAAAATTTGAATAAAAGTGACCAAGAAGAAAGAGAGAAAGTCATTTACTTCTAGGCAGAGGCACGGCCAGTTGAGCCCTGAGGGTGCTATTCAGGACATGGCAAACATGTTGGCTCTCCTGAAGTGTCCTGCAACAGTACAGCAGTGCAGAGTAATGTATCTGGAGACACATGCAAGAGCTCCTCACTTCCTTTATCTCACCATCAGTACTGAAATTTTCTATTCCCTATTTCTCATGATATGAAGATAGTAAAATAATATTCTATTATGGGAATTAAGAGTTGACAGGCCTATGTTTATTAAACGAGATTGTATTAATCTGTCAAAATCATTTGTCATTTTTAAAAACTCACCAAGATTTGCTAAAGCTAAGAGAGAAATTTCCAACTAATGATTTTAGAGAGCAGAACATATGAGGCAATACCTCTGTAGGTTGTATGAACGCAGGAGTGCGTGGTGGTGTGGTGGGGGCCATTCTCCTAATATTTTCATAGTATGTCAGAGCAAGTTTGCTCTAATACTGCATCCTCAATGGCCATGATCCAGCTGTGCCATTAATTCCTTAATGCAGAAATCAAAGCTAGTTTTGTTTTGCAGGCTATGTACAGATCCAACAGAAAAGTAACTCTAAAGTATAGTTTGTGTTTTGTGTGGATTTCTTTGAGTCATTGTAATTTCAATCAACTTCTGGAAATGTCTAGGTTGATATAATATCTTCTTGTGCTATGCAATTTACATCTGGAATTCAAAATATCCTCCAATCTGAAGCAAAATCTTAAGGCACCAGGTATTACAGGGTGAGTCTCACACTCAAATTTGGAGAAGTTTTATTTTATTTCTCAATACATGTTCATTGCATTCAATAGATAAATGTAATTGACAAGAGAAAAAGCAAAATAATTTCTCTATTAAAAAGAAAAAAATTCTTTGGCTGGGCTATGGCTCAGTGGCAGAGCACTTGCCTAGCATGTGTGAGGTACTGGGTTCAATACTTAGCACCACATAAAAATAAACAAATAAAATGATGGCATTCTGTCAATCCACAAATACAAAAAAATATATATTCTAAAATAAGTACATACAATGAAGAATTTATTGTTTCTGCCATATGACTGCATAATTTATATAAACAGTTACATTAGTAAATGTGTTGAGTACTAAGTGTTCAATAATAATCTAGAAAGCCAGATTCCCTATTTTACAGCATTTACATTCAGTGAAGCAATAAATAAGTAAATATGTATGAAAATTATTAGGTATGACATAAAGTTGTCATCAATATTATAGAATAAAAACAAAAGTGAGAGTGATTGAAGTTGTATATATGAACATGGGCCTGTTTGTGAGTGAGGTGGTAGAGTAGACTTCTCTGATCAGATGGCATTTTCATTGAAATGTAAATGGACGAAACATGAGAACATCTAGGGGAAGAAATTCCAAGAAAAAATATGGAAAATGGTAGATGGTAAAGTAATAGTGGAAAATGGGCAGATCAGCGAGAATTCTGAATTAGAACATTGCTCTTAGTGGGAAAGAAATGGCATGGTCTAATGAAATGATAGTTTCATTTCCCTGTGAAGGAGAGTTGGTTTGAAAGGACGGTGAGAGGAAGGAGAGAAAGCTAGGTTTCAGTAGGCAGACACTGATGTTGTCCTGGAGTAGGGTATTTGCAATGGAGATTTGTGAAGTCCAAGATTCGAGGAGATATTTGAGGTAAAACCAACTGGAGTGACTGTTAATAAAAGACGAAATCAAAGAAAGCAATAAAAGAAGGAACCTGGTGAAAATTATTAGACGCTAAATTGCTAGCTTATTCAGGTGAGGAATGCAGGAAGAAAGCAAAATTAGAGGATAATAGAGCACAGAGTGTCATAGAACTCACGTGGATGTCTGCAAATAGCTATTACAAGTGCAAGGGCTGCTTTCTAAACACATGGCTTAGGAGAGAATAGGTTGAGTTAAGTCATAGGAAAAAAACTTACATTAAAGGAGATATTCAAAATAAAAATAGCAAAAACCCCAAACAGTGAAAGACATTTTCATGTTTACATGACTTTGAATCTTCTGTTTAATATGTTCTAAGTATTTTTTGTGTTGCTCAGGATCAAACCCATGGCTTCCTACATGGCAGACAAGTATTTTACCACCAAGCTAGAATTCCAAAGTCCTTTGTTTAATATAAAATCTAGATTTTGCAGATGTGTTTAGATATAAGGTTCTTGGCTTACATTATAGGGGTGATAGACACTCATCAATAGCACTCTAAATTGTATATGTAATATTGAGGAGGTTTTTTTGTTTGTTTTTGAGAAACAGGATGACACAAATGATCTACAATTTCTTCCATTAAAAGCAGGTGCACCTGTAGTTCACCACAGCAAGAACTACAGTAGAGAGCCTCCAGACCTTGTAAGGGTCTACACACTTTAAGAGTTGCATTTAGGGAGGGAAAAAGAGGGAGAAGAGGAGTTGCACGGAAGATGGAAGGAGAACCTCATTGTTATACAGAATACACATATGATGTTGTGATGAGAATAAGAAAAATAAAAAAAATGTGTCACATTCGATTTGATAGAGAGAAAGGATGGGAGAGGAAGGGAGGACTAGGCGGGATAGGAAGGGCAGCAGAATAGAATAGACAATATGATTGATGTATGTACATTCCATGTATCTATTATATGTCAAAATACATTCTGCTGTCATGTATGACTAAAAAATAAAAATAAAAATAAATCGTACGGTAATTATTTAAAAAAAAAAGGAGTTGCATTTAGCCACTCTGTGATGTTTACTGGTCCCTGCCTAAGGAAGTGGCCATGCTGAAAGGAGAGTGCTCAGAGGTTATCTTGCAGTTTCATCCAGTCCCTCCTAGGCCATTCAGAGGAAAGGAGCCATCTCTTTGGAAATCACTTGAAGGATGAAGGCAAGGCGCCAACAGGTCTTCTCTCCTCAACCCAGTTAAACTTCATTCTTCCACTGTCATCTTCACTTTTCTCTGCAATTTGTCCCAAGTAGATGGCCCCCATGCAGATTCGTTTTTTTCAGAAGTGTTTCATTTATCCTATTAATACCATATTCTCCCATTTAACCTCATGGAAATATACTTTTCTTCTGATAATTGAAAAAAAAAAACTCAAACAGAATAGGCAAAAAAATTGTATTTGTTTTTTTCTATTCTCAGACTTTTCAAATAGTTTTGCATCAACTTATCCTTTGAGTCCATGAGCCTCCAACATTTAATGAAATAACCCCACAGAGGATAAGCTGTCATATTTCATTTTGTATTATTAAAATGTATTTTTTCTACATCTGATAGTGGATACACTGCTCTTTATGAATAAAGAAATTTGGGCTGTAAATTAAATTTTCCAAGTTAGTGTTATCACATGAGTTTTTAGCTAATATTGGCAATTGTTAAACCAGGTATGATCAGAGCCAAAAGGAAGACCAGAGAGATTATATTATAGATAATTCATGATGCCAAAACATTTTTCCTTTTGTCTGTAATATCTCTTTGATTAAAAAGTAGGTACTTTTGTTTATGTTTAGTGATTGGACAGCTAATACATATTTTAATTGATTTTTAGGTAAAATTTTTAATTTAACTCTCAGTGGACATAGAACATTTATAATAATAACATTCATGGTGAAAGGGAAAGATAAACAAACTTCACAGAGTCATTCTTAGAGTCTTTAAATGGGAAAATTTATTTCAAAAGTAAAATAGTTAAAATATATGAGATTAAATATTATGCCTTTGCACAGGGATTGACATCAGTTCCATATATATGCAGATATGTATGTATAATATTTTTGTTATTCATGACCAGATTGTGGGGACTCTGGTTAATTACCAATCCACATTGATAGAGCCCTTTTTTGTGTGTACATTGGCTCAATCTTTACTTGTCTTCAAGACAAATGGTATTGACTAGTTCCTGTGGTTGACTTAATAGAAAAGGTAAAACTCCATTTATATTCGTTATGGTCTGGATTAATCATCCCATTTCATACCTAGAGCTATGTCAGAACAGATTTTCCAATTCATGATTTACACCTGATTTTTCACTATAATATGGGCTTGCAAATTGATAGAAAATAAAACAGAATTAATTGCATTTTGACAGGCTTTTAAAAACTCCATAGGACCTAGAACTAATTAAATAAGAACAATTGTATTATATAAATGTGTTCACAAAACATTAGGTATATCTTGTATACTAATTTGTATAATATTAGTTATATATCTTGATTACATGTTTGTTGCTTTAATGGCAATTTCTACTAAAGCAGATGAACTTTAAAGTTCCAGTAGTTTTTTAAAGTATGTAACAAGGCATAAATTACTGTTCCAGGTGCAGAAAAAAATACAAAGAAAATCAATATATAAGCATGTGTTTCTAATTGTGTAATGATGACAGCACAAGTTAGTAGAAATTTGAACCCATTTTATTTTGAATTTACAATATAGTAATGTGGCACATATTAAATATCTGTTTTCTCATCTAATGAATAATTAATATTAACTCTTGATCTACCTACACACAATGCTTTATGAAAATCATATAAAACATATTTTGAAGTGTATTTTGTGCTTTACAAATCATAATATTATTATTAATGTAATTCATCTCACCAAATACTAGTCCTGCTAAGACTTTCAAGAAAAGTGATTCTTGGTCAAAAATTTTTTTTTAAATACATCACATAATATCTATTATCATACTATATCTATTCCACTTAGAGTAGCATGTTACATATAAGCATTTAGAAATTTAATTTTTTTTTTAAATTTGCATTCTCCAAAAATTGTAACTGAAGTCCTTTGTCATACAATACCTATTATCACTGCAGAAAATTATTATACCATGGAAAATCCTGAGGAAATTATACATTATGTAAATGTTAGTTGTGTCTTTAATATCTTAGTATAGTAGGAGTAATGATATAATTATACAAATAGCTGCAACACATAGACTCACAGTATAATAAAAACCGTGCAAATCTCATAGAAAGGGAGTCTTAATTAGTGTTGTAAAAATCACGTTACGTGATCCTTCATAATATTTGATATAACCCATACATAAGGTAAGAGTTAGAGGGTACCCAAAGCCCATTTCACTGTTTGTACATATACAATTACATAGGTACATGTAATATAACATATGTACATAGGTATACACATAAACACATACCACCACCAGCAACCACAAACTGCTATGCTAAAAAAATCACTAAATAAAAATGTAAATGGCATATTAAAGAGGATAGAGTCCTGAAATGGGAATGCCTGTTAGGGAAGTTTGCATTGTGCATTTGTGCATTGTGCATGTTGGTTTGACATCTAGAGGATCATGCACATCAGACATAAATGTCATTGAGTCTGATTAATGAATCTTGTGTAATGTCTGTATTTTTGTTTCAAAATGGGTTGTGAGTCATACTCAGAATTATGAAACTAGGAGAAAATTCAGGTCAGTAGTGCCACAGAATCTACTAAACTTTTCCTCACTTTGCTATGTATAATTTCATTAAGATATGATTAAAATCAATAAAAATCAAATACATTCATTCTCACTTTAAAAATATAAAGGATAGAAAAAACAGAACTGTATTTATTAAAATATAATGGTGATATCAGACCCTTTTGGATCGTCCATCCAATAGACATTCTTCTTGTTCCTTGTTAAGAGAATGCTAATTATGTTCAGAAAACCACATTTGTTTATAAATCTCGGGGTTCAAAAAGGGGAGCTCAGGTCCTTGAGCAAGGGAATGCATTTTAAATAATTTAGTTAGCCATGAAAGTTTAATTTCTCTTGCTACTTTTTTTAATAAGAGGTAAGCATGCAATCAAGTTTTATCCAGTGATACATTAGAAGTATGATTCTGGCAGGGTTTTGGAAGAAAACATGGAAAATTGGGCACTAGTTCTGGTAGATATCTGTGTGTGTAAACTGGTATGTAAACCTGCTGCTGCTTTCTTGCAAAGGAAGAGAGAAACGGGCACCATGCTGTGGGGTAGAGAGGAGACACATGGGAAGAGTCCAGGCCCCAGTGATGGTTATTGAGGTGTTGAACTAAAAGTTAAATTATATGATTTTACCTCTGGGATTCTTGATCTCAGAAACAATAATTTGGTTTTATTTAAATATATTGTACTGGGATTCATTTTATTTACAAACCAAAGTGTTCCAGCTGATGAAAGATTAGAGAATAAAAAGTATCTATTGCTTTCCCAGAGGCATACACAATTCTTTCATTTCTCCATTATTCTTTATTTTTGTATTTTCAAAAATCTAAAACAACTAAATTTGAGATTACACTGGAAATATGTTCCCCAAAGAATAGGAAGTGAGAGCAGGCTGAACAGGGAAAGGAACCTTCAGCTTACCTTTCTTTTGTGACTCTAGCTCTTGCCTTCTGTGTGTGTCAATCCATCATTAAGATACTGTTCTCTTGGGAAATTTTCCTGGACTTGTCTTCAAGGAGATGTATAAGCAAGTTTTACATGTAATATGGAACCACTTGAGCCTTCCACTTTCTTGAACAAAGAGATAAATGTTAAGTGTAATCATAAGAGACATGGAGTGTAACTAATTGTTCAAGTTTGAATGGTCTAAAGTCAGTTTTCCAAGGATTTTGTTTTGGCTCTTCAGTTTGCTACCTCTGTGGCTTTGGGCAAACCATTAAAGTTTTAATGCCCTAGGTTCTTTCTATAACATGTGAGAAAATAGTGTCTATGTATAGTATTAGTGTTTATAACATACTTGGTAGTATGTGTAATTAAATATACAACTACAAAACTATGCATAATACTGCCCTTTGCTTAGCTCATTAAAAAAGCCTAAATGTATTCCAAAAGATATATTTTTAAATCAATACATATTGCACTCATAATACTATAGGAAGTAATTTCTTTCATAATCATGGAACAGTCACTCACTGATATTACATTGAAGCAACATCTTATAATAACAATGCTTAATAGCTATATAGTACATTTACTCTAAGTGCTAAGCACTTAGTGGACATTGTCCAATTAATCATTACAGATCCCTGTGAAGTAGGTCAGAACTATTATCTCAGTGTTACTGATAACAATACTGATATAGAAAACCAGTGAACTGCTTGCGAGTTCAAAATGACTTTTTCAGCTTATAAGCAGGAATAGAAGCAAAGGCCTGACTCCTTGTCAAGGAGTGTATTAAGAGAAACATGCTAGTTTTTGAACTGCATATCCTTAAATTGTTTCCTTCCAAATAACATGTAAGTATACCTAAACTTAGCCATTAAAACAGGCAAGAATAATTGTTTATGGACTTCAGATAGCCCCTATTTTTAAGCATGTATCTACTAACCTTTTCATTTTAGACAATCATGAATTCTAACAAGTTAGAATTGCTAACAACTGCAGCTTAATTAAAATTTTAATTAACAGTAGCTACTGACAAAATGAGTAGAACAAGATAAATGTTAATTTTATAATTCAATCAATTGAAGGTTAGAAAAAAATTCTTACTATTAAGGTCATCATTATCACAAGTAATATGCCACCAGTTCTCAAATTCAATGAAGAAGGGGTTCTATTGCTAAAGGTTTGATTTTAGAATGCTAACACAGAATATTACTTTGGTATAGAAAAGTCAGTCTTCACTTGATCTGGGAAAAATGATGATTAGTAAAAAGTATTGAACTTGAAAAAAATTTAAAAATATATGTGTTGATTCACCATTTTAATTAATACCTAAGTTTGAATACTTAACCAAACTCTTCTAGCTCCACTGTATCATGTATTTATGGTTGTTGTTAGGGTGAAAAATGTTAAGGATTCAAGCTTTCCTAACAGAATTCAGCTCTTTACTAGTCAAATGTTAGTCAATAGAACATAACTAGTCAATTGAATTAGTCAAGGTATTCAGTTACCCTAAACTGATACGCCTAGACAATAAGAACAACTTAAGTGTTCTGATCATATTATTACTTTTCATTTTGGAATATTTATTTTTTCTATGACCTATGTTCAAGAGAAGCAGCTTTGTGTGTGTGTGTGTGTGTGTGTGTGTGTGTGTGTGTGTGACACTCAGGTTTCTGCCCTTATATTCCTCTTATATTCCTGTATTTCTGCCACACATTTTACACTTTCAGGAATTTCTAGATGTCAGCTTTTGGAAAAGTAACTTGAAGTTGGCAATGGAAACCAAAAGTGTAGGGGGTTATTCCAATTAAGCATGTTTCAATAAAACATCCAGCAAAGAAATAGCAATCAATTGCACATTTTAAATCCTCTGCCTCTGGGATTGAAGCCTCAACATACCACATTCTAAATTTATGACGTTAAATAAGTACATTTAGTTTCTTAGAACTTCAGTTTCCTCGTTTATATAAAAAGTAACACAGAAGGATAAATGTGTGACATAGAAGGAAATGATATAGTATGCATAAAATAATTAGCCATGTGCTTAGTCACTGATATGCATTCAACAAACAAGTCTTTCTTTCTTTTCCTTTCCCATTGCACTATATAATGTAGCCATAGATTCAGCGCTGAGAAATAATGCCTATCATGGATATAATTAGACTTTGGAGTGCTAGATGTATTTTTTTTCTTTCAAGTGTGATTCTCTCATGATGTGGTTTGACTGTGAGGCTTGTCAAGGTCACTGTGTTAAGTAATTCTATGTACTCTTGTACTCAGAAGTCTGCATAAGAGTTTGACTGAAGAGGCACTATGCAAATCAGATGCATGTTGGCATCATTATGGATAAGTCTTTTCATTTTTAGACTCTTAGGAGGTTTCTTGACCGTAAGGAAGAACTTTGGCTCAGTATGTGGGTTAGTGTGATTTATATTTTACTATTCAAGAGAGCAGAACAGGAATGAGTTAACCCTATAAAGTGTAAATTATCTCTCTCACTTTTCTCACTCTCTCTCTCTCTCTCTCTCTCTCTCTCTCTGTGTGTGTGTGTGTGTGTGTGTGTGTGTATGTGCATGTGTGTGTGTGTGAATATAAAGCAAAAAGAAGAAAAATGAAGTGTGAATGTGTGTGTATATAAATAGAGGGAGATGCACAACACAAACATACAGCCAAGCACAAACACAGAGATAGAGACAAAGAGAGAAAGTGAGATTCAAAGAAATATATAACAGAAAGACAGAGAGAAAGAGAAAGGGAGACAGACATATAGGACTGGAGAGCAAAAACCATGTCATGTCTGAAAAGTTGAATTAGACTTGAGAAATAGAAATGGGATGGACAAGGAAGCAGAAGGACAGATGAAAAAAGAGAAGATAAATGCATTAAAAATAATAGTACTTTCTTTTCATGTGCTAGAATAAAAAGAATCCTTATTCTTCCTTAGTGAAGTGTGAATATTGTCATTGGGGAGGTCACCAGGGAAGATATGTGCAGCACAACAAGGACTGCTGTCTCGTTGTGGTATTTATTTGTGCAGTGTATTCCCTGTGTGCACATTATTTACCTTGAATATTCTTTGAAGGAATGTATTAGACTCTTTATTTTTATATACAACATATTTCAAACATTGAACCACATAACTCAAAACAGTACTTGAATCATGTTCAACACAAATAATATGTGTCCATATGTGACCACTGCAAGGAGACAGAGGATTAGAAGTTGAAAAGTAAAAACCAGGCAAACAAAAACCAAATTTTGCCTATTTTAATTTAATTTTAGGGCAATGAAAAGGAAACAGGAGAAACATAAATATTAAATATTAATATTACTATAAACAGGTATCAATCTGCCTTTGTTAGACTGTAATCACTACACAGTCTGTTTTAAAATTAAATGCTTCTCTCCTTCAAGTGGCTTAACATGGCCAACTCCATCGGATTTCTGATGACAGCAGTATATATAAGCAATTACAACACAAGTAGTAGATAGCATATTAGAGTACTGAGCTGTGACTGTGGAATGGAATTCAGGAAATTGGAAAATATGAATAGGTTTGGTGCCCAGTAGTGTAATAAAGAGAGAAGAAATATGAAAAGAAGAACCACATAATTTTTGTGATTCTTTCAAAATTAATAAAAACCTGCAAATGTACCTATTTCTTCATGCATATAAGCATATAGCACATTATCCTGCAAAGTAATGTCACTCCTAACCAGATCAAAGATACTATCAGTACAGAACCCAATAATATTTTATAAAATAAGAAAAAAGACAAACTCTGATCATTCTCTGACAGTCCTCAGCATCCCCTTGGGTACTGGAAAATCTTTTCATCGTCTTTTGTGTGTGGCAATTGTATATACTGGGAGGAAAATGAAGATTTTATAGGAACAATGGAAAATGTATGCATCCTAATGTCATTGCTTTGACAAGAGGTTGAGGAAAAGGTGACTTAGGAAAGAAAGCATGATCTCACTCTTTTTAATTTAAAAAAAATTGTTAAATTTTATTTTATTATATTTTTATTTATGTTTTTAGTATCAGAGATTGAACTCTGGACCAATAAACCACTGAGCCACATCCTCAACCTATTTACTTTTTTTTTTTTTCTAAAAATATTTTTTGTTTTAGATGGACACTGCCGCAGCACAGCTGGCTGGGCAAACTAGCTGGGTGGCGGCGGGGGGTGGGGGGTGAGAGGAACTTGTGTAAATTGATAAAGCAGGAGTGGGAGCCCTTTATTGTAGCACAGGAGGTGTATATATACATTCCACACAGCTTATCTTAATTAACATAAACTAGATACAGCAGTCAACCAATAAGGAATCTCCACACTTAATGGCCCTCTGGCATTACTTCACAAACCACTCCCTCTGGCAAAATGCCAGGCACCATCCTGACTTGGTTACAGACCCTAACATTTTACAGACCCTAACATTTTACAGACCCTAACAGGACACAATAACTTTGTTTTATTTTTGAATTTTTATGTGGTGCTCAGGATCCAACTGAGTGCCTCACATGTGCTGGGCAAGCGCTCTGCCACTGAGCTACAGGCCCTGTTTATTTTTATTTTGAGGGAGAGAATCTTACCAAGTTGCTTAGGGCCTCGCTAAATTGCTTTGGCTGGCTTTAAACTTGCCATCCTCCTGCCTCAGCATCCCAAGATGCTCAGATTTTAAGCCTGTAGGATTGGCAAGGCATACTGAGGTCAGATATATTCACGTATCAGAGGAAAACTTTTTTTTAAAGCTTAACTTTAATTTCATTGGTAAAACCTCAGAGAAAACACACTAAGAATATTTGACAAAAGAAATTAGCCAAGCTTATTGCTGCAGATTGTATACTAAAAATCATCCATCAGCCCACGTGTTAGAGGGTTGTTCCCCAGCGAGATGGTGAAATGTTAAGAGGTGGAAGGTTCTTAAGTCATTGGAGGTGAACCCAGAGGTGGATTTGGGGATACTGGCCCCTTCTTAGTTATTAGGTAGCAATTTGCTCCGCCATGCACTCACCATGATTACCTTGTGGCATTCCCAACAGAGGCCCAAAGTCATGGGTCTTCTCAATCTTAGACTTCAATCTCCAGAACTGTGTGCTAACTAAATTTTTTTCTCTTACACACCAATAATCTCAAGTATATTAGTGTTGTAATGGAAAGCTATTCAATAAATTTATGTAAAATGAAAACCTGTTTTATATATCATGACATCAATATTGGATCATAACTCTCTGTTTATAGTATTTAGGAGTACCAAAATAGAAGTAAAATTGAAATAATGTTTTATAAATTAAGATTTGTTATGTTTTCTTTTCTTGTGGTTGATTCCAAGTCTTCAGAAGAGAAATGGGCCATGTCATAGGCATTGAGTTCAAAGAGCAATATATTTGAAGAACTTGTCATGATAAACAAAAAATCAAAGTTTTTAAAGTTATAACTCCCTAGAGTGGGACCAAGGCAAGGACACCAATGCCATTACCACTGTCAAAATCTGTCCGTGGCATTAAACTTTTCAATCCACTTTGGTTTGGCAGTGTAAGGTCATTCCAGTTCCCTGGAGTACCTTTCTTTCAGCAAGACTCTGGCTCTCTGTGAGTGATTTCCTTGATTGGCATTTATATATTCTGCTGCTTAAAATCACTCACGTGACTAGCAGTTCTTTGAATATAAACACTTTCTAATACATTGTCTCCAAGTCATGTATGTATACACTTCCTCCCAATGGACTAAAAGGAGCTTGATCTAAACAAACTACACCTCTATTTTCTTCTCTGTATGTATGTTTACTGCCAAATAAAGTGTGGGTGTGTGTGAGTATTTATATGTATAAAGCTAGTATATATTTTTTCATGTAACTATTATTAGCAAAGGGGAATAATTATTTTCAAATCATTTGCTCAGTTGAAAATAACTTTTTTTGCAAGCATTTTTATCTGAAACAAGCTCACCAATTAAAGATTTTACTGAAACTTAAAGAATAAAAATTTACATGACATTAGTTAAAAGACTTACTAGATTTGACTCAAAATGACTTTCACAGTAATCATTATCTTCTTTAAAATCTATTCTTTCTATCCATGGAATAATCATTACTAAATAAAATTTTCAAATGTAAACACTGAATTAAAAATATACCTGAAATATATTAATTAGAGCATCAATAGTTCTATGAAATGAAGTTCCTTATAATTATTTTACAGTAGTGTTTTACTCTGTACTTTTCTTTTCTTAAAAAAATTTCAGAATGTTTATTTTAAAATATAAAATCCATAAGGTAAAAAGCATTAACCACATATATATTTTGTGATTTTTTTTAAAATATGATAGCAGAATGCATTACAATTCTTAGTATACATATAGAGCACAATATTTCATATCTCTGGTATATTCACACCAATTTTTGTCTCCATATCTGTACTTTGGATAATAGTGATCATCAAATTACACCATCATTAATTACCCCATGTCCCCTCCCTCCCCCTCCAACCCCTCTGCCCTATCTAGAGTTTGTGTATTCCTCTCATGTTCCCTCTCCCTATCCCATGATAAATCGGCCTCCTTATATAAGAGAAAACATTTGGCATTTGTTTTTTGGGGATTGGCTAAATTCACTTAGCATTATCTTCTCTAAATCCATCCATTTACCTGAAAATGCCATGTTTTTATTCTGTTTTATTGCTGAATAATATTCCATTGTGTTTATATGCCACATTGTTTAACCATTCATCTACTGAAGGGCATCTAGGTTGGTTCCACAGTTTAGCTACTGTGCTGCTATATAGATCTATATAATGAAAATTACAGAACCCTGAAGAAAGAAGTCAAAGAAGACCTTAGAGGTTCGAAAGATCTACCTTGCTCTTGGATAGACAGAATTAATATTATCAAAATGACCTTACTTCCAAAAGCACTATACAGATTTAATGCAATTCTAATCAAAATCCCAATGACATTCCTCATAGAAATAGAAAAATCAATCGTGCAATTTATCTGGAAAAATAAAGAGACCCAGAATAGCTAAAGCAGTCCTTAGCAGGAAGAGTGAATCAGGTGACATCACTATACCAGACCTTAAACTATACTACAGAGCAATAGTAACAAAAACAGCATGGTATTGGCACCAAACAGTCTGGTAGTCAATGGTACAGAATAAAGGACACAGAGACTAACTCACAAAATTACAATTATCTTATATTAGACAAAGGTTCCAAAAACATGCATTGGAGAAAAGACAGCCTCTTCAACAAATGGTGGTGGGAAAACTAGAAATCTGTATGCAACAAAATAAAATTACTCTGTGCTTTTCTACCTGTCAAAATATCTTTAAAGTATATATGCATATTTTGTTTTGCAAAACAAGGACTTGGCAATATACTATTATAAAAAATAGTTATCCTTCAGATTTATTCTGATTGATCCACTTTTAAAATATTTTTAACAAAATAACTGAAACATTTTATTAGCAGCAAATTTGAAGAAAAATATTGTTTTAGTGAAAGATATTCTTGGAAAAGTTTTTCTCATAATTTACAATCAGGCAGTATGATGTGGACCTGAGAAAAATAATTAGTCCTATTAGAGGATAACCAGATAACCAAGACAAATGCACAATTGCATATACACTCTTTATAATATATTTGCAGCTTACTGTACATAGCTGCTCCTCTAGGTATTTGGGGTACCTCAGTGAACAAAAGAGATAAATATTATTGCTTTTCTGAACCTCATATTCTAACAGTATATTTCACTAGTATATGAAATATACTGGTAACTGATAAGACAGAACAGTTAAAACACCATAGAGCTTCAGGCCATGAGTGTTTGGAGTCTGTCTGAGTATGTTGGAAAAGAGTCAGTTCAGTGAAGGTGTTAAGGAAATGGGAGAATTATTCCTGTGTGTCTATGAGAAGAGCAGCAGAAATGTGCCTAATGAGTGGGACATCCGAAAGGCTGGTGTGGCTGCCATGAGGAAAGTGAAAGACATGGTAGAAGGCCAAGTCAGGGACTGCTCATGTGAATCTTTTTCAGCTTGGCCAAAACTTTGGCTCTCCTCATGAATAAAATGTGGAGTCCTTGCAAATGGTGAGCAAAGGAATGACATGGTCAGACCATCTTCTAACTGCTGCCTTGAGAACAGAGTGGAATCAGGGGAAGAGTAAAAGAAAGAGACATGGTTAAGAGATGAGATGAAAGTGTCTGCATGGTGGGTCTTCATGAACTGGTGAATGAACTCCTTCCATAGAAGGAAAGATCCTGGGCAAGGAGCATTCAAAGATAAGTCTGATCTCCCATTGAAAGTGAAAATGACACAGACCTCTTGCAAGTAAACTCTGTGTTTGTGCTGGGAGGAAAGTCCTTATTATGGAAAAATTTGAACAGTATATACTGTTTCTATAACTGGTTTTGGTAAGCAAGCCTGAAAGCTATAGATTGGTGGGACTTAGATCCATGGATAATATAATGCAATTATGTACCGATATAAGTACCAAATGGTGACGTTCTGTTATCAATATCTTTTAAAATATGGGGGCCTTACACTTCATTAGAAATCTTATCTGTTATTGGAACACATACAATTAGAAGATATAAAAAATGTCATAGGACATCATCCTGGGCATCTTGGAATTCCCCATGCTTCATCTACTTTGCAAAATTGAGAATATTAATAAGGTCATTTGAGGATCAAGTATCTGATTCTGGGGAATCTCATTTGACAGCCCAATCCTAGGGACTGCTACCGATAACAATAACCCAGGCAAGAGACAATGGTGGCTCCTGTCAGGCAAATAGCAACCATGATGATGAAAACTTTCAAATTATGAATAGTGTGTGTAGTATTAGTTTTAAAGTGTAAAAATAAAATGTGTGTATTCAAGAAAAACTTCAAAATGTTTAGTCTGAATGGAGTGGCTGTCTTCTGAAATGGGTGAATCTGAAAATAGATTGTGTGCGTGGGACTGGAGGCAGAGCTTAGTTTTGTAAGTGCCAAATTTGACACATATATTAGACATCAGAGTGGTGTATATTGAGTGGGAAGAAATACAATTCTTGATATCATGCACATGAAATACACAAAGCTGGAGGGAAGTCTTGAATGGAGGTAACTGGGAGTTGTGATCATTTTGAGGACCCTAGGTGAGAAATATAACCAAAGGTGTATAAACAGAATAAATAAGTGGGCCAAGAACTGAGCCCTGAGGCATGACATTAAAAGGAGAGCATAAAGAAAAGGAACTGACAAAAGGAACAGTACACATGGTAGGAGAAGGAGAACAGGCTGTATTGAAAGCCGGATGCAGGAGATGGGAGTATTTCAGAAGGGATGGCAGATGGGAGTCTGACTTGAGTGATGTGGTAATTTTGACAAGTGCATTTTAGTGGAAGGTGAATCCTTCATTCTACAATAAACAATAAACATATATGCTTCTCTAGTAATTCAGCTTAAAGTAAATTTAAATATAAGCATCCAACTTCATCTAATCAACACAGTCAAAGTCCTTGGATTTCTTTTTTCTAGCAGTTTTTGATCATTCATTAAACATTCCTGCTTTCTTTTAAGTGTTTTAGTATTTTTAATTTCCTAAATTGTCTTATTGTTATTTCATAAGGGTTCATATATATTTTAAAATCTTTCTCCTTAATTTTTACAACAGATCATAACAGGGTGACAAAAAGATAGTGAAGTTTAAGAGAATGCTATAAAATAGATATTAAAAATGAAAGGAATGAGGGAAAATAATTAATATAGAAACTCCTGTGACAGCTCAATGCACCTTTTATGCACCTTTTCTATACATTTTCCTTCAATTATAGTGCAAAAGATTCAGAATTTGGGCAAAGTCATAGAGCATGTGTATTTCAAGGGCCTTGCATGTTAAACGAGAGCTGAGCAGGGAATCTGTGCAAAGCCACTGGCAATTTTCCCAAACACAGTTATAAAGAACATTCTAGAATTAGTGTTTTGCTGTTTATGGCATTTGATATTTGTTAAGGTCTGTAAACAAGTCAGATTGGCACCTGTTATTTTGCCAGAGAAATGTTAGAGTCTGTAAACAAGTCTGGATAGCGCCTGGCAAAATGCCAGAGGGAGTGGTTTGTAAAGTAACAAAAGCAAGCCATTAAGTGTGGAGATTCCTTATTGGTTGACTGCTGTATCTATTTTATGCTAATTAGATAAGCTGTGTAAAATGTACAAATACCGCTCTTATTCTACAATAAACGGCTTCCACTCCTGCTGTATCAACATACACAAGTTATTCGTCACCCCCCCCCCCGGTTATTTTGCTGCAGCCGGACTGCGGCAGATATTGCCATAAAATGACTATTAATTTCTCTTCAAAATTCATATGTTGAAACCAATCCTCTCCCTGAGGTGATGTAGGTTCTATTAGGAGATGATTAGGGAATTATGGTGAATACTTCATGAAAGGGATTACTACCATTATTTGAAAGCCTAAGGAAGGTCATCCTTATTTGTCCCTTTCACCATGGGGAAGCACAGCAATATTTAGGAATACAAGGAAGACAATATTTAGGAACCAGAAATTGTACCCTCAGTCGAACAAATCTTCCAGATCTCTTAGGAATAAATTTTGGTTGCTTACAAGCTACCTGGTTTGTGATGGGTTTTTATGGTAATGCAGAATAGGACAAACATTACAATCCATTTTGGTTGATTTGTGTAAGGTCATGCCTATTCCCATCCTCATTATCTGACAGACTCATTGACTTGATCTACCTCCTTCTGGTAAGCAGCATTCATATGTCTGCTCCATGTTCAAAAGACAAAGAGAACCAGTATTAGAACATAAGAATGTGTTACATTGAGACTTCTGGAAAATATCCAGAAAGAAGATACCACAGGATCCATAGGAAAAAAATATCTAACATATCGACCGTGGAGTGCTAATAATTAAATTTGATGTGCTTATGTTTTTCTTATGTAAAGAAAAAGAAAAGAAACAAAAGAACTTTCTGGTGAAAATTTTATTGCCAGATTGAACCTCTTGCCAGTTTCAAGTGTATGTGCCAAAAAATGGATAACTTACTGAAATGAAGAGTTGTTGAGTAATTGCTGAACTGTGTAGAACACATGCTTATGAAGCTGAGCTAGAAAAGAAGAACAACATATGTTAAAAAGACTTGTGAAGTTTTTCTAATTTTCATTGGCGGGTACATATTTTCTTCTTACCCTGTTACTGTTTGTTGTCTCTAACAATATCTTAAGGAATCACAACACAAATACACACACACACATACATACACACATACATACTTTTTGCTATTGTCTTTCGGAAATTTACATTTGACTAACTTTTCTTTTCAGAAATTTGTAGCAATTTGTAAAATATTAAACAATTTAAGGTATTTTAGGACAAACTTGGTTCTAGTGTTTATAGATATTTCTCATACAATTAATGTGTTTGACCCAATTAGATAAGACATTTATTTACTAGGTAAAACCCAGATGAGCTTTAGGTAGTTCTTGGCATTTACACATGTGCAATACAAACAAAAGGTAATAAAATAAAAATGATAATTAGTTACCAGCAATGATTATGTTATACAGAAAGCTTCCAGACAAGAAATTCATCCAGGCCATGTAAATCATAAAAATGGATATAAAGGAAAGTAGTATGGTTTCAGTTAATATGATTTAAGAAAAAATGTGGCAACTTAAAAAAAAAAATTTCCAAGAAAATTATACATAAGCCTGATTTTCTAATTAAAATAACCAGGTTTTTCCAGCACAAATGCATGTATTCATAGGCATGTACTCATTATCTTAGAAGATTTGATTAGAGAAATCTAGTAATTTTCAACTTGAAGATATTTGAATGATAGGTGATTGTATTTAATGAAGTTGAAAGCAGTCATTTTTTTAAAAAAAAATATTACCTTCTGTAGAACCCACTGTCAACATATCCTGTCTTGTCCTCTCCTGTGTCTTTGCTGTTGAGTGGTGTGCATTAATAAATTCTCTTTTAACTGATCTGTTACTAGGTCTTTCTTCTTCCTCCTCTTTTTCCCCTCAAATAAACCCCTGCTCTAAAATCTGCTCCAGGAAAACTATAGGCCTTTTAGGGAACCGGTGAATCAATGCAAGCAATATAACTCTACACAAACTTTTAAATAATGAAGTTTCATTTAATATTTAAAACTTTAAAATCATACCAGTAAAGCTATTATTGTCTGAAAATTTCATAACTTAGAGAAGACCATTATAAATGTTTTATTATTTTATATTACAATAGGACTTTAGATAATAAAAAGAGTGACAAGCCCTAGTTTGTCAGCATGTAGTAAATCAGGGAGTTGTGGTAAAACCTAGATGAGCTTTAGGGTTACTGAAGCTCAGAATATGTGTGACTGATTGTGCTTATGTGCAGGGTTTTTTGAACATGCATGGTGACCATACAGAAAATAAGTGCATTCTGTAATAACAATATTGAACTAAGGCAAGCAAATGATAAAGTTGTAAGGCATGCCACCAAATACAGTGAACCGGACAGTAGAATTTCACTCCAAATAAAGTTTAAAAGAATACCCATTCAGCTATTTATTTGCTCCTGTGGGTAATTAGTCTTCAGTTTGTGATAGCAAGGTCTTCATGAATGGATCCTCCAATAAAATTCAGCTATGTTACTCCAACCACAGAATGGTTTTCTGGAGAGAAACAGAAAATATTCATGTGTCACTTAATAAGACATCTGACTAATAATAAGTGCTCAATAAACATCATTGTTTTTATTATATGCAAAAGCAATGAAGTAAGTATGAACATAAAAAGTGGTAGTGTCATTTTTCCTTTCCAAATGGGGCCAATGTCTAGTCCCATTCCAGAATATTTTTGCAAGATTATATGGTCTACTTCCATCAACCATAATTTAGGCAACCTTAAACACTGAGGGTTATTTGTACATGACTTTAGTTGTTCTAATTAGACATGATTATGTAGGAGCCAAAATAATGTTTTCTAAAGGATATCCATCCTACATTTTAAAGGGGAAAACTATAAAATGAATATAGAAATACCATTTTAAACTTGAATTGTCCGCTTGTTTTATATATCAGATCTCATACATGGTGTATAAATATGAGAGTGATTTGTAATAATACATTTCATTTATATCTAAACTGTAGTTTTTATGAATACTGAAAAATTTATATATCTGAATCTAGGCAAAACCTTATCCTGAAATGAAAATACTGAAGTAAAGTGGATTTCAGACACCATCCCAGAATTTATTTTGAAAGATATCCACACTGAACTATCGGTTAAATTCAAGTAAGCATACTTAAGCCCTAACTATTTAGTCACTGCTATTGCACTTTATTTTTAATTCAAAATATTTTAGTTTTGCCTATGTGCTTCTTATTTATTATTAACTGTGCTTATTGCATTGCTATGAATTAATAGCCTATCATGATACAAATATATATTTGATGTTTAGACTTGTCAAGTTTAAAGGACAGAATAAAATCAGGAGAAAATATATATATATATAGTTTTGTTTTGTTGTTGTTGTTGTTTTATGAGAGATAAACCAAGTATCTTTCTCTTTTGTATATTTGTTGGCAAATAATTTGTGAATCCATCTTGGGATGATATTTCTCCAATGACCTTGATGGGACATTTCAATTTTATTTGGTGAACGAAACTTCAAATGTGCATCAGTATATGACACTTCCATTTTCTAGTGTATGTGGAGATCTGAGGAGCTATGAGAAAATATTATCATTTTGTGACATTCTTGCACTTTAGGAACACCTACAAAATTACTCTTCGAAAGCTGAGACTTACATAATGAGCTCCTTTTTATGACCAGGTTCAATCTTCCTTCCTCCTGGAACAGGTAAAGGAAAAAGAGAAATTGCTCAAGATGCAAATCATGTGGACTCTCATGACCCAGGTGAACTAGATCTTACAAAGTGCCTGTCAGGGAGATGTAAATTTCTCAGAAGCTGCAAGATCACTTGGACTCATAGGAAGCTATTGATTTTCCTGTAGCGTCTTCAATACAAAAACGAAAGACTTAGCAAGTTTCTTGATATAGCTGTTTTCTGATTTTTCTTTGGTAAAATCATGTCTTTTTTAACCTATTAATACTATAGTTTATGTAACAGAGACATATTGGAAAATGCATGCTTTCTTTCCTCTATTTAAAAAAGAAAGTGAGTGGAGATGATATAAAAAGCTATTCAGTAGTCACACTGGAGAAAATTCCAACATCCTAGCATCACCATCTATACTTTAATCAATACACATTAACACAGGCTGCATTCTGCATATGTAAAAACACGCTTGCCATCTCAGTGAAAAATGGCAAGCAATTAAAGTGTCAAGAAGGTTAAGGAGACAATATGAGAGTAAGTGCAGATAAAATTTGATTTTAAAACTTCTCTGTTCTCTCACACTCATTGCAGTATTCTATTTTAATGATTGAAAATTTTATAACTTTAACAACCCCAGAAAGCTACTTGGTATCTTATATAAAAGCTATGTGCTTTACAATCACCTTCATTCATTAAATAAATTAAATGTTGCATGTGGTTTTTAAAAACTGTTTTTTTTCAGTGATTGATAAATTTTATTAATTTTTCATCCTTAAGCATATGTTGATGGAATTCCATAATGTAAAGTATTAATGTGAGGGCTCTCTAAAATTTACCTTAGCATTTTTTCATTAAGTTAAGCCTCATAGGAAATTATAGTTTGTTAATAAAAATGATGCCTTCAAAATTGTATTTGAAAAGGTTTTTTGATTCTCTGTCATTTTTTTTCACTTATGTGAAAATTAAGTGCACATTTTTGTCATGAGTTGGGCTTAGAAGCTAACTTGTATGACTGCATTCTCTGAGGAAGCTCAAGTTGTATTGTAACAAAGAGGTAGCACATTTGTCTACTGAACATGACTAGAAACTGACTTCTCATGAGACATGGAGGACAAAGAACGTGCTCATGCACAATTCTCAAACAATTCCACATAGTCTATGCTTTCATCATTCTTAGTGAATGCACAAATATAAACTGGGATAGAATATGTAATGTTACTGCTCGCACTCTCTCTCTCTCTCTCTCTCTCTCTCTCTCTCTCTCTCTCTCTCTCTTTTTATTGTCAGTAAGTAAACATGCAAACCTGCATGGCTCTACCTCAGGAAGCCCCAAAGGGTACATTGTGCAGGGACTTAGAAATGCACATCAAGTGCTACGGAAGCAGAGTAATAAGACCCTGACATGCTACTGGCTAACACATAGGTTTTATTAGATTAAAAGCTCTGAATGCCCATGAGGCAGAATAAGACATTGCATATTCTCTGCTTCTAAAAGGTATGGAATTATTCGAGCACATAAAACACATGCACACATTTCATGTCTGTAAATCTTTTTAAAATGATCACTGCTTTGCTTCCTCCTATTGTTTAGGAGCATATTTCCTTAAGCATAATAATAATGTGATACAATATTTCCCACTAAATACTTTTGTCCTTGCTTCTATAAAATAATTCACTTTATTTTAAAGAGATTTTAAGTACTTGAAACCATATTATGCTCAATGAACTGTTCCAAAACCCAGAGCCTGTACAGAATAAACCATTAAAATAAAGTTATAATTCGCTTTGCTGAAATATAAAATATTCTTAATTATTATTCTTTTATCCAATGTTACAGTTAAATGACACCATGATTAGAAGATTCTTATATCAGCTAAAAACACTGAATTTCTAACTATATGCTTTCTTCAATCAAATGAAAATTCCACTTTTTGCTTATGCTATTGAGTGTCTCCAGTTATATACAGGCTCTACTTAAGTGTTCATATACATTAGCCCTCAAGCTTTCCCTCAGCTCTTGTAAATACTCTGCATAATTCTGCCATTGTGCCCCTGTCATAGCTTTCATACCATGATTTGGTCATGTGACATGGTTCAGTTGATCTTAGAAAAGGTCATCATTTGATCATACGAGTCTTTATAAAAGTAAAGTTTTCTCTCATTGGAAGCAGAAGGGCAGCCAGAGAGATTCGAGTTGTGATAGGAATTCAATCAAGGAAGGTATCTTATTGCATGAGGAAGCCTTCTGCATCTCTGATGAATCACAAATGACTATGGAAAGAAAAGAGGGACTTCAGTCCAGCAACCAGTAATGAAATGTGCACTGGCCATCTGAGAAGAGTCAAAAGTAGACCTTTTCTAATTCAGGACTCAATAGGAGAATACAATTGGATATTATTTTGATCCGAGTCACATGAGGTCTTAGTTAAAATTTCAGACTCCTTCCTGACCAAGAGAAATGGTGTAATAAAAAGTTTGCTTTAAGTACCTACATTCTTGAGAATGCTTTATAAAAAGAAACAGACAAAAAATGCAATGCCTTGAGAACTAAGGAAGTTCAGAAGGAGATCCTGCTGCTTTAGTTTTGTACACCATTTTAAATTTATTTTTGTTTATTTATTTTCTAAATGTTGGCTCAGGCTGAATTTCTCCAGCTTAATTCAGGCATAATTCACAAAAAATAGAGTACATTTATGATGTAAAATGCAATCTTTTGATGTACGTATACATTGTGAAATGATTATCATACTCAAGCATTTCCATTGCCTCAAATCTATTTACTTATTTTGCTTATTAGAACATTTCAAATTTACTCTCTAAGAAAATTTGTAGTATAAAATACAGTATATTTACTAGAATCGCCATGTTGTACATTAATTCTCCAGAAATGTTCATCCTGTGTATTTGAAACTTTACACCCTTTGTCTATCATCTCCCTATTTTCCTTGGAAATGACTACCCTACTCTCTGTTTCTATGAAATTTATTGCTTTTAGTTTCCTTATTTAAGAAAATAAATAATTTGTCTTCTATTCTTGAATTATTTCACTTTGCATATTGTTCTGAAGAGTTTCAAAAATGAAGTTAATTTTCTTCCTTTTCCAAGGTTCTCTCTCTCTATTTCTCTCCCTTTCTCTCTTTCTGTGTGTATCACATTATATATATATATATTTGATGGACACAAATAGATTCTATATCTTCATTAATGAATAATATTGCAATACATTTTCCAATTAAAAATATTCATTAGCATAGGTTAAGTACTTATCATGTTTATTAAAGTAAGTTCTTATTTACATACATTTTCTCATTTGTTCTTTATACATATATTGTAATATATTACTCTTACTCCTACTGAACTTGGAGAAACTGAGGGCTAAAGACTTTTGAATAATCTCCTTTAGGTGAAAATGGTAACTAAATGTCAAATTCAAAATATAAAACCAAAAAGTCTCCCCTCAGGGTTTTATACAACCTCAGAGCTCAGGGAATCTGATTACATGTTCTAATAGGAAAACAAGTAATGTGGTGAAGACCCTAGCTTCTCCAAGAGAAATTTTTGAGAAATTCAACATTGCAAGTGCAACACCAGACCCAAATGAGCTGCTGCATTTTATCAATAACTTGAGGGGATTTGTCTGCATATTAGTTTTTAAATTTGTGAAGGTATTTGGTACAGTAGGAGTAGCAAACACTGTAGAAAGAACTACTATATCCAAGTGAATTAAATTACCACTTTTAAAGAAAAATCTACATTCATATGTTGATAGCAGTATTACCCTCAACAGCTAAGATGTAGAAACAACTAATGTGTTTGTCAATGGATGAATGGATGGATAGATGGATAAGAAATTATGGTATAGATGTGCAAAGGAATATCATTCAGCCTTAGAAAAGGAGATCCTGCCATTTGTAATAACATGGATGAATTTAGATGACATTATGCTAAATTAAATAAGTCAGAAACAAAAGAAAAAATACTGCATGGTATCATTTATATACAGAATCTAGCAAAGTTTGAGCCAGGTGCAAGTGGCACATGTCTGTTATCCCAGTGACTTGGAAGAATTGCAAGTTTGAGACAAACCTCAGCAATTTATCCAGGCTGTAAGCAACTTAGTGAGATCCTGTCTTTAAAAAAAAAATTACAAATGGGTCTGGATGTAGTCAGTGGTAAACACTCTTGGGTTCAATTCCAAATACCAAATAAATGACAAAAAGTTTTAATACATAGTCATTGTCCTAAGAATTTTTTTTTAAGTTGAATAAAAATCAGTAATTTCTCAGTAGCCAAATAAGTGTACACCAGCATTTTGATGATTTCACAGAGACATGATACTAATTTAAAACCTAATTATGCTATAATGTCTAGCACATAATCTGCCATGTAATAATTCATAAATTATAGCTATCTTTATTTTTTTAATGATGAAAGTAAACAAAATTAGGTGATACTAAGAACTTCTTAGGAATTTCACCTCTTTGAAGTTTGCCTGGCTTTGTAGATTACATTTCTACCTTGGTGATCCGGCATCATAATAGTGTGGTGAGGCCAGATGAGACTTCTAGAATGGGATACAATAGGCTTGCCAGCTCCACAGCCCCATTAGCTAACCTCCAACTATTGAAAATACCAAGTTGTATTTAGCTCTGTGATTTCCTTTCTTCCAAGGATAGCAAAACACTGATAAGATGGAATCATTTTTCAAGATATGTGGGAGCAGTCTTTGCCACTCCCAAAACCTTCCTTGTGCCATAACTATCTGTTCACAAAGTTGAGATTATCAGGTCTGATAGTATGTGAACAGGATATATGTCATATTTCAAATCTTTTTTGTGAGTAAAATAAAAAATAAAATCCTAGTAATTAAATATACTGACTGCAATTGTTTTCATTTACATTTCTTTAAAAAATCATTTTCTGTTTCTTTAAAAAAACTGAGTTATACCTTCTATGCATATTTAATTTTCACTCTTAGAATTGCTTCTGAGGGGAAAATTACTTTTAAAATAATTTTCTCTGGAATTAGGTAAATGAGGACCCTATAGGCCTAAAATGCTCTTAAATTGGGAATTACTTATTTTGCTACTTAGAGACCAAGATAATTGGCAGTGGAAAAATTTCTGGCAAAACAAAAGGATGACCTTTTTCTGATTTAATCTCTGAAGAAAGGATTTTAGTCTGGTACAAACACTGATAAGATCTTTATCTACAACTCACAAGATGTTTTCTGAACTATGTATGGTGCTTTCCTTTATAAAAATAAATCCTATCATAAGTCTGTGATGTGATAAGCTGCTATTTCTCAAAGTGAATTTATTGACTTATTAAGGCCTCTTACTTAATTCTTATTAAGCTTTTTTTTGTAATTCCAGGATTCAACATTTATTTATTCTAATTTCTTCATCAGTTCAGAGGCAGTAACAATGAAATGCAAATAAACATAGTTTGAGAATCAGGTTATACATATTTGATTACTGAATCTACAACTTAAGAGTTTTGTGTGCTTAAGTATATTTGACTTCTCTGTGCCTTGTTTTCCACATGAGTAAATAGGTGTGTATGCACTTATATGTAGGTGTAAATATTTATATAAGACATTGACACCAGTAAGGGCATAATACATATTAAGATTTTATGTAAGGGCCTAAAATCTTATTTCCTTACTTTAAAACTATTTTATCCTCTAAATAAAAACAGGGACCACCTTGTATAGTTGTGCTGTGTGTAGACTGCACAATGCTACCTTGTAGAATTTTTCTTAGAGGCTAAAACTCTATCTTCACTTCCATTGATCTGCTAAAGCTCACAGGTTTGAGAATTCTCAGAGCCAGTTAGCCCTTCTGATGTGTCCAACTAAAGAATTACATTTTTTTTTGCTAGTCAAGGTACTAGTAAAGTCTACCAATTAAAAGACCAATAAAGTTCTGCTTTGTGTGTCCCAATGCTTATAATTAAATTTTGCTCTATATAATGAATAGGGAATACTTATATAATTTATCTTGGACATTCCAAATGTAGTATAGACTTCATTTTTTTAACTTCCAATAAAGCATAATTTTTTCTTAGGACTAAATGCTGAATATAGGTATCACAGTCATGCTTCTCTCTCTTCTCTGTCTCTGTCTCTCTCTCTCCGTGTGTGTGTGTGTGTGTGTGTGTGTGTGTGTGTGTGTGTAAACATTATTATTGGTATACATACTATAGTTACTTACAGTTATTGAGTATTGAATGCATACAAGAGTAGGATGGAAATTCATAAAGTTATTGCATTATGTACTTGTCTTTAAAGGGCTTCTGTTTTATTTAGAAGGCAAGAAAACTAAATAGAAACTAGTAGGACAAAGGAATATTAAATATGTGTAAATATTAACTAACTTTGTAGATAATTTGTTAATTATCAGATTAAAAATGATAACAGATAAGGAGGCTATGCATATCACAAAAGAGTGGGAGAGCAGAAACAAAAATTACTCAAATAGAATATTCATACTTGAGTAGACACAGACAGAGTTAGAGGTATTTCCAAGATTTAAAGACAAGTATCAGTGGTACCATGTGGTAATGTGGGCAAATTTGTGATTGAGTGAATCTAAATGTAATGTTTTTTGAGCAAATTACTTCATAAATTAAATATTCTAGGGCTGGGGATGTGGCTCAAGCGGTGGCGTGCTCGCCTGGCATGCGTGTGGCCCAGGTTCCATCCTCTGCACCACATACAAACAAAGATGTTGTGTCCACCAATAACTAAAAATACATATTAAAATTCTCTCTCTCTCTCTCTCCCCTCTCTCTTAAAAAATTAAATATTCTAAATACAAATCAAAGACTTTCTATTTATTACCAGTCTGAAGTCTATTGAGATTATGGATTATCAAATCATACATGTAATAGTTACAAAGGCTCTAATAGGGCTCAGGAGGAGTAGCTTTCTTGTGGTTCCAGAGGCAGGAGGAACACAGTAGGACTAAGCAGGGAAGGCATTATTTAGTTTGGATTGTCGGAGTCATTATGTAGTATTAAAGATTTTCTCCTTCAAATTCTTGCCAAGAATGGCTTAAAATTGGGTCTAAAAAACATACAGAACAATGCAATTGGAATGGATGTGGAGAAGGAGGGTGGTGGAATCCACATCATGCAGACCTGTAGCAGGGAGGTAGCAGTAAGAAGGGCCATATGCTATGGACCTCAAGCTCTGCAGCTGAGCCCATGTTTTGGAGTTAGATGTTTCAGTAGGTCAAGTTCAAAAGAAGTGTTCACCTTCCAATCCCTATAACACTCAGAAAGTGGATTTATCTAGAAATAGGGTCTTTGCTGGAGTCATCTTGATGAATTCCCACTGGATGAGATGGTTTCTAAAGTCAATGGTTCATGCTTTTATGAAAGAAAGGAAAGGGAGGATAGATTATAGAGTCCCAGAGGACACACAGGAGTAAGAAAGCCACACTACTGACAATTAATAAAGGGTGTGGCTAATCAAGGCACACCCATAGCTGGCGGTCACCCACAGCTAAGTTCAGGCTATTACCCACAGCCAAGAAACATGCATGACTCAGACCTTCCCTATCTATGAGCCTCCAGAAAGACACTCCACTGACTCCTCGATCCTGGGCTTCTGGCCTCTGTACATGGAAAGTGAATTTATGTTCAAATGCCAGTTTGGGGTCTTTTTCCATGACAAACCTCAGAAACTGATAGAGGCACATTTAAAGGCATTCCAGTCTCTACTGCATGGTATTGGCCAATTTACTTCTCACTTCTCCAAATCTTCATTGGCCATGTAATAAACTAAAAAAATAAACTTAAATCCATGATAATTTCAGGGGGAAATATGGACAAGGACCACATTCAATCCACAACTGAAAAGACAATGAAGATGGAGTGAGACAACAGAAGTAAGGTACTTGGAGCAATTTCTGAAATGCAGCAAATGCTTAATAGATGGTAACTTCCAGCTATAGAGGTGGCAGCAGGAACAAGTATACGAGGCTCATACATAGACATTTGGCATAAGGAAGTATAAGCAAACATAAGAATTCTGGTGACAAGAATGAGTTTTTAAGTACTTAATAGCATGTAAGTGGCAATGAGGAAAGGAACATGGTATAGAGAGATATTACTGAAGTGACTTGTCACAACATCAGGTAGGAGTACACACACACACATACAAAAAAAAAAAAAAAGCAAAATAGCATGGTTTATGCACTTAAGTTCAGAAATGAAGGATGTGTGTGAGTAAGCATGGAAGTCCAGAACCAGCTGCCTCTGATGTTGTACCTAGCTAACCTGCCATTGCCAGATGGGTCTGATGGATGGTATTTTCCAAAAACATCACTTGTGGTCTGAGGATGTAGCTTAGTGGTAGAGCCTTTGCCTTGTATGCACAAAGCCCTGGGTTCAATCTGCAGCACTTAAAAACAAAAATGGCCTGCTATTAATAAACTATGTCAGTTACTGATAATTAATATTTTATTTTTTTTAATTTCAATTCTCTTGTGTTCCTGAGAAGACAGTTGTGACTTAAAAGTTTAAGTTTTAATAGTTTAATTTTAATGTTGGGGCAAAGTCAAGAAAAGAACGAACAGTACAACTAAAAGAGAATCTGAAAGTATTTATTACAAATTAAGTGAAAACTTAGAGACAAATGCCTCACTGTCCCTTGTAATAAAACATCAAATAGTAATCATTCCTTAAGTGGCATTAGTTCCTTAAGAAAATGGCACTGTATAGGCTGAAAGGACTTTTAAGTAAGTAAAATAAGTGACAGACTAGGAATAAAAAGCAAAAAAAAAGAGTATGGTGCTAAGATTTCACTTAATGGTAACAATAAATAAATTTCAGAAAAGCTAAGAACAGATGTACAATTTAAGTTTCCATAAGAACACATTTAATTAATATCACAAAGATGTAACTTTACATACATTTATGATAAATATCTATTTGCAATTAACATCTTTTCTGGAACTTTCTGAAGGTTATAGCTAAGCTGTCCTCTATTTCTTACAGTCTTGGCTAGTTTTTGTGGATGTGGAAATAGATAATTCACAGCTTCCCGGGAGACTATTTCTTTAATATGATACAAAGTAAAGTTGAGATAACCTTTCAAGGAGAAACTATCACAGCACTCTGATAAAAAAAACACCTGTTGTATCAAGATTGATATGTAACTATTTTTCTCCATATATCTTAAGAAATATAGAAGTAATGATTTTTTTTGCCTTTTCAATATATCAAATTTTAAATTAATGAAAACATATTTCATTACAAAGTCAAAATCTACAGAGTCCTACAGATGATTAGTTCCTAGTTACAAGTATCTGGTACACTTAATATATTTGGTAGCCAAAGATCTATAATTATAGGGAAATAAATAACATAATGGAACGGGGCCATGGAACACAGACATAAGCACATTTAGATTACCAAATTATTGTTTGTATCTCTTCTGTCTTTAAATTATAGAAAATATTTCCTAATTTCTATTAAAAATCTTTTAAGCCTTTCATTGTACCTGTTGTAAAAGTATATGAAAAATTGAAAATATAATACTGATTGACATAAAGAATATCATAGTAATAACTACAGGAAAAAAATGCTTTTATGGTTCTCTCAGTAGATCAACATTTTAAGGACATGTTAGAGCAGCTTCTCTTTGACTTTTTCATGTAATGTTCTTCAGATGTATTTTATCTAACTTAATGCAGTGTTTAAAATTTAGATTTGGGCTGGGGATGTGGCTCAAGTGGTAGCGCGCTCGCCTGGCATTCGTACGGCCCGGGTTCGATTCTCAGCACCACGTACAAACAAAGATGTTGTGTCCGCCGATAACTAAAAAATAAATATTAAAAAATTCTCTCTCTCTCTCTCTCTCTCTCTCTCTCTCTCTCTCTCTCTCTCTTAAAAAAATTTAGATTTAACACAAGTGGGAGAATTTTTATCATTGTGGCCACAAAAAGTATTTAAAAGTTGTTATGAACTGTCACATATCTCATTAAGTACTGTTGATCAGAATTCTTGAGTTACAAATACAGCTTGTTTTGCAGGTTATTGCAATCAAGAGCTTATAACCACTATATTCATAGTTAGGTAATGTGTTTACTGCATAACATAGGTACATTGCCATGCTTGAAAGTGTATAAATTCTATGAATTAGTTTTGTATGAGAGAAAGAATCAGCAATCACTGTGCATCTTTTGCAAGGCACTGAACTTGAATATATTCAGAATGAATTTTTGAGCTGTTATGGTTAACAAATATCCATATTCTCAAATCTTAGATCTCTTTTTTCAGGACAATCATTCATTCCTTTATTAATGCATTGTCTCACTATGTTAGTATGTTAGTATATATATATGATATATTCATATATATCATATATATATGATATATATATATATGTACACACAGATATATGTGCATATATGTATATGTATATGTATATTTTATTTTAATGAAAATCTTATTTAATTTGTCCCTAAGTGTGAATGCCTTCAAACTACATTGATTCAACAAGTGCTTTCTGCTAGTCTATACCATTTTCAAAGAAAATACTTTGTAGTCCCATGTACGTTTTGCCATTTCCCACAATTGGACTTCTTCCCTTCTCTTTATTTCAATTTTTGTTTAAATGAAATAAGAGATGAATATGCAGGTATGCTCGTTCTTTGGAACATATATAGATGGAACAGTAACCCATAGCAAAATATCATGGACAAGAACATCACACTGGCAAAAACTGATTTGAAGTTTAAGTTGTTAGGAGTCAATGTGAATTTGTCTAATACCAGAGAGGATCCAGGTGGCAACTTCTCTTGCCATCACTTTCACAGTACTTCAGTAAATAGTTAATAACCTCTTACTTCAAGAACAAGCTGACAAATGCAATGGAAAAAACAGAGATCTCATAAGAAGGGGGTGTGGTCCCATATCCCTACACAACTAGTTGTATAGCCATAAAAACCTTAATAATTTAAGATCATATAGTATATGTAAAAATACAAATATACACAATTAATTTTACATAATTGTTTATGATTTTATTAATTAAAAACGGCAGTGGACATTTTCTCACAAAATATAATTGTCTTGATATGGGTTTACAAAATCCCTGATTGATGTCACCATGTTTCCAGAATCCTCTATCTTTTATGACAGGTAATTTAAATGCTGAGAGTTTTAGCATCTTACTTTGTAAAATAACAGAGGAAGCTGCTACATCAACTCTAGGGTACTTTCCCTCTTTTGATAATATAAACATAGTCTCTCCAGCTGGAAATACAGCTAAACTCTATAAAATTATAATAATCTGGTTTAATTTGAAAACTATATAATATATAATACATACAGTTCAATAAAATAATAATGAAAAATTACCAAAAAAAATATATTCATGGAACACAAAAATATTTTCTATTAACTATTGATCATGCCTGTATAAAACAAGATTTAAAATTGTTTCCATTTGAATTAGAATAAGAAATAATTGTCTGTTTTAAATTTTATGTTCCAGATAGAAAAATAAAAAAGTTCCAAAATTTCAGCTTCAAATGTGGTAAGATTGCCTTTCCTTGAATTGAAAGATAGAAGGATCATAATCACAAAACAGGACAATCAAGAGGAAAGGGTGAAAGAAAGACAGAGAGGCATAAAAGAAAAAGAGAAGAGAGGGCTGGGGATGTGGCTCAAGCAGTAGTGCGCTTGCCTGGCATTCGCGCGGTGCTGAGTTAGATCCTCAGCACCACATACAAATAAAGATGTTATGTCCACGGAAAACTAAAAAAAAAAAAAAAAAAAGTATTAAAAAAATTCTCTCTCTCTCTCTCTGTCTCTCTCTCTTTAAAAAAAAGAAAGAGAGAAGAGAAAGTGTGATAGTAAATATTGAAGAAAAGCTATGTAAAACTGGGTCTGTAGCTCAGTGGCAGAGAGCTTGCCTAGTATGTGTGAAGCACTTGTTTGGTTGCTTAGTACCACATAAAAATAAACAAATAAAATAAAGGTATGCAATACATCTACAACTACAATTTAAAAAATAAAAATAAAAAGCTATGTAGAAAGAAAAAGCAAGAGAAATAAGTGGCAGGGTTTCACTTAAGAGGCCAAACAGACAGACTAAGTAGTTGAGAAAGGATTTCCCTGGCAGAAGGAAGATATCCCAAAGTCTTGCTCTGAGAAGGGATGAGTTTGAACTGTTAAAGCAAAAGGGAGAGGGTCAGCAACTGGGGAGTGCCAGCCAAAGGAGAAAGTAACTCAGTTCAGACACAAGTATGAGCTGATCACAATGAAGTCACAATAAAGAACTGTGTTTTTTTTCAATGTGTGATAGGTTGTCAATGGATAATGGTAAGCAGGAGAGGATATAACCTGATTTACCTTTTAAAATAATTACTGGGTGCACCAGGAAGAAATAATTATAAGGAGCAAAGCAGAAGATACTGTAAAAGGCCACTGTAGAAATCCAGGTGGGAGAGATGGTGGCAGCTGGCCTTAAAGGTAGAATGTCAGGTGGGCTGAGTGGTCATATATGTCTTTGAGAAAAGTCAGCAGAGTTTGCAGATGGGTGCTTTATTGGATTAGGAAAAATATTTTAATAATATTTTATTATTCCTAATAATAAAATTTTAATAAATTTTAAAGATATATAGAAAAAATCTCATAATTCTTTAAAAGCTTTTGGGAATAAGTTAGAATAAAGAGGCAAAATGATAATGAAGGAGAAAGTGGATAATTGAAGAAGAAATGAAAACCTTGTATTCCTGTATCACTTTTGAAACTTAATGGATATTATATGAGAAAATAACCTCTATAAATTATTAATATATTACTTTTTAAAACTTATTCTCCCAAGGGTCTAGATAAAATTTTAAATTCTACATTTAAAAAATATATGTTTAAGATTATCCTTCTGGAAATGATCCCCATTCTATCTTGAATGTGCATTTTTTACCAAGACATTCTTTCCCTAAGAGAGTCCACACTGCATTCCACCTTGAATGTGTATCTGCTTTCCTAAGTAAATCTACATCTCTGAAAAAAAATCTGTTTACTTAAATTAATTTCAAAAATATTTCAAAAATGAAATAATTTATATTAAAAATCAATCATTCATTGATCAATGTGTTCAAATGGTTGAAAATAGCTCAGAATCAACTCTCACTTCACAGAAGATAGAGGTACTGTTTTGGATGTCAATATGGTAAAAAGGGATATATTTTTAGAAAGGAATTTAAAATCTTGTGTGTTTGCACTGTCAAATGATTTCATATCCCTACTGTCAAGTAAATATAATTCAATTTAAATGACATTTAAGGTATTTATCTACATTTGCCATAAAAAGTACCTGATACTTATTCCTAAATTTATATATCTAACTATGAATATTTGATTTTGGTTGTGTTGCAATCAAAACTTGGCATAAGACTATGCCAAAACTTTTATCTTATCACAAGGTGAAAATTGGGAAGAAATGTTTATATAAATCTCATTAAACTAAATGTCATTACCAAGAAGATGTTTCTTTGCAAATAAAACACACTTCACTTTTCCAGCCCAATTTTCTGCTTTACCTTTAGAGAAAAATATATTTGTGTTTATGTATTTGGTGGTGCCTGGGATTGAACCCAGGACCTCACATACACCAGGCAGATGGCCTACTATTGAGTAATGCCTCCAGCCTACGTTATAAAATCTTAGTTGATTTTTTTTATCATAGTACATTTACCATGATGGAAACAATAATCAAAAGAGTTTCTTCCTGTGCGTCTTCATTGTGTCTATATGGAAAATTGAAGCTAATGCGGCTGTAACTAATAATATACTCATTCAAATTGTTATAAGCTGGCAGTGATATAAAGCAATGCCCTTTTTCAAGTAGTAATTGGATGAAATTAAAATGAACTAACATCTACTTATTTTTAGAGATATATTAAATATATTAGATTTAAACATAGATATGATTTTTCAAGATTTATTCTTTTTTTACAGAATGGAAATTAATTATATTTCTGAACTACTCATTGGAAGGTTTTTGAAAAAAGAACATTTTATATTTCTAGAGAAAATAATTTATTATTTTCTAAAATTCATACTTAATAGAGTAGTAAAAGGACTGACTTTCATAGACCACATTCTCAGATTTATATATGGGTAAAATTGTTCTGAAACACAGATAAAATATATAGATGTCAGCACACAGTCTAAGGAATAATCAGGAATTCAATACTCATTCTGAGAACCTACACTCTGCTGGTTGCATTCTCTTTGACAGAAATCTCTTGTAACAACATAATCCCACTATTTTTTCTCTGAGTACTCGGAAAACTCCTTTTTAGAGTCCTATGACAGTACCCTTTTTCTAGTCAATGTGGGCTTTCTTTTCTCCTACTGGCTATTGAAGGATTGAAGACCTCATTTATTCCTTGGTTTTAGTTTTCACATACACTTCATTAAGTCCCCAAATGATGTTTTCTGCTCACATTCAACTGTAGAATACCAGACTCACCATTTTTACTAGCATGTCTAGAGGCACTTAAATTTCTAGATGTCCAAAATTCAAGTCATACTTTAATACTGGTTTGTACCCTTTCCAGTGAACTCTGCTTCCATTTATGGCAGCACAATCTTCTTGACTTCTCATTATATAAGACTAGGAGCAACTTCAAGTGAAAGTTTCTGGAGCCAAACCACAAAAAACTGAACGACAGCTGTCCTACCTAATGTTATTCCTATCTGTGCCCTTCACTTTCCTCATCCATGATGTGTGTAATATTAGTACCTGCTTCATGTGGTTATTGCAAAGTTAAAATGTGAAACACTTAAATAATGATTGGTACTGTACATGCACTATGTGGATGCTTTTCTTCTTATCTTTTTACCTTTATCTTCCTCAATGCAGACCCTCCAGACTCAGTCAATCACTAAGTTCCTCCAGTTCTAAATCCAAAATATTTCTGAATCCTGTTCTCTTTGCTTTCCAGAAGTTGGGCAAATCTAACAAGGTAATTTGTTGCACATTTACTTATATAATTTCCTTTCTTAATACTGCTTTGTTGTTTCCCAGCTTTCTCAGGGGATGAGGAATGCAAATGACTAATATTATATGTAAGTGGCTCACCTGCCTGATCTTTGACTCCCTCTCCTTCCAGGCAGGTATGAATCCACTGAAGATCTCTAATCATTTTACTCCACATACTTCCCATTTCCCCAGGTAGCAAAGGACTCCCATTATAACTTGATGAAGCACTGTTTACTAAGCCCCTCAATACAAAGATGGCTTCTCCTGGGGCATTCCTCTAAACACACACCTCTCAAACCAGACTAACCTTCTCTGAGCACTCACTTGACTACCACACTCCCCGTCATAAACATGACCAGTACTATAGCTAAGCAACTCGGTAGGAACTTTATTGTTCACCTCTATCTCAGTGGTAAGGACAGTGAGAGAGAATGTCAGGGCATCTCAATACAGCACTCTTTCCTCAGCATCCAGCATATTAATTCACCTGTCCAGTGGAGAAATAAATATCCAGCACTGTATCCTGCTCTTATGAACATCAGAGTTTAATAAGAAAATGGGAGTCGGCAAAAGCAAGTGGGAGAAGTATCATGAGGGAAATACACAGTGTCTTTTTACTTTATGGGGACAAGCCTTAGCTTGAGTCAGGCTAAGATTGCAGGATAGCTGGAGTAGCTAGGTGAAGGATATGGACTGGCTGAGGAAGAACTTCTTTGCACACTCTCTGAGGCCAAGAAGGATACATTCTGTGGAAAGAGGAGGCAAGTGGCTTGTTCAGTGGATAGTGTGAGTTTGCACAGAGGATCCCATGAGACCCATATCTTGTAAGCCCAAGGGGCTCTCTCAAAACATTCTTCTCTAATCAAGACTTCTGGGACTTTCTGATTCCTCTGAGATGGAGAGAAATTAGTTGATATGATATCAGGTTGAGGACTCAAAATCTGTTTCAATTTTCTTAAGAACAATAACTATAATAAAAAATATGCTGACTTTTGCTATGAATTTGTAGATCAAAATTCTTAGTTTATACATACACACAAATATATTAACCCCAACACACAGAGAGAAAGTTCTGAAAAATACATACAAAATTATAGGTTGGCTGCATGTGATGGAAAATCTTTATACAGTCTGTTTATACTTTATATATTTTTTACTTTATACATATCTCTTGTTTGCTTATCAATCTCACATACCTTTTGACATTAATTGTGTAATTAAAACTTTAAAAAGATTAGTAAATATCAGGTAGAATATGTATTTCACTTAGAATATAGTTTGATGGGTATGCTTGACTTTAGTTTGACTTTAGTTTGAAAAATGTGTTGTAATCTAAGAAACCATCATACTTCTCTGTGCCTTGGAGAAGGCACATGTGGAAGGAGCACAGGATGCTAGAATGGTAATGAGCTAATATTTGTATAATCTTAATCACTAACATTTAAGACTTGATTTCTATTCTGATGCATATGTGGGATTTCTCTGCTTTAAGCCATCTCAATTAGCTATGCAAAGGGGTGAAAGTTCCAGGGATTTGTTTGGCAACACATTTCTGAAAGGCCTTTTGGTGCAGCTGCCTTATATTTGTTTCATCAAGAGACTAAGCAAAACTAAAGTAGTTCTTCATGATGAACTGGCAGGAAAGTGCCAAGATAGTTTTATTGCTTAGCAACTTGGCAGTAGAAAATGTTAAAATATTACAATCTCTCATATCAATGAATGGAGACAGGCTTTCAGCGGATGGCTGTCCAGCTCAAGCATAATTAAGATGCAGCCACATGGCACTGGCTTATATTTTGAGCCGATTGAAAAAGATAGAAAAGTTGGATACTTTTAAATGTACTAATAGTCATTTATCAGGAAAACTCTACGGATTTGAGCCAATTTCTAATGTAAGGAATTAAACTGTCTCCATTTTGATGTTGAAAAGTGCTGGAACTTGCATCGATCAGTGGAATTGCTGCTGCATTTGGGAAAGAGGACTACATCTACTGAGAAATTATGTGCCAAGAAGCATCCTGAGATAAACAACTACATTGAAAAGAAACTGACAATTTACCATACATTTCCATAATTTAAAGGGTTGTTGTGGAATGCTTTCTTTTCATGCAAATTGTGGAATGGATGAAAGTGACAGCATGGTGACACCAGCTAAATAGAAACATGCTGTAGACAGTCATTGCAGATGCTTCCTCACAGGCCTGCCAACTCACACGCCACTGTAAACCACCCTTGATTTAAACACTTGGGCTGGACCTAAAGAATGATGCTACCTTTGCCAGTGAAGCAGTGGTTTTCTGCTGTGAAACCTCACTTACAAAGTTTTATATATTAAATAAAATGTAGGGTTCTTTTTTCTTGCTTGTTTTAATATGAAGACCACTTTGATCTATATATTGAATCATTGCGATTGAAATAACAAATCACATGGTTATCAATCCTCCACAATTACTATAATTGATTTTAATTGTCAAAACATTTGATCATAACAGTTTTAGCAAATATTCAAATTATTGAAGAATGTAAAAGAATATCTTGTCTGTTGTGTCTACCAGATTTCAGTTTATGACTGATGTTAAAGGTGACTGATAATTGTAAATAGACAAGATTTTCATTTCCATATAACATATCTATATACATAAATTCATCCTACATATTTATAAATAATCAATAAGATTTGCCATGTCAAAATTTGGAGAGGAGTCAATTTGCTATGGGAGAAGAAGGGGTCTCTGCAGAAGAGTCCATGGACTAGCCAGAGAGAAGAGGGAGTTGTCATCTAGGGTTCTTGGCTTATATAATGGGAAAAAATTTTAGTACAGGCCAGTCAGAGGCATAGAGTCTGATTTAAGAAAACGTATACACGATGAAGAGAGAATGAGGGCAATCTCAAGACAGAAATGCCTTTTGGTGTAAACTACAAGAGATATACATTCAAGGGAGAATATGGGTGATCTTGAGAGTAAGATATGTAGTTTGGGGGGAGTCCCAGTTCATCTCTTAAAGAAAACATGGTGAGGGGTGTATATGGAAATGTATGCAGGGATGATATCAGTTTGGTGCTCTCAAGATGGGTTCTGGTGCTCTTGGCAAATCTCCAAATTCTTAGGCTGACATTGTCTTCATTATCTGATCAATACAGAGCATTGGAAAGTCCCCAAAATTATAATTTCCTCAAGATATTACATCTCTCTTTAATCTATTTATTGGGAGTTATTTTATAGTGCACAGGGAGATTTACAGAATAACTAGGAATTTGTATGTAATAGGCAGGAAAGAGAGACTGAATTGGGGAGTGACAGCTCTGAAAAATTTAAGAAAATCCTGAATTAAAGGCTTTCCCCTGTTTTTCCTTTATGTCTCCTTTCTACCTATTCTTTTATCAATTCTATCCGACCTCAAATGACAATGAAACAAATGTTGTAAGATCTTATATGTCTGACTCAAAATATCCTAGATTTTATTCATATTCAGACATGCACTTGAGGTGTCAAAAGTAAACGTAATTTTAAAAAGAATTCCATAAAATTCAAAGACAAATAATTTAGAGTCTTCCTTTTAACTATAAAAGGAAGACAATTATATTCATTATGAATTTATTTTCTCATAATTAATATGTTTTAAAGCATAAATATTAACACACAATTTGTAAGTAATCTTTGAGAAAGAAAAGCAACTAAAATTTTCACTAACAGAAAAAACAAATGTACCTATTTATTTTTTCAGAGTTAGTTTCTATTATTTTAATTCCATTTTATATTATAAATTTAAATATAATTAGGATTTCAGACTTCCTATTTCTAAACCTTTCACATTATAGATAAGGTAACTGGTCATTTTATAAGTTAGCAACCTTTGGACCTACATCTTTATAATTCCTCAGTCAAGCTAAAATACTAGATTATATTGTTTGAATTGTTCATGAAAACAATAAAAGACCATGAGTGCCATTTTTAATTCTCAAAGACAGGATAGATTATGTGAAGTATAAGTAGAAAATAAATGTAAATGAATTATCCAATAAATGGGCAAAGGAACTAAATAGATACTTCTCAAAGTAAGAAACACAGATGGTCAACAAGTATATAACAAAATGTCCAACAATTCCAGCAATTAGGAAAATGAAAATTAAAATTATGATGAGATTTTATCTAAATCTAGTCAGAATGGCAATTATCAAAAATACAAGTAAAAATAAATTGTGGCGATGATAACAAGAAAAGACTGCCCTCAAACATTGTAGCCGAGACTACAAATTAGTGCAAGTACTCTGGAAAACAGTATGGAGATTCCTCCAAAAACTAGGAAGAGAACTACCATTTGACCCAGTTATCCCACTCCTTGGTATATATCCAAAGAATTTTAAAAATCAACATATTACAGTGACATAGACACATCAATGTTTCTAGCAGCACAATTCATAAAAGCTTAGCTATGGAGCAAACCTAGGTGCCCTTCAACAGAAAAATGAATAAAGAAAATATGGTATAATACACAATGGAATATTAATCATCCATAAAGAAGACTGACTTTATGATATTTGTCATTGAATGGGATAGATCTGAAGATAATCATGTTAAGTGAAATAAGGCAATCCATTAAAACCAGAGATTGAATGTTTTCTTTGATGTGTGGAAGCTAAACAGAATAAGTCAGGTTGAAGGATCAGGAGTTTAGTGGAGTAAACAAAGGTAAATGAAGGGAAGAGAGGGGAGAAGTGAAAAGTAAAGACAATGGAATGAATCTGATATAGCTTTCTTACCACATATATGAATATACAACAGTGAATCTCACCATTGTGTGTATCCACAAGAAAATAATTTTAAAATAACTATTTAGCAAACTGACAAAATAACTGAATTAGAACAAGATATATTTCATGCTTGCATAATTATGTCAAAATAAATTCTATTATCATGTATAACAAAAAGAACAATTGTCAAAATGGGAAATTTGGAAGCAAGTTTTTAAAATGTGAAATATCTCTATACTGGAAACCTCATTGATTCCATATTAATACTTTCTTTTTTTTTAACACAGTCATTTATTTTCTCTTTTCAATTTAGGACAACAAATTATGCCTCTGTGACCATGTTTCACTTATGCTTTGTTTAAGCAAATTGCTGGTGTCTTTCAGAACTTGTTTTATATGATGAACACTAGTTTGTACAGAGAGATGGTAGAACTTATCCAGAGAAATTTCAGACACTTCTCAATGCTTGTATTTTTTTTTTTGAGCTATAATGTGGTACATATACACAATGGAATATTACCCAGCCCTTAAGAAGAATGAAATTATGACTTTTGCAGGTTAATGGATGAAGCTGGAGAATATCATGCTAAGTGAAATAAGCCAAAACAAACAAACAAACAAAAAACCTCAGAGGCCAAAAGTTTTCTCTGATAAGCATATGCTGGTCTATAATGTGGGGGATATGGAAAAATGAAGGCATATTGGATTGGGCAGAAGAGAGTGAGGGAAGAAGATGGAGTGTGGACATGAGAAGGATGGTAGAATGAAACAGACATGATCACCCTGTGTACATGCATGATTATATGACTGGTGTGACTCTGCACCATGTACAGCCAGAAGAATGAGAAATTGTGCTTCATTTGTATACAATGTGTCAAAATGCATTTTACTGTCATGTATGACTAATTAGAACAAATTTTTAAAAATAGATTTAAAATAAATAAATTATGCCATTTGCTTTTGGGAAATTGGTGGGATGGATTGAGAGGACTGCACATCCATGACAGCAAAGGTCGTTTTCCACAATTAAAATCAGACATGTTAAATGGGAACACAAAACAGTGTTTCGTGTTCTGTGAACACACAAAAAAGCTACTGAATGTTGTCAATAATAATCACTGAGAAACATACAGTACTGTATTTAGTAAATATTCTAAAACAACACCAAGACAGAGAATATCACTCCCAAAAGACTCAAAAACTTGTGAAGAGATTCAGTTATGTCAATATTACATATATATCATAATTACAGAACACTGGGAAAGCCTATTTCAAAATAATTTGCATGCGCAGTCACATACTTAGGAATATGGAGAATGTATTACTCAAAATTGAATGTCAATTAACATACAAAAAAGCATAAAATTCAAAAGAAGTCTTTACACTCAAGTGTGTTTCTTAGAAAAGTTACAGAGTTTTGAATTGTAACAGGATTTTACATGTGGAAACTGCCTTGCAGATCATACTGAGAAGTCAAGTTAAAAAGCTTTGCATCATGATATTCACATTTGAGACTAACAAAAGCTTAGTTTTTTAATGATTCATACATTACTCCCCTCCTTTTTTTTTTAACAGTGCTAGGGATTGAGTCCAGGTGAGCTCTACCACTGAGTTACATTCCCAGATGTTTTTATTTTTATGTTGACACATGTTCTCATAAAATTTCTAAGACTGAATTTTGACTTGTGATCCTCCTGCCTCAGCCTCCCATAGCACTGGAATTACAGACATGAGCTACTCTGGTCATAATCTGTAATTTTTTTTCTTTTGTTCTATTAGCTCATATTTGGTGATTTGCTATTGATCATTTCATGTCATCTTCGATACAATTTCAGAATTATTTCTTTTTGTGGAGGTAAGATTTTATGTACTAACCAACATATTCTATATTATAAAAGTAGATTTTCTTTTGTTTTTAATATATTTTTAATAATGCAATTATTTTTCTCTGCAAATTTGTATCTATATTATTCAGGTAGAATAGATTCCTGGGATTAATAACTCTAAAGAATTGGTTTATATGACAATACAATAGTAGAAAAACATTCCTCTGATACGATAAGTAACAATAATAAATAGTAACGATAGTACATTGGCACATTTACATTTTATTTATTGTTTCTTATTATGTATAAATAGTTGGAGGTTGACATATATATGAGTAAAAATAGATGTACACAGGTCCCCCTTGTAGACATTTGGGGGGCTAAATATATACCTTGAAAAGAGCTCAGTATATATAATCATTGTGGGGAAACAGGATTTAACTCCCTGACCCAGGCTGCAAAAATTTGTTTTATGATTTGTTTCCTCTGGAAAACAATGAGCCTGACAACACCTCTGCTCCCCGAAGGTATAAGACATTCGACTGAATACAAAGGAGAGTTTGCTTCCCCAGCTAATCTCCCTGATCTAATCTCCCCCTGGAAGCTGTTGTTCCTCCAGGCACCAACTTCAGCCCCAGTGCAGCTTGCATCCTCCACTTATTTCACCACCATATCTGCTTTTCCTGTTCTCTTCTGCCTGGTCTGCTTTTCCTATTTTTCATCATTTATCTCTTGTAACTTAACTACACATTATATACATATATATGTATATGTGTGTATGTGTGCTACGTAATATACATATGCACACATACACACACTTTTTTGTCACTATTATTGCTTCCTCTTTTAGAGAGGACTTTTTAAAATTAATTCTTCCTTGTATTCCTAAATTCTTAGAAATGTATGAAAAATGTCCAAAAATATGCATTTTGAAAACCTATAAATGTGAGAGTTAATTCTGTCATATGCTTAGATCCTTAACTTGATTTCTATTTACCCTGAAATGTGCTTTCAACATAGTTTTGTTTTAAAATGTTAGGAGAATAAACACTTTAAAAAAATGATTTAGTCATTTTCATTCACTGGGACCACATTATTTACAACCACAACAAAAAAATTCCAGGGTGCTTTTGTTGTTGTTTTCTGGGGGCGGGGGTGTATTTCTATTCTTTCTCTATATGCTCAGTCTCTTTAATGTGAATAACTGCTCTCAGTTAAACAATTCCACAGCATCCACTTATAGTCTCAAAGTTGCCCTCACATTCTTTGTAAAAATAAAAGCTCATTTAACGAGACAACTTTCTTTTATGGAGCAATTTGTTTGCTCTTACGCTTGTTCACTCTCTTTGCCAATTTGGTTTCCTCAGTTGAGCAGTTTATGACAGATTTTTAAGCTCCACTGTCCATTACAAACAGCAGGTTTTAAAAACTCCATCATCATCATAAGCTTAATGAGTGAATGTCTGAAAGCTCAGCAGTTGGTCCAGAAAGTGTATCAGTTTGACTCTCACAGCCAGCTTGCTGCTGCTGTAATTAATAATGAAATGTTACATTGCTGGCTTTTTATGTGGACACAAGGCAAGTGACAGGGATTATGAAGAGAAATAAATTTACATTGTAGGTTTGTACAGCATCCATAGCTTTAGGATCTCAGTACATACAAAACTACTGTAAAACAACAGTCTTCTCAAGAAAGACCTTACAAGAATATTTAAAGCTCCTGGCTAAAGAATGAGGAGATTGTAAGAATGAAGAGGAAGAAAAGAGACTTTCTTTTATCAGTCCCTCCTTTCCTGCTGGTTAATGTCTTTCTACTCAGCTGCATATAAAATGATCAAAAATATATCTGTTTCCCAGAGTTAATCTATTTCAGTCAATGTCACAGCCCACTTACTTTCTAACAGTGACTAAAGTGCCTATACCCTCCCCGCTTCTAATGCAAACTCCAACTACTGATCCTAGAAAATACTTTATCACAAAAAGGAAGTGTGGTGGGGTTTTCAGAATGAGCCCTGCCCAATGAATTTCATGGTGACTATTAGGCATGCTTAGAGAAAGCCTACAGTTCAAGTTGAATTCTCACTCTAGGTAGCATTGTTGTTCCAAAGCAGTGCATCTGGACACTTGCTTTCTCTACCTGTTAGAAGAATCAGGACAAATTATTTATTATTCTATTCATGGATCCTGAAGTGGGTACAAGGTAGAGATGATAAATGATAAATGATACAATATTAATATATGCTCTCACAATGAGAACAGGTTATCTGAAGTTAAGAACCTTGGATAATATCAGCTCTACGATTATTCTTGTATTTGCTCGTTGACATTTCTTGGTTTTCACTATGCAAACTGCTACACTGCTGGCATGACTTTCCAACAAGGCTTTTCAATATTTAACCACTATTCTGTGTCTAATCTATGTGAAAACCTTAGTTGTGGTTAAGTAAAAAGTGAAAAGAAAAAAAAAGAAATTTGTTCTCTAGTTACAAAATTAACAATGAGTTGAATTAAAATACCCATTTTTGATTAAGTGAAGCCCAGCATATGCTATTTTTGTCTTTTACTTAATATTAAAAAAGACATTTGGGCTTGGTTTGTAGCTTGGAGGAAGAGCACTTGCCTCAATGTGTGAGGCACTGGATTTGATTTTCAGTATCACATACAAATAAATAAAATAAAGGTCCATAAACAACTAAAATATATTTTTTCAAAAAAGACAATTTTTTAGTTACATTTATATGTATTTACTTATGTGGGAACTTGCATAATAAAAACAAATGTAGCATTTGTTTAATTCCTTTATTCATTTATCCAAGTAGACTTCACTCTTTCATATGCAAGGTGACTTATAAGTAAACTCACAACACAGAAACCATCCTCCTTCAGACAATGGCACTTCAAATTATTAGTTTATCTAGAACTTATCAGTTTATCTAGTCCATATGTAGTACTAAACTTGATTAATGTTATAACTAAAAGTCCGTAATTCAGATTGAATTATAAATAAGAAAAAGTTCTATCTTCACTGTTGCATAGACATTAGTTTCTTTTAACTAGTTTTTAAAATGTCAGAAGTGTTATAATTTTCCCACAGATTTCTGACTTGTATTTGGGGAAAAATGTGAGCTACAACTTGAAATGGATGGATGGATTTGAGAATTTTCCAGTGCCCACTCTAGACTGTTGGGCTAAACTATTGCCAGAGACACACTTGCCAAGGCATCCAGTGAAATTCTTTTGAAGATATAGATACTTTCTAGTTATAATATACTGGTTAAAGTAAAGTACTACCTCTCAAAATATTAACTAGCAGAATCAATTTAACTCATTTCTCATTCAAGGAAATTAAGAATGTCTCAATGAATCTTCAAAACAAATTTATCCACTGACAAACTGTAATACTTTACATTAAATTCCAGCTTATATGTTTGAGTCAACCATCAAAGTAGTCAAATAAATACAATCATTTCAGTTTTTTCAGTTTCTAAAATGACATAACATATTTTCTGGAAATAATATTTGGCTTTAGAATAAACTGTGCAATAATAAAGACCAAAGCATAATTGATCAGAACTTAAGGCTGTGAGGAAAGCAGAGTTCATTAATGTGAAGCAGGGACTTCTTGGAATCTAGAACAATTAGGAACTGAAAGGAATCCTGGGCCAAGTTGCTTAGCTAAGTTGGATGAAAACTTCATATCCCCTAAATGCCTGCCACTTTCCGCCTCCTTAAAGTATTTGCCTTTATATTTTATTTGCATGTGATGACAAGTAGCAATAACACCATGGGAATTTCTTTTTTTTCTGGAGGCAGGGGTGTATTTCTATACTCATACAAGGAAATTTAAGAAATAAATACCCTGAAGCTTAGCTGTTTTTTTTTTTTTTTCTAAACAACTGCTTGGTTATATCCTTTCTGTTTTCCTTAACACGTTTGTTATTTTTCCCTACCCTCATGATGTGTGACTCTTTTTGCCCATGACTGGAGAATTCTAAGGAAATATTCCAAATAAAAACCCCAAACAGCAACAAATTTAAATTATGGGTACTCAATATAACTGTTGTATATGTCCAATGGAAAAGAAAAGCAATGTAAACCCCAAGCAGAGTTCCTTCACAGCTGTGACCTGATTCCAAGGTTCTGCTCCCTTTCAGTTATTCTGTTCCTCTATTTCTCTTCGCTCTTCTCCACTTCAGAAAATGTTATCTTCTGCCCGTAGAAGACCTCTCCTCCTCCCAACCCAACCGCCACATCTCCTAAGAAGGCACTTAGCACAGTACTGAGTGAGGTTGTGGCACTTCCTCTTAAAACTTGAAGAATGTCTCCCTGTGTGTTCTGTCCATCTTGTCTATGAGAGAAAGTGAGAATGAGAGAGAGCATGCACTCTAGGGAATTGAAAGACTAGAGGAAGAAAAGGGTTTCCTGAAGGCAATACAGCCTGCAAGGGTTATGCAGATTCTTCATGGAGATACTCATTTTACACTTTTAGAAATAAGAGTTTAAGTTCTTCTTTTAATAGCTGATCATTTTCATTTCTGCTTAAGAACAAGTGCTAGAGTATAGTGCCTTTCAGAATAATCTCAACTTCCTCCAGCTAATGGAGAAATAGCAAGGGTTCTGTTACACACACACACACACACAAACACAGGAAGTGGGAACCAGCCCCTTCCTCTTCCCTCCTTTCACCCCCTGATCATCATGGGATGAGCAGATTTGTTCTGCCACACTTTCTCAGCTTTTGCAATCTGCTTTCCCCATTGGGGGCCCATAGCTAATTGGCCAATCTGTATATGTACTGGGACCTCCAAAATTGTGAGACAAATAAAACTTTTTCTCATTATGGGTTAATTATCTTAAGAATTTATTAAAGTAATAGAAAGCTGACTCACAAACACTCAACAACCTTAATTAGACTGGATGAGGAAGACATATTACAGACAGTTGTAGCTTATAATCACTGTAATCTATCCCAGGGACTGTTGGCTCAGTGTGGGTTAGGATTACTGTCAGCAACTTGCAATTGAATGTCTGCAGAGTCCAAGTATGTAACTGACTTGTGAAGAGGTATTTTGTACAGTGTAGTCCTGCTATTTAATAAACTAGAAAACTAATACCTCATCTACACAAGACACCAATGCTGAATTTTCAATGTCTGTTTTCTGAGTTTTCCAAGAATGGTTAAACATATACTCAAAGATTTGTATAGGAAAGTTCATAGCAGCTTTATTAATATTAGGCATAATATGGGAAAAATCCTTAAATGTGCTTCAAAAATTGAAAAAAAAAATGAATAAAAGGATAAACTGAGTGAATATTATTCATAAAATAAAATATGTTTAGGAACAATAATGAAATAACCACTGAGACATTCAGTGACAGTATTGATCTCAAAAACTGTATGCCCAGATAAATAAGCCAGCAATAAAATATGACATATCCATGATAACATTTAAATACAATTTTGGAAAGGTATCATTTCATAGTGATAGATCCAAAGTCAGTGCTCAAATGTGGTTAGGGTATGTGATGATGAGGTGGAAAAGAAATGCTTTATGGGTGGCAATACTATTCTACCTTGTGAATGTGGAGATGGTCCTATGGGGGTGTACGACTGTCTAAATCTATCCCACTGTCTATAATTAGGTGTAATTCCAAATACCTTAAGTTTAACTTTCCATATCTTCTTCTACAAGAAATACCTTGAATCTGAAACTTAAATCTCAGCTTCCCCTTAGATCTATCACACACCTATTTAATGAATCCTTAGGATTTTTCTTTACATATATTCTTATTTCTACCCTGTCTACATATCTCAGCAGTTGTTTTGACAAATATTTATAGTTATCATTAGGCTTAGTGTTTCTAATCACATCCTACTCTTCTCCAATTCACCCTACACACTGCTGTTATGTGAGAATACCACTAATTCACAGGTCATGTTAAATCTTATATCTCCTTGCCTGTTCTAAGTGCTTATCAGAAAACTTTGTTTAAATCAAAAAAAAGTAATAAAATATTTTTTGAGAAATGAAAAGGTCAGGTATGTGCTAATATGTAGATAGAAAAAAATAGGCATGCTCAGTATTCTATTGATAACACTCAAAGATCTAATTTTCAATTTAACCTCTAACTTTTCTTTTTTTTTTAACTGATCACTTTCAATTACACTTTGAAATCACACGACAGAGACAGTTTTGCCTAGATCTTGCCTACAATGATTACTTTTACTGAGATTTTCTCATTTCCTGGAAGGATGAAAATACTAATCATAAGAATAAAAATTGTAGGTATTGCTTGTAGAGAACTCAATGCAGCACATACACTCTGCCTAGCAATCTGTGCACATAGAATTGTCATGAAAATAATACATTTTATTTTCATGACAATTGTATGAAGTTGGATTTGTGAAGCCCATTTACAGATCAGGAGGAAAAGAGACCAGAGGACACATACACACAAGTGCTCCCAGCCTCTTGCCATGTGATACTGTTATCAACCTGGGATTCTGCCAGTTAAAAGGCCATCACAAGATGTGAGCCCTTGGCCTTGGACTCTAACACTATGAACCAAAATAAACTTCTTTAATGATAAAGTCACCCAGACTTAAGTATTTTGTTATAGTAAGAGAAATTGGACATGTGCAAATTAAGTACTTTTACCTTTTAGAATATTAATTGAGGAAAAAAAAGTTCTTAAAAATGGCATCAGACTACTTTTTTTCAAAATATTTCTCATTGGTAACTACAAAGGTCTCTACTACATTTGAAGAATGAATCACAGTGAAAAAAAAAAAAAGAAAAAGTGGGAAGAATTCTTTAATGTGACAATATTTTAGAAGGGCAGATATAACTTTAAAAACTACTTTGTCCTGTTTCTGTTTTTCACTTTCATCATAATATTAAATTATATTTTTACTAGATGTAATTATAGGAGGTCATATACTCTGAGAGTTTGTGTTAAAATAAATGATTTTTTTGTTTTTTCATGTATGAAAAATAGAAAGTTTTAAATGTATTAAATAATACATACTTCTAACAGATTATTTTAAATTCTTGTCCCTTGCACAGGTTAAAAGAAGGAGAGAGTACAAAAGTAGCCGCGGCATTTTTCATAGGATCATATTTGTTTGGCTGACATTGATAAAAAGTCCCTTCACTATGTAAATTTGTCAGTCAGTGTAAGATTAAAGTGCAGTACTGTCAGTCAGTCTAAGATTAAAGTGCAGTATCTCATTGAGTTTCATCATGCACCCTCAGCATTATTCTTATTCCTATTAACTCCAAGTTCAACCTCCACCTTGCCCTTTTTCTTTTCTAATTGGCAGTGGGCAAATCATTTCTGGTCAAGATCAGGGACTCATCTGCCCATCTAACCTTAAACATCAATCCAACAAAAGAGTGAATCCCATTAGCATCAGTCTCGTGACTCATAAATGCAAAGGTCCAGTGAATAACAATAATGCTCTTTGGCTTCCACATCAGTCTCTGCACCTTAGAAACTAAGTGTAATGAACAGTAGGTCGTAACCTGTAGCTTTCATAAAAAGCCCCAGTTGGATAGCATATTCCACATCAAATATGCCAATGCCAGGTCATTATATCAGTGATTTTCTGAGTAAGAAAGTGAACTATGTATATCTTTCTCTATTAATAAATTAATATTCAGATCCATAATAAGTTCTTATATTTTATATTTCCTTGTTAATAACTTGTTTAAATCAATTTCTAGAACTGAATACAATACTGTGGAAATCATGCTGCCAAAAAATGATGGTATATCCTACAGAACATATAAAAACACCTTAGATAATCTAAATTTTATCAGTTCTGAGGGTTTGTTTTTTTTGCATGATATTATATTCTGAAAACGAATAAAATACATTGAAGTTTTAGAGTGTTGTGAAAACGGCATGGATATTGTTCAACATGAAGAGCCTGAAGGGAAGAATAATAAGATTCTGGTTAATATTCTTTGACTCAAAATACATTAAAGTCATTCTTTGAATTTTTGTATTTCAGACAATTTTTCCTGACATACTTTTTCCCATTTAATTATTTCTTTTCACCTACCTTTCTCTTTCTTTTATTTCTAACATCTGTCTTTGTTCTTGCTTCTTCTTTATGTGTGTCTATTGGGAAAAAATGCCTTTTTAAGGGGGGGTAGTTTTAAAATATTTTCAATGGCAGACTATGAGTATTCAATGCTCCAATACATACACGAATTTTGAGACTCTCCAACTCCGTAAAATTGTCCGGAAGTCCTCTGTTAACACATGCTCTCTTGTTGATTCTGTGGTAAATTTTGTTTTCCCCACAGCACAGTTTTTTAAGACTAGGATGATTCAATGTGTATGAAACTTTAAACACCTACTTTTGCAGCATTTTTACATGGCACTGGAGGTAATAAAAGGAAATGGTCATTTTCTTAAAATCGAAACAGTTTGGTTCAAAGATTGCAAATCTTTTAACCAATTTTTCTGGTGCATCTGCCAGTTATGCAAGTTTCTGAGAGCCAGGTGCAGGTGAGACTGCAACACAGGCTCTGCAACAACTCCAGGGACAGAGTTGTTGCCTGCTTTGTGAAGAAGATATATCTTGTAAGTGAATCAAGTATATATGACAAATACTCAATATCCATGGACATGCAATTGGTTTTCCAAAACCAACTTTCTTGATATTTGCTATTTTTATTATTACTCAAAACATTTGCAAGCTGTTTTAGATGCAAGATAAACTGATAATCTCAAGAGTCAGTTTGCTTACTTTGCAAAATGTATTCTAATGCCTCTCACCAAAATGTGTAGAATTTCTGCCATTCTTTTCATCTAAAACCAAAGAACAAGGTGCTGCTGCCAGTAACTTTTCCTTAGTACTTTATAATAAGTATTAGTAGAAAGTTTAGTGTAGAGGGGAACAGTGGTTGATACAAAACAAAAGGCCAATTAGAGAGCTGAGAATTCCAGGTTGTCTTTATTATAGTCTAATAATGTTCTTATGTATGACTTGAATTATTTGATGCATTTCCATAAATGCTTCATGCAACACCAAGGAGCAACCTGGAGTCTTTGGAGAATGTAGCACATTATTTTTATTGTAGATAAATAAATACAGACTTTTATACATACTTTACTTCTAAAGGTTTTATTAAGATTATTGTGTGTTTTTATAACAAGTAATGATGTGACTATTAGTAGAAACTTGATAATAGTAAAAGCAGCTTCCAAAGTAATAGAATAAACAAGATATTCTTTTAAATGTTATGAAAGCAGAAAATAGGGAAGGATCCAATTTCTACCCCAACTTTTAAGAGATATCATTCTGACCAAGAATAATTTTGAGATAAATCAAATGAAGAGTCACAATATCAGTGAAGGTTTCCCCCTTCTTCAGTTTTACTTTGCAACAAGAAGGAAAATGTATAAAAAGGCTCAATGGTGTTTTTAAAATGAGGATGGAGACAGGGTATGCAGGTGACTTGGGGAAAGAAATTAAAAAAAATTTCTTAGGAAAAGAAGATGCTAATTATACTGATCATTACATATTTTATGTATGTATAAATTGTCTTACAGTACCACATAAATAAGAACAAATATTCTGTGTCAATTAAAAATAAAAGTAAATGCTAAAAAATACCAGTAAAGTAAAAAGATGAGTCACTAACTCAGCTGGGAATATGTAAAACCAACAAAGAATTGGCTGAGTCATTAAAAAAATGAACTAAATAAATACAACTAAGTTATATTTAGTTATGTCAAACCACACATTTTCAAAATATTAAAGCTTCCAAAGATACAGTCTACTCACCTTGAAGCAAGGACAAATATAAACTTATATTGGAATAGAGATTCTAAACAGGATACATATAATATAACCTAAAATATATCATTTAAGGGTCACTCTGGCTGCCATGGGAAATCAGATACTTGGATGGATAAAAAAGCATGGTGGCTATGAACATTGAAGTTGATAACTTACTTTCAATATAATGTTGATTAATTGGAGTTGAAGTGTGAAGAAAAATGTGGGGGGTGTGATGATTAATTTTACATGACAACTTGCCTGAATTATGGAGTGTCCAGATGATTGTTAAAACATCATTCCATGTGCATGTGTTAGGGTGTTCCTGGATAAGATTAATATTTGAATCAGTGTATTTTATAATTATGCCCCTTCTCCTCAATGTAGATGTCCACCATTCAATTCATTTAAGACCTCAGGTAACGCAGAAGCTGGCCCTTTCAGGTGTAAGGTGGTAAATTGCTGTCTGACTGCCTGAGCTAAACATCAACTTGTTTTCCTGCTTTTGAGCTCTAACTGAAAATATGCTTTTAGTTTTTATGTTTGATAGATTTCAGACCATATTTAAACCATCAACTCTCCTGAGTCTCCTGCATCTCCAGCTTCGCAGCATGTTCTGGAGATCTGAAGACTGCTTAGCCTCATAATCTTGTGAACCAAGTCCTTTAATAAAGCTTTTTCTAATCTCTAACATATAATACAATCTCTGAAAAACTTGACTAGCACCACCTCTTTACCCTAAATCCTAGAATAGTACCAGGGTAGGGGGAAGGTTTTCATTGTCTTTCTATTAAATAGAAGAATTGATGATAATTCTTTTTTAAACTGAAGAGTGAATCCAGGGGTATTCAAACACTGAGCCACATGCTCAGCCAGTTTTTGTACTTTATTTAGAGACAGAATCTCACTGAGTTACTTAGGGCTTCACTAAGTTGCTGAGGCTGGTTTTGAACTTGTGATCCTCCTGCCTCAGTTTCCTGAGCTGCTGGGATTACAGGCATGTGCCACCGTGCCCAGCATATGATTGTGGGCATTTCATAGTTTGGGAATATTGGAGGACTTTTTTTTTCAGTTGTAGCAATTTTTGTATGGATTCTATATCTATCTATAAATATATTTTAATTGATCATCATCTTGCTTAATTTTCTTAATCTTCAAGAATTACTAATTAAAGTCAGAATGAGATGCATTTGCTCATCTAATAATATGGTTAACAGAAGAATGATAGAAAGTAATAAGGGGACAATGATAGGAACCACTATAATTTTTAATATTTCTTTACTTTAACTGTGTAAATTAGTACAATGATTTTGCTAATGTCTATCAGAGCTGATTTTCTCTGGCTCAGAAAATCCAGTCATAGAAAAAGTTCAAACAGAAATATTCATATCTGTTCATTAAAGAACATACCAGAGTATTCATAGTGGGATTTGTAGTGACTTTAAACAGGAGAGTGTGTAAAGGCTGATCAAGAATATAAAATATATCTAAATAATTACTAACACATCCTTATGACAAAATATTGAACAGTAATAAACATAGACAATTTATAACTATGCAAAAATATTAGTCTCAAAAAATAATAAGATTGAGTGAGACAGATACAAAATAATCCTTGTTAATTAAATATATCTGTAATAAATGTAGGAGAAAGGAACAATTAATTTATGTTTTTATAATTTCAGATAGTACTTGATCTTCTTCAAGTTGAGTATTGTGCATGGTGAGAGGTGTTTAATTTCATTTTGCTGTATATGAATTTCCAGTTTTCCCAGCACCATTTGTTGAAGAGAATATTGTCTCTCCAATGTATGTTTTTGGTGCTTTTGTCTAGCATGAGATAACTTAATTTCTGAGGGTTTGTCTCCATATCTTTTATTCTGTACCATTGGTCTATGTGTCTATTTTGTTGCCAATACCATGGCATTTTTGTTACTATGGCTCTGTATAATAATTTTAAGTTCTGGTATTTTGATGCCTCCTGTTTTAATTTTCTCCCTAAGGATTGCTTTGGCTATTCTGTATATCTTATTTTTCCAAATGAATTTCATGATTGCTATTTCTATTAATGTGAAGAATGTTGTGGAATTTTAATTGGAACTGTATTAAATCTGTATAAGGTTTTTGGTAATATGGCCATTTTGACAATACCATTTCTTCTTATATAAAATATGACAGATCTTTCCATATTCTAAGGTCTTCTTCAATTTCTTTATTTAGTGTTCTGTAATTTCTACTGTAGAAGTCTTTCACCTATTTTGTTAGATTGATTCCCAAGTTTTTTTTGTTTGTTTGTTTGTTTTTTTTTGTTTTTTTTTTTTTTGTTTTTTTTAGGCCTTTGTGAATGGGGTAGTTTTCCTAATTTCTCTTTCAGAGGATTCATCACTTAGGTATAGAAATGCATTTAATTTATGGGTATCTATTTTATATCCTGCTGCCTTGCTGAATTCATGTATTAATTCTAGAAGTTTTCTGGTGGAATTTTTGGATCCTTTAAATATTGAGTCATATAGTCAGCAAATAATAATAGTATGAGTTCTTTTCCTATACGTATCCCTTTAATTTCTTTCATCTTATTGCTCTGGCTAGAGTTTCAAGGACTATGTTAAATAAAAGTGGTAAAAGACAGCACCCCTGTCTTGTTACAATTTTTAGAGTGAATTCTCTCAATTTTTCTCCATTTTGAATGATGTTGGCCTGGGGCTTAACATAGATAACTCTTACAATATTGAGGTATTCTAAGTACATGTATGATAGCATGAATGGTATAACTCTACAATGTACAACTAGAGAAATGAAAATTTGTGCTCCATTGTGTACAATTAATCAAAATGCATTCTGTTGTTATGCATAACTAATTAGAAAAAAATAAAATTAAAATTTCAGATAGTCATTATCTCTGATGGAGAATATATGACTAATACTGAGTAGGAGCATTTTCAGATGGCTGGTGATATTCTGCTTCTAGATTTCAGGCCTAGGTGTCTTCATACCTAGATCTACATACCTGTTCATTTTATAAAAATGCATCTAGCAGTATCCCAATGGTATGACAAGCTATAAATATAAAAGAGCAATAGTCTTTTATATGAAACAGTACATAAAATTGTATTCATAAAAGCTTATGTAACTTCCTATACAATTTATGTTTTGTTTATAGCAATCAAAAGTATTATAAACAGAAGCTTAATGTTTAGTGTTATTGTTTGGGTTTTTAACCTTTTAACCTCCTTGCAAGTTACCAAGTGAGCTTTTCACAGTTTCATGGATACAAGTGGAAAATCTGAGACTCCTGAATCAGAAGTTTTATCACCCATGAATAGCAGATAGCATAAACTTTATGCACATACTAGTCCCTATTTCTCCCTCAAAGCCAAACAGGTGATGTGAAGCAACCTACATGGATGCTGCACATATAGTGGTTTTGTATCATTGCAGAGGATTGTTGAGTTTAAGACACCAGAAATCTTATAAGAGGGAGGCTTGTAAAATATCTGTCAAGGTGGTACAGACATTTTCTCTATCTTCTAAGGGCTGTTGTTAATACACACATCCTAGAAATGACATTCTACAACAAAAGCCATCAATGTCTCTTCCCTAGATTGCAGAAATGCAAGAGACCTAGGAGAATTTTCCGTCAACATTCAAAGTGCAAAGGTATTTTTTAAATCAAAATATAGATATAACTATAAATTTTGAATTCTAAATTGACAATTAAGTGAAATACAAATGGAGCCATTTGCTGTGGTTATCTCAAAAGTATAATTGCTTATAATAAAATTGATGAATATTCATTCAAATAACAAACTATATTAGAAAAAGTGTCCCTCAAAAAATACTTTGTCCTGTTTCTTCTATTGAAATTGTCCAGAAAAATCACCATGTAACAATAAATTGAATTATTGAATTCAGTTGAAAATAAATATTTAAAGTATGGAAATGGCATGATCATTTAAAAAAAATAAAATAAAATTTACAGAGTAAAAAAATCCATATTACCTTCCACCCTTGAATTCTTATAGAATAAATCCCATTTCATTAGGAAATTAGGACAATCAAAGAAAAGAAAGTAAAGTAAAAATATATAATGTCAGGTTGCCTTCATAAATTACTTCTAATAAGTTTGTATTATGACTTTCATAAGAATTGTTTTACTATGTACTATTTTATTCATATTTATGTATTTTAAAATCAAGTAAAATATATTATTCATGATGTCAAAATATCATATGAAAATTCATGTAAATATCTTCTTCTGTTTTCTATAAATATGCCAACATATCATTTCATTATACTGGTTTGTTTCTTGCTTTCTTCTGCCTCTGAACTTAAATATCTATTGTTTTTATAACCTTCATAACTTCAAATATAATTTTATTCATATGGAAAATATTTCACCCTATAATATGTAATATTGGTCCTCTCTACTGGTGTTTTGTGGGGGACGCTGTATTGAAGGCTCATTTAAATTCAACTGGATATGTATATTTATTTTCCCTGTCATGGTATGCCTTTTAGCTCTCAATTCTGCTGTCAAAGCAAAATTAACTTTGTGTTTACCTGGTCCAATGCAGTTATGATGATACTCAATGAAAAGACATTTAACCTCTAAGAATTTTGATCCATAAGAAAATATTAGCACTGGGAGTTTCAGCTACCAGAAAAGAAAGTGATGATTCAGTCTGTTGAAAGATGATGGAAATAAAGTATCTGAGAATTTTTCCCCTTGATTTCCTAGGGGTGCAAAAATAATCAATAAATGGCAGCAAGGCAAGTTTGTCACATTTGCTTAGTTCTCAAAAATCCAAACATTATCCTTGTGGAATGGAGTTTTCTTGTTCAAATGCAAATTGTCTCCTCTCTAATGGAATTTTTATTAGCATTCTATTATTCTGAGAATAATACCAATGTTTAAACAATGCAAATCTGTAATCTCCAAGCAACCTAGGGACACTTGTATGTATTTGGAGTTATAGCCATTTTAAAATTAGATATATATCACATTTCCATTTTTTCTTGTACATAAAGGCTTTACTTTGTGTGAGTGAATAAAAAAGACAATCAAGGCATAGATAGCTCACAGAGATTGCTAGTGCTTTTGGCTGTGAAGACACAAAGTGCTTTGACAAGAACTACTAATTTATATATTGAAATGTCAAGTCTTCTTTCAATGCTTCTTAAGAAACAGAAGACAGCAGTGTCCAATTTTATACTTTTCTTTAGCTACATTGTGTACGCTGACATAAAAAAGAATGTTAGTGCTAACAACTTTATAGTGAGGATACAGGGCATTTAAGTTGATCAGGGCAGAGTATTGTCCTCCTCTTACAACCGAATCCACATCAAGTGCATATGATCTTTATTTTCTCAGTGCTTAAGGACTTGACTGGAAATGAAGCCTTCCATGCACATAGGAAGATTTAAAAAGGTGATCTTATTACTGTCTTCTCATTCTTAAATTGTTCTTTTCATCATATTTGCTGTCAAATTTTTACTTTATAACTCCAGTTAAAAGTCCCTAGAATAGAACATTTCGATGTGGCCTGCTTAATTGGTTTACTACCAATATTCTCCTACAGAATTTCTCCCTATATTGTTTTTATTCTAGTGAGAAAAACAATTAGGGTTGACTACAGATTATATTTTTTATGTCTTCCAAATGCTCAAGTTTTAAATACAGTATTGGCAAGTGGTGGAATCCTTAAGATGTCGGATATTATATGGGGTCCTCATGTCTTGGTGCATGGCCTTTAAGAAGATAATGGGTGTCCAGCCCTCTCCTCTTCTTTTTTACTCCCTGACCATGAGGTGAGTGGTTTTGCCCTGGCACACACTTGTGTCATGATGTGTATGTAGCCTCACCACAGGCCAAAAGGCAATGGAGTTCAGTAGTCATGGACTTGAACCTCTGAAAGTATAAGCCAAAGCAAAACTTTTATCATCCTCTTTCCCTCCATCTGCCCCCCACCTCTCTTTTGTACTGGAAACTGAAGCCAGGGGTGCTTAACAACTGATCCACATACCCACCACTTTTTATGTTTTATTTAGAGACAGGGTCTCACTAAGTTGATGAGGCTAACTTTGAACTCATATTCCTCCTGCCTCAGCCTCCCCAGCTACTGGAATTACAGGCATATACCACTATGCCCAGCTAACTTTTCTAAGTTGATCATGTCAGGTATTTGTTATAGCTATGGAGATATAGCCATTTTAAAATTAGATATAGATCACATATATGGAAGGCTGACTAACTTGGTACAATAAGAATATCATATTCCTTAAAGAAACTCACATAGGACATTTTCAGAGTATGATAGAGAAGAGGGTGGCAAAGAGAAAAGGAAGAGTTGTAAACAAAATAGATGGAAGACTGTGAATAATAAGTACAAAGGTAGAGAATATTGTTCTGAAGTATAATATTAATGGTTCTTTGACATTTGGGGATCCTAAAGAATAAGGAAAAGCAGAAATTTTTATTTTAAAAAATGGTGTACTCTTTTGTTTTTGAAATGTATGTGAATAAAAAGGGTATATTTGTCTGTATTGTGTTGTTATACCAAACTACCTGCCACTGGAAACTTTACTCATAAAAGAGATTTACTTAACTCATAGTTCTAGAGATGAAAGAGCACATAATCTGAGGCTTTGAGCTAATGTTAAGAATTCCGGTTTTCAATGTACTTGGACCAGATTTGAATTCGGATTGCAGCACTCCCATCATGACATGGGCTCTAAAATCTAGATCACAATCTCAGGATGGCTGTGGCAGTGAGTCCATGGTTGCAGATACCAAGATAGTGAATAAATCTGAGAAGCAGGAAAGGCTGAAGCAACACACTTGATGATGGGTTGGAACTGAACTGGAAAGAAAGGTTGTTTGTCATAACGTTTTATCTCTATTAGATACAGTAATTGGAAAAGTGGACATACTTATGTTCTAAGGAAATAATAGAGATAGCTACAGGACACTGGCTTGATTCCTCATTGGTTCTGGAGTAGGGAACTGTAGGTATAAGTCATGTTTTAATTGTTTTCTACATATGTGATTTTAAACTAATTATTTATATTACCAGTTTCATTGTTTGGCTTACTGTAAAAAAAAGGGAGAAATGGTGATACTTAAACATTTGAAAAATTATATGGATTAAAGTGTTGTGATCAATATTAAGTTTGGTAAACCAAAGGAGAAAGCACTTGATAAAGGAAAGCTATTGTTATTATTGACACTATATTATCATTTCTGTTGCACTCAGTGTGCACATAAGTCTACTTCTAGAACTGTAATCCCATCAAGACCAGGGGAGGTTTCTTATCTTCCTTGTTCTTATTTTGCCTGGTACTTAAACACTCATTAAATTGTCAATTTAAAATGAATAACATTTTTCTTCATCATTTCATAACTGAGTTATATCCAGTTTTCTAAATCAAGGACCCACAGCTCTTAATAATAATATATACTATTTTAATTGGCATACTATAATTATATATAATGGGTGAATTCACTGTTACATATTTGTAAATGCACGCAGCATAGTAATACAATTTAGTCAATTTTAGTCTCCTGACATTTCCTCTACCGCCCAAGTGTTATACTTTCTTAAGTAACAGAATAGTTCTTGGCTTCTGGAGTAGATAGCTCATAAGTTTTTTTTTATATTTTCATATCATTCATTAAGACTTTTTATGTACCTATCCAAGTTACCCTCATATAATCTACCTAGCGGCTGACACTCTGTTTTAAACTTTTTTCATATTGTCTAAAGTGACAGAATTAATTCAGTATACGTAAGAAATTCAATAAATATGTCATGTAATCATAGCACCTTAACACTTTTGTGGAAATTAGAGTGAACTTTCATTGTGTTCATCAGATGAAGGGGTGACCCAGAAAGGCTCCCTGACCTGAATGAGTTTGCAATGTGAAGTAAGGCAAAGTTGGACCTAGACTCATACCTTATGACCCCTATTTCTTATTTCATCATTATAACATATTGCTTCTTTGTTCATTTCACAAATAGATGTGAAATCAGAGTTCAGAGGGCAATCAAGTTGCTTAGAGAAAAGTAATGATTGGAAAAAAAAAAAAACACTGCCACAAAATCCATGAGTATTGGAGGTGCTTTAGAACAGTTGAGTGAAGTTGACATTGGTCAACATATTTGTTACCTACTGCTGCTGAAAACAATTACCACAAATGGAATAGCCAAAAAACACCTACTTCTTGTCTCATGGCTCTAAAGTACAGAAGCCTAGCCTAGCTGAAATGGCTCTCTGCATAAGGCAACACTGGGCCAAAATGTCTGTATTGGCCAGGGTTGCACTGTCATCTTGTGCTTGGATTCCATTCTAAGATCACTGGTATTGGCAGAATTCACTTGGGTGTTGAAAGAAAAGTGAGGAATGAGAGATAAGTAAGCCAGAAATAAAAGATGGAGATCAGTCAGAGATACACACAAGAGTTTATTTGTCAGAGCTGTCAAATAAAGTCCATCTCTTTAAAGCAGAGAGAGGCAAAACAGGCTTGGGTTCTGGGACTTTAATGGGTTTGGCTCAGGAATCAGAGCCAGGTGGGTCCTAATGTGGGCGGCTAGGCCTTCAGTTTGTATGAGGGAGTGGTGAGCCTTTCTTAGAAACAACCTTGGGTGGGAAAGTAAAATTTTTTTCTTAAAATGATCGCTGGCTGTCCAGATGCTATGGAAGGATCTTATATTTCCACCATTTTTGTTTTTTATTTGCCTCCTTAGGTAACAGGGATGTAGGTCAATCTTCTGTAACTCCTTCCTGCTGGAAGGAGCAGTGTTTGAGTCCCTCATTATGGGCCTGGGATTTCATTTGAATGATGATGGAGATTGAATGATGGTAGAATGCTGTCTCCAGCAGCTCAAATTTGGTGAGGGATTGGTATTCCTGTAACAAAAGCTGGTTTATAGTTTGGTTAGAGATTTTTTGGATGTGGTCTTGAACAAATCTAATGACTTGGGGCAAGCATTCAAGGGGACTTCCTGTATGTGAGAGGAATGTGGAAGAAGCTCCTCCAGAGTTTGCATTAATGGGTAAGAGGAAAAAAGGATGGAGAGTCCTGAGGAGTGGGGAGGAGAGTAGCCTGGTTTAAAGATGAGCACATGTGGAAAGTAAGACTGGGATCTTCCACCAGGGAAACCTATAGAGATAAAATTGGACAGGGAGGTAAGAAATGTAAGCCATTGTAGGTGAGAAGTTTCTTTAGGTAATGGGGAGCCAGGATGGTGAGTTGGGCCCCAAAGGTGTGTTTCTTGGATTTATTAATGACTAGAAAGGCTGTGACCAAAGTTCGTAGGCAAGGGCCCCACCCTCAAACAGTAGGGTCAAGACCCTTCAATAAATAAGCCATGGGGAAAAGGTTGGCTCCAGCATGTGTCCAAGGACCCCTAGAGCAAATCCCTGCTTCTCAGCTATATAAAGGTAAAATGGGCACATGGGATCAGGGAGATGGAGAGCAGGGGCCTGCTGGAGCCTGGTGAACAGCTTTGTAACAGAGTTCAATAGAGGTTCAGAGAGTGGACCCTGGGCAGCATCATACAGAGACTTAGCCAATACAGAATAGTTAGGAATCCAAGCTCTCAGGAATCCTGCCGTACCTAGAAATGAGAGAATTTCTTCCTTACTAGAGGGTGTATTAGTGATAAGGCCCTTCCTATCAACCATAATGGCTTTGTGTATAGGGGTCAGGAGGAGGCCTAGGTATGTTTTCATTGCCAAGGAAAGCTGTACCTTGGGTGGAGAAACCCTATAGCCATGAGCAGAAAGGAAGTTGAGAAGTTTACAGGTGTCCTGAGGGATGGCAAAGAAGGAGGTCATCAATATACTGTAGCACCATAGACTGAGTGAAATATACGGATAGTAGGAACTTAGCCAAGGCCTGTCTGAAGATATGAGGGCTGTCTTGGAACCCTTGGGGGAGAAGTGTCTACATCAGCTGAGTGGAGTTATATGACTCAGGCTCTGTCCATGTAAAGGCGAAAGTGTCTTGAAAGTCAGAATGAAGGGAAATCTAGAAGAAGGCATTTTTCAGGTCCAGCACTGAGAAATAGAGGGTCCCAGAAGGAATGTTGGAATAGAAGGGTATAAGGATTGTTTACCATGGGATGGACTGGGATGACCAAAGAGTTGATGGAACAAAGATCTTGACCAAGCAGAAGGAACCACAGGGCTTTTTTTGTTGCCAACATGGGGGTGTTATAAGGGGAATAAGTAGGTGTAAGGAATTCCTTTTGCAAGAGGAGTTTTTATTGGACCAGAAAATGAAGGGGTTTTTGAGACAAATGTGAATGGGTTTGTGGTGTGAGTTGATAGAACTTGAAATATCCCAGACAATAGGGCCTACCTTGTAAGGGAGTAATGGGAAGGCACTAGCAGATAGAATAGGGGATGGTCCTAAGGTAAGGGTAAGGACCAGGGAAGCCGCAGGTGAGTCGGTATGGAAGCATATATGAAAGGAGTAGGAAAGTGAAACCTCCATCTTTGTGAGGAAGTCCCTTCCCATAAGGGGAACAGGATACTGTGGAATGACCAAAAAAGAATGGGTAAAAATCAGAGAGCCAAAAGTGCAAAAAAGGCTAGGTGTCTAAAAGGGTTGGTAAGTTTTACACTCTACCCCAACAACAGAGGCCATAGAAAAAGTGGTAGGCCCCCAGAAATCCTTGAGGACTGAATATATAGCCTTTGTGTCTAGGAGGAAGGATACAGGCCTACCTGAAATATGCAAAGTTAACCTGGGTTCCCACAGAGTGATGGTAGTTGTTTGGTGATGAGTACCTTAGCCTCATAAGTCCTCTGCAGCAATACCTAAGAGTTGAAAAAGGGAAATAGACGAGCTGGATGGCCAGGGGCCTCTATGGGATCAAGGACAGTCAATGGCTCATTATGCCTCCTGATGGCATATAGGACAAGGGCCCAGAGGCTTGCAAGGCTTGGTACATGTATGAGCCCAGTGACCCATCTGACAACATTTAAAACAGCGTCTGGGCAGTCCCAAGGGACCCTTCCATGGGCCTGTGGAACCAGGGACAGATGATGAGGCTGGATGTATGGCTTGAGCAAGCATCCAATATTTCTGTTTCCAGGCCTTCTCATCTCTCCCATTATATACCTTAAAGGCAACTACCAGAACCTCAGCTTGGGAAGTTAGGGATCCCCCTCTCAAAGCACCTTAGTTTGGCCTTAATATCAGGAAAACTCTGTGACAAAAAGTAGGTCATTAATAGTTGTCTTCCATCTAGACTCTCAGGATTCAGATTAGTATATTGAAATAAAGCCTTGGTTAGCCTATCTAAAAATGCTGAGGGGTTTTGATTCTTATCTTGAATGATTTCCTGGAGCTTTTAATAATTGATAGCCTCATGGGCTGCCTTTCTAAGTCCTGCAATGAGGCAAGTAATGAATTGGATTCTACTAGTTATTCCTCCAGGCAAATTATAATCCCAATTGGGCTCCCGATCGATCAGGGACTGCTTCAGTGCAAATGGGATGGGCAGGGCAGGTCTGATGTACCTCATCAGCATAATTTCTAGCTTTCTTCCAAACTTGCCTGCACTCCTTGGGAAGGAGGGTGTTAGACAAGATCCTCTGGACATCATAGAAGTCAAATCATATGATTGAGATATTGAAATTCTTTGATATATATGGTGGGACTTGAAGTATAGGAGCTAAGCGGCTTTTCTATCTGTGAAAGATCTGACAAAGAGAAAGGCACATGAACCTGGATTACACCATATACCCCAGCCACCTCTCATAGAGGACACAGAGATGCTGGTTGGGCTGCAGCAGCCAGTGAGCATGTGCCAGGAGGCGAGAAGGGCGGAGGGCCTGAGGGGACAGTTGCTGTGGTCGCTCCATCAGAAAGAGAATTGTGTTATTGTGGCGGTGGAAGGAGGAGGAATCCTGGGTAGGATCTTCTGTCCCTTTGGAAGCAGTCATAGGGGAGGTGAGAGCTAAGATTTGTGCAGGAGAGCAAGAGTTGTAGAGAGAGGGCTTAGAGAGAGGAGAAGGCCTGAATGTATGCTATCTCTTTTCAGTTTCCTGAACGCTCACAATAGTAGAAAAAATTCCTGATATTATTGAAATCTAGAGTGCCATTAAGCAGCCATTTAGAGTACTTATCCAAAGGATATTGAAGCCAGATCTGTTTGCACAAACTGATAAGTTTTGGGGGTTTTAGGTCTTGAGTAAGAAAGAGAGATAGACCCTAGGTTAGCCAGGAGGTAGCCTAGGAAACTATGGGAGGGAATACTCAAGAGCTGTCCATGGTAAGACTTAGAAGATAAGTTTAGAGGTGGGGCGTCGCCCAGTCTCTAATATCACTTAGTCAAGAGGACAGTTACACTTAGGGGGTGGTCACCACCACTGGGTAAGCATCAGGAAAGGAGCCCGAAGAGGCACTTGGGCACCCGGCCGGGACTATTTATTAGGAGCAGAAGCCAGTAAAAGGGACAGAACTCATAAAAGGGGCAGAAGCCCATAGAAATTAACTCAAGCCCAAGAGGTAGTCCCATCAGGAATAACGCCCAATCACCCTCAGTAGTTTTATTCTCAAAGTGTCTCAACCATATCTTTATCTTTTGAAATCTATGCTTACACATTGTTAGCAAAGTTTTTTTTGCTCAACAAAAGTACTTACTCCTAAGAAATGGCATCCAAGTAAAACAAGGCCAAAATACATAGAAAACTACATTTAAGAAAGTGATAACATCAAAAATCCAGAAATATAGCATAAAATGTTAGCAGTAATTTACTCTGGATGGTAGGGTCATAAAAATTATTTATATATTTTACTTTTTGCTATGTTTCTAACTAAAGTTTGTAAAATGATCATTCCCCACTTGATATAAAAAAGAAAAATAATACTTTTATCAGAAATTGATATCCATATATTTGTACACATGTCTTTTCTTTGATTGAAGTACTCTTAAAAGGCATCTGTAGCACTACACATAATAAATATTAAATAATAAAAAAGCTAGTGCTGAAAATATAACAGCAATGCAGTTAAGTTTGCTAATATTTGTTTGTTCAGACTGAGAACTTCTCCTCCCCTCAGGAAAAAAAGCCACTTGGAAGGCAGAAAGTAGTGGAAAATTATTAAAATAAGCACCTGTACACAGTCTTTGGGAATACTATAATAAAGTAAGTGGAAAAAGCAGAGAGAATGAGAGAGTATATCTGTTTTACTCAGAGTTCGCAGTGCTGTGAGTAAAAGACCTGACAAGAATAACTTTAGAGGAGAAAAAGTTTATTTGAGGGTTCATGATTGCAGAGGTCTCAGACCACAGACAGCCAGTTTCATTTCTCAGGGCCCAAGGGAAGGCAGAACATCATGGCAGAAAAGTGTGGTGGAAGAAAGTGGCTCACATGGTGCTTAGGCAACAGAGAGAGTTTCCACTCTCCATATATATTAAATAAAATATATACCCCAAAGGCACACCCCCAATGACCCACCTCCTCCAGCTGTACCTTACTTGCTTTCAGTTACCACTCAGTTAATCTCACCATGGGATTAATTCACTGATTGGGTTAGGCACTCATAACACCATCATTTCTTCTTTAAAGCTTCTTCCATTCTCTCACACATGAACTTTTAGGGGACATCTCACACCCAAACCATAACAGTTCTATTCTGATATCTTCTTTGGTTATAGTTTAAACTGATATTAAAATGATAATGACTATGCTCTATTGACAGACTATCCTGTGCCATGGGCTGTGCTAATGACTTTGCATATATATTTTCACACAGTGTGAATTGAAAAGTTTAAATTAAATCACTCCTTTAACAGAAATAAATGCCCAGACAGACTTAGCTGTAAAATAATACAGGACTTACATAAAGTCCTACAGCCAGGAAGGTCCTCAGTGGTCAATCAAATTCAGGTTTTTACTAAAACTTTCCTTTGACTTAAAAACTGCCATGATTCTTTAGTATTATTAGTAGAAAATTTGATTATTTTGATAAATATTTTATTATGCTCTACTGAGCTTGGAGATCTACATAATATCACTTTAAGAAAGGATTTTCAACCTTATTTATTTATTTATTTATTTGCTTGTTTATACTAGGGATTAAGCGCAGGAATTCTTTATATATCCCCAGATGTTAATATTTTTATTTTGAGAGAGGGCCCCATACTGCCCTGCAACTTGGGATTGCCCTTACTACACTCCAACTTGGGATCCTCCTGCTTCAGTTTCCCACATAGCTAGAATTACAAGTGTATGCTGCCATGCCCATCACAAATCACTTTTCTTTGTAATTAAGTATTCACCAAAAGGACCATGCTAAACCATAAAATCAACCAATTTTACAAAATGCTAATTTGAAGAATAAGAAAAAGTTGTAAAAATCTCTTGATGTTTCAAATTTGATATATTACATTTAGTTTGGTGACTCTCATAAAAATTTAACCATAAAACAACTGACCATGTAGCTTGTAATGTGTTATAAGAATAGGCAAAACTGTTGATTTTCATTGAATGTGTGTGTATATACAAATATGAATGTACTAAACTAGTTTGACCTGAGGGAAAGCCTCCCAGACATATCAAAATTTCTGATATCTGTGTATTGGAAGAAAACTCAAGCAAAGTATTTGGTCTAGTCAAAGCCTTTAAAATTTTTTTTTATTTACCATACACATTTAATTGTACTTTTCACATTGCCAGAAGGTAAAAAAAAAAAAGGAGTGAGGTTTAATCTGCCTGATAATCTAAAATAGTTTCAAAATAAATACATATTTTATATTTTAATCTCATAAGGGATTGCCTAGAAAATTTTTTACAAATTATGAGTGGTATTAAATTACCTATACATCTCATTATAATTTTAAGATAAATTCTGTAATTGAAATATATGAAATCAAGACAGAAACTACTGTAGTTTATGTTTGCACATGCAAGGTCATTTATTTCAGCAGTTCCTTCATATCAATTATAGCACGTATGTGTGTAGACGTGTGTTTTAAGTTTCAAATTATAATTGATGACTGTGTAGGAAAGTTATCTTTTGTGGCTGCAGAACTTCCAAAGAAAGGCCATCTTTCAGCCAGTAAAAGCCTAAAGTGTCTTATTGACAATACACAAGCAAGATGTGTATTAACAAAAATGACTTTTGGGGTGGTATAATTGCTATGCAAAGTGTTAGAAAATATGAACGTCTCACTATTTTACCTAGGCTGGCTTGAAATACCTAAGTTCAAGGGATACTCCCTCATCAGCCTCTGAATTAGGTGGAACTACTGGTAGGAGCCACCATGTCTGGCTATTTCATCTTCAGTGTTTTGTTTTATTTTGATTTTTGTCTCATTTTGTTCTGACTTTTTTCCCCTGGACAAACACATTATGCTTTTATTTTTTTTAATTTATTTTTTACATACATGACAAGAGTGGAATGCATTACACTCATTATTACCCATTTACAGCACAATTTTTAGTAACTCTGTGTATAAAGTCTGTTCACGCCAAATTTGACTTTAAAAAAAAGTGGGTTTATGTTAATTATAAGGAATGGTGGGTTTTATTGTGGTGTGTTTGTATATACATAAAAACATAGGGTGAATCCCCAATACTTCTTCAAGCATCCCTCTCCTTTCCACATCCTCTTTCTCTACCTAATGGTCTTCTATCTACTTTCATGACATTAGTTTTCCCCCCTTTTTCTCCGTGACACTTTCACATATGAGAGAAAACATAATACTGCTCTTATCTTTATTATTTATTTTCTATGAATTTTGTGTTTAATTTGTTCTTGCTTTTCTAAGTCATTGAGGTACATTATTAGGTTGTTTATTTGAAGCCTTTTTCTTTTTTTATGTTTTCATTTATAATTTTTCATTTTTGTACTCTTTCTGCTATCACACAGATTTTAAAATATTGTTTTCATTTTCATTTGTTTTAAGAAACATTTTAATTTACCTTTTAATTTCCTTAATGACCTATTTGCTGTTTAGAAGCATGTTGCAAAACTTTCACTTATTTTTATGTTTTCCATTGTTCCTCTTGTCAATTTCTAATTTTTAGTATTATAATTAGAGAAGAAATAGGATATGATTTCAAGTTTTAAAAATATATTAATGCTCTCTTATGGCCTAACATATGGTCTATCTTGGAGACTGTTTCATGGGCTTAAGGAGAATAATGTGTATTCATCAATTTTTGAATGAAATATTTTGTATATGAATTAACTCCATTTGATATGCTATATATGATATATATATATATATATATTATATATATCAACTCTGATATGTTATAAATAGTATGTGTGTGTGTGTGTGTATATATATATATATATATAATATATATCAACTCTGATATGTTATAAATAGTATGTGTGTGTGTGTGTGTGTGTGTGTGTGTATATATATATATATATATATATATATATATATATAAACTCTGATTTGACTTTGTCAGTATTCTGTCCAGATGATGATCTGTCCATCAATGAAAGTATTATGCTGAAATCCCAAAATGTTATGATACTGGATTATATAACTTGTGATATAATAACATTTTTATAATGTATTCAATTCATGAAGAGTTGGGTATGCATATATTTACAATTGTTAAATTGTCTTGCCAAATTGATGCTTCCTTTAAAATATAATGACATTCTTTTTCTTTTTCTACAATTTCTTTTAAATTGAAAGTTCAATTTATCTAATAGGAGTTTGATGGTATTGCTCACTTGAAAGCGCTTTTCTTTAATATCTCATCAAAGATATTTTTTTACCTATCATTTCTTTAAATAGTTTTAATATCCTTTACCTTCTTTTCTCCTCTTAAAACTTTCATAAAGCAAAAATATTTTGTTCCATAAGTCTCATAATTTTTCCTCATTATTTTTAGTTTAGGTCTTTTGTTTTTTGTTTTGTTTGTTTGCTTTTTGTCTAACTGAGTTGTGTCAAAAGATCTATCCTCAAGTTTAGAAATTATTTCTTCTGCTTGGTGTAGGCTGTAGGTATACTTCTTGAATTGAAAATTTCAGTTCCAAGATTACTAGTTGATTCTTTATCATGATTTATAGGTGTTGTAAATTTTTCATTCATACCATGGATTATTTTCTTCTTTTAATCGAATTTTCTATGTGAATCTTCTTATATTTTGTTTCATTTTCTTATGATCATATTGGGGGAAAACATTGTTACTTTAAAGATACTATGCTTTCTTGCCTTTTCTTTTTCTTGTGATCCTACGTTGATTCCTGCATACCTGGTATAGCAGTCACCTTTTTCAATACTGTGGATTAAAATTTTCTCAGGAAGAATTTTTTGTTTAGATGGGATATCAGGTGTCAGTTGCATGAGTTCTTTGGTATATAACTACAATTGCTGTAGTTATAATCTATAGAGGCAGTTTTTATGAAAACCTCAATAATCTAGACTGCAGATGCTTGTGAAGGTAGTGATGTAACTTTTCAGTGAATGCAGCATTCCAAAGGTGCATGGTCTCAGGCCCCACTCTGTGCTTGACTGATGTTGTTTGTAGCTGCAATCCTTAAATAGCTATTTGCTTAAGGGCCTATCCTCTCACTCTGTTGGGTAAGGGCCAGATCTGGGACTTTGAGGAGCAGGAGTGCTAGAGCTGTCTCATTACTCCTAGAGCAGAATGTATCTAGCAATAGCTCTGTTTTGAAACTGGTGACATACAATAGCAACTTTGGTTCTGAGGACTTGGTACTCAATGTAACTTTTTTTTTCTTCTGGAGAAAAGTAGTTACAGGGACTTTAGGAATTTCCCCATCTGAACTTAAAGTCTATGAGGGCTATGGAATTCTTGCATAGTTAGAACTGCCAATCTGTAGTGATAAAGGAGATCAGTGTTGCTTTCCCAGTTAACTTCTCCTGGCAGAGGAGAAGGATCAAGGCCATAGTACACTTTGTTCTTCACTTTGTACTGGCACAGGAAGTCTCTGTGCTTTTCTTTTCAGTTCTCATTACTCCCCACTGAGTTACCGAATTCTGCTTCAGTTGCTTATTTGTTGTTCTGGTTCTTTCCTGTGGTGGATGTAAATACAATTCTTCACTATTCAGTCATCTTAGATTTGGCCAACATTCTGAATTACTTAATTCACATAATATAGTTTAGTAACTGTTTCAAATACTTGTGCAGAATTCATGGTGACACACTAAAAGTGGACTTTTTCCCCTTTTAACAACTTTGATAACCTAAGGAATCTCTTTGTTGATAAATAAAATGTACTCTTTTTGATGCAGTTGCAGATGATGAAAAAAATTATAGAGTACCAATGTTTTAACTCTTGAATATTTCCAAGACCAGTGATCTGTTCAAGATTTTAGCCTTCCTGCAATTTGAAAGTAAGACTGCCAGTTTCATGGATGATGGTAAAAGTCATGAGATTCACAGGTCAGAGACAATATACTTCATTACTCACATTGACAGCAGTAGCCAATGTATCAGCATTTTCTTGTGTCAGTTCTCTGAGCTTCTAATCCCACAGGTGATATAAAAAGGACCAAATAACACCTGCACACATAATGAGTTGCATTACTGGAAAAGACCCCTGAGCTTAGAAAGTCTGAATCATTTATAATGGGCAGTAAACCTGCTTGACTTTTGTTCTAGAGGGAGATTTTATCTCTACCACCTGAGACTCTAAGTAGACCTGCCCTTTGCACCAGTGAAAGATGCCATCTCTATCTTTCATCCTTGAAAAGACAGTCCAGATTCAAAAATGTAGTCAGTACCTCATTTGTGTGAAAATGTGAAGAAACATAAGAGATACATGGAGAGTGGTCTCCAAATTTCAAAAAGAAGGAGCATAATATCACAGTCAATAGTTTTGTACACATACTAATGATGATATTTTGTCAAGTATTTGATTCAAAACATTCTATTAACTGAATGGTAAATATTAAGATGCTTATTTAAATTATACATACCAATATTGAATAATAATTATCTCAAATCAGTAATGTGTTTGTACTTTTAAAATTAATATAGTACTCATGTATAACATTTTCATTTTATCATCAGAGTTGCTGGAAAAAACATTGATTAATTCTTTAAGTCCTTTCCAATTTTATTATGAGCCTAATATGATATAAGACACATTATTATGTTGAAGGTTTTTGCAGTCTGTCATCATTTGTCATCTGTGTTATGACACAGGATGGCATTTCTGTAGCAATAGAACCACTCCATGTCTAAGTGTTGGACTCTGGGCTTGCCTTGCCCACATTATATACTCCCAGCTGCTTTCCACTTTCTGTCAGAACACATATTACCAAACCTGAATTGATTGTATACTTCACATCATAGTTTACTGTCATCATTGCACAATGTAATACTTATCAAATCTGTATAATGTATAGGATTTTTCCATCACCCTTCTTCTCTATGCCTCCATACATGTAGAAATAGGCATTCAAGGGTATTTGTGTCTTCTCATGCCATTCCTTAGATGAATGTGATAAAATATAATTATGATTATGCATGATTCTTAAATTTCAGACATTGTCACTGTTAAAAATATTCTTGTGTACCATGCTTTTTCATTCAAAACTATATTGTGGCTACATGTAACTCCATTATTTTGATTGCTTTATAGTATCTTATCTTATGGCTATAACTTCTTTATATGCCTGCTGCTATAATGACACATAATTATGTGTTTACATCCATTGTCTATCCTAAAGTCATACTGATAGACGAGTCATAGTAATACACATAGCAAGATTCATATCCTCACCTGATTTTTGTATCAGCTCTTTCTTGGAGTTATTATAAAAACAATTTACAATTGTTTTTAATACATCAAGCTTTAAAATATAATTTTACTGAAGTGATTAATATCCTAGTTTGGTGTCATACATGATTTAAGCCCTTTACATTGAAGATAGCCCAAACATACTATTTGGCTCAAAATCTTAAGATACTTAAGTAGATATATAGCATGAAATACAGAAATTTCATTCTCTGACAGTTCTTAGGGGCTGGTTTTGACATCCTTTATGTATTTGGTGGAGAAGAGAGGAGGAAAGAGGCAAACAGTAGTACAAAAATATTATTATCTGGTGGACAAACAGTATTTGTATAAATTGTTGGAGGAATGTTCTTTTCCAGAGCATGAAGATGTATTAAATATTTTCTTAACCAGGGAGATTGGAGGCATGGAACCTTTGCATGTTTGCAACATGCAGGACAAGTCCAGCTCTCTGTTTTCTGGTATATAAAATGCAGATAAACAACAATATAGTCTGTCGGGGTGGTGGACAAGTGGTAGAGAACTTGCCTAGCATGTGTGAGGCATTAGGTTCAATTCTCAGCACCATATATAAAAAAATGAATAAATAAAGGCCTATCAACAACCTTATATATATTGAGCTGGGTTTGAGCTTCAGTGGTAGAGTACTTTCCTAGCATGTGTGAGGCACTGGGTTTGATCCTCAGAACTGCATATAAAAAATAAAAAAAAGGTCCATCAGGGCTAGGGTTATGGCTCAGTAGTATTGCACATCCCTGGCATGTGTGAGGTACTGGGTTTGAGTTTTAGCATCACATATAAATAAATAAAATAAACAACTATCAACAACTAATATATATATATATATATATATATATATATATATATATATATATATATATATATATAAAACACTTTAGTTGTTTTTAAAAAGGTGAAAGAATAATAATATAAAGATTTTAGAAGACTGCCTATTTTTATAAAAGAAACATTCGATAAATATTAACTTGCACATTTGATAAATATTCACTTATATTTTATTATACAACTATCTTAAATGTGTTATTTATTAAAAGATATTAGGGCAGTTGGCATGTTTGTTTGATAAAGTATAGATGAATACCTACATCATTCTGTAACTTTAAATACATTCCAAGGAGTGAAGATTTACATAAAAATAAAATAATAGTACTAGATAAAAACATCAGAGAATAAATATAATACCCATAAATATAAAAAAGTAAGACATTTATATCATCTACACATATATGATATTGTAAAGGTACAAAGAGAGTGCTTTATAAATGTCATGGAATAGCAAAAGCTACTAGAAGCTAAAAAAAAGGCCAGGTGGGGGGCATGAACCAGAGTCTTCTCATTACCAAGGAAAGGAACCAACCTTGCAAAATCTTTGTTTCAGACTTCTAGTTACCTGAAATGTAAGAAAAAAAATTTAGCCACAAAAGTTTTGGAATATTTGCTTATAGAAACTCGTGTATATTTGTATATTTTCCAGTAAAAAAATATACAAAAAGTAATAAATAAGTACATATAAATGTTGAATGCCTGGTATTCATTAGAAAGATAGATAGATGATTGATGAGAAACCACTGTGATAATGTATAAAGTGAAATTAAAACTAATTTATAAATCTCAACTGTCATTAGCTTATAAAGATCAGAAAGCCTAGAAGTAGAAAGAATTCTAGAGGATAAAAACTGTAGGTTTTCTTATTATTTTAGTGAAATGGTACCAATGTTTACCTTCATTGAAAGACAATCTGGGAATATCACCCAATGTTTAAAATATACGTATTCTTGAGATTATCAGGACACATGTCCTTTTGTTAATTTGTTAGGGAATCCCTTCCTTCCAGGGCACAATTGCTAAAAATAGAACAATTGTGTTCATCAGATGTTCATTACAGTGACCAAACTACCTGATAATGATAACATAGAGAACTATAAGTTTATTTTTGACTTATAGTTTTAGAGTTCTTAATTCGTGGTCAGCTGCTGCAAGGGAGAAATATAATGACCAAATGGAATGGTGGAGAAAAGCTTCTTACCTCATGGTAACCTGGAAGCAGAGAGAAAGATAGGAGTGCCAAGGATAGATATAAGCTAATATCACATTCCCAGTAATGTGTTTCCTTCAGCCATGTCTCACCTGTTTAACATCACCACCCATATATCCATTAAAATTATTTATTGATGAAGTGAATTAATTCATTGATGAGATTAAAACTTTCAAAATCTGATATTTTCCCCAATCAACATTGCTATATTTTCTAATATATGAACATTTGGGAGATATTTCTAGACTCACACCATAACATTCTACCCATTCCCCAGAAAGTTCATGTTCATCTCACAGTGCAAAATATATTTGGTCTGTCTCCAAGAATCTCATAGTCTTGACAGTTCTGGCATTTCTCAAATGTCCATTTCCAAGTCTGTCCTGAGACTCAAGGAAAATTCTCAGTTAAGAGTTCTTGCAAAGATCAAAAGCTAGTTACATGCATCCAATATACAATATTTTCACATTCCAAAAGAGAGAAATAGGAGTGTTGCAAAAAAGGATTAGGACCAAAATAAGAGTGAAACCTAGAAATGCAAACATTAAATCCTTATAGTTCCACGTCCATCATCTGGGACACATGGGATCAAGATAGGATCTCCAAAGGACTTGCATACCTCTATCCCTATGGCCTTATTGTTGTAACTCATATGACTTCTCTTTTTGCTGGAATTTGTTTAAGTACAGCTATCCTTGAAAGAGATTCCATGTTACTGACATCTGTTAAAACCAGTGGTCTCCATTGGGACTTTTACTTTACACACACCTTCACACGTGGCCCTCTTAGTAATTTCCTGCAGAAATTCCAATCCTGCTACCCTATGCCTAACCTTCCAGGCCTTCATTTGGTATCTCCTTTAAAGCCTCTGTGACCCCGTAACTCCAGTATCCTGTATTTCTACAGAACAAGCACCATGTGGATGATACCAAGGTTTGCCATCAGCTAAAGCAGTAGCCAGACACACTTGGACCTTGTGTGCAACAGCTTCTGAATTCTTGGGTTGCTGAAATGAGTCCTGGAATAGACCTTCATAGGGACCCCTGTGCAATTAGGACACTCCCATGGTCTTGAAGTTTTTTAACTTTATACCCTTGAGTTTTCCCAGTATGTGTGTGCTATGGCTCATTCCTGAGATGCCCTCAAAGCATTCTTCCTATTATTGTCTCTGTGAAAGTACTTAGAATCTCTTTAATGACTATAATCTTTTCACCTTCCTTGGTCCCAATTTTGCTTGTGATTTCTTGTCAAACAGCAAGTTTTCTGAATATTCTCTCTCTGCTTTCTACTCTCTTTTCTCACAGTAAAGCTGCATAAAAGCTGCCATCAAAACCTATATTACTGCCTGAATACTGAGATGTCTTAAGATTTTTCTCCACCAGATTAATTAGTCCATTGCCTTTAAATTCAGCCTCTTAGAAAGTTTCAGGACATGAATGATATAAAGACAAGTTCTTTGCAGAATGTCATATGTGTAGCCTGTAGTCCAGTTCCTAACTGAGTCCTCCCTCCATTCTGAACTTTACGAGTTCTGTCATTACCATGCACATTCCTTTTGGTATTCTGGTCTTCTGATCTCCCACCAGAATTATTCATTAATTATGATTGCAGTAATGCTGTAGCTTCTCCATCCTGAATCTCCAAATAATTCCACACACACCCCCACACACACACAAGCCAGTTTAAAATGCTTCTGAACCATGTAGTCCGGAGTTGTCACATCCGTAACCACAACTCTTAGTACCAATTTCCATGTTATGGCCAAAATAACTGACAAAAATAGAGGAAAAGGGTTTTGTGGGGTTCATGGGTACAGAGGTCTCAATTCATGGTCAGCTAGCTCCAAGGGAGAAACTTCCTGGCTGAAGGGCATGATGGAGGAAAGCTGCTCACATCTTGGTAGCCTTTAAGTAGAGAGAAAGAAAGGAAGGTGCCAAGGACAGATGTCATCCAAGTGACTCTCAGTACTTACTTCCTCTAGTCATGGCCCACCTGCCTCAAGTTACCATCAAGTAATCCATTCATATCCACTGATGAGGTTATAGGACCCATAATCTAATTTGCCTCTGCTACATGTTGCTGTAGTGTCTAGAATATAAACTCTTTAGGAAACATTTTTAGATTTAAACTAAAAAAAAAAAAACCTTCAAATTTATTTTCTTCTTTCTTCCTTTTGCATTTTTTTATTTATACCTTCCTCCATTAAACTGGCTCAAAATGAAGTAATACCCTTTCCAAATAAATCTTTTCTTATGTGTAGGTACATCAAAATATAGACATTGCTAAATACTAGATTTAAAAACTTTTAAGATGATACTAATTTTTACATTACTTAATTAATATAGCTATGAAGAAACTGAAAGTGCTTATTTGATAGTCAATTATTTTTAGTAGTTTCTAATTTTGCATGACATACACAGTATAGTATAGATGCTACATATATTTCCTTGCAAGGTTTCTATAACTGATGATTAGTTTCTCAAATTTAAGGCTGTGGATTTGCCATTAATTTTTTTATAACATTCCACTGTAAATTCATCTAAAGTGTGGCCTTATCAAAGACTGTGTCTGGGATTAGATTCAGTGAACACTACCTTTAAAAATACATTATTGATATTTCTTCCTAATCATAATGATTCAAACTGCAATATCTAAACAAATTGATGTTTATTATGAAATTCTAACTTGAAAAAAAGACATGACTTCCCTTAAGTACACAGTGTCACCATTAAACATACCTCTATATCCCTGTTATTGCATATGCAAAAAATAAATTCACTACAAAAGAATTTAAACTTGAATAAATACAAAATGTTACTTTCTGAAAACAAATTAGATATGGAAGATCTATTTCTGTCTGTCATATAAAAAACCTTGAGTTCAAAGTGAGTGAGTATGAAACCATAGCATGACATAGATTTCTTGAAGAGATGTATTAATCTGTTAAAAAATCTAGTTTGGGAAATTTGGCTTTGACTGTCTAAAAATCAATAAATGGTTAGCTGCATGAAAAGTAATAAGGACTCTCATGGCAATAAAGAGGGAACACAAAGAAATTTATGAAATTAAAGAAAAGCCCAGCACATCTGTCCAAATCAATATTTGTCTATGTGTTCACAACAGCAGATAGAGGGCAGTTTACTCATCATTTGCGGATATCTGTGAGTAAGAACAGCTGCAAAGATGTTAAGATCCTTTTTCCCCTCTGTCATTCCTTTAACTGCAAGAATGAAAGGTATCTATCTGCATCATTCTTTAGAGTTCAGTATGAACATATTTTTTACTTATTTGAAAACCACTCCTGAGAGGGAGAAGGTAAAAGAAGAAAAATAATAGTAATAGTGCATAAATAAATAAGAGAGAAAGGGTTTTAGATCTAATTTCATGAGACAGGATACATCAAGATCCAAGATTAGAAGCTGTCACGGAAGTACGGTTTTGTTTTTCTTGTTCTGTCACCCATCTGCTGTCTCTGAGAATTGGAAGTCAGAGCAGGCATCTGCTGAAATGCTGTATTCATTACTCATGAGAGTGAGGAGTGTGAACAAGTCACCATGGGAACACTTCTTCAGAGCCTCATGACAGGCAGTGCAGTTCAGGGTCTGTTCTTTGTTTGGAAAGATGATGTCAGAGCTCCCTACCTTATGGTGGGCAAATAGGTGTCTACCTATTTGTCTACCATTGTGTGGCATCTAGTGTGGGACCTCTTTTTGTATCATCCCATGGTGGAAGGTTCATATGGTGGGAGGGACCCTAGTGTGCTTCTTTTGTAGTCAGCCCTCTGAAATAACAACTTAAATCCATTTATGAGGTAAGAAATTATGAGACAGCCCCTGCCCTGCAAAAAAAGAACCCCTTAGTTCTCCTCCTCTGTGGTATATAAAAGTTAGGAGGACAATGATGAGCAGGGACATCTTCAAGAGTGTAATAGACTAATTTATAATTAGGAAATGTTATTTAAAAATAGAATGATTTCTCTATATATAAAGTATGTAATTATACATGTACATATTTAAGTGATATCTATAGATGATATATATATATATATATATATATATATATATATATATATATATATATTATATGGCATAATATATATTATATTATATTATATTATATGGCATAATAATATATATTATGTCATATAATATATGGGGCCATATAATAGATATGGCCATATAATAGATATGGACATCATAGTGATAATATTCTGGTAATACTTTAGGGAATTCTTTGTTAAAGAAAATATTGTCTTGATTTTTAAAAATCCTATTGATAACTTTGTAGCTGCTATTGTGCATCTTGCAATTTGTACTGATATGACGTTGGTCATTTTGCATCCTCTTAATATTCATTAAAATATACCCCAAGTCCAAATCTGGCTCCACAATTTCTTCTTCCTTTTTTCTTTCTCTCTACACACCCACCTACCTGTATACCATGTGACCTCTTCAGGGTCCTGATGGTCTCTCATTACTTCCACATATTTCTCTGAAAATATAGTTTGTGCTAAATTCAACCTCATTTTCACCCTAGAGTAAGTTTCTCTGGAGTTCTTATGGAGAAAAGAAGTTACTACCCTTTAAATATTCTCATTCTTCAAAGCTTTTCTGTTCTCTATAAAGAGTAGCATGTCATCTAGTTTCCAACTCAAAGGCTATTTATTTTTGTATACACACGCACACACACACATACACACACATGCGTATATATATATATATATATATATATATATATATATATATATGGACTTTCATGGCTTAGTCTGACAAATAAGCCAAGGCATAGATTCAGACATCTCTTTCACCTAAGTGAATTGCCTTTGTTTAAAGAAAATGATCTATGTTAACAATTTGCCTCTTTATTGCCTTCTGCAGCACAGATAAAGCAAACACTGGGATTTTTCCTACTTAGATGGTTTCTGTTCAACTCTAAATGGTTTATATGAAGCCTAAGTAATCATAGAAAAGTTCTCAGGTGCTACAGTAAGTAAATCTTTAGGGGCATTCTCAAATACTGAGCAAGACTCTGATTAGTCTTATAAAATAATACATTGATTAAGACACTATGGGCTTGTTTTTATTCAATTTACTTTCCACAGCAAAGACAACTGCAGGTCCCTTAGTGATAGCCCAAACTCTTGAGTATAAAGTGTGTCATCTAGTCATTATTTTTCTAAATATATTTACAACAGCTTTATTATGATACAGCTTTCATGCCACACAATTCATCCACTGAAGGTATAAAATGCAATGTTTTATTAGTATGTTCATATGTACCAGCATCCATAGTCTAATACTGAAACATACCACTGCCTACAAAAAGCTGATGAGACCCATTAGTAATTATTCCCCAAGCTCTATTTCAAATACTGGCCTCAGGCAACCTCTAATTTACCTTCTAGCTTTGTATATTTGCTGAGTCAGAATATTTTATACAAAATGAAAATGAAATCCATGCAGCATGTATAATGGTCTTCCATGATTAATTTGTTTCACTTAGCATAACATTTTAATATTTCATCTATGTTATAGCATGTGCTGTATATCTTTTCAGTGTTAACACCCCATTACATGTTGTCATATAAATGAGCCAAGTGTGAGCCTTCTACATTGTTACCAGGTTGCTTTATATTTTTGTGGTTATAAAACCTAAACTTCTGCTGCCCTTTGGAGCTCATTGGAATGAAGACCCCTGGTCATGAAGTTGAGTGATATCACTTAAATAGATAAATCGTATCTCTGTATCTCTTATTGCCTGGGACTTCTCTTGTTCTCCTCATATAAATTTTAATCAATTGAAATAGTTTTTTCAAGTCATTTCATAAAAATTGCTGAATCTGGGTCCCAAACTTGTGCTGTTAATAGATATGGATCACTGATTTCCACAATACATTTATATCAATACCAACATGTATATATATATCAGCACCAGCCAAGGATATTTAATTTATGATTTTGCTAGTGCAACCTAGTGTTTTGTTGATAGTGATTGAATATATTATCTGTAAGAATTATATGTAAATTATTTTAGAGTTGATTGAAGCATAATTATAAGCAGTAAAGTATACCCTGTGTACTTTATGATGTATTAAAATAATAAAAAATATTATTATTATGTTTCTGTTTGGAATATTACTATGCAGTTATTCATTGTTGCATTTACTACTTGTAACAGTACTATGATAAGTTGTTGATCCCTTTCTTCATGATCTTTTATTATTTTCAGAATGTTTTACTTTGCCTGCAAATATTTCTGGCACTTTTATTAACAATGTATAAATTTTATTTATTTGTTTCTTATGCTCTGAAAACCTTGTGTTTGCTTTTACTGTCTTAGACAGAATCTTGCATAGACTACTATATGCTCTCACATTCTCTTTTTAAAATTATCATTCTATTTCTGTTTTCTTTTTGTTGCTATCCCCCCATCCATCTTCCCCCTCTGTCCTTTTTTCCCTTTCTTAATCTATATTGTCTTCTCTAATAGATAATTCATTTATTTACCCCAAAATAGTGTCAAATTAGATTACATATTAAACAAAAATACACTTCCTATTGTTCAGTTCTATTATAATTTTCATGTATTAATGCATTTTAGTGCAAGTACCAAGAATACAACTTAAATCTCAAGCAAGGGGAAAAAAGAAATCATTGGTCCAAGCCATAAATTCACTAATAATGATTTTGGCATGGCCAAAATATATGTTAACATGTTTCTGACAGCAGGAATACTTTAACTTAATTTTGAATTTTCATATTTTCTTGTGCTTCTTCTCTTTAATTGCATGTATATAGCTTTATTCTATTAGAGCCTGTGTTGAAAATAAGAGCCAGGGTTTATTGCAGTTTAGTCCAGACAGCCTCATGATGGGGTAAGATAGGGATTTTTTTCCTCCTACATCCCAGTTTTCCTGTTTCCAATGTATGACCTGTGTGTGTACCAGAGAAAATGGATGGTAATTTTCTTTAGCCTCTGTTTCTTGCCTGCCTCTGAAAGCTAGGTTATGACATTTGAAAATCCTCTTAGGATGATATTTATAGATAGAGGGAAAATATGGAATCTTTCAATAAAGGTTGATATGGATGACTCAAAAAGAAATGTATGTCATGTCCTACAACACTGTTTACCTTGCTATTTTTCAAAGGCTTCCCTGTGACCATTTCAGTAAGATGAGAGAATAAAAGAGGAAGAGCTAGTAGTTGTTTAAAAAAATGAATGAGATAGGCTGGGGATATAGGTCATTTGGTAGAGGGCTTGCCTCACATGTATAATTCCCAGCACCACAAACACACACACACACACACACACACACACACACACACACACACAAAGTAAAAGAATGATATACATGTGATGTTTGAGATGATTACCAGCATAAAGTGAATGATGTTCAGTGGACTTTGAAGTTGTGGTTGGACAACAGCACATAGGGGAAAACTCAGAAGAATTCAGCTGTGAAATCTGTCTTACTTGACTGAATTCTTGGTAGTGTGTTCAAGGAGTATTTAATGAGTATCTGATGAATAGCTGGGGCAAAGGGTGTGGCAATCAGAAGTCTCTACTTTTAGCTTCCAATTTTTCTTATATACTTTCATGTAATATGTAGTTATAAAGAACTGAATAGAAGGAGACTGTAATTTAAATTCTCAGAGGAGTTTTCATTGTGGAATACAATTTAAATGTTAGTCAATAATGGATGAACTAGTGTAGCAAAAACAAAATAAATGTTTTGACACCTATAGCCAGGAAGTAAGAAATATGAGTCAACAATGTACATTTAAAGAGAATAGTCTGAGTACTTGGTATAAAAGGACCCTAGAGTGAGCAGGCAAACATTTGAAAAATAATAAAATGGTATGACCTAAGAATAGTTAATCAGAATGGAAGGAAATAGAGGGAGAAGAAGAGATTCTGAATTCCAGGCAACCAGGTTTCTCCTGGTTTGAGAGAAACCTCTCCTGAATGGGATAATCAAATAGACATGTCTATGCACTGTGACTGAGTGGTATATGTCTTAGGTTTTAAACTTAGAGGTTTTTGGTGAGACACCAGAAATATTTTAAGAGGATACAGTTGAACAACTGTTTCTTAACAGGTCCTCAAACATCATTTCTTATTTGGTTATCATCTGAGCAGGTGCATCTCCAAAATGTAACCAAGTGGATTTATAGCACCTTCTTAGAAAAAAAATATTTTTAAATGATAAGCTTTAGAAGGTGTTCACAAGTTTTTGGAACATACTTCCCTTCACAAGTTTTTGGAACATACTTCCCAAAGAAAAACACTTCTCTGTCTCCAAGAATAGAATAAAAAGTACATCAGGCTGATACATGTGCAAGAATTTTCTTTAAATTCAGAGATTTCAGATGATTCAAATGTGAAGGAGAGAGTTAGGATGCAGATGGAAACTTTTACTGCTGGAACTACTACTCTGCTTAGTTGCTTTGAATTAATTATTTCTAGATTGTCATGAGACTGAAAATAGGCATTTTGATTAAATAAAGTATTTAATTGTAAAACCCATTGGATGATTCAAATGACTCTGATTTCTTAATTCTCTCTATTTTTTGCACGTTGTTGATTAGATTACAGATTTAGTCAGAATAGCCACACTACATGAACAAGTAAATCATTCATAATTTTTCTCAAAATTGTTATTAAATGCATTACTGATTACAGGTGATCTAATATTTACATGGACAGGGCTACTTCTAATGCCAATGAGTTTTTATATTGTGTATTACCTTCTTGTGGGTGCTGTAACAAATCATCACAGAGTATCTTAAAACATTGCAACTCTTTTTTAAAGAGAGAGACAGAGAGAGATTTTTTTTAAGTATTTATTTATTTTTTTAGTTGTCGGCGGACACAACATCTTTGTATGTGGTGCTGAGGATCAAACCGCGGCCACACGCATGTCAGGCGAGCGTGCTACCACTTGAGCCACATCCCCAGCCCAACATTGCAACTCTTAACATCTTACATTCTGTAGGTCAGAAATATGATATAAGCCCCAGTGGCCTGAAATCAAGGTATTGGTGGTACTGTGTTCTATCTGGATTCTTCCAAGTAGGAATTCGGGTTTTTTTTCTTTCTTCTGTTTCCTTTTTTATTTTTTATTTTTTTATTTTTTTCTCTTTTAGGGGGAACCCAAATTCCTATGACTGTAATTATCTTTCATCTTGAAAGTCATGTGGCCTAAAGGATTTGTGTAAAACTTGTCATTCTGAGTCTTTGCTTTTAGACCCAAATCTCCTTCTTTGACTCTCTTAAGGTACATAAGGTACTATCTTAATACCCTAATATTACCTTTGGGTAATATTAGGCCTCTCTTTATAAGTTTTTTACTTAATTCAATGCTACCTATATAATCTCTTTATTTTGTAAAGTTAAATATCCACAACTTTAGGGATTCAGATGTAAGCATTTTGAAATGTGAGGTGGGGAGGCATTATTCTACCTACCACATTAGGTTCTAATTTTTAAGCTATAATTTGTAGGTGTTTTCTTATTTCTGAATATTTCTAATTTAAATATAAGTATAATAACTATTTAAAGGAGACTGTAATTTTTTTTTGTAAAATACAAGATAAATGTTAGTCAACAATGGATGATATACAATATATATTTATATTTATATATATTTATAGTTATTTATATAATAACTATTCAAATATAACTAATTTATACTATGCCCCCCTCCTTTGAGGTTCCCTTTGTACTATCAATTCTGCAAATTTTGTTTTCTCAGTTTAAGAGTTGATTAGAAAAAACTATAGATGAAGATTTTTTTAAAAATTAATGTTCCTCTTGTATCCCCTAAAGTCAATTTTTAATTTTCTTCTGTTAAGTAATCAAAAGTAAAATTCTCTTAGATTAAGAAAAATAACTTTATTAAATCAAGGCAATTAATAGTCTCAAAGGTGTCCTTTGGTATCTTTGGCTGGGGTATCTTTGTTTAGAAAATTTTATTATTAAAATTATTTTCATGTATAACCTTTATTAAAGAAAATTTTGTAGGGCCTTAAAACACCAATTATAGCTTGATTAAATTTTACAGTCTCTAAAGGCTGGTAATATTCCCTATTTCCAGATGATGAAGAAAGGTCTCCAGGACACAGGGTTCATTAGCAGTGCTATGGCTCTAAACATTTGCATGTGGTATTTATTTCAACGTAAATTTTCTCAAAAAAGGGAAAACAAACACCAAAACCCTACAAACTGAGATCAGCAACAGACCTCCATCTTTCTTTCTTTACATGAATATTAACCATTGCAGAAAATAGTCTCCAATTTAGATTTCTGAAAGGTTTCCATTTCCTGATTCTTGACAATGTTCTTTTTTGGATGAGCTCATCACACCACATTTTAAATGAGCCCTGTTACTGTCTGCTAACTCTGCCTATAGTCCCTCGATGAGAATTACTATGATATAATTCTCCACTAAGATGCTCTCCTCCTCAGCATTTCACATGATGCTTAGCATTCAATCACCACAAGCAATAGGTGCAGCATGGAGGAGCAAGCCAGTGCTCAAAAAAATGATATTTTGCTCCTGTAATTGTACATGAATCAATTGATGAACAGTAAGCCTCAGGAAAGAGCATTTCCATCATTAGTGCAGGATACCAATCTTACCATCTATTGTGCTTTTTTTTTAAAATGAATATCAGAAGCCAGTTAATGGCCCTTATATATCAAGGCCAACAGCATCTACCCAATAGCAGGTAGTTGTTTCTAGTTTAACCTTAATTGATAGGAGTGGTAGATACTCAGAATCAATCAATGGATTTCTGTGGATTCAAAAGAGAATTTTCATATGATTCTAATGAATCCCAGCAGCTGACATTTGTACAGCTTCAATGCTGTCAAACGAGTATAAGAAAGAGTTGAAACAATGGTCAAGTTTCCTTTTAAGATTTTTGAAAGGCTTTTGGCTTTTATACTGTTAAATCCAGATAATGTTTTGAAAATAATCTGGAGTAAGGACATAGCTCAGTACTAGATCGTCTGTGGGTTCAATCCCTATCACCATAAAAACATCAAAAAAGAAGCTGGAGGAAAGTATTTTGAATGTTTATACCATAAAAATGATAATTGAGGAGACAGATATATTAAACCTATGTGTGTGTGTGTGTGTGTGTGTGTGTAAAAATGTAAAAATAGTTAATAGTATAAATTAGTTTTTTCTTCATCAACATTTAATTCTAAACTGAGGTCAATTTCAGAATACATGATTGATTTTTCTGATTTTCTGTTGGTAATAGAGCATTAAGATACATTTTAGCCCTTATACATCCTATTTTCAGTATATGAAACAATAAAACCATAAGAACTGGTAATTATTTACAGATTTCAAGCTCATTTTCATATTTTATATGTTTATTGCTTTCTGTAAGACTGAATGTTTGTACTGAAGTTAATATTATGGCACAAAAACATGAAGACCAGAAAAATTAACCTATCCAAAGCCAGTCAGACCTACTCATTTGTATAAATTGGACCTTTCTTCTTGATTACGTTTTTGTGTGCCAGAGAGCAAAATGCTGCAGTTCCAACTCATGCCAATTTTCAACTAGATGAAAAACATACCTGGAGAATGAAGTTTGATTCATTTTGCAGCTCTTAGGATACAGTCTAACCTGGGACTGTAGTACAATAAAATTATTATACATACAAAATGATAAAAGTAAATATTAACTGTCTTGTTTGTTTATTTGGAATACTAAAAAATTATGCATTTTTCAAGTTACCTATCTCTAGAGTTATATTTTAGACTCACATACAACTTTAACAATTTGTTCTTTAGTTATTCATAACATATTTTTCTTACTTGTTTGGAAAATTGACAATTGAATTAAGTTTCCCCCAGAAAGTTTCTACTGAGACTGAGGAGTTTAGGTGGGAAGGATGGGGAAAAGTAGCTCAGTAGGTTCTAAGTCACAGATTGAGCAAGAAATTCTGGTGTTCTATTTCTTGGTAGGGTGGCTACAGATAAGAATAATGAACTGTACATTTCAAAAGGCTAGAAGACATGGGTATGGTGGCACATGCTTCAGTCCTAGCTACTTGGGAGCCTGAAGCAGGAGGATGGCAAGTTCAAGGCCAGTCCCAGCAACTTAGCAAAACCCTCTCAAAACAAAAAAGAGCTGAGGACATAGCTCAGTTCTAGATCATATGTGGGTTCAATCCCCATCACCATAAAAACATCAAAAAAGAAGCTGGAGGAAAGTATTTTCAACATTTATACCATAAAAAATGATAACTGTTTGAGGAGACACATACATTTAACCTGATTTAAGCATGGCATAATATATAAATGCACCAAAACATCACATGTTACCCCATTAATATGTACATTATTATGTTTTTATACATAAATAGAAAATAAAGTTGTCGGGCACAGAGGCACATGCCTGTATTCGCAGTGGCTCAGAAAGCTGAGACAGGAGGATCACGAGTTCAAAACCGGCCTCAGCAACTTTGCAAGGCAATAAGCAAATCAGTGAGACCCTGTCTCTAAACAAAATTCAAAATAGGGCAATGGTTGAGTGCCTGTGAGTTTAATTTCCAGTACAAAAACCAACCAAACAAACAAATACATAAATTTCATTTCAAAACACTTATAGAAAGTGTTTTAAGGTAATAATAAAAATATATGGCAATTATGAAAATTTGATTTTCTCTATGACTAAATTTTAATTCAGTCACCTATAGATAACATCCTGGTCTAGCAAGAGTGAGATTGGAAAATTATTCTTTACATCATATCTGTTGTAGCATGAGGTCACTAAAAGAATGCATTTTTAGCTGTTTGTGGAATCACCATGGTAGGTCATGTGACCCCATAGTTCTAAATAGGAATTTTTGTTTCATAGACACTTGGAAACACACAATGTATCACATGATTTTCCATTAAGGGAAAGTCCAGTGAGAAAGAAACTCCTGGGCACAATTGGGAATACATTTACACTGCTTTTTATCATCTAATGACAATATGTAAAAAATACTTTTCATGAATCTTAGCATTTCTCGAATGTTTCTTTTTTTCCTTTATCTTCAAATTGTAATATCCATCTTTGTCTTTTTGCCTACAAATAAATAGCTATATTTTAAAATTATTATTATTCACTTAGACTTATTGTACAGTTATTTTCATATTTTTGTCAAATAACCACCTGAATCAGATTAGATATTTCCATCAATCCAGGACAGTTCCAAACAAAGCTTTATATAAAAAAAATCTTTCTTTTCTAAAATTGACACAAAACTGTGAAATTTCACATAATTGTGTAGTCTGAAACATCAGGGTCTTTTTCTCTAGAAATAAAGGAGTTCTTTAATATTTTGGAGAAAAAAAATTGTGTCCTTTTCAATCCTGACAAAATTGAGATGATAGAAAACCCTAGACTAGGTAATTGCTGTGAAAGAATTCAAACATGTGTCTGAATAATTGTGGAGAACCACATCATGGACAATAGATTTGATTTCCAACCTTGCTTGGTTTGTTCTTTTAATGCTGAGACCACATAATGAGAAAATTTTCTGAAGTGTATACCTTACAGCTACTTTTTTCACTTGTAAAATATAGGTATTCAGTGCATTTAGCAGTAAAATACATTTCAAAACTTTCCACATTTATACTCATCATAAAATTATAGTCTCTTGTTATTTGAAAATGTAAAATAATAGTCTTTGTAAAACTGGGCCATTTGTTGTTCTTGTAGGGTGGGGGCCAAGACATTTGCATAGTCTCTTGGTTGTAGTAGGAATGTTTAGCAATAGAAAGGCTTTGGGAGAAGTGCCCCTGTTTCTGGCATAATGTCGATTCACCTCTGTAACACCATGGCAAGGCACTGTGTCCCTATATACCCAGTTATAGCTTGCACTGGGAATCTTTCCTCCTTGTACATTGTCATGCATTATGATGCAAGCTCAGAAAAGGCAAGGAGCAAGACTTTCTACAAATTGAATCCCCTGCACTTAATATGTATGATAGGAAGTCAGGAACTACTTGTGGCACTAAAAACAGTCTTTGATTTCATTAGGCTGTACTCATTTTCCTAAGGTCCAGACCAATAATGTCCAGAATATATTTATTTTTATATAAATAGGTATAAGCATAATATGTTAATATACATGTATTGTGTATAAAATGTTCATAATGTTTACAAGAGCAATAATTTTTCTCAGTCCACTCATACCATCCTCTGTCAGATTGGTGGTAGATTTGTTTTTGTGCAACTGTGTCTAAGAATGCTCTCCTGGAAAACCCAAAGCAGAACACGAACTTAGCATGAGTTAAGCATTTGTTGTATTAAACCTGATATTTATGAACTGATATTTTATAATAGGTCATACATCTTTTTTTAAACATTTAGTTGTTGATAGACTTTATTTTTATTTATTTATTTATTCATTTTATTTATTTATTTATTCATAGCAGTGCTGAGAAATGAACTCAGGGCCTCATACATGCCAGGCAAGTACTTCATGAAGTCATAGATCATGTATAAATCATTGAAATACATATCAAAACAAGTAAAATGTTTAGTATTTATTCAAGACATATTTTTAATACTTCTGTATGCCATTTCTTAATCAAATTGTGATTAATACATTTAGAGAAATAAAGAATATTGAAGTACATAATATCTAGGTGCAATGCATCGTTTAGAAAGTTTACTAGTGTGAGAGAGGGAACATTTCTACAGAGAAGGAAAGCATTCAAAAAAGTCATGAAGGAGGACAAAATTTGGATCTGAGGTCATATGAATACTCAGTGTGTTTAGTAAACATGAGAGAGAGTGAAACAAATGGAATCACATAAGTCAAGAATACTTCATGTATTTCCTTGTAGACCAAATGAGCTAGATGCTATGCTAAATGTAGCCAAGAGTGAAGGGGACAATATGATTTCCTTGCTAATTTTTAAAACTCTAATGATTGCTATATAAAATTATTCTTTGAAAATTGGTTAGGATGAAAGAAGTGAACAAATTTGATTGTATTGTAGTGCTTTGGATAAGAAATAATGGAGACTTTGTTCATGGGAGGTAATGCCAATAACAAACCGATAAAGACTATTTATTACTTGGAAGAAAAGTAAGTAGTTTATACTGGTACATTTGGGGGTAATAGAAGAAGGAAAATAATCAAAGGTAATGTCAAGGATCTGGTTTTTCCATGTAATCAAAGCTATATAAAGTGACCAAGAACTTTTGGGAATAAAAAGATTGATACACTTTGATATTTAGGAATCATTTGAATGGATAGAATAGCCATTCTATACCTTGTTGTATCAGTGTTGTTCATGATGTAAGAAGCTGACACTACCTTTATAGTAGATCTAAAGGCAATAGGCAAGGGTCAATTCCAACTCCTTCCTCGAATGTCAGAACCATATTGTCTAGCTGCACTTAGGATTAATCCATCCAACATAATCTATAACATTTTTCATTCGCATGATGCTATTAGCTCTCCATATTCAACTTGAGTGGCAGTTTTATTTGTCATTCTTAAGTGTGCTGCATTTAACTTACATTCTTTCCTTGGCAGGGTGTGATCTGCTCACTACATAAAATTAGGTCTTGAGAAAGGCCACTGAGGAGTCCTTGGTTACCTCTCTCTGGATCATTAACTCATATGCTTTACACAGTGGCTTCTGAGTCAAAGTGCTTCTGATGTGTGCATCAGTGGTTCAGTGAAAGTTATTTTTAGGAAATAGCCATTCTGGGTGAAATATTTAAACTTTCTCTTACTTCCTCTTTATAGTCAGTCCTCAACATAAGATGGTTTAACTTAAAGTCTGTTGAATATATAATGGTTTGGAAGTGGTGAGAATTTGGTAGAAAGCAGACTTCATGTATGTATGTATATGACATTTTCTTTAGCCATTTTTCTGTTAATGGGCATCAGAGTTTGTTCCACAATTTAATTTTAGTGAATTGTACTACTATAAACATTAATGTGCCTGTGTAGCCATATCATAATGATTTTGTTTCTTTTATTTCTTTTGTACAAATACCGAAGAGTCATATGGTGGTCCTCTAGTCTTTAGAGGAATCTACACACTGATTTCTAAAATATTTGTGCTAATTTTTCATCCTACCAATAATGCATGAGTATACATTTTCCCCAAATCACTGCCAGTGTTTACTATTTCTATTCTTGATGATTGTCCTTCTCACAGGAGTGATAAGAAATTTCAATGATCTGCAAATCTCTGATAGCTAGGAATGTTGAGTACATTTTTCTCATATATTTGTTGGCCTTTTGTATTTCTTATTTTGAGAAATATGTTCTTATTTCTTTTTGCCATTTTACTGATCATTTTCTTTTCTTGTTTAGGTGTTACATTTATTGAGTTCAAGTATTCTGGATATTAATCCCCTGTTGGAGGAGAAGCTGGCAATTATTTTATTCAATTCTGTAAGCACTCTCTTTCACTTTTTTCTGAGCAGGGATCTTTTAATTTGATGCCACCACCTTATTGATTTTTGATTTTTTTTTTGAGCTTTAGGAGTCTTATTAAGAAAGTTGGTTCCTGTGCCAATATGTTGGAGTGTTTAGCCTATATTTTCTTCTCACTGTTGCAAAGTTTCAAAGTTTCTTATCTAACTTCTAAGTCTTTGATCTATTTTGAGTTGACTTTTAAGCAGTGTGAAAAATACAGATATAGTTTCACTATCTTACATATGCTGTTTTTCTTGCATCTTATGTAAAAACAAAAACAACAAAAAGTCATCTTTTCTCCAAAATGTGTTTTTGTTAATTTTGTCAAGTATCAGGTGAATATAGCAGTGTGGTTTTATCTGTTTTCTATTTATTGGTCTTCATGTCTAATTTGATAACAATATCATGGTTTTAAAAAATTTATTTATTTATTTTTAATTGTTAATGGATCTTCATTTTTTTATTTATATATGGTGCTGAGAATTGAACCCAGTGTCTCACACACTCAAGGCAGTGTTCTATGTCTGAGCCACAACCCCAGCCCTCATGTTGCTTTTATTACTCCAGCTATATAGTATAATTTGAGATAAGGTATTATGATATCTCCAGACTCCTCTTCATGTTTAGTATTACTTAGGCTATTCTGGGTTTTTTCTTATTCCAAATGAACTTTAGGACTGCTTTTTCTAATTCTGTGAAGAATATCATTGGTATTATAATGGGAATTGCATTTTATCCACATAGCATTTTTTATAATAAGGCTATTTTGACAATATTATTTTAGTTTATCCAAGAATAAGAGAGATCTTTTCACATTATATGGTTCTTTGTCAATTTCTTGCTTCAAAGTTCTAACATTTCCCTTGTATATGAACATTATCTCTTCATGCAGACTCTACTTTCTGACTTCATCAAAACCTAAGTACCTCCCTAAAGTCTCACCATCCAATATACTGGAGTTAGAAATTCAATATGTACATTTTGACCATATACAAACATTCAGAAAAAAAAATGATGTTCATGATAATATATGATCTTTGTTTTCCAATCTGGCATTTCCCAAAGTAGGTTCTTAGAAAAAATTATGTTAAACCTTTAAGATATATGAATTTGTTCACTTTGTATCCTCCATTAAAATATAAGGTACATAAAGGCAAAGGTATTATCTTAGTTGCAGTTATTTTTTCAAAATACAAAATAAAATCTGAAATAGGGAAGATCAGAAATAGAGAGACAGAAAGGTATATAATTATTTCAAATGATTTAATCAGGAATCCTTAATGTATTTATGTACTTAATTCATGCTACCTAGATTAATGCTGTCACTGATTCACTGTAATTGAACCACCAATAAATACTAACAGTGTGGAAGATGTATTTATACAGTATATAGTTGGCTATTCTGAAATAACCATACACAAACTTCTTTGCCTAATGTATCCAAAGTCTGAAAGGAAGCTTTCTCTAACTCCAGAGGTTCTAATTTCTTGTCCCAACAATATTTGTGCATGCTTTTATGCATTTGTTCATTTATTCAGCAAATAATAATGAATGCCAGTAGATGCAACACACAGTGAACAATTAAGAACTATCTCTGTCATTATTGAATTTGTGTTCTTTTAGTTATATGTAGCCAGTCATCCTCATCAATACAAAAACACCAGATAATATTTCTCATATGTTTTATTGAGATTTAATAATAGTAAATTTTAAATTGCAAAGGACTAAATATGTCTGATATTCTTTTGTGTGGAAGCTCCTATAAGCCTTTTTTTTAAGTGAAAGCCCTCAAAAATGTTTAGAATACAGAGGAAGAGATAGACAAAATTGTCTTTCAAAACTATGTTAGTTAAGGTAATTTTGGTTTTAAAAATTAAATAATTGTAAACTATCTTAGATAAAACATATTTACAAGACTTACATGATTTTTTTCTAACTAGCCAAGGAATTCAGACAACCTGACTAAATGATAGTAACAGTGAAAATTAAGCAAAAGTCTTAGCAGGAAAAAATAAATCAAACTATCTAAGTTGTCATTACGTCCACTCATATTCATTCATTCATTCTCTCTCTCTCCCTCTCCCCCCTGCATCTTCTCTGTTTAATACAGAAACATTTTCTTGCAATAGAGGGCCATTAGTCTCTTTATAATTTTTTACAAAAGTTATAGAAAATGGAATAATGTTGAGTACTAAAAAGATGAAACTATATAAATAGAGATTAAAAACTATTCATCTGGTGCACTTTGGGGATCATCTGCCGCAGTCCGGCTGCAGCACAATAACTGGGGGATGATGAAAAACTTGTGTACATTGATACAGCAAGAGTGGGAGCCATTTATTGTAGGAAAAGAGGGGTATATATACATTTCACACAGCTTATCTTAATTAACATAAACCAGATACAGCAGTCAACCAATACAGAATCTTCACACTTAATGGCTTGCTGGCATTACTTCTCAAACCACTCCCTCTGACAAAATGCCAGGTACCATCTTGACTTGTTTGCAGACTCTAACAATCATCTAAAGAACAGCTATGCCTTGGAAAAGGATTGGAGTTTCCACCGGATGATGCAAGCTGTTGTTGCCTTATAGTCTAGCATAAGCATCAGTTCTCTTATTTTGAAATTGTTGTGATTATTTTGAGACCATTGGTTGTAGTTGCAGAAGTTAAATTTTTCCAGTTGTTGGTAGTTCATGCTCAGAATCATCAGTGTTTTTTTTTTTTTTTTTTTTTTTAGAATAGTGCTCAGAAAAGTGTTTTCAGAGTTCTTTTTTCAGGTCTTGAGTAATATCTATAATCCAACTTTTTTATTTACTTGTTTTTCCACATTTTTTATTGCTGCTCTATAATTGTACATACCAATGGGGATTTTGTTACATATTCATGCATGTGCATAATATAATCATATTATTTGGACAGTATCACTCCCCAGGAATTGCCCCATCCATCCCTGCTATAACATAAGATTTAACAAAAATGGGATAGGAAAATAAGGGAAGGAAAAGAAAAGAGTAGAAAATGAGCAAAAACAATGAATCAAGCATTAAAGAGATCAAAACAAAGTGGTCTACAGTGTGAGTGGACATTATTGCCAACCCTGACTCAGATGTTCTCTTTTTCCAAACAGTTTGAGTTTGCAATGGTAAGTCATAGAGTGGAAACAGATACTGGAGTCATCTCTTTGATGGGGATAGAGGCATTTTTTCTTAGAAATACACACACACACACACACACACACACACACGTTTGATACAAAAGAAGCAAAAATTAAAAAAAAAATAAAGTAAGCCAATATTATGGTTTAGATATGAAACATTCCCTAAAAGCTCACAGAAGAAACAAGGCAATAATGTTCAGAGGTGAAATTATCCAATTATAAATATTGTGATCTAATCATTGGATTAACTGAGAGTGATTAATTGTGTCAAATCTGTAGACAGGTTGGGTATGGCTAAAGAAAGAAGGTAACTAGGGACATGCCTTTGTGTTTTAAATTAGTGGGAGCAGATCACCCTCTAATTCTTTGTCTACATTGTGCCACTGCTTTCCTTCACTAAGCACTTCTGTCATGAAGTTATGCCTTATCTTGGGCCAGAAACAATGAAGTAAGTCATCTATGGACTGAGATTTCTAAAAACTTTAACACCAAATATATTTTTCTCCTCTATGTGTTTCTCTTTTGACCCTTGCTCACAATGGAGAAAAAGCTATCTAAATTAGTAATTGGTACCGATAAGTTGGATCACTACTGTGATTAACCTGACCGTTTTGTTTAGAAACTTTTGAAGCTGGTTTGTTAGGGGAGGAATCTTGAAAAGTTTAAAGTTGCAAGCTGGGTTCTTTCTAGTGTTTTAGGCAGACCTTAATGGGAAATTCTGTTGGAAGCCCAGAAGACCAGAATGTCAATAGGACTATGAATAGAAAAGAATAGGCTCATGAGTTTTAAGGGAAAAGGATTCTATTGAGAATTCAATTTGATGTTATCCATGTTACATTCTGGCAGAAAGTTGTTCACAATTTGCCCATATGTTGATATTTCTATGAAGGTGAATTTAAAGGTGATGGACTAATTAATCTGGCAAAGGAAATTTCAAAGTAGCATAGCATTCAGGAGGTAGTATGGATATTGCAGTAAATTTCAGCCAAGTTTACTGGGATAATCAGGAGAAGAAAGCAGAGCAGAAAGATTTCAAAAAATTACAATTTGGCCAGAAATCAGTGAGCAAATCTAAGACTATGGAAGAGGTGGTTGTTAGATATTATAGCCACTAGCAGGATGCTGAAGACTTCCCCCCCAAAAAATATGAAGTATGGCTTGAAAACATCTCAGGAACTAGAAAGACCACACCCATCTCAGGCCAGAGGATAAATGTAAAAATTCTTTTGAGAAGAGATCATGAAGTCCCTGTGCTTGTACAGGCGCTGTAGAACGTTGTTTCACCACATTCAGCTGCCAAGGCACTCAGAGGCTGCGGAACTTGGGGTACTGGGAGACTTAACTATTGCTCAAGATGGTAGCAGACCTTGGGATCAATCAAATGGTGCTGGTTCTACAGAAATGCATGATGCTGGAGTTAGGGAGTCATGAAGGCTTCCACTGAGATTGCAAAGGAAGGCCAGGGAAGCCAAGCAAAGTGTGACAGAATCTGAGTCCTTGTGGGATTACCCTGAGAGGGTGACATATGAAGATGAGAGAAGAAACTGAGGCTGCAGAGGAGAACCTCAATATTAAGAAATGCCAATAATGCAGGACATCTGCCAATGAAATATGTAGAAATGGAGTAGAAACAACTGAAGACAGAGGCCATATGGGATGCAACTGACAAAGCCATAAGAACAGAGCCCTTTGGAGACAAAATCACAATATCATGTGTCCCAGATGTTGAGTGCTGAGCTATAGAAATTTTTGGCCCTACAGGATTTCAGTCTTGCTTTGGTTCCATCCCTCTTTTCTACACCCTATTTCTCTCTTATGGAATAGAAATGTATACTATGCATCATTATATATTAGATTTATATAACATGCCTTTAATATTCACAAGGCCTCACAGCTAAGAATTTGTCTTGAGCTTCAGATGAGATTTTGGACTTGAACTTATGGGTAACACTGGAACTGTAAAGACTACGGGGACTCTTGGAAATGGACTAAATATATATTTGCATTGTGAAATGGGCATGAGCTTTTGATGCCTACAAATATAAAGGGTCACTTAAGAGAAGAACAAAAAATTACTGAAGTGCAAATGGATATATCCAAGTGTTACTATGTAAGATATTCATACACTGAGTGGAGGTTAGCTTAGACTTGTTAATACACACACACACACATACACACACACACACACACACAACTGTGCATGTGTGCACTTTTTTAGACAGTGGTTTTCTTTGATGTCCTGATTACCTTGAACTCCTGGGTTCAATAACCCTTTGTCTTAGCTTCTTGAGTAAGTGGGAATACAAAAATCATACAAAACTGATCAATTAAACAATGGCTAACTAAACAATTTTCACAAGCATATATGCACCTGATCACAATCACTCAATCAGGATTTGTTAGTTCCATCAGCACCTTGGGATACTATTAATTGATTTTATTCTTATTTGTTAAACTAACCAAGTAGAAAAATCAGACACTAAAATCAGACTATCATACTGATGGCTATTTTCCACATTTCCCAATGTAGTCAGTTATCCCAAAATGTCCACGAAAAGCAATTTCAAAACAATGATGTTAGGTATTAATCTAATTTAAGATATTACCAATGTGGTCCATATCATAGTAGCAACTTACATTTATCTCATTCCAAAAAGAATATTATACAACTGTGACACCTGTCTTACATGAAATAATAACAGATTTTTACAAAGTAGAGAGAGATTATGCAAATTTCTCAGTCCCCTTGCTGTTTACATTGTAATTACTACCCAAGAGTATGCAGTGATATGGGAGGAAATAAAATGTCCTTTCCAATTAGGTTTGTTCAGTTCTCATATTTTTTATCATCTATGAACATTTAATATGATATTATAAACTAGATGGATATATGCTGATCATTTGCTTTGGAAATACCTGGCATTACATTCTGTCACAGTACATGGAAAAAGCACTACATGGAAAAAGCAAGTTGAGGAATATTTATGAAATTCTGCTGGGACTCTATAAAGTACCAGACATTATATCATGGTTATGTATTTAAATGGCTGGAAGTCATTTGTACTCTTAATCTGCATGGGTGATATAATAAAGGACATGATGAACATGTGCCTCAAACCATGTCTGGGCAAGAGATAATGGTGACATTTGTCTAATGCTGCATATATTCAACACATTTTGACAGATTTTATTAATGCAAATAATTTTTGTGAGAGTCAGTGTTCAATTTCATAGATAAAAACATAAATTTTCACTTATCTTGTTGAATTACATTTTTTTCATGCTATGTTATCACTAATTTAAAAAGGAATTGGTACAATATGTATATCTCTATATTGGGATGAGCTATTGTGTTCTGAAATTTATAAGTATTACTTTCAGAGCAAAAATACAGAAACAGAAATGTTACACTACACAATAAATGAACAAGAATTTTTTAATAAGAAAAACACAGTATGTCAGGGATTTCCTCTTTCCTCTTTGCAATGATGTAGAAATGCAAAATTAGCTAATGTCATCTCCTAATTAAACAAAATCAACTGCAAGAAAATTAAACAGATTGATTCACACTTAAGATTGAAAAAACATTCTTCCAGTTTTATCTCCTGCTGAAGTCTTTGGGAAATTTTCCATGATTTTGTTTCCTTATATTTACAGGAAATGTTATCATGATATTTTGTGTGAACTTATATTTGTAGCACTTACACTATAGCTGTATCAACTTGGTTCTATGTATACATATTTGTAATTTGAAATATTCTCTAGGAATATGATGTTTTAAAGTGTATGTCTCTTTGACATATCAGTTTTTTGCTGATACTCCATGTGATTGTGTGTGTGTGTACATAGCACATTCATACACAGACACACACACACACACACACACTTTGGAGCTGAATAATGAGGATCTGAAAACAATCATGACGTGATCACAACGATTTTTAATATTAAGTGGTTGTAGATAGGATAGTTAATTTGGAAGGAGGTATTATATGAATGAAATGCATGTCTGACAGTTTTCTGATATCATTATTTATTTTTTATGCTACTTTTTACATAGTAGAAAAATTCTATCACTTGCTGCTCATATCAAATCATTGATTTGTGTCTATCAGTCATAAACGTGACCTTTATGATAAATGATTCAGGTGGTTACTAATCTAATCCATCAAGAGAAGGTTATGTCTATCAACCTTCATTACACATTACTAATAATTAGTGTATTCTTAGATATAATATCTATATACATACTAGATATGAAACATCTTTGAAGATATCTAACATGTGTTTGAATATACATTATACACACATATGTATTGAAAATTCATACACAACACTTAGTACTTAGTCAATGAACTTCCATCATCATCCCAACTCTAAGTATGCTGTGGTATTAGGGGATATTCCAAGCAAATGTGAGACTATATCACTTTCATTACTGTATTTACTTATTATTAAAAGCAATTTCTCTCTCAAGATGTAGAATGCCTTCTCTTGTCTAAATTTAAGATTCTTCCAGGAAGCCAATGTTGAAAAAAGAATATGGAAAACTTAAAACTTAAATTTACAAAAGGCATCTTGACTACAAGAAAGAAAATTTATTTTATTAATACCATAATCTATTGTATACTTTTAGAATTTTTTGTAATCTGATAACCATGTTTTTGTTTGTGATGCTTTAGCTTAAGAGTATCTAGGAATGAAAACTTAACTTGCTTTCCTTTTATGAGTTTCTATATCATAGCTAATAGAATAAGACACAATACTAGAGACTTAATATTATCATACATGCACACTGTTGCTCCTCAATATTGCATAGAATTTTACAGGGGTGTACATTCTACCATTCTCAATTTATTCACTGTATTTATAGATTTTGCATTTAGAAAGAAGCCTGCATTATACTACATATCTCAGATGAGCCCCTAACATAAGCACTTAGGTTCTTTATTTGGTGTTCTGACAAATAAATATTCTTTGGCCAACTCATTTGACACTTCACATAATTTGGAATAAATTGTAACTGAATTTCCATGTTTATTTATCCCTATAAAATAATGAAAATAGTGCATTTGCATTTAGAGATAAAATTTGTAGTTTTCAGATAGTATCAAGTTTCAAGTAGTAGTTTTAAAATAACATAAACCCAAGTTCAAATTGTACTTTCAGATATATTAGTCGATTCTGATCTCACAATAAGTCCTATGAAAGTAAGGTAGATATGTCTATCTTTATCCAGAAAGATGGAACATAGCTTTGGAAAAATGAATTATTTGTTAGAGGTAACGTATTCATTTAGTAACAAAAGCTAAATTGAATTCAATGCTTTTTAACTTCCAAATTATCTGTTTTTCCTGTTACTTCACTTAACCAAATAAATATAATATAATGAAGTAAATAAATATTTTTCATAGCTTTTTGCTACTAAACTCCACTCTAACTCCTGTGGGATAGCAAAGAGACATTATAGTAGTTCTATAAATGACCAGGGTAAAATCTTTTCCCTATAACTCACTAACAACTGAAAAACAAATAAATTTGACTTTAAGTTGAATACAAAATGGTATAGTTTTTATTTGTAAAAACTAAAATAGAATTAAAACATTAATTCATTACTTTTCTCCTTTATAAATCACTAATAACATATTTCTCACTATTGCAGTAAGAGTTTTTAAAAGTCTTTAAGCTTATTCAATTACTTGACAACTTTGTATTGGAGTTAAGTTTTTTAAATTTTTTTCACTTTTGAAATTTTTGATATTTAAAAATATAATATAACAAAGAAAAGGGATTTTTTATGTCATTGCAGATTAAAGATTAGATTTTCCTGGTTAATTAGAAGTTTCAATAGCAGATGTTTTTGATATTTGTGGATGTATATTTTTTTATACCACTGAGAACTGAACCCAGTGGTAGTAGTATGCTACCACTTAGTTACATCCCCAGCCCTTTCATTTTTTAAAATTTTGAGTGAGGGTCTCACTAATTTCTCTAAACTTGCCTCAAACTTTTGATTCTCTTGCTTCAGCCTCCCGGATCTTTGGGATTAATGGTGGGCACTACCACTTGAAGCTTTGAGATATTTTGACTGATTTTCAATCTTTAAAATAAACTTTTTAAAATATAACGTGTGTTTTAATTCTACAAAAAATGTATATAAATTTTGACTGCAAGTAATATGTAAAGCAAAGTTCTGTACGTAGGTAATAATGCTAAAATCCAGCCAATATTACAAGCTTTAGTAAAACTTTAAGATGCATAAAACAATTGAAGAATTAGTGTTTTTTTTTTTTTTTCCGAATTTTTCTTTTCTTTGTTTTGTAAACAAATGTGTGCTCAGCAAGTGTGAGGTATCAAGATTACCTAAGATATAATTGGTTCTGGTGTAGATTAATTTAAAAAATTCCAGAATCCCAGGAAAATGACTTACCTGCTGTTTTCCCAGCAAGCTTTCAGGCAAACTGTTTATCCTCACTTACCTCTCATTATGTACTGAGTGTCGGTATGTTTGTGCTTAGAACTCCAGTCTTTTTAATATTTGGGGTGTACCAGGGATTGAACTCAGAGACATTCAACCCAGCCCAGTTTTGTTTTATTAGAGACAGGGTCTCCCTGAGTTGCTTATTGCCTCCTCTTTGGTGAGTCTGGCTTTGAACTCCCTATCCTCGTCTCAGCCTCCTGAGCTGACTGGGATTATAGGCATGCACCACCACTACCAGCCTAGAGTTTAGAGTCTTTATTGCATGTTAATTGAAAATAATCTTTTTAAAAGCCAGCTAAACCAGGACACATGCTTAGATGAAAGTCCACTTCACCATTTCTCAAAGGGGGCTTTAGGAACCCTTAGAGAGTAAATATTGTTAGCACATGAATAAATGATGATCAGGCCCCAACATTCTGATGCATAGTCACAAAATAGGGACTTACAGGGATGTGGACACATTGGTCATGGGGGTATAAATAAAATGTCATGTTTGTAATTTTAAGAGAGATTTAGTTAAATATCAAAGATAACTGAGAATATTGCTGAATCAGGAGAAGGCAAATTTTATTATTAGGCACAAGTGAGAATAATTAATTTATAATAATACAAGTTCAGGCAATTCCATCCTTACCCATGACTGGGTTTACCAAAGAGTGGGAGTAATAGTGCATTATCATTTACACATTGCATTCAGGAAATTATCAAGGAGAATTAAAGGGGAAAGAGATTATCTAAGATATAATTGGTTCTGGGAACAAAAGCAATAGAGCTCCATGAAGCAAGGAGCATTCATGATTTGGGTGAAGCTGGCATTCACCCAGAATAAAAGCCTTGTTAAGTCAAACCTGGTTAAATCAGGGATACATGTTGTGCAAGTGGTTAAACGGATGGGCTAATGGCCATGAATATCTAGGGCACCCTTCTTATGATCACAGGAAAAGGACAGAAAGATCTCTATGTGGAAATTGGCATTAGAAAAGGGGACGAGAAAAGGAAAATGTTACAAATCATTAATTAATTCCATTACTTGAAATCCTAGTCATGTTTATGTAGCATAAGGATTCAGAAAATGTTAGACTACTATTGACGTACTTTCCAATACAATGGTAAAGTAAGGATTTAGCAAACGTAAAAGGAAATGTTTAAGATTAAAAAACAAAAACAAAAACAAAAACCTCAGTGCGTCAGCCTCTTACATATATTTTCTGCACTTTGCCACAGTGTCTGCTTCATTAAATTGAAAATAAAAAGACAGTAATGACCTTCATTTCTGGAAAAATAGAAAACTAAAGACTTCCACCTAAAACATCTACCACTAGAAATAAAAATTTTAAATATTAATTTGCTTATTTTTTGTTCTCAGCTATTAAATTGATCTCAAAATAAGATAATTTGTGAGGGGCAGAACTGATAAGGAATTTTGCTGTAGGGAAGGGTGCTATTTCTAGAATAGTGTCTGCCGATCATGTCGGTTACAATCACGAAAAGGCAATTGCATGTGCAAGAGATTTGTGGGTGGGCAATTTGTGAAGGATGAAGAAGAAGAAGACCAAGAGATCTGTTAGTGTGTGTTGCAAGTCTGATGTCTGGAAAAGGAATCAGTCTGTATAGGATGATCCTCATATGACATCAGAGTTTTTAAATAAGTATCATTGACCAGGCAGTTTGGGAGCCTTCTTACCAAATAGAAAAGCCACAGTCTGTAGAGTGGGTGGTACTGTTAATTCTGTCTTACTCATTCTCTAACAAGATACCCTTGGGAAACATGGCCTTGGTGGTGCTGGATCCAGAGGACTAGAGCCAGAGTCTATCAATCAACTCAATTCCCAGCAAAAGATTCTCTACAGAAGACCCTCAAAGCATACTTCTGAGGTTATCCTGCCATTTAGCTAGAATCTGAGATTTAATGGGCCATCTACAGGTATAAGAAAACAAAAGTTCTGTCCCTGTGGTACTGCGAAGTTCAGGATAGTTCCCCTAAATTAGACTAAAATATTAAGCAAATTCTTAGAGGAGAACGGAAGATAAGTATGATTGTCTTAGAGGGTGCTGTGAGTACAGAAGAGGACTCCTTAGAGAATTCTTATTCAAAGTTCTCCTTCACACTATATGGTGGTCTTGGGAAAACTGAATTCTAATATATAAATTAAAATTGGTTCTAAGTCAGAAGAAATTCTAGCCACCTACGATATTCAAAACCAAAGCATATATTAAGGAATATGCCTTAAACCCAGGCCTCAAATCTCCCAGGCCTCGAACCTCAGACCAGGAAGTTCTAAGGAAATGAGTTCATGATAATAACATCACAAAACACAGCAGCAAAAGAGCACCTTGAGCACATTGATAAATAAAGCAAAGTACTGAGTCAAAACTCAAGTAATGAAACTTGAGTGGATTAACAGTAAGATTATAATTTAAATAATTCCTCTGGTGTACCTGGGCAGAGTTCTAAAAATTTTCACTTTTTCTATTTTAGGTGTTAGGTATTGAACCAAGGTCTCCCTCATAAATTGATCTACCATTGAGTTACACCTCAACTCTATTTTGTTTGCTTTTTAGGATATTTACCATTTAGCTTACTTTTATAAATAACCTTTGCATCCTCAGAACAGTCTTATTGGTCATATCACCATGCACCAATAAATACACAGTGAGTGACCAGAGGACCAAGGAACTGCAGGAAAACAGCAGTGCTGGCAATATAGCAGGCTGGAAAACAAAAATTTACCACACACCTGGCACTTCCTTCTAGTGAACACAAAGTCCATATCACACTCTATTCTAATTGTCTTTCTCTATATTTTTGTTTTTCTTTCTCTCTCATTGTTCCACAAATATGTATTCCACAGATGAATTTATACATATGCATATGTATAAATTTATGCATTATATATATATATATATATATATATATATATAATGCATAAAATCACTGCACTTTGTATTATATTATTTTTTATATATTATGCACATGTATGATTTCAGTTTTAATTGAAAATAAATAGATGAACAAAAATAATGATAAAAATCTAGAAAAATCTATGCCTGTTTCTATAGCCAAATGCTGAGACCAGATAATTAATAAATAAGTTGGTTTGACTTATGGTTCTGGATGCTAGGAAGTCCAAGGGTACACCAAAGCTGTGGTGGCAGCTTCTGGCAAAGGCCTCATGCTGACATCACAGTGGAAGAGCCAAATGCCAAACACGCACACAAACAGGAAGCAAAATATGAGTCGCTTTATAACAATCCACTTTAGGGCTTTAGTGAGAATGAATCCATCCATCCCTATAAGAATTAGCTCTGGATGGAGAGAAAGGCATTACTCCCCTGTAATGACTTAATCATACCCTTAAGGCCACAGATCCCACCACACCACAATGGCTGTCAAGTTGAAACATGTGGTACAGAGGTGCAAATTTTATTCAAACCATAGCAACCACAAAATGGCAAAACAATGTATGCAATTGACAATGAAATCTTCAAACACATATTATGTAACAAGGATACTGTGGGATTTTATAAATTAGAGTAGCAAAAATTACAAATTTTAGCACTCATCTTCTCCTTTCTGCCAGGTTCATTCTCACGGTTTTCAATTTGTATCTCTATAAAATCACTTATGGATTGTTAATCTAGGCCAGGTGCCTTGGCACATTCCTATAGTCCCAGTGGCATGAGAGGCTGATCCAGGAGGATTGGGAGCTCAAAGCCACCCTCAGCCACTGTGAGGTGCTGAGCAACTCAGTGAGGTTCTGTCTCTAAATACAATACAAAATAGAGCTGGGGACGTGGCTCAGTGTTTGAGTGCCCCTAAATTCAATCTTGGTACCAATAAAAAGAATTGGTAATCTAGCAGTAACAGTGGAACTGAGTGAAACCAATGTTAATATTGAGAAAAAAACCAATGTCCTCACCTCTATACTTTGAAAACCAACTAATATAAGTAGCAAAGTGCTTAGGTTTCTAAAGTTGAGTGAGTAGAAGCAACAATTACTATTTTTATTGTCTTCATTTTATGAATTTTTAAATTGATTAACAAAAATATGTTTATCTTGTATAAAAAAAAGTCTTCAGAGATATGTATATGTTATGAAATGGCTAAACAAGCTAACTTATGTACCACTTCAAATATATTTAATTTTCTATGGAGTGAAATATATTTAATTTTCTATGTAGTGAAAACATATAACTTCAAATAGATGGAATTCTTTTTACTGCCCTTTTGTAGAGACAGGGTTAAGAGACAAACTGTGTAAATATTTTTGAGACACATTCTGTAACTTAAAAGGAAAAGTCTGGCTGAGAGGGATATTAGGATATATCAATAATAATGAAATGCAAAAGTTAGTTACCTGAGAATTAATTTTGAATAAGTGTCCTGAAACATAGACAGTAAGTGGGCAACATTATCCAGTAAGTGGGCAAAGCAATATAATCCTGCAAATGCTTCTGATAAAGACAACCAGACAGAAGAAAATCAGGTCAGTATAATCTCTGTAGCCAAAGAGAAATACTTCAAGTAAAATAGAAAGTAGCATCATGTTTTCTGTTCATAGAGAACAGAAAAACGTGTCCATCAGATTAAGCCAAACTGAGCATATGGGTCATTTTATTAAGCTGCCCCAGTGAAGGGAAGCCCCTGGATTTCTGAGTAGGCTAAGTCAGATTCACATATCCATTCCAAAGATTAAGGAAATTAGTTGGACAGATCTATAATTTTAGGTAACTCAGGGGAAAAAAATTGAAAGAATAACTATATATGTATACATGTATAGAAAATATTTTATTGAATTATCTTAGTGAATAAGACAAAATTCTGGGTGATTCATTTATTTGGGACACAAAAAAGATAATATCTCCTGTTTTCATGGAAATGGCTTTCTAATAAACTGAGGAATAACACAAGCATCAAACCACAGGTTTTAAAAAAAAATGTTACACAATATTTTAAAGGTAATCAGTGGTATTTAAGAAACAATTAGAACTTCTGGGCTTGGTGGGTTCAGCCTGTAATCCCAAGGACTGACTGAGTCAGGAGGTTGAGGCCAGCCTGGGCAATTTAGTGAGACCCTGCCTCAAAATAAAAGGGAAAAAGGATTGGGGATATGGCTGGTGGGTAGGGAGGGATTCTCTGAGGCTCAATACCTAGTATCAGGAAAACAAATAGCAATTGGATCAAAGTTAGAAATAAAAGGGTATTTGAAGTAACAGAAGATGACAATTTAAAATGGATTTGACAGCTCTCCTTAATTTTGGTGGTATTTCAGCAAAGATGCAGACAGAAGAAAGTGAGCACTATCTACATGGGTAAGTAGGGAGAAGAGCTCTAGGCAATGGAACAGCCAGTGCAGACTCCCAGATGAAACAAGACTTCTGACAGGGGATCAAGTGGCATAGGGAGAGGAATGGAGGAGTTAAAATAGCAAGGAAATGGTGTAGGGGCATAGTGTTTAGAATCTAGAATGCCACTGAAAGGACCATACTTTCACTGAGTCAAACAGGAGCCATTTTTATTGCTGACAATGGGGCAATAGTCCTCCAATTTCCCCAGTCATGTTCATTTTGTGATTATAGGCCCTGAGCGCTGACTGCAAAACCAGTTTTGACAGTCACTGCAAAAATACAGTATAACAAAAATACAGTATGACAAGTGCCTTATGAAAATGCAAGACCATATGTTTTCAGCTTCATAATGAACAGAGGGAAGAAAAAAACAGGTTGGCTGTATTGGAAGAAGCAAGAGGAAATGGACTGGGGAATGGATGAGGAGTTTGTAGTTCTGTTTCATTGATAAAAAGATAGATACATTGAGCCAGGATCAAGAAATTTGAGAAATTTTTAGCTTCATACTTTGTTTTTCTCATTGTCAAATGACTCCCATTTGAACAACCTAGGTAACGCTATAATGTACTGGGGCAGATAAGAGACAAGAAATAAAATTTTGGATCAAAAATATTTTGACATACCATGATTGTTATACATTTAAAAAATGTCTTAGTATTATACCTTTGGAATTCAGTTTGAAGTAAGTCTAGATATTTCTTTTATTTGTCCACTGAATATTCATTCATTCATAAAACAAAGCAAATCAAATTAAGATGGCTATTGGAGAAATATTCCATCTAACAAATATAATTCCCGAAAGCTTCCTCTTCACTTATTTTTCCATATTATAGTAATGTATTTTGCTCTACATCAGTACATATAAATGCCCACTTTTCAAGTCAATCAATACAATACTGGAATTATTCTACAGAATTATTATTTCCCATAGTCTTCAGAATAACTGTGCACTGTCAGTGTAATTGAGTCCCTTTTAACTTTAATTCCTGTTAATGATGTGCATCCTGACTTTGTCTTCTTGGTTTTCCTCATATGGTATAAATCTATGATTGAACAAAATTGTTAAAGTCTAGATTACTGGATTTATAAGCATGGTCTTTGAGTATTAATGAGTGCAATGTTTGGCTTTCAATATGGTTTAAGTTGTTTTGACAATGGGAATATAAAAATTGAAAGGGCTGACTAGATTAACTTGTTCTAGTTAAATGAACTCCAGATTTTCTCCCCAACTCACATAAATGCTTGGAAAAAATATGAAGATTATGATCCTTTTTATAGATATGTAATATACATACATCATACTGAAAATTTTATATATATTATTTAAGGAAAGGATTATATATAAATTTATAAAAGCAAATTACATTTTTGACTGGCAGTAAGATCCCTTAACACCCATTTATATTATCTGCCCAGACACCATTAAAACAAAAATAATGCACTTTTTAGGCATAACTATATACATACACTAAATCAAAAAAATATTTTTTTGTTTAAATATTTGTTTTCAACTCTATTATGTGATTTTGCAAAGCAATTTATTAGGCTCAGGAAAAAAGTCCTATTAGATAACAGTAAATTGTGAATGTGCTCTGAATTTTTTCTTATAGTACTCAATCAGAAAATACTTATGATTGTATCAATTTTGAATCAATCTTCAAAGAATCTTATCTTAATCAGAAAATCTGAACATGTGAATATTTTCAGTATATTAATTTTTTATCCATATTTCCCTGAACACTGAATCTTAGCAAGCTAGTTAAATACTTTATATTATGGCCAAACTTTATATAATATTCTATAATAAAAGAATTGCCACATGTCCCCAAAATTCACTACCTTTTTATTTTCATAAAAATGACATTTTGCTCAAACATACTACTTACAGATGCTCAGAAAACCGAAAACTGCATATATTTTAATTAGGTAAACTTAATATTGATTACATTGTAAAAGGAATATGGAAAAGAAATCCAATGAGGAAATGATTATCATTTAAGAAATCTGTCACACATTTTGTTAAAAATCTAATATAATAATGAAAACATTATGGAAACACAAGCTACATAATGATATTATGCAACTAAGTATACAGAAAAGTTAACTAACATGTGACAAGAAGGGCAGTTGCATTTCAATATAGATCATTTGCTTTCAAGTTTTCCATTGTGTCATTGTTTATTAATGAATTCATAATAGTTTTTTAAAACTATTTTTTAGTTGTTGCTGAACTTTTATTTTCTCATTTATTTATATGTGGTGCTGAGAATCGAACCCAGTGCCTCACACATGCCTAGCAAGTGCTCTTCAACTGAACTACAACTCTAGCCCTTCATGATAGTTTTTTTTTTTTTTTTTTTTTTTTACAAATTTGACATTGAGGAAAAATACAAATAAAATGGCTCAATCAAAATATTTAGGATGCTTTTCATGTTATATTTATCAAATTGCATATTTAGATAACTAATTAAATAAGTTTAAGATTTTCTCTTTTGTATATTCCTTATATAGATGTAATTTTCTTTACAAAGTTGTTGATAATTTTTGAAGGTCTAAATACCACTACATGAAGAAAAATATTCACTAACCATTTAAGTCAGAATTAAAGTCAGCAGCAAGAAATAGAAATTCAACAATTATTTCTTAAAGAGCAATGTATTTCCTTGTGTAAAAAGAACCTCAGAGAAATGTATCTGAGGTTTGGTATAGTGATTACATAGTAACATCATAAATAGGACTTCTAAATTTCCATTCCATTGAAAGTAGCTTCTGCATGTCTACTCATTATTCTATCAAGAAGTGAAAAAGCAAAAAAAAAAAAAAGAAAACCATCAAAAAGTGCATACCAAATTATCTGTCCATTAAAAGAAAAATGTTATCCTGAAAGACCTAAAAGGATTCTTCCATGTTACCTCATTAAGAGAAAGTCTATTCAGATGTCTCTCCTTGCTCTATTCTAGGGAAATGAGCACTACTATCCAGGTACAGGCCATTGACAATGCATACTGTGATATGGAAGGATTCTATAAATAAAGAAGGGAACTGAATATTGGGTGTGACCTTAAAAATAGCTCATTATTAAGTTTGGAATCAGATCCAAAAGCCTATGATACTGTTAAAGGGATTACTCAAAATAGAAGTTCACAGTGGAATAGAAGATAGCATACTTCACTATTTTTCATAATTTAATGAACTGAATAAACAATTTACTGAAAGCTATCACAATTAATGGTAGAAAACAGCATAGAATCACATTTACTTTTTACTCTCTATTTTCTAAATTGTTAGACTGAGCAAGTTATTTAGTATCTTTTGGCATTTATTTCCTAATTTATAAAATTGGAGAAATTAGAGCGAAAATATCAATTGGCATTAAGTAGATTCAAAGATCAACTGACTCCCATATTTTTTCTGAAAATTCATGAAATCAATTATATTTGCAATTATTAGTAAAATATTGGGTAAAGAAAAAATTAATGGCAATGAATTGATTTTATTTTTTTATTCTAGTAATGTAAGTAAACAAAAAAAACTAAGTTACAAAATCCCTCTGATTTTTAAGAACTATGATAGGCTTTGTTTTAATCTGAATAGACACTCAATACCTTTTTATAGCTGAAGAGAATTACAAAATGAATTTAACATTGATGGTAGCACACACACACACACACACACACACACACACACACACAGCAAAATATGGCATGAAAAGCATTTGTTCATGTTTTAGGCCACCATTTGTAGGTTGAAATTAGCAATCTTAATTATACACAGAGAGATATGAAAGTCCTAGCTGTTGATGAATATTTTTAGCCAATAAATCTCATGCACTCATTTATAACTGAATCCTGAATGAGGAGTAATTATTTCATTTTATACCAGTAAAACCATCATGGGTATAGAATGGTTCTAGGTGGCTACAGTAAGAATCAAGATTTATAGTATAGCCCTTGCTTATCCATCATGTTTAAAAGATAGAGTACCCAAACAGCCTGTTTCCTGCCCTCTATGAGACTTCCATGTACCCATTCATCTATTTTGCTTTGTAGATATCATTTATTCTCAAGCAGATTTGATCCAGCCTAATTATTCATGTGTCATTTCTATAAGAGACATAGATGTTGACTCAGGTTACCAAATATGAGAAGGAAAGGAGAGAAGAAAATCAAACACAAGGAAAAAAACTAATGACAGAATATAAAGCATGACTGTATCTCAGTAATAATAGCAAAAGAGGAGATGGCCTCCAACAGAAAATGAGGAGAAAAAAACACAATTACAGGGAAACTGTAGCTAATATTTAGTGCTTACTATTTGCATTTTACAAAACCCTTAACTTTTATTATCTATTTTAGTCCTCACATTTATCACAGTTATTCCCATTCTATATGCAAGAAGTTAAATCTTTTTCTCAAAGTCACAATGCTAAACCTAAGCTGTTTAATTCCAAAGTCTGAATGTTTAAAGTATAGTCTATATTATAACTACATAGATATGACAAATAGATTAAAATATTATCCCTTCATCTACTGGTGAGGTTACTTCATTGAGAAACACAGTGATAAATTGACATCTACACATTTCTGAAAATTTCAAAGCTTCTGAGCACCTGTAAGACTAGACCAGCAGTTCCAAAGAGATGCCTTTAACCGATGCTTCCACTAATACTAAGATTTATCACAGACATTACAGAAGACATTTAATGGCTACAGTACTCTTGAAGACATGTTCTGGGAATATATGTTTTAGACGCTGCAGTTCTTCTCAGATCAAATCATATTTCTTGTGAAAATACTGTAGTGTTAACCTGAAGGGACTGTTCAAGGAGTTTGTATTCTGAGTTAAAAAAGTCAATTTTTATTTGCTCTTAGACTCATATTTTGCATCAAATACTATTAGATGCAATGAGAACTTTAGAAGAGACAGACTCACGTTTCTCGTTTGAATGTTGAGGCTTCATTTTTAAGATGATGATAAAGCATGTGACAAAAATAAATCCAAAGATGGTTGAACAATGATTTTCTGATGGTGGAACAATACATCTACCTTACTCGATATCTGGTGAACCTCAGTTTAGACAATATATTAAAACAAAATTAATTATTAATTTATAAAGAAAGAACAGGCTACTATTGCTTTAATAAAATTTCCTTCAAATGTCCTGCTGAAAATTGTAAAAGGGGGAAGCATTTTAATCTGTGGATGGAACCAGAGAACCATTAAGATCCTCATTAAAATTAAATACCTCCTTTGTCAAAGGGGAGTATTAATTTTCTACCTGTGAGGTTTAAAATAATTAAACCTACATAAAATTTACTCTACATAAAAACTTGTCCTATCAATGACTTATTTTGATTAAAGTCTTTCCAATTCCCATGAGAAGAGAAAGGAAAATAAAAGGTACAGAATTTTGTCCTGAGTCACATAACCAAGGATGGGACAGCCTCTCAGGTGACCCTACATGATGCATTTAGTCAACTGACATGAAAAATAAATCGTCTCTGTAGGGTTAAATTTACTTTTATGTCAGAAACTATTTACTCCTGTTCCTCTTGAAAAGCTGACCCTGGAAATCCTGTGTAAAGATCTAACAAAAACAAAAATTTACCCAAACAAAAGAAAATAGGCTGATTTTTCCAATATTTTGGATAGTTTGTCTTCTTTTAAATTATAAAGTGTGACTTGGTATCATAATTATTAATTAATGTCACAAAAGTATTTGGTTCTATTATAACAGGAAATTATTTATGTAGTCTATACTATGTAAGTTAATTTGGGATATGAAATGAAATAGAAAATTAATAATAGTCATAATAATGAAAATAATACATAATTTGCTGACCAAGGAGTAGAATCACATTGCTTGGGTGTAGTGCTTTTAACTTTTGAAATCTTAAACAAAGTTCTCAGATTTAGGAAAGAAGGGGCATTCTAGTTTCTATTCCCTTTTATTTCCTTTGCCAACTATTGCTTATGCTACATAGCTAAAAATGGTTATTACTGCTCTCTTTTTGTTGCTATGTATATAAGTAGTGCTTATTATAGATAAATTTGTAGGGTCAGAAATAGGAAATTAAGCAGTTACACAGAAGAGGAAGAAGAGGATGAAGGACAATTTACATCCAAACATGACATTAAAATTTCTTTCTCACAGGTAGGTTTTGCTCTCATATTCACAATTGACACAATTACCAAAGTTCAAAATAAGAGCAATCTTAAAAAATAAAATAAAATAAAGTTAACTAAACTTGTTTCTTTATAGCAAGTTTTCTACTTAAAACACACAACTAAAAGTTATTTAATATCATATAATACCTTTTAAACCTCCTACCCCACAATTGAAAACAACATTCTGAAGTGTGAAACCACTGTAGATTTCATAAATAATCTTTAGTGATAGGAACATTGCTGAACAAATAATAACATATTAGCATAGGAATTTGCTTATCAACTTGATCACATAATTGCAGTGCAAACAAAATAAAATATTATACATTTTATTTGGCTTTTTCTTATATGCTAAGTATGAGAGACATTTTAGGGAATGGAAAGTTTCCTTTCTCTATTAAAGTGATATAATTCCAGCTATATTCATGCATCTTAAGCTACTTATCACATGGTTTTTCATGGAGAAATATCATTTTTAAGTCTTGTCTATTATTGTTTACTTCAAAACTGTATAATGTATAGTAGACTATTTATAGGTAAGATAAATTACACTGTAACTTTAATTTTTCAGGTTTACAACTCTCACTTGTGACATTGAAAATGAAGAGATTTAAAATCCATTTCAAAACTGTAACTATAATTTCATAAAATTTTATGTACCACAATATATAACATAATAAAAGATGTGAAGTGCAGAAAATATTTACCATTTACTGCTACTTCATGTCCACAACTTTTGGGGCTTTTAAAATAGGGATAAATGCTGGAGAAATGGTTTCATTTTGCTGTTCAGAGTTTCCAAAATAAAACACAAAGTAAAATAAAAGAAGAAATGCTTTATTTAGTCTAAGTCAGAACACCTGAGTTCTGTTCTCAGTCTCTGAACCTGAAAACTAGTCTGTTGGATAAGTATTTTAATAGGTAAAGCTTCAGTTTCCTCACTGGCATTGCTAAGAAGAAAAAGAATGTTAATGTCAAAGAAGACAACGTTTGTGAAATAACACATGAGTTTTGATAAATTATTTAAATAGAAAATATTAGTATAATTATTAATAAGCTAGAAATCCCATGTCTTTTGATTTATGTTTTTCTCTTCACACATACCGGAGTCTGAAAATAAAGCTTGTATAAACTAATTTTACCCTATTATGTTTCCTGTGTAGCTAATGAGGCTTGAAATTGATGTTGTCCTTTCTAATCCCAGCATCGATCTAGTCTCAGTCCTTGATGCATTTTGGTGGTACTGGCTTTTTCTCAAATAAATGCTGTAATGCATTTATATATGAAATTATTATGAAATCCATTTAGTGTAATTTATTTTATCTGAAACCATGAGAAAATTAAGCTTCTTTTTCTTTAAAATGTATTAAATTTTCTAGTAACATAATATTTTGATTTATTAAACATCATAAGGCCCCTTTCATGGGCCACCTAGTTGAAGCACTAACAGGTAATTTATTTAGTGTAATGGAAAGAATCCTGGGCAGAGAGATGGATAACCCAGTTTCTATTCTGATTTCTGTAATTAACTAGCCATAAGATATTGGGAAAATTACTTAATCTTTTTGATTCTCAATTTCCTCATTTGTGAAATGAAGTAATTGAAACAATGCTCTCTAAGGTACTTTCTGTTCCAATGGCCTGATTTTATACTATTACAGACACTGAGCATGAAGACTACTCTTTATTAAGTCTAGATCTCCTTATCGATTCACATCACATTAATAGTAATTTTTCAATATCTGACAATGAATATAATTTGCTATGATAGATGCCTATATCCTCTATTATAAAACCAAGGAACAACTGGCATGGGACATAGCCCATCTTTCCAATTCAGGGATTACACAGTGATCTAGATTGACCAGACTGGCCAGATCCAGAGTGACGATAGAAGTAGATCTAGAACTAGAATGATGGAGTCTAAGCCTCAAATGGACAGCAGTGTGTATGTGAGCTGCCTGCTCAATTGCCTTGCCATTCTTCATATTATGAATAGCCCAAAATATTTAAAATCCATAAGAGGCCACTGTATACTCAGAACCAACAAATGAAATGTCAACTACTCAGAGAAGGCTTCAGGATGTAAAATGGTCAGCAACTTAGTTATATCTGCAAGCATAGACAGATCATAGGAGGAAAAACATCAATATTTTATAAGGCAATAGCTGAAACATGTTTTAAACTAACATACAATATTTCTTGTGATTTTTTATGTGACAAAAATCAAAACTTGGAATTAAAGAAAAATTATGTCAGTGAAAATAATTTTCCTCAGAAATTAGGGTTGGGGGACATTGGCTTGTGAATTATGAAGCCAAAGATTTAAGTTTAGTTCCATGAGAGATTCTGTGTGTGACATTGATTCTGAATTTGGAAAGGGGTCTGGGGAGCAACTACAAACCATGACCCTGTTTCATTAAGCATACATTCAGTATAATGAGGTGCCTGCTAAGCTTTAATTTTCAAAATTCCATGTTTAAATAAAATGCTTAGGATGGCTGTCTAGGAAAAGTTTGGTAGGGATCCCAATAAAATTAATGAATCCCTGCATTTGATTAAACTTAATTAACTGTCATTATTAGAATGGCAGAAGCACTGGCCCATACAACAAAGTGGCAGGATACAACAAAATAAGATTTCATTTGCCTTTGTGCAAATATTTACAAAATGAAAGTAGTTACTTGCTATGTACTAGATCCATGACCTACAATTCCCTCCTTCACAAGATATGGTTAGCAGACACTTCATTTTGATCTAACATAAGAAACAGAGTTGCTTTAAACTGTATAAAGGATGAAATAGTAGCAATAGTAAAATATGCTGCGTTGCATTATTTTTTTATTTTTTATTTTTTTATTATTGTTCAAAACATTACAATGCTCTTTACATATCATATTTCATACATTTGATTCAAGTGGGTTATGAACTCCCATCTTTACCATGTGTACAGATTGCAGAATCACATTGTTTGCACATCCACGTTTATACATTCTGTCATTCTAGTGTCAGTTGTATTTTGCTGCCTTTCCTATCCCCTACTACCCCCCCTCCCCTACCCTCCTCTCCCCTCCCATCTTCTCTCTCTACCAGATCTACTGTAATTCCTTTCCCTCTCTTGTTTTCCCCCCCTTTCCCCTCACTTCCTCTTATATGTAATTTTGTATACCAATGCAGGTCTCCTTCCATTTCCATGCAATTCCCCTTCTCTCTCCCTTTCCCTCTCACCTCTGTCCCTGTTTAATGGTATTCTTCTTCTCATGCTCTTCCTCCCTGCTCTGAGTTGCCCTCCTTATATCAAAGAAGACATTCAGCATTTGTTTTTAAGGGACTGGCATTGCTTTATTGACTTTAATATAGAGCAAAGGAGTCTTCACCCATGTAATTCTTTGAGGATTTACTGATGGAGTTTTCCCTAAAATTTTGCAACTTCAATACTACTGTTGTTCAAAAAATGTAGGTTTCATGGAAACAGAAAGTGGCAAAAAGTCTGTTTGTTTGGGGGGAACTTAGGCAGTTTTGTTTCTTTGATTTTTGTTTCATTTTAGACTGACAAAACTAAATTCATGTTTAAGAGGTTTGGTGGCTCTTATATGAGGGGAGTAAAAAGTATTCCCTGGAACTAACATGATGTTATTAGACGTTTCCTCTGTACATTCCTTATTTCTCTCTTCTCAATTACCCTTTGTGTAGAGACTTCATTTCCTCTGATGTCAGAGGTGTCTTTTTGTGTTGTCCAGGGTAGGAGATGAGGAGGGCGGGGACCATCTTAGTAGTTAAGTAGCTATTCTTTTCCATTAGAAAGGTTGGTGCCAAACCTGAGGTCTTTGGCCATATGGTAGCCAAAGGTACAAAATGCAGTAACCATCAACATCAATAGATTCACAGAGATTTAAGTATCAACATAGAGTGCTCAATCGGAATCAGAAGAGAAGGGATACTAGCAGGAAAGTTAAACAATCAAACACATTAGATAATGTGCCTCAAATCATGTCACATAACCAAGAAATAACAATTGCCAATTTAATCTAAAGACTTAATTACCTTTCTTTCTTAAATGTAAAAATGTTAATGTTAGGGTTCTGTAGTGACTCTACACTCTGCAGTCTGTTGCTCTATTCCAAACTCCCATAGACTTAGCAGCTTAGAACAATATCCACTCATTAGCTCTTACTTCTGCAGGCAGAGGTCCAGTGCAGCACACCTGGGCTCTCTATGCAGAGTCTCACAAGATTGTGTACAAGTTGTCAGTGAGGCTTTCAGGTTAAAAGATGCTTCTAAACTCATTTGGGTTGTTGGCTGAGTCATTTTCTTTCTAGCTGAGAATGGAGTCCCCATCTTACTGTAAGCTGTGAGCTGGGGTCTGTCCTCAACTCCTGGAGGTTGCTCCTTCAGTCAGCAGCTCACATTGGTGTTTGTTCACCCCCAAGCCAGCTGAGACACCTCTCTGATTCCATTTCTAAAATGGTAAAAACAAAAATACACTCTCTTTGAAAGGATTCGTGTGTTTATTTAGGCCAAAAAAATAACCTCCTTATTTTAGGGTTAGCTGTGCTATATAATCAATCTTATCTATAAGTGAAATCCAACAGTTGTCACAGTCCTGGGGATTAAACAAGGAACATACACCAAGGGTAGAGAAATCTTCCAGAATATTGTAGAATCCAGTCTACTTCCCCATATGTTTCATTTCAATCATAATAGAGAAATGAGACATGATTTTGATTCAATTTTCTGTTGAGAATGCTCACATTTAATGATCTAAAATGACACAATAAAATTATGAACTAAATTTGAAATCTGGTTAGTTTCAAAAATTCTGTATACAACTTAACAACAAGCACTATCTGGAGAAAGAAGCATTTTAAAAAGCAGTTGAAAAACATCAGTAAACAAATTTTCATTTTAATCTTGGAAATATTAGAACAGTAAAATCAATAGCATTAATCAGTTTTAGAAAAATGTGTTACAAACACATAAACATATTCCAAATATAGATTCCATGGTATTATAGGATAATATTACTAACAAAGAAATTCAGTACCTTCTGAAAAGCAATCAGACATTAAAGATTTATTTGTCATCAATGTCAAATTAAGCATCTGCTTTCATAGTCCTGACTTCTTTGTTAAAAAATAATCATCTCTGACCTTTATAGATACAACTGTTCAAAAATCAGTTTCAGCCAGGCATACTATGGTATATATTTGCTAAAAGCAATAGAAGTTTAAGTTACAGCATCTGTGGTAGCTTTTCTTTATCCTTTTTTTTCCTTTAAAGTTGTCAAAGTGGAACTATTTGCTGGTTTCTTGGGAGTCCTATTAGCTCCAGTGGGAAATAAGTGAATTCTGAGAATGATTTCTTCCTTAATGTGTTTATAATGAGAGCTTTAGAAAAAAAATCTCTAGCTCACCTGTATTTAGAAATAAGATGCCACTTACTGAATTACTGCTACTATTTCTCATTAACACATTTAAATTTAGCATTAAGATGAGTCATTTTCATAATATTGGGAAAAATATGAATATGTAATGTATAAATTATCATGCAAATAATGTAATATTTATGAAATACTTAAAGGATATAAGACTGAGAGATATGAATTTTTAACAATAAATTTGGCAAAAAAAGTTGACTCATATTACAAAGAAATCAAGCTGTTTAAGTTCTTGGTTTTATTTTTCCAGGATTTGTGATATTATACTTTCAAATTCTGTTTAAAGTAGTTACTATAGATTGAAGTAAGAAAATAAAAGACTTCAATGAGGTGGCTTTGTGCTTGAAAACACAAAAGCACGTCCCATATTAATGTATGCTATAGAAAATGGGTCACCTTCAAACAAACCTTGAAAGTAAGAAGACCCTGAAATTTCAGGTTGTGTTCTTCATAGCATTGTTTTATATTACATATAAATTGTCATTTCATTTGTTTCACAAAAATGTGCTTTTGTGTGAATAAAAGGAAATATAAATACCTCTCATTTTTCTTTCACTTATATACACACATCTATATAAACACACTCATACACATTCATATATTTATTAGTAAAGTTGTTAGTTAATTGTGAGATATAGCTATTAAATATTTGTATAAATAAGTAGAAGTATTTTATTATATTTTTAATATGATAAATTAATATTTTAATATATTTTTAATATTGTAGACCTTTTTATCTTTCAAAGAAAATCATGGGTAAACAATGTATACAACCTCAGGGAAAAAATTCATTGAAATAATTTATTGACAGAAAGTTAAATTACATTCTATTCAATGTAAATATTTTCCACTCTTTCTAGTTGACTACCAAATATTGCAAATATAAAATTAAGACTTGTAATAGTATTCATCATTCTAAATATATTATTAAGATAGGTAAATTCTGACTATAAACATAATATCTTTGATTTAAAAAGTATAAATAGCACATGCTTTTAGATAAGATATGCTGAACTAAAATTTCTATAGGAGAATATAATTTAGTGGCATAAAAATATAAAAAAATAACTGTTTTGAATAAGTATCTGTGTTATCATGACATAAGCTATTCACCACAGGATTCCTGTCTCCTGGGAGGAAATATTAAATTGTGTTCTCTATTCTAGTTTCTAGTACAATTATCAATGGGCAGTACAAAGTGTTTTTTAGTGAAACTATTTTCATTCATTAATTCATAATAATACAAATCTGGTTTTGTTCAAACAAAATGATGTCACAAAACTAATTATTGGCTAATTTCCATTTGTTGCTAATCTAAATTATCTGATCAAACATTCAGGTTTATTTGGGTCATTTATTTTTTTCTTTCAAGACTATAACAGTTTTAAAAGTTAAACAAAATAAGATACTGTGTAATCAAATTAAATGTACAGTAATGGTTTAAATGCTAGTCCAAAAGACATGGGGTTAGAATACCTGGTTTGTATCTTGGCTTTGTGTCTTTGTAGTTGTGCACCTGTAGCTATTAGCTTGATTGTGTCTTGCTTTCTCTATCTACAAAGGGAAGAAGATAATAGCAAAGTTGTACTGATACAATTATTCTGGGTATTACAGTGAATTTAGACATAAAAAGCATCATGAAATTACTAGCAAGAAATGAAATATCAATAAGGATTTTTATTGTTTTTTGAACTCAATTATTTTTATTGTATATACTAATATAAATTAATGTAAATTGAAACAAATATTTCTGAATTAGACTTACTTGTATGTAAAAGAAGAGAAAAACAAATATTATAAAGTCAAATTATCTAACATATTCTTAAAAATTAAAAATATAAATATAATAATTCACATTTTGCATATAAAGATTGAAATTCAAAGAAATTCAGTAATTTACACAATGGCACAGAGGTTATAAGTGATAACTTTAAGATCCTAATTCCCAGATAATTATTATTCATGATCATTCATTTTAGGTCATTCTATGTTGTGTCCTTTTGCATACTAAAATTAAAATAAATAAATAAATAAATAAAAGATTTTCATGTATTTTTCCTCTATTAATTTATAAGTTTATTAAATTATTACTGAGCACAAAGCAGGTATCCTTTATTTGATCAATTTGAAACACAAAACTCAGTATAAGTCCAACTGTATCTAATCCCCTATACCAAGTTAAAAAAGAAAAAAAAATAACAACTTTGACCTCTGAAGTTAGACCAATATCAATGTAAATCTGAGAAAACTAACAGAAGTCCTAAAATTGGGCAGGCACAGCGAGAAAATGTGTGTCTGCCAGAGAAAAAATATGATTAAACAAAGTATTTGATATCAATATATAATATTTTATCTTATCAAATATTATGAATCGAACATGACACCTTTCAACTAAGTTTGTACCTATTTAAACACAAGATAAAGCCACTTGTAGAGCTGGTAATATCTAGGGTACGTTTCATTGAAAACAAGAAAACATTGTGTTTCAACTTCATTTCTTAAGATCATTTTATCCTGGTAACAATGCAATCATTTGAAAATCAAATATATTTTAAAATTTTAACATACTAAAAATTACTATTTTGGGTTAAGAAATCATTTTGTTTTTAAATTTTCATAGAGGCAATGAATACTGGGGATATTATGAAATGGCAGTCTCTATAACAACCTGAGGACTCCTGGTCGGCAAAGAGGCTGTCTCCTTTTACTCTAGAAATAAATATCAAACCTAGTGATTAGCAAACACGGAGAAGAGACTAGTTAAAACATTCTTTGATGAAAACTAATTAACTGTTTTAAATGAAGAAAGTCCCTTGATACATAGAACTCAATCACCTTCATAATAATTAGGTAAACTAGTTAAAAGGAAATATTTCCTAATAAACTTAAAAACTACTGCAAAAAGTAAATGTTTATTTCTCACACTTTATTTGAGCATAATGTGTGTGCTAATTATTTTCATTATTAGAAAAATAATAATATGTGTTCTTATTTAATTATTACTTTTGACTTCTGATTATACTTTTGACCTCTCTTTCCCTTATCTCTTCTTCCTCCCAATATTTTTCTTTCTGCTTTTCTTTTTCTTTGCAGATAACATTTTAATCCTTGACTCAACATCTTACATGCACTTTTCCTCTGAATTTCTTTTACACTCTTGATTTTTCATCTTGAAATACCTTGATGTTTTTTGAAATGCCCCGTGATATCTCAGTGTTCTTCTCATATGGAGAAAATTACAGTATTTCTTTTTTTTAAGAGAGAGAGAGAGAGAGAGAGAGAGAGAGAGAGAGAGAGAGAGAGAGAATTTTAATATTTATTTTTTAGTTTTCGGCGGACACAACAATCTTTGTTCATATGTGGTGCTGAGGATCGAACCCCGGCCGCATGCATGCCAGGCAAGCATGCTACCGCTTGAGCCACATGCCCAGCCCCAAATTACAATATTTCTTACTTTGAATCTTGTCTAGATATTCTGTGATATTAAATAACTGATCAAAATAATCTGTGGTGCTATTTTATGGGGATATGAAAATAGCTTTGTTTTGGAACATTTTACTCTGTTTTGACTTAAGTCTGAAGTACAGACATAATAGATTATATTATATTGTTGCAAAGGACTCAGTGAAAGAGATTTTTTTCCAATTTCTTTAATTAGCAGATCCACTTAGGGAAAATATGCATTAAATATTGATCTGTGATTATCTCTTCTTGAACAAGTTACATGAAAAAGGGGTTTGAATTATCCAGAGTTCATAAACTGCATGTACATTTCTCTGAATTGCTTAAGTACTTTAAATATATTTATAGCCATCATGACATTTGATAGAAAATTGTTTTATTTATTAAAATGGTTCCACTAAGGACAATTAAGGGTTTGATTTATAGCGAGCAGATAACTCCTCATATTATATATTAGTAAGGACTAGAGGTGGGAAACTTAAGACTCCAATTGTTTCTTCCAATGAAACAGACCTTGGGGCCCAAAGTGTCAGTTATGGAGAAAAAGTGAGACTGTTGAAATTAGCTACCTTTTGTTTTTCAGGTGTTGCTCTGAGACCCAGTATCATCTCTCTAGTTCTCTATTAGGAAAGATGATGTTTTTGAAATATATCAGTAAGAGGGAGTCAACAACAAATAGAGAGAAAGCATTATGGATCTACTTGACTTATAAATCAGTTAATCTGTACTAAAATTAAGGAATATGAAGGAATCTAATATATTTAAAACATTTTACATGAGATACTTACTATAATTTGTTACCAATTATGTATATTTTGGATATACTGAAAAGTGACAGAATTTTTAAATAAACTTAGATTTCCTTTTGAAATCTTATTTATATTTACTTCATGCTAATTATTTGTTTTCATGAAATAAGACATTTCATATTATGAAATAAAATCCATTTCTATTTTAAAATTTAAAAATTAAAAAAAAAATGGAAGGAGAAGTAAAACATGCATATGATGATATAGGCATAAAATAATAATAATGACTTAGGAGAAACTAGTTAAATTTAGTTTTACTTTAGAGTTTAGATTAGGGTTCATCTGTGTTATTAGTGTTATTAAATGTATATACAAACAAATTAGTGTAGGACATATAGCATTTTTAAATTATACTTTTCATCTTGAATATGTGAATTTATTTTCAAAGATTTCACAAATATATCTTGAGAGCACATATTACTTATTGACTTGAAAGTTAAATAAAGCCTATAGGATATTAACATAGTACATGATATTCAGTAAGGAATATTGATAAAATAATAAAATGCAGAAATTATAGTTAATATTAAAATTTGTAAATGGTATATAACTATAATAACATGTTGCTATAAGTGTTTATTATCACTTAATTTAAGACCAGACTAAATTGTATATATTTAAGCATTCTGAAAAATAATCAAATTGCCTGATATTATACAAAATATTTATTTTTATTCAAAATAGAGATTATATTCCTGAATATTTGATTTAAAATACTTATCTTCTAGTAATGTTTTGCTACCAAAAACTTGGTTTTGTGAAAAATGTTTCACAGCTTGGGAAATGTAGGAAAAAAATTATTTTAACCTTCTTCCAATTTTTTCCTTCAAAATCCTGTCATCAAGCCAGTGACCACTCTAACTTTTATCAAAGGGATTATTAATATTTTGTGACAATCTCAAATGATAGAATATAATCTAAATTAAGCACAGTTGTAAAATATGGCAATCTGAGAAAATAGCTTTCCTGTCACATGCAACCAACCATGCATGCAATATTCAAGGAGAAAAAGAGATGAAAGAGAAGAGTGGGGGAATAGTATATATATGATTTTTTTCTTTAACAAGATGTATAATATATCCTAGCACACTAATGTTAGTTGCTCCTGAACATTGCAAGCAGTCTTTGTTATCCTTTGGTTTTCCTTAGCATATCTCAGGGGAAAGTGTGAGCTTTTTTGAAATGGATTTCTACTTTCTTAAATAGAAAGTGAAACATTTCCAGAAGATAAATAGCTTTGGGTCTGTTACCCAGGTGGGGGAGTTCTCTACTCACATTGGACTGTTTAAAAGGAATTCCTAACCTTGTAAGTGATAATCATGTTGCTCAATTTGCAACAATCAAGCTAGGAAGAACAAATGAGTCCTCTCATGAGAGTAGAATCACACAGAATGTCAAATATTCTTGGGCATTCAGTGACTTTGGGAAGAAAGAAATTCGCATTATAGCATTACTCAGTCAGAGTTATAGATCATCTTCAGGTCTGGTCTCCTTTTGTCTATAGACAACACTGTAATCACAATCTGATGGGTTTTTATCTAATCCAATAACCAATGTGATGTTTCTTAGAGCAGAATAAGTATTAATATGAAACTAAACAACTACAAAAAAGGAAACATTAAGTATTTTACAGGCTTACCAGTAAAGAAATAGCAAAAATCATTTGTTTTCTATGTTATAAAAGTATTTCTGTCAAAGAAATTCAGTTTAAAACATATGTTGGCCAGTTTGTCTGAGTAAATCCTGCATTTAAATAAAACATGTACAATATTACTTCAGATCTCAAGCATTGCCTACTGAACCCTATGCTTAAATCATTCTATATTCACTTTAAACTAATAATAAGTATTACCACTTGTATGCAATTATTACAAGAAAATTTCCTGAAGGAATTCTGTACAAGGAATTTTTCCTTTACCTTTTAATGTATGTGTGTAGAAATGGCTGTAAGAACATTCTCTTTTGTTCAAGCTACCACTGAGCTATATCTCTAGCCCCAAAGGTGTCCATTTCTGGTTACAAAGCTCTCCCAGTTATGTAGAGCAGAATTAAGAAAAAAAAAGATACTTGGATAGAGATATGGGGAATATTGAATAAGTAATTGTTATTAAAAGATAACAAGTAATTTCATTAATTTTCTTAATTGATTTAATAGCATTTTCATTGTGTAAGGTAAAACTTTATTTTAAATAAATCAATGTTTAAGAGTGTATAGTGAACTATTATATTTGCATTTTCTTCATTTTCTTCTAAAATGTCCACATATAAGAATAAAGCAAATACAACACAATGTTGATATTTGTTTACTCTAGATGGTAAGAATATAGGTTATCATTCTATTCTATCTATTCTACCTATTTTTTATAGTTTTAAAATTTTGTTCCACATAATTTTGTTAAGGTAAAATGGTGTACTGCCCACAAATATTTAACTCCTTTCCTGAGATCATCAGTAATTTGTAATATAAGAACAAGAGTCCCAACCCATGATTTTGGTGGGAATGGCATAAGAAAGGCTAACTAATTTCTGTAAAATGACAAATAGCTAAGGGACTGGTAACTGGTCAAAGAAGCTCAGGTATGCTAGATGCAAGAGTTTACATTAAGAGAGCTCCAACAAAGTAGAGGCTACTTTGAAAAAAAATAGTCTTACAATTGTCAGCTATTATGGGCAAAAGGAATAAAGCCTGCCAGGGAAAATACAGATATTGACTGGTGTTATATATACAAATTTTTTCTCACCTGTATTAAATAATAAAGTCAGGTATAAATGATCAGAGCATGAGCAATACAGAAACTATAATTTAAAAAAGAATTTATTCTTCAGCTAATCTGTGTTTAGATTAGTACTAGCACAACACTATGGTTAAAATACCCTCACCATGTATCTGAAATTCAGAGCAATGATTGGTACTCTTTGCATTAATACTAGGTCAAAATTATCATGAAAACATTTAACTCACAAATCCACAACTACAAATAATATTATGTATCTTTTAAATGAACAGAAAACTAAGAGACTGAGAGTCATCAGATATTTGAGGAATGCCAGAAATGTAATTAGATATCATGGAATGCCAGAAATGTTCAGATTTCAAAGCTGTAAGTAAGTGTTTAAAGAACAGATCATTCAGGCAACGTATGAAAAGTGGGAGTCCTCAAAAATGTGGGGAAATAAATTTCTGCAAGATAATGATATAATTCTTTAAAATGGGAACACACTCAAAGTAAAAGAAAGAAGTCTCGGATATATCTTTGGCTTATGTGTGTACTGACTTTGAAAATGAGAAAATATACCAATAAATTATTCTAATATAAAAGCATTTTTAAAGAAATAGACAAAAAAAAACAGAAAATGAATAATGCAAGTGAAATGTATATGATATAGGGAAGATGCATGATTTCCAACATTGAACATATAAATTCTAGGTAAATAACAGTGAAAACACGATGAGGAATAATAAGGAAAATAATCATAGAAGGAAATTTCTAAATGTTGAAAAAATACATTTTTAACTGAATATTTTATAAGTGCATATCATGTGGAAAAACACACATAAACTTAACCTGGAGAAAATATATTAAAAATTTTCAAAAATTACATACTTGGATATGATATTCTAAATAATTAGAATACCAAGATTTTAAAAATATATAAATAAATATAAAAATTTAATAAGTAAGTAAATTAATTAAAATAAATAGAAAAAAAGTCTCATTACCTATAACATGAAACATTGTGTCTTGTTTCCTAGAAATCAATGAATATACAAGAAAACATAATAATGATTTCAAATGTATGAAGAGATTTACAACCTAGAAATATGTACCCAGACAATAATTAATTATACATGACTGCAAAATAAAGGTACTTTCTGATATGCAAAAACTCCAGTCACAGAAACATTCTTAAGACATTATATGATATTGATGCTGGCAAACAAAAGAATGAACCAAATTAGAAGAAAACATAAGATGCAAGATCTGTTTCTAAATTAGAAGATTCATAAAGAAAACTTCCAGTCTGACAATTGTGCAGCTTCTCTTATTTGGATTCGGAAAGTTTAGGCCTTCTTATGGAAGGTATGTTATGACAAGGATATTGATGTTGGCCTGAGAGACAGAATGAGATTAGGGTATGAAAAAAATCAAATAATGTAAAGAAATGAACAAAGATGATAAAATAGAAAAAAATCCATATTTAAAATGAAAACAGAAATCACCTAAGCATTGCATATTATCCAATGGTGAAACAAAAATTTTTACATTATGCAATTGTTATAAAATAGTGTCAGAATTTTAAAAATATTTTAGCATCAACTTACAGAATAACCTTAGAAAACTTGTGTATCAGTAAATGTCCCCTAGAATAGTAGAAATAATCAGATTATTAGATACACACATGGATATAGATAAATATAAATGTAGACATTGATATAGATTTGTGAAGAAATTGCTAAGAAATCAGCTTCATCATTACGGAAGCTGTCTAGTATTAAGACATATAATCAGCAAGCTGGGACCCAGCAAAGTTAATTTTGTGTTCCCAGTATAAATATAGGAAGCCCCAAAACCCAAGAAGAGCTAATAATTCAGTTTAAGTTCAAAGCAAAAGATTTCTTTAACAACTGGGAACATAGCTCAGTTGGTAGAGTGTTTGTTTCACATGTACAAGGCCCTGAGTTCAATTCCCAGCACTGCATGAAAATAAATAAATAAAGTAATAAAAAAGAATATTTTTTAAAACATGTGGCAGTGTCCCAATTCTAAAACAATCAGGCAGCAGAGTTCCTTCTTATTCACAAAACTGCTAGCCTTTTGGTTCCAGTCAGGCCATAAATTGATTGGATATGGTTCACTCACATGAGGAAGGACAATCTATTTTTTTTCACTCTATTGAGATAACCCAAATGTTAATCTCCTTCAAAAACTCCCTTGCAGACACACCCAGAATAATATTTAGGAATCTCATGGACCAATCAGTGGACACATACAATTAGCCATCAGGGGTTGCTTAATGGGATTTACATTTTTTCTCTGTTAAACAGAGCTCTCTGTCTACTTCTTTATCCAGTCCTAAACTGTGTTCCTCATCAACACTCATGATGTTCTGCCTCCTAAGGGGCTCAAAGCAATGGAATCCCTTGGACTATGGCCTAAGGCCTCTGAAACAGTGAAAACCAAATAACCCTTATTCCTATATGTTGTTCTTCTGAGGTCTTTTGCTCATGGCAAAAAAGCTGACCTATGTAATAGGTAAAGAAATTAACAATGAATATTCCCCACCTCATGTTTATTTCCATAATTTCATATAATTTAGCCTAAGAAAACATAAAACAAAACTCCCTCAAAAGATTATGCTAATCACAACCTCAGAGACTAAGGCCATAGGAGAAGAGGTAAAATGAATGCTTATGAAAGTTAAGACAGGGATGATTGAATGGGATTTGGAAAACAAGGAACACTTCACAAACTGGCAGCCATTTTAAAGAGCACAGAAATTAAAAATTTAAACAATATTTCAAAGGCTGCAACAATATAAAAATATTTTTTGGTAAAATTCCTTGAAAAAAATGCTGTTTATTAGTTTCCATTTTTATCCTCACCTCACAACTTTTTTGATTACCTCATAAGAGCCTAACTTTAACTGTCCAGCATTGTTATTTCCATCTCCCTCTAGGAAATATTCCTAATTATAAGTCTTAGGGTCTGCATAATGATGCATAATTAATCATTAAATTGTTACAGATATCAGTAAGCTGGTAATTTAATGACATTCCTCTCACAGGTATGTCTACTGCACTAATGTAAAATGCATATTTCTTACATATGGATAAATAAATAGCATTTGTTAAAAACACAATTATTGGTTTTCACACAAATACTATAATTTTAAAATCAATGGTTTTTCCTCCTAGCACACCCCATGCTTGAATCATGCCTGGTAAACATTCTCCTGTCCTGGCAAATGGAAAATGAAAACAAAATCACTGCTGGACATGGTGATAAAAAAGCATTTTCCATTTTATGTGCACTTTTCAACCCATATAAAATAAGAATAAACTCCATTTTTTGCATCAGTTTCCAAAATATAATCAGAGAGATGCTAGTAATCATTCAACTTTAGATTAGCTTTCTCAAAACTTTTGAGCACAGAAATTGAAGATTTGCTCACACTCTAAAGCTAGTCCTCACTATCTTTTTTTAAGCCTCTCTTGGCATCTCATTTTCACGCACCATCTGAGATGACTTGGAACACATCAGAAAATAACACCACCACTTCCACAAAGCAACTGCCTGGACAGTGTCTATTTCCACATTCATCATTTATGGAACTCTGTTTCTGGGAGAAATTTTATTTTCAGTGTCAATACTAAAAAATGCTATTATTGGACTTGGCTGCTTCAGTCAGTAAATGTAATAGGCACCTACTCAGCAACAGCTTATTTTTATTACTTGGAATAAGACACATTTCTGACAGTTATTTTTAAATTGTCATAAAGGAAAATAAATTTAATTTTGGTAGAAGTATCAGCATGCTGTATGTGTAGCTTGAAGTGACTGTAAAATGATGCATGCCCCATGATTTTATTTTTACAGTTAACACTACCCAAAAATGAGGCAAACCATGTGAATCCTTCTACCACAGCCCTCTTTATGCAAATGAGATTATGAAATAGCTTCCATTATTGAAAGGCTTGGGATAGCAATTCTATCTATGGAGATCAATTTCTGAATCTTATTTTTCAACATCTTCCAGGATTCATAAAAATGATCATAGTTTTGGTCTTGATATTTGCCTTTTTATTTCAGAAATAAACAGAAGAAAACATACACATACACACACTCACCATATTGTTTATAAAAGAATGGATGATGTTCATTATACCATTCAAATTCACCAAATGAATATAAGGCAGTTACTCAAAAAAAATTGAAGAATTTCAAAGATGAAAAAATAATTATAAAAATACTATTGAAATATGTCAACTCAGTTTTTTTTGTCAAGTGTTTATATATATTCAGAGAAATATATATGTATAAATTATAGCAAATGTATATTTGCATGTATTTTTATCCTTTTCATCTGTATATTTATATTTCTATATCGCTGGAAAATATAGGTAAAATAAAACAAGCTATTTGTAGGTGAGAAATGATAGATATTTTCATCTTAATTTATTCCATTTTCTGTTCAAAATATTTTATAATCCAGCTAAATAAAATTTTATATTATTCAATGTGAGAGCATTATTATTTATCTCACATCAGAATTGATATAGAAAAATAGATACACTTTATACTAGTCACACATGTTCTTGAGTCAATCAGCACTGAGTAACTAATATTAAATATTGCCTGTCAATTCAGCATAACACCTGTGATCTGCATTAAGGTTTTATCACATGTTCAACTCCTGTAAAAATTGTAATCTTTCAAGGGTTTTACATTCAACAAGTTCATTTGCAACTCAAAGATTTAATGTATTTTCAGGTATTTCTTATAAAGCTATAATCTCTATAAAACACATTTTTTAAATTAGAAGAAAAAGGTAGAAGATTGAGAATCAGCAGGTGAATCTAATTTCAATTTTGGATAGGAATGAAAACACATTTTTGTTTTTATTATGACATTTTCAAAAGAACAGTTTTGATTTTAGTTAAATTATTTTTTTAAATTTTTACTTTGGTGTGTGGGGGCAACACAGAGTACTTTGCAAAAACCAACTTGGAATTTTCACTCAGTTCTTAAAATATCACCACATATTCTTGAACCATTGACATAATGGATCCAGTTTATAAAATCATTTTTATTGCATTGAACCTTTGCCTGTCTTGTATCTTTAGATAAATTTGAAAGCTAAAGAAATACCCACTGTATTGAATATCTTAAATAATATGGCTGAAATTTGTGAATTGAAATTCCTAAGTTCAAAGAATGATTAACTGCAGATTCATTTTATGCTTGGAATTTCCCATGATTCATAGCATTTCTAAAATATTAGGAGGGGAGAAAAAACTTCCTCCAACAATTTATAGCAATTTTCGTCATACTTATGTAAAATGTAGAAACTTAAAGAAATATCAAATTCATATACCCTCTAATTGTTGCCTTAGTCTTTTAACTATGTCCCTTAACTCTTGAAGAGAAGAATCACAGACTTCAAGTGACTTCAAGGACCAAATCTTGGTAATCCCATAGAAAAGATTTTAACTATGTTGCACAGAGTAATGGGAATAAGCATTCAAGAGATTGGCACTGAGCTGACCTTCCCATGAGAGAATAGCGTAGTTATTAAAGAGTCTGGGTTTTTTTAAGGGAACTGAGTCCCTTTCACCTTACCTCAATTTTTAATACTCCATTAAGTGGTTTGTTACCCCTTGAAGAGACCTCAGAATATCTTTGTGTGGATCCTGATGGTCACAAGGTGGCTGTGACCTATTTTTGGTGATGACCTTTCACAGAGGGAGAGTTGTGAGGACCTGGTTTCAAGAAATCTTGACACAATAGTTGCCTTAAGGTATTACAATTAACTGTCCAGAGTGTTTGGAAATACCAATTCCCATTTTCCTGATGCTCACCTGCTTTGATAAACTTTTCTGTTATCCCCAGTCCTGTGATTTATGGACTCACTTTGATGTGTATGTCTGATGTCCTACCCCTACCAACTTACTCATGCCTGAATCCTAACACAATCAAGTATAAATCCTTATGCTTATGCTCATACACAAACATATTTTCAGAGCAAATTTTGAAGTAAATACAAATTCTAAAGTGAATAAATTCATGTTAGTAACATTAATTTGAAGGATAGCATTTTACTGAACCTAAAGCACAACGTCAAGCTTGAAAGCTAAGATGTAGCCAATGTTGAACTTGCATTTAATGGATGTTTCTAATTTTTTTCTAATACTAACTCACAGAAAGAGTAATTGTATAGAATATATGTTTATGTAATTAAAAATATTTTAAATCTCTTTTTGTGCTGCAATGTTAACAAACACAAAAGTCATTTTTTACCAAAGTTTTACCAGAGAGCAGCACCTGAATGCAGATTGTAAGGCACATCCCAATGGTTATGAGCACTATAAAAGTTCAAAGTTTTTTCTTTAAATTATCTGTTGAGGGCATTAAGCTCTCAAATATAAAGTCTTGGATACTGAAATCAGAAAACTAGACAATCCTGAATGAAAATAGTCTAAAACACTTTAGGTCAGCATCTGAATGAAAGAAATATAGATGATATCATTTATAAGAATATAAATTATTGTGTAAAATAATTATACATTTATTTATATTAATCATAAGAATATGCATTAGCAATCTGTAATATGTAATATTTTAAATAAGCTGTAAAATATAATATTTTAAGGTGATATTTATTGTATGTATATACTTATTCTTAGATAATTTATGTTTCTCCAAATATATGTTGAGCTTCCACTTATTCTTGGACTCCAGTTTGAGCAATGCTGACCATATACCTGTGATACTTTCCCTTCTCTTTGATTCTCTCCCTTTTGGATTTCATGTGCATCTTATTCCATGCTATAATATGGTGAACTAATAATGTGTTGAAATTTAAAAGAAATTAACTGAATTTAAATTTATTTGAATTACAATCAACAAATATTCTATATGCATAATGAATTAGAAGAAACTTATCTGTTAATCTGAAAAAAATAACCATGGGTGCTATCAATAGTTTGGTTAATATTGGATAATTAATAAAATCTTGACAGGTTAAAATGAGATAATCTACCATATATAACTGAAAGATCATATCTTACTTTTCCAAAGAAAAAGGCTCAGTGTTTTCTGAGATTTTTCTTAACTCATCTCTTTCTATTTTAGGTCATTAATTTCTACCTTTAGCTCATGTGGAAGACTTACAACTTGGTATTTATGAGCTTACTTATTTTCATATGATCATTTAATCTAAAACAATAACTATGCTTAAGATTTGTGAATAGTTTCTGATGAAAATTTTATTTCTAAAGAGATACAAAGGAACTCAACAAATGTTCAAAATCTGTTTCACTTACACTAGGTTTGGAATGTGCTTCTGATCTTCAAAATGCATTAAAAAATAGAATGAACTGAAAGTAAAATCAATGAAAGGACAATTTGTTGTCCATCTATAAAATAAGGCAAGGAACTCAAATGTGAAATTAGAATGTCAAGGATCTATCTATCTATCTATCTATTTACATAGGTTTTCACAGCACACCTTTTTTTTTTTCAAATTGTGACTCTTTAATAATGGCAACATTTTTAATGGTATCCCTCTCTTCTCTCCTCTCTTTCCTTGTCTTCCCCCACCCCAAAGCTTCATTCTGACTTGGACAAGGGAGAGGATACTGTTAAATACACCCTCTCAGGAGATGGTGCTGGGACCGTTTTTACCATTGATGAAACCACAGGCGACATTCATGCATTAAGGAGCCTGGATAGAGAAGAAAAACCTTTCTATACCCTGCGTACACAGGCTGTAGACATAGAGACCAGGAAGCCTTTGGAGCCTGAATCAGAATTCATCATCAAAGTGCAGGATATTAATGACAATGAGCCAAAGTTTTTGATTGGACCTTATGTTGCTAGTGTTCCAGAAATGTCTCCTGTGGGTAAGTAGGCACGTGAATACTTTGTCAGATGCTAAAGAACCTCTCCAACATTCACATATTCAGGTTGATAGTATTTGTAACCCCCAAATTACTTTTCAACCACTCAGGACATGCAGTGAAGATTGCACACACTGCCTTAGGGCAGAAACAAGTTAGTGGCTGTAGAACTTGTCACATAGATTTACAACAAATGCACTTGAAATTGTATGTATGACCTTATCAGGCATTCAGAGACCATATTCTCTCCTTTACCTAAGAAATCAAAGGAAAAGCTGCAGATCTCATTCATTTTCAGGTATATTTTGAGTTGTCCATTTTCTGCAGTGTTATGATTGCTGGAGATTTAGAAATGCAATAGTGAAGAAGCATGCTGTATTAGAAAATAATCTCAGGAAATGAGGTGAACTATTTTATTAATTGTATCTTTATTTTACAGAGGGGAGAAAAGTAGAGGTGATATACTTTGAGACAAAGGCTTTTAAGAAGGCAAAGCTATTCAGTGGATAAGTAGTTTAACCCAGCCACTTTGTATAAATTAGAAATATCGATATGAGTTTGGAATGCTAAGTGACTCTATTACTAAAACAACATCCTTAAAGCAAACACACGCATCTTGTTACAGTATTAGAAATTTTGTCTCATTAGATAAACAATTATGTCTTTTGTTGATTAGGATAAAGTGTAGGGCTGAAAAAGCTGAAGCCCTGATTTAGAAAATTTGTAGCTAGTGCCTGAGAGAGAAATCAATGTGGATGATAAGGAGCAAGGTAGGTAAGTGAGAAAGCAAAGTGAATGCACCTTTTGCAATTTTGGGGTTTGACACCATATACTATGAGATCATGAGAAATTGGAAAGGTCTGTAGAAAATGAGGCTCTGTGAAGTATGCTGTCTTGTGTCATTACTGAAATTTCTATTGGTTACTCAAGAGACTCCAGTAAAATCTTAACTTGGTTTGCAACACATCCCTCCCCACCCCATGGTAGTGGGGATGGACCCAGGGTCTTCCTCGCATACACAAAAAAGACCTCTACATCTGAGCTGCCCCCCAACCCTTTTCACTTTATTGTAAGATAAGTTCTCACTAAGTTTCCCTGTTTTTCTTTGAATTTGTGATCCTCCTGCCTCAGTCTTGCAGCAGCTGAGATTATAGGCCTGCACCACCCTATCCACTTTCTCTATTTTATTTTCTCTTTTTATTTGTTCTTGTTAGATATATATGACAGTAGATTTTATTTTGACATATTATACACACATGGAGTATAACATTAAAATTAAGATCCCAGTTTTATGGACATACATGATGGTGAGAGTCCCTGAGGTGTATTCCTATTTTTTTATAGCAGGAGTATTTCTCTTGAACCTGAACATATTTACATACTGTAGCTTAGCCTGGGTATTCTTGAAATACATTTACACAAGGTTCTCTTTTCAAATGAATACAGAGGTAAAGTAACACCTATGAATTAAATGTTAAAAGTAGAATACGTACCATGCATTGTTGCCTTTTTTTATAATCCCCCGTATATATAAGCCCCCCAAACACTGGAGAGACAGCTTGAGTTGTGGCATCTGTTGCTGCTTCTCTTTTTCCATGACTAATTTAAAGCTTATCAACAACTACTGTGTGTCCAAAACTTGTATTTACTGTATATACCAAGAGTTCTTGAATTCCATTCTCAAGTATGCCCATATTACCCAGTGGAAATGGTTCCCTGCTCTAATAAGCAAAGGAAAGTTTATATTTTTCTCTATTTTCCTACCTACCACCCAGCACCAAATAATATAGACAGTGATTCCTCTTATTATTTTCTAGGCATATTTAAATAATTACTGGTCAAGACTGGATGGAACTCTCCCTGTTAAATTCACAATGTTAGCTAACTATTGAGAATGTGGCGATTTCATTTTCTGAAAAGGGAAGAAACAACCAACTGAAAAATGCATACAGTGAAATAGTTTATTTTGTAATACAAAAGAGAACGACATGAAGTATCAGTGGAATGAAGTGTCTTATACAAATGTCAATGTGTCAGTAATGGATTAGAAACCTGAAATCATGGTATTCAAATAACCTGCAATGAAATTAAGTGAAGTTAACATTACATGGAATATAAGTGTACAAAGAGAGAATGGTGGTGATCAGAACAGTTTGAGATTTTAGAGGAAAATCAATATTTAAGACTTATAACACTATGGAGTGCATTTAATTTCTTAAGTTGAAGAAAATTCTAGTGAATCTATGAATTGTTTAACAGAAAGGTCACTCTGTTACCAACTCCTGCTATATCCAATATGCCATGGAAGTAATATTCAGAGATAAAGTGCTTTTACTTTGACCTAAGGAAATTACTTAATGATCCAGATATTCTCCAACTCAAAGCTACTCCTTGGAGACGAATTTAGACTTTATGAATGTGGTCTTAATTCTTCAAGATTACTAGAGTTACAATGAATTGCTGGAATGTGCACTCTTTAATGTCTGATGATTATGCACCAGTAGATTATGCAGTTTAAGTTACTTTCCATGGAGCACTGGAAGAATTCAAGTATTTAAATCCATATTCACAATTGTGTTGTCTTTCTCTGCCTCAGCTAACTCATTTTGAGACAGCTGATTAGATTATTTATAACCAGGTCTCTATGACATGTTTTAGTAGTTGTCAATTCTGAATCATGAATCATAATTTATGTAGTAAAATGTGCTGCTCCCTAAGCAATACCAAGGTACTAAATAATGTAACTGGAAATTTTTATCCTTTATTTGATTTAATCTTTAAAAAGAAAGAAAAAGAACTTTGTGCATTATTTTTATTTGTTTCAATTTTCCAATATAAAAACTTAGTAAATTCTGTATCTGAGAAAATAAGAACATCTTCTAGGCTCTTTGGAAAGAAATTAATCATAGTTACACTGTTTTCCTAGGGTTAGAAGCTACTAAATAAAATCTTGGGGAAACTTAATTTTAGCTTTCACTTTCAGATAATCTTAGGAGTTTGGAATGCCTATTATTGCCTTATAGTAAATATATTACTAATATAATTTGAGGATAGGGTTCCTACTGAAAACTGATCTGAAGAATAGGAATCTCTTATTCACCTTCTTAGAAAAAAAAGTTAAGTAGAAGTTGGTTCATTGAAAAAAGTTAACAACTGGCTTAATAAAAAGGAATAAAAAGTATTCCTTTCTTATTTTCTTATAACTATTTTTTTCACATAAAGTTTGGGGACAAATGCTAAAATAAATTTTTTTAGGGTATTTTAGAGGTTTCTGACTATAGGATATGTATTGCATGTTTGTACTGAAAAAGAATATCTCCAGGAAGGAAAAAGTGAAGATTCTAACTATTTTTAGCATTAACTTATTACATCATTGTTACAATTTAGAAACACATATAAATGCCCCCACTTACTCATTTTCAGAGAGATTCCAATGGAGGCGGGGAAACCCAACAAACTATAAAATAGATATGTTGCCTTGTCTAAGTGCCTGAGGTAACAACTGAGAGCAGCTGCATAGCACAGGGGAGCAGGAAACTCCTGGGTGTCTGACTGTGCCCATAAGCACTTTCCTTGTCAAGAACTCCAAGGCAGCATGTGGATGATTCTACACATAGTACATTCTCACTCTATAACCAAAATTAGTCTTCAGACATGGGAATTTACACTCTAATCCTTAGATTTGAGTCAGCTTTTATCAGTTGTCTCAATGAAGTGTTATATTTATAAAGTTCAAGTTCTAAATCACACATCACATTTACATTTTATGTCTTTAGTTCCCTCAATCTGAAGCACTTCCTTGCCTTTTTCTGGTAGACATGACAGTTTTTGGAGATTTCTGGCCAGTGATGTATTAGAATATCCCTCATTTTGAGTTTGTGTAGTTGCCTCATGTTTAAATAAAGATATATATTTTTGTGGGAGATATCAGAGAGCCAGTGGAGTATTCTTAGTGTTCCACCACTAGATAGAAGATGGTTCTGATTTGTCTCATGACTAATGACATTCCTTTATAGTAAGTGATGAAGGTTGTGTATCAACTATTTATTGTTACCTAATGCATTAACCCAAAACTTAAGAGGTATAGCCAAATTATTGGCTGAGGTTGGCTTAATCTTGGATAGGTGGGAATTTGCTCCTGTACTAAGTCGTGTGATCATCACTAGTCCTCAGTCCCTTGCTACACAGATCTCACAGGGATATACCATGGCACAGCAGCTGGTTTTCTCCAAGAGCAGCTGAGAGAGTGGGGCAGGAAGAGTGAGAGGAAGAGACAGGGAGAGAAACAGAATCAGCAAAGAGACAACAATAAAGAAAGAGAAACCTTGATTGAAGATATAGTTTATAATCTAATCTTGAGAGTGAGACCCCATAACTTCTGCCCTATTCTTAGAAATAAGTCCAGCCCTCATTCAGATCATGGGATGACACAAAGGCATAAACTTGAGGAAACTGATAATTTTGATCCTTTTACATTCTGCCTAACACTCTGTTGCCTCCTGCACTGTCATGATTCTGGATATTCCTCTCCTGTAATATATATTAAGCCCTTTCTTAGACCCCAACCAGGACCTCATCATCTAAATCAAGTCCATAATGGGACAAGTCAGCTCATCTATATTTGAGACCTGTTAAACTACAGAATTAGGTTGCTTACCCCAGGCACACCTAGAACACAATGGTAAGGTAAGCATGATATAATTTCTGCATACAGTTCTGTGAAAAAATGGGATAATGAATAGCAATTCTGAAATCTGTGTAGTCAATGAGGAAAATCATTTGACTAGCTTTAATGCCTGGGAATAATTGCCCATGAATCTGAGGTCCACTGTCTAAGCCCTTGGTTTTCCATGTCCTACTTGCTTTTTCATAAAATACAGCAAAAACATTTTATCTATGTAATGCCCTTTTTACTTTTTTTTTAAACTTTGACTCAGAGTCTTGCTAAGTTGCTTAGGACCTCACTAAGTTGTTAAGATTGGCTTCAAACTTGCAATCCTCCTTCTTCAACCTCCCCAGTCACTAGGATTACAGGTGTGAGCCAACATGCTTATCTATATTGTGTATTTGAAATCACATATGGGGTTTGAATTTGTTAAGATTTCAAACCACACTTGTTAAAGAGTCCAAATACGTTTTCTTATTTCATTGGGATAGGTGATATTTCTTGTTTGTGTTTTGCTTTTCTTACCAGCAAGTGAATAATTCAAATATCTTCTTCTCAAAGGTATTGGAAGTACCAAGGGGGTAAAAATGTGCACATACCACTTAACACAATCCCTGGAAAAGTGTAGTCAATAAGTGGGGACATGTCCTGTTCCCAATGTGGTGAGCATTCTGGGGAGACTAGCCAGAGAAAGCCTAAATTGCAGATGTTCCTGCTAATTATCATCTTCTCTTTTCTCAGTCTCTCATTCTGACAAAAGTTCAATATTTACCATCTTTCTTTCTACAAATTAAACCAAGTTTATTTAATAACACAATGGAGCTTCTATTCCAATTTACATTTGCTTTGGTGTAGAGGACTCTTTTAATATGTGGAGACAAGGAGTTGATTTGTAAGAAGCATCAATTATCAGATTACTCTTTTGCTTCACAGTCTTCTGCATGGCTTTAACACATTTGATGGAATTGAGCAGGGCCTTATGATCTCACCTGTGTCAGCCGTGAAATGTCCATGGCACTTGGCATGGCAGAACTCCTTTCAGGGCCATAGGATGTTATGACTGAGCATTCAGGGAGCATTTTATTCCTCCGTCTGATTCCCATGTTTTTATTGGTGGTGCAATTGCAAAGGTAATGCTATTGACAGATTTTATGCAGCCTTGAGAAAAGTGAATGAATTGTTTTAGTAGCAGCACAATGTGTCCCTAAACATAAAACATGCCGAATTGATAGTTGCTTTAGCAGCCACTGATCAGCAATAAATGTTAAAAATTAACAAGAAGTTTCTTTTTTCCTAAAGTGCCAAATGACTCTAAGCATTAAATATATTTTAGCAGGAGTTGCTTCTCGGCCACAGAGTGGTTCAAAACATTAAACACATTTTCAAAGTATTACTCCTTCCCCAGCCTCCAAGTGGTTGTAAACATTAAATATGTTTTATAAAAACTGCTTTGCCAGCTACTGGCAGGATAGCTATGAACATCATTTTTCTTTAAAGTTGCCTTCCAGCTGCGGGATTTTTTCCCCTTATTTCTTCCATTCTATTTATATTTTGTACACAAAAGCAGGCAAGAGGCTACCTTGGCTCAATTGTCTATTGCTTTATGGTAAGTGATCATGGGAAAACAGTTGCACCTGTATAAAACCCTGCTGGTAATAGAAGCTTGCTGAGGTTCAATTGCTTGTACCGAAATTCCACAGAGGTCAGTTCTGTTTTCAAAATTTTTTTTTTCCATCTGTGTATTGTGTTGAAGTAGAAAGATACGCATGCACTAACATCATTATTCTTTATAAAAAAAGAAAGAAAACACCTTCAAGTACTAGTTACTGATCTATCATAACCATCGATGGAGGCAAAGATACTCCAGAAAGTGAAGAAGACTCAAAGGTGAAATGGCAGACTATAGAAGTTCTGAGACCTGTAATTCAAATATGATAAAGGACTTGTAGTCTATGTTTGGAAATTATTCAGCATAATAATTTGAAATAATTTAGCATAATAACTCTGAAGTTAAGAGGAAACTACTATATAAAGATCTACTCAGAAGTTAACCCTGAAAGTGTGCTCATTTTAATCGAATTCACATGAGAATTAGGTGTGCTATATGAGACAATTCCAAATTGAATCGGATCTATCATCCCAGGCACAGAAATTAATACTCAAGCCAAATGATTAATTACTTAAGTTTTGATTTCTGTAGCATCTAGTTGCTTTCCAAATTGTGTATCATTTTCTTCTTCCTAAATTCTCTATTGTAGGAATAAGTTCAATAAAATCATTTATTAATCACATATCTATGTGACAAGCATACTGCAGTGTTAGAAAATAAGTGAAAAAGACAACCATCCTTGTCCTCAGAAAGCCTTCATCACAAAGCTGTCACACAGTGGCAGCAAACTGTGGTCTGTGAACTAAATTCACAGTTTGAATTTGTTATACTCAACCATTTACATATTGTCTATGACAGTGCTCAAACTACACTGTGGCCAACACCAGAGAATATATGGCTCACAGGGACTAAAACATTTCCTATCTGGTACTTACAGAAAAGCATTTTGACCTATTGGATAGTAAATTGAGTAAATTGAAAAGAGGTTAAGACCAACATCTAAAAATAGAATTATGAAGAAAAAGAATGTTGCATTTACAAGATTTTTTTTCCAGAAGAAAAACAATATTAACAAACAAAGAGAAAGGAACAAGGAAATTGCAAAAAACAAGTGTAAATATGAAGAGGAAAAGCAAGTCCCACATTAGCCTGTGGTAACATGAAGTCTCTAGTCTCTGCTGGAAGTGTTGGTGTGGCTTTATTATAATAATTTCAACACTCGAATTAAGGGCTAAAGATTCATGATGAAGTTTTTTTGTGGGTTTTCTTTTTGGACTTTGAAAAAATGTATCCTGCAAAAATAAAAATTCTTACAAACATGTAACTTTATTATTATTAATTTTTTTACACAAAAACTAAAACAATACTAATGAGTTTCAAAGAGGCAGCTTCTAGTTGGTGTTGTGACATTACTTAATTCCCTATCTGCTTCCTCTGGATTCACAGACTAGTTGTTCATTGAGATGTAGTCAATTTGAAGAAAAATTCAAAATTGCTGAAAGTATGTTTTCAAAAGCTCACCAGCATTAATATTTACTTCCAAGTAAGTATTACAGGAAATGTCCTCATAAGGTAAGAATATCATGTATTTATTAATATCACTGTTTCCATTTCTGACCCAGAAACCAAAACTAAACAATTAAAATTTAAAAAAATGCTCAAGAGGCTGACATTTTACAAACGATTAACAAAAATGAATATGAAACTATGGTGCAATTAATTTTATTTGCAAAATCACTAAAAGGAAAAGAAACATTTCAATTGAACAGTTAACCATATTTTGCCTCTGAGAAAAGCATTGCAATGGAATAATTTTATAAAATACTTTGATGACTAGCAAGTGCCAAAATATGATTATCTAATACACGAATCAAATGAAATATGAAAGAGATTCGTTGCAGCCTGAATTTCTAAAGGACAAATTCATGTCCTTTCCCTAGTTTTTAACTGTATTTAGTAAAATACATGTTATTATACAGTGAAGTAATCCATACTGAAAACACTGTCACAACAGTTTAGTGGAGAATTCACTAAAAGATTAGAAAACATATTTCATGTTCCTCAAACATTTTAAGTAATATGATTACCATTTCTGAAAGAATTTGTCATTTACAAAAATTATATTCTTCCTTGGTAATGTTAAATACCTCTTAAGAAAAGACCCAAGTTTGGAGTAGCTCTCTACTCATTTCCATTGTCAGATATATTCACTTTATATTTAATATGAAGTTTCACTCACTATTTTCACTGCCACTTGTCAGTCAGAATGGTTATTCTTGAATTTAAGAATGTTATATAAGCTTTATCACCTATATTTCTCACCCCCAGGTGTTTAGAAAAAAAATCTGGTTTATACACATGGTGACAATTAATTCTAAATATCAGAAATAACAATGATTTTGAGGATTAATGAGTGATTATGAGGAACTCAATGTATAATACATTTCAACTTTGCACCAATAGTTACTTAAACATATTGTGTTTTTAAAAATATACTCATTTACTACAGGAACATCAATAATCCCCACCTTGAATCAAAAGAAATACTGTATGCATATGTTAGAATCCAATACAACAGAAGCAGGCTTAGCTTAATTGGGAGCATAATTAAAGCAAAATAGTTGTGAGAGTTTTTCCTACAGTAAGATTATTGTTTTGTAAATAATAAAAGAAGAAAGACTTCTAAAAATCATTTTATTGGTCCAGATATTTGTTTCTCACAAGGGTTATTTGTAGAAATATTATAATAGAGAATAATTAAACCTGGCAATATCAAGGATAAGAAGGTTTACAGAATATTGTTAAAAAACACCTGTGCTAATTCTAGAAAAGCAGAAGGCTCTGAGGGGAGAAGGATCCCTGGAGTACAAAAGATCTGCTTATAAACTTTGTTGTAGGATGGGGAAGTGTTTGGAAATTGGTATTGTTTTTGTCAAGCTTAGTGAATAAGAACTATTTGCCACTAAAATATTGTTATAAGAATTGAAAGAGATGCCATTGAAACAACAACAACTAAACCCTAGAAGGGTTTAAATAAATGTTAGCCATTTCCTTCTGTCTTATGTCAGCAGATTCTTTTCCTATTGGGTTTTAGTTTTGTAATGGATGTCTTCAATGACTTCTTTTCTATGTTTATCCTTGTAATTGTTCCCAACAAATCACCTAAGAAGGTTATTTCAGAAACCTTTTAAGAATGCATACTCATTATTAAATATGACTTATCCGAAATATTTGAATAGTAACTCAGAAAACCAATGATATGGGTCTATAAAGCATAACAAATTATTGTAAAAATATGTCTAGTTTATGTGAAAAGTAAAGTGATACAATTTGAGTTTCTAAAAAACAGACTGAACAAACATATTTCTTCTTCAAACTGCCATTGAAGTAAATAGAATATAGTAATTACACAAATAATTGGAAAGTGGGGGAGGAGTTCTAACAGAACAAAGAATAAGAATTTTCTTAAAGACATAAAATATGTCAATATGGCTTCTATTTGTAACACAATAGAATCATTGGTACCACATTTGATTTTTCATCATAAATATTTATAAAACTGGACTAAGGCTGAGGGAGAGCCATATTAATTTGTTATCCTTTAGGGGAAAAAAACATGGAAGGAGTACCACACATAGCCAGATTCTAATTAGGGGCACTTTTTGGTTTTAATTTTACAAGGGTGATTGACACAAGAAAAGTATTCTCAGAATAAAGAGTAGACTTTTGCAGGTAAATAGATGGAGTTGGAGAATATTATGCTGAGTGAAGTGAACCAATCCCCCAAAATAAAATACTGAATGTTTTCTCTGATAAGACGATGCTGATCAATCACTGAGATGGGGTTTGGGGAACATAGGAAGAACAGAGAAACTTTAGATAACCGCAAAGGGGAAGTAGGGGTAGCAAGGGGGCATGGGGTTAGAAAAGACAGTGGAATAAGATGGACATCATTACCCCAAGTACATGTATGAAGACATGAATAGTTTGAGTCTACTTTGTGTACAGCCAGAGACAGGAAAATTTGTGCTCTATATGTGTACCACGAATGGAAATGCATTCTGCTCTCATATATATCAAATTAGAATAGATAAATCAATTTAAAAGAAAAGAAGAAGAAAGAGTAGAGAAGTAGAGATCAGACCTTGGGGCTACTGATGTGACTGGTATTGTGTAGGAAGGGGAGAAAAGACATAGAATGCACTACAAAGTAGTAAAAAGGGTTTAGCATGGGATTTGAACGTGCTCTGTGCATGGACACAGCCCTGCAAACCTGCGGAAAGCACCTTCTGTGGAGACCAAATTCAGGTTTAATACAGGAAGGGGATGTGTTGGAAGTTACTGACCAGCCATAGAGGAGAGACTATCTCAGGCAGTAAGAACAAGGGCCATTTTGTTCAGTGAAGCCTATGCCCTATGTCTAAGAACAAAATGAAAAAAAAAATAGACTTTCTTTAAAAAATAATGAAATGAGACACACCAGATAAAGATCTCTCAGCAGTTTAACTGATTTCAAAGAAATGTCTTAAGAACCTTTATCAGAAGACAACATCCAGTTTTATTTACAATACATTACCTAAAGTTTGTAGCAACCAATAAAACAGTGCAACATGATTAACTCTATAGAGACCCCTTCTTTAAACAAGGTTCAAATTAATTGCTGGAGTTGGCACTCCAACATAGCTTTTGGGGAGCACATAATTCAACACAAAAGATACTTAAGAAGTAAAAATTTTCAGAGTGGATAAAATATTACAAGTTTATAACCCACTATTTTAAATGCACTTTAAGCATGTAGACAGAAATATATTAAAAATAAAAGGAGTACCATGGAAACAGTAAGCATAAAAAGACAATGCAGACAGAATGCAATTCCAAACAAGTTGGGTTTCCAGAGATAAAATGATACAGTTTAATGGAACCAGCATAGGTGTTCAACAACAAATCAATAAAGAAAACTTGGCATATATACAGAATACAGTTTTAGTGAGTCATGTAGAAAAATGATCATGTTTTCTCTCATGTGTAGAAGCTACAGAGGTAAAAGGAAAATAAAGGTGGAGTGGTGAAGGGGGAGTGACTCATGAAAAATCTAAGAGAGGTCTGTAGTGTAGAGTAAAGGGAAAAGGCAGAGGGAGGAGGGGAGGAAATGGGGAAATTCTGGTGAGGGACATTGGCCATATTATATTGTTATATCATGTGCATGTACAAATATGTAACAATAAATTCCACCATTATGTACAACAACAATGCACTAACAAAAAAATGTGGAAACAATACATAAAGAAAGAAATTGAGATAAGTTAACATTGTGAAAATGGTAAACTCTTCAGAAATGCATTGAAATCCTCAGGGCTTTTACAAATGCAACATAGCAACCAAATGCAAGGAGAAAAACAAACAGAACTAAACAGAAATAAAAAATTTTTACTCATAGTTGTAGATTTTAACACTCAGCTCACAATAAGTAATACACAAATAAAAAATAAAATACATGCAATCAACCAATTCATCTAATATTCAATTATCGAAAATGTTACATGAGGGAGAGAATAGGAGAAAAATTACCTTTAGATAGGGAATGTGGGGGAGGAGAAGGGAGGGAGAAGGGGAATAGCAAGGATGGTGGAAGGAGAGGGTCATCATACAAAATACATGTATGAAGATGTGAATTTGATGTCAACATACCTTATATACAAGCAGAGTTATGATTAATTGTGGTAAAAAATGTATTAAGAATTGTATGCAAAAAAAGAAAGCTCATGGCATAATTTGGCGTGAACATACTTTATATACAGAATTACAAAAAATTGTGCTGTTAATGGATAATTATAAATGTAATGCACTTCACTATTGTCATGTATGTAAGAAATAAATAAATAAATTTTTAAAAAAATGTTACACGAAAATATTTTTATCTAATATACATGGACAATTTATGAAGGACCATGTATTCTATACAATAAAATAAGTCTTAATATAGTCTAAAAGATTAAAGGGTGAAGCAATTGTTTTTACATTTATTGGGGTGCTGGTTAACTGGTTTCAACATTTGTGAAAATTTCATTAAATAGAAATTTTAATTTTGGTGCAATTTATTCTATCTAAAAATTCCCAAGCAGAAAAAAATGGCATTCATTCACTCATATACATACATAATCACAAAACATGCATGTATACATACATGCATAAATCATGTGCAAATAAGCTGATAGCAAATCCTAATAGATGTGAGGGATCGATGATCCCGAACTAGTAAAAATGAGAAATTTCTACAAAGTGATACTTCCATTTGAATTACAAAATAATCTCCAAATTAGAAATAGAAAAGCTACATCCTTGAAGAAGAGGCTACGATGTTTATTAAAAATCATTTCCTGGGGCTGGGGTTGTGGCTCAGTGGTACAACGCTTGCCTAGCATGTGTGCTGCACTGGGTTGGATCCTCAGCACCACATAAAAATAAAATAAAATAAATAAATGTATTCTGCCCATCTGCGATAAAAAAGAAATTCTTTAAAAAAATGATTTCTCATCCCACACTCAGTCAATATTTCCTTAATGCCTTTGCTCTGAGATGAAAGCCCCCATGTCACTGTCTAAATGATGAACTCACAGTCAGGCACTCCCAAGCATTACAGTTCACTGAAAAGAGTCTGTCCTTTGTGGCAAGCATGTTGGGCAGAAATGTCCCCACTTTCAAAAGATTTGTGTACTGACCACTGAAAAGAAAGCATAAACCCAAAAGGCATACCAGATGTTTTAATAATAAGAAACTTCAGTTACTTGAGGGAAAAATTCTCATGTGAGCAGAGGAAACAAATTTCATCTACCAATAATGCTTAATCAAAACCCTCACCAACAAATAAGGCATGGAATTGGAGAATTACCAAATATTTAAACAAATATAATAAAATGAAGTTAACACTATATTAAAAATGAAATAAATACTAAGAAAGCAGGATTAACACAAGAAAGTAAATAAAGTATGAATGATTTTAATATCCTCACAGATGATGCAATTCAGTACATAAACATAAATTTTATATGTAAAAGTAAGAAACAATAATCCATTTATAAAACAATACTTGGTAACACTAAATAATATAAAAATAAAACTGATGCCAAAAAAAAATTATACAATCTGAACTGCCTTGTGAGGAAAAATAATTAAATGGATGTCAGAGAAATTATTTAACAGACATGCTTTGCTGGATGACTGGGGCTTTTTAAAGGTACCAAAAGTTTTAATCTATTAATTTTGATATCTTTCTCATCATAATCATTCATTTCTTTGGGTATCTATATTTTTCCCCCTGTCTTTTTACCTTTCCATGCTGAACTGTAAATTTCTCCTGGTCTATATTTCTGTATATTGATTCTTCTATGCCTACTGGTGGAAAATAATAATACATTTTTTAAAAATAGAGTAATTATATTTCATTTTTAAAGTTCTGTTTAGTTACTGTAGAATATAATATTTTCACATGTACTCTGCAATTATTTTATCCTTTTTACTAAAATTATAAACAGTAAAATATTTTCTATCTGCATTTGACTTGTTTAGTGTTTAAACTATTTTGTTTTATGTTGACTTTGTAAATTCTGGCTTATTTGGATTTGTGTTCTCTGAGAATACTGTAAGATTTTGATTGAAGACACTTATAAAAGCTTTGAATTTTTTTACTATTAATACATGAGGCAGAATATAAGTAGTACTACTTTAAACCATGTTTTCAATCTTGAGATTATCTGAGTCATACAGATGCACAAATCCAAGTATTAGACCCATGCCACAGGTGGTTTCTAACTGGTTGGCTACAAGGACTTGATGATCTCCATTGTTGGGGGAAGGGTTCTTGTCATACTTCTTAACACAAGTTAGTTCTGTGTTCTGTTTCCTAATTCAATCTGAGTGTGTTAGATATTCTTAGTTGCAGGGATCAGCAATTTGCAGCTAGTAAGGCAATATCCTTATCCCTCAGGGTTCCTTTTTTCTCCTCATATTTGGTTTGATAGCTCATTAAAATTCTATAAGCTGTCCATACTTTAAAAAATGTTATCTTACAATGTGCAATAACTGGTATTTTTGAAAAATCATTTTGGAATGGAAAGAGTAATTGAAATGACTTATTTCATTATTACTAGAGAATTAAATCCTGACATTTTAATATGTGGGGTACATTTTATATATTAGGTGGTTTAACTTCTAATTAACTTTGTTTAGAACACATTTTGAACCTTAATTTTATATGAAAAGGTTTTAGTATTTGATAAAGATGACATTAGTGCCACAAATCTGTACCTGAATGATTGTGGGCAAATTATTTGAAATTTGCAAGTGCATATTTTTTTCATTTGTAAAATGGAAATGTATAACTAGGGTACATGTGTGTTAAAGGAATTACTGTATAAAAATCTAACAGAGATGAGCCTATGGCTCAATGGAAAAGTGCTTGTCTATCATGTTTGAGGCCCTAGGTTTGACCCAAGTAACTAACACACACACACACACACACACACACACACACACACACACAAACACACACACAAACACACACACACACACAACATCGTACCTGAAAATAATAGGATATCTAAAATTAGTGCTCTCAGCCTTCCCATCTGCCACTGAAAGTCCTGGATATGAACTTCACAGGAGAAAAGACTATGACCATTCTATTCAGTAACATGAATTGCATTGTGTATCTTCTGAGGCGAGTACTTTTCCCAAATTGAACCATGTTCCTCAAACAATTTTCCCTGTGTCTTTTAAATACCTACATTCTACTGTTGATTTTCCATTTAATGGAGGATGACTTATTTGCTCACAATTACAATAAAATAATACCTAGAGAAGAGAAACTACGAAGCTAAGCCATTCCTCAACTCAATTAACAACTGATCTCTCTCCTTTTTTCACAGATACATGCATTATTCTACCAGTAGTCAAATCCCTCTTGTATTACAGAAAATAGAATAATAAACAAGGATTTTTTTTATTAACTAACCTGTGTAGCAAGTAGATATTTTGTTGTCAGTCAATATGCCAGAATAAAAATTACAGTAGTGGGACTGGGGATGTGGCTCAAGCGGTAGCGCGCTCGCCTGGCATGCTTGCGGCCCAGGTTCGATCCTCAGCACCACATACAAACAAAGATGTTGTGCCCACTGAAAACTAAAAAATAAATATTAAAAAATTCTCTCTCTCTCTCTCTACGTCTCTCTCTCTCTTAAAAAAATTACAGCAGGGCTGGATACTAAAATACTAAAAAATAAATATTAAAAAAATTCTCTCTCTCTCTCTCTCTCTCTCTCTCTCTTTAAAACCAATTACAGCAGTGAAAATAGTTATTATCATTATTAAGCTATAAAAATTACACTTATGTGCTATATAGAATTACCCACATAGGTTGATTGAATGATATGCTACCAAAAACAGTATAGTGTTTAAGCTTATTTCATGTACTAGAAATATTTTCCATCCATACCAGCTTAGGGAATAAAAATTATTAGAATTTAATGTCTTTGATTAATAGTAATTAATGAGATTATCATAATTTATGAAATATATTCTGATTGTGTGTGTGTGAGATTGAATCCTAGATAAGTTTAAAAATTGGAAAATTGGACTACATCCCCAGGGTGTTTTCTCTTTTTTTTTTTTTTTCTGGGAATGCTTTTTTTTTTTTTTAAAGAGAGAGTGAGAGAGGGGGAGAGAGAGAGAGAATTTTAATATTTATTTTTTAGTTATCGGCAGACACAACACCTTCGTTTTGTATGTGGTGCTGAGGATCGAACCCGGGCCGCACTCATGCCAGGCGAGCGCGCTACCGCTTGAGCCACATCCCCAGCCCCCTTTTTTTTTTTAATAAGACAAAGTTTCACTAAGTTGCTTAGGAAGCCTCACTATGTTAGTATGGTTGGCTTTGAACTTGTGATCCCCTGTCTCAACTTCCCAAGATGCTGGGGATTAGAGGTGTGCACTACTGCATCAGGAAGTATATTATTAAATTTAGTAAACATAATTTTATTTGTTCTGTTTATATATACATGAATATATATATATATATATATATATATATATATATATATATATATATATTCTGTACATTCTGAATCGCAAAAGAACTAATGGTGGTGTAATAGTCAATGTTTTCTCACTGTTGTTAAAGTACCCAACAAAAATAATTTAGAGGTAGGAAAGTTTATTTTGGGCTCTTGGTTGCAGGTTTCAGGGGTTCAGTCCACCATCAGACAATTCTTTTGCTCTAGGCCCAGGATGAGGCAGAATATCATATTGATGGGTGTGAAAGAGGAAAGCTAGATCACTTGTGGCAGCTGGGAAAAAGAGAGAGAAAGTGCATGAGCCCCAGAAGCCAGGGATAAGATTAAGTGCTCAAAGGCATGCTCCCACTTTCTTCAGTCATACTCTACCTGGTTATCAACCAGGAGTCCACTAAAATTTATTAATCCAGCAAATAAATTAATGTGCTAATGGTGTTATAGCTCTCATAATCTCATCATTTTACCTCTGAACACTCCTGCATTGCTCAATACATGAACTTTTCAGTTGACACTTTATATGCAAACAATAACATTTTGGTACTGAAGAAAGTCTTCATTTCACGTGTTTTTAAAAATGGTTATTACATTGTAGTAGAATAGATATGAACTGAAACAGGGTTTTCAATACTGTATTACAAGATAAGTCACCAAATGTCTTTCACTTTCACATTAATCCTCTAGAACTGGAAATAGGAAAATGATAATTCATTTTTTCTCCTCTCCTTTTCCATGTGTCCTCCTCCTAGCCTCAGTCATACTTGACTATGATTTTAAAAGAATAGAAACTGGGGCTGGGGATGTGGCTCAAGCAGTAACGTGCTCACCTGGCATGCGTGCAGCCCGCGTTCGGTCCTCAGCACCACATACAAACAAAGATATTGTGTCTGCCGATAACTAAAAAAAAAATAAAAAATAAAAAAAATTCTCTCTCTCTCTCTCTCTCTCTCTCTCTCTCTCTCTCTCTCTAAAAAAAAAAAAGGAATAGAAACTGGTTCACTCCTCATGGATACACATTCACTCAAATATTTTCTCTTCTCAAATAAGTTTTCAAAGTGTCACTAAACACTATGGTTTTCATCCCTCGTTGAGTCCAAAGCCAATAAGCAGAACCATGGATTTGAGAGAGAGAGAGAGAGAGAGAGAGAGAGAGAGAGAGAGAGAGAGAACTATTCTTTTTATTGTGTTTTTTGGGGGTAGATTGATGGGTTTTGGGCAATATTAAGGACTGACAGTATGGACATTGTTACCGCCAAGGTACACCTGCACCCTTTTAAAATTTATGTCCAGACTAATCTTAGAATAGGGAGGAGCCTCGTGAGTGTCTGAGATTACTGGTGTGCACCAGAGCACCCAGAAAGAAAAATTTTTACTTGTGCGAGGACAGCACTGAGGATAACTCCCAAAGCAGAGTCTCCCTGAACCAAGAAAGCAAGGAGCTTTTATTTAGGAAATATATGCATATCCATATTGAAAGACTCATCACATGTAGAGTGGGCACATGCCTGTGCACTCTCAGGTCACCGATCATGGTTCACACATTCAAAAATGGTGGTGGGAAATGACTCCTTGGTGAAGGATTTAGAATTTTTGAGATAATATGAACAAAACTCTCTGCAGTTCACCTACAAGGGTGAGTCAGAGAGACTCAGTGCTTTAGTTTGGATATGGTTGTTTTCTCCAGAGGGCATTATCTTCAACAAAGAACACCTTGGAAGAATTTCAGCAGTCTTTTAAAGAGGCAGCCGCCTCTTTCACTGAAAACTCTCGCCTAGAAATTCACAAAGGTGATCAATGCTCCAATAAAAAGAAATACAATATTAAGACTTTCATTTGATCACAAATCAACCTGCTGTGCTAGAATATCCCATACTCTGGTAGTCCATCATTCTAAAGTCAAGGTCCTTCAGAGTTTAAATAAGACTAATTTACTCCAAGAAAACTTTCTTTTTACTATAGAGAAATGGCTGTCATATGTTTATTTTGCTTACTTTTATTTTGCATATAAATATATTTTAATTACTTCAACAAGTAAATTGGAATTAGAAACACATTGATTTTAAAAGGAAAGTGGTAAACAGTGTATAAATAATAGCAGCATTTTTTAAATTATGTCACACTTCTTTCATCTTACTGACAACATATTTAGTTTTGTGAGTTAGCGATATAAAAAAAATAGAAATAAAATTTGATATTTTTATTTCTTTAATTTTTGTTGCTAAAATGAAAAAATGATAATAATATTACCTTGCCTTTATTTTTTTCTTAACATAACATTTTTCATATTTACCTGATAATTTTTTTCTCTCATTAATTATGCTGTATTTGAAATTAGTTCAGGGGGACAGAGTATTTTGGGACACAATTTTAAGAAATCATTTTACATTCCAGACCATGTTTGTTAGTTTGTGTTATTTAAATATGCCATGGATTAAGTCATAAACTACAGGTTAAATTTATCACTTGTTACTTACTTCTATTTTAAGTCAGTTTTTCATTTTTTCCATTGTCTTTATCATTTTCTTATGGGTTACATGAAAACTCTGGAATTCTATATTTATTTGCAATATTTTAAGTATATTATATGGTTTAGTTTTCTTGGTTGCTCTGGTTAAAATTACATATATATGTGCATATAATATAACATATATATATATATATATATATATATATATATATATATATATATATATATATATATATAACTTATAGTCTTCTTTTATCAATGTCTTACTGTTTCAAGGGAAGAGTGAAAAGCTTACTTCCATGTAGGGCTCTTAATATAATGTAGGAATTCTTAAGTAAAATCAGCATTGTAGACTTGTTACTGTCATGTAAATAACACATAGTTTCTATATGAAACTATGAGAGCCAGAAAAAGCAGATGATGTTTTGAAGTATCATAAAAGAAAAATTATATGAACTAACAATTCAACTTTCAGCAACAACAACTTTCATGGATTGAAGTGACACAAGGCATTGTTAAATGCAGGAAAACAAAGCTGTTGCTCTCAAACCTACACTTTAGGAATCACTAATGGAATTTATCTGAATGGAAAAGAAATGATAAAAGGGTAGAGTTTATGCATTTTGAAAATCCATCCAAGTGTGTAAAAATTACTGTAATATATGCATCAAATTTCTATTGAGTTTATTAGGTAATTTTTGATAGTTGAAACAAAATTAGTACCTTACCAGTTGAGATGCTTATGAATGTAGAAGATATTTCTTTTAAGAAATATATAGCTCAAAGTTCTCAGTTCTTTTCTTTCGGTATTTTGAAAACATCATCTACCTCTTTCTGGTCTTCCTTGTTTGAGATTAAAAACAAAATCTGTTGTCATTTACATTATTGTCTATCATAAGAAATGTTCCATTTTTCTGTGTGCTTTTGTGGGTTTTGTCCTTTGCTTTCTGAAGTTGCACAACAACTGCTTTTATGTGTACTTTACAGTTAATCCTTTCAAGGATTATTCTGCCTCCTACATATTTAGATTGATGCCTTCCACCTAATTTGGAAAGGTTCTGGTCATTATTATTTAATACATTTTCAGTCCCACACTTGATCTTCTCTCCTTTTGGAGAATATAATAACTGTTAACTCTTTGGATATTGTATTCCTTGCAAATCTGCTATTTTCCTGTTCAGTTTTTTGCTCAGAATAGTCATTACACTTGCTGGCTATATTCTGTTGTCTCCACTGTGTGTCCATCCACTCAGGATATTATTTCTAGCCTTGTACTTTTTTTTTGCTTCTATAATTTCCATTGGATTACTTCATAACTTCTCAATAAGGGTAAAATTTCTTTTCTACTTTTCTTTTAGGAGAATCTCTAGTTAGTTATTTAAGGTTTCCTCAAAATCTTTGTCAGATGATTCCAACCGTGCCTTCACAAAAATGTTGGAGTCTGTTGAAATCTGTTGATTATCTTTTCTCATACAGGTTTCATTTATTTGTTTATTATTTATCTATGGAAATAGTGACTTTTATTGTATTCCGGACACATTTGATATTTTATTATGATATTCTGGGTTCACTTTAATCTATTTTTTCTCTTTTTGTTCTCTGTCCTACTCCTCCCTCATCTTCCTCCTTTAGATAGTCCTCTACTGATGTGCAGCTTAAAGTTGGATGGGCATGCCTCTTCCTGCTAGGACCCACGAAAACTACCCTACCAAAATTGAGGCATTGACACATGACTCACACTTCCTCACTGCAGACTAGTGAGGCATAATATTAGCTTCTCCCTCAAAACCCTGACTACTTCACAGTAAAAATGGAGCACTGACTCATGTGTCTTTGCTGTGTCTAAGAAAAGGTATACCCTCAATTCCCAAATGTTCACCACGGTTGGGAAAATGGGTGCTGACACAACACTTTGTGGTTTCCAAGCAGTGTGTGTGAGGAGAAGCTGTGCAAAAGCCTGGTGTGATAATTGAAGAGTCCATAATAAGTTCTTCCATTTATAGTGCTTTTCTTGTGGCTGAAACAATTCATGTCAACCTAAAACCATGGAATACAGGAGATAATACTGCATATTTGTTCAAGATACAGGTAACATGCAGGATTTGAATTACAGTTTCACATTAAAATATTAATACATCCATACCAACAAAAATATGCACATGTAGAGCTAGGTGGGTCACCCACTTGTGTCTAAATTTTCTTATCTTTAAAATAAATGTAGGAGCTGTAAAGCTCACAGTGAGGTTGTGAGAAAACAAGATCTTGATACAAGCAAAGTCTGTAGATCAGTGCCTGACAAAATGCTAAATTTCTTTCAGATGTTAGATTTAGTTTCATGTATGGTGCTGGTTTTGCTCAACAGCAATGTTTTCTCTGTTGTCTCAACATAATTATTAATAGTGTCCTTGTTAACTCTGAAAAGTGTCCCTGTTCAGTTTAGAGGATGAATTATGTAATTCACCTCCTTATTGTTTTTAGAAATTATATAAAAATTTCTAATGTAACAATCATCAGTTCCTCAAAATTCTTATACTCTCTTTATATCATCAGCATCCTTTATTCTGCTGAATTCAGGATGAAACATTCTATTCCGAGACCACTTTGAACAGTGAATTAGAGCAGAAATATGCAATTCAAATTATAAGCAAAGTAAACCAGTCATCACAGGAACACTGAACTGGTCATCAGAAGGAATATATAAATATCTTTAGAAAGTTATTACTTTGTTTTTCTTTCTAAATTCACATACTGAAATGATTCCAGTACTGTGTGGCTCAGTGTTTTCCTTTGAAAGAAAATGACTTAGGACTAGATCATTAGTCATTACCTTTACTCTTCAATCAGGTTTTGAAATTAGATAGATATTGATACATATGGATTGATAGATTAATTTTCCTTAAATGAAGATCATGTTTTGTGGCACAGAAAATACGTTGCATTCCTTTTTTTTTTCATCTGCACTATAGGCTGTGTATCATTGCATGTTTTGTGAGTTTGTTAGAATTTATAAAATTACATAATTGTATGATACATGCTCAGTAGCATTTTTATATAGAATTTTCACATCATAGACAGAACTGTTTTTCCACACTAGACATATCATTTTGATGTTTTCACCTTTCTGATGATCTAAGAAATTCTAATTTATTCATTCTTAGAGAATAATAAAACAGAAAACTCTTTTCCACACTCAGGAAAAGAAGCCATTTTTTAGTGAAGCCAGTAAAGTTGGCCCTTTCACTTTCCCTGCTATTTCCTTAAATATTTTTATTTCCTTCATTTTCTTCACTATTTTTATCTTTTATTTTAATTACTTATAAATGATAGCAGAATGCATTTCTATTCATTGTACATATATAGAGCACAGCTTTTCATTTCTCTGGCTGTATACAATGTAGAGTTTTTCACATGTGCAGTCATACATATACCCAGGGTAATGATGTTAATCTCATTCCACCATCTTTTCTACGCCCATTCTCCATTCCTTACCTTCCCTCCCCTTTGCCCAATCAAAGTGTCTCCATTTTTGCACTTTACGCCCATTATGTGTCAGCATTCACTTCTCAGGAAGACCTATACAATGAACACTAAAGAACACTAAACAAAGACTTTGAAGAAGATCTTAGAAGATAGAAATATCTCCCATGTTCTTGGGTAGGAAGAATTAATATTTTCAAAGTGGCCATACTACCAACATCGTTATGTAGATTTGAGGCAATCTCAATTAAAATTCCAACAATATTCCTCATAGAAATAGAAAAAGCAATCATGAAAATCATTTGAAATACCAAGAGACTCCGAATAGCCAGAGAAATTCTTACCAAGAAAAGTAAATCAGCATGCATCATAAGACCAGACCTTAAACTATACTACAGAGCCATAGTGACAAAAGACATAGTGGCATGGTATTTGTACCAAATTAGACTTGTAGACCAATGGTACAGAACAGAAAACAAAGAGAGAACACCACATAAATACAGTTATCTCATAGTAGACTAAACCACTGAAAACATACATTAGAGAAAAGATAGCCCTTTCAACAAATGGTGCTGGGAAAAATAGAAATCCATATGCAACAAAATGAAATTAAACCAATATCTCTCACCATGCACACAGCTTAACTGGAAGTGGATTAAGGACCTAGGAATTAGACCAAATATCCTGCACCTAACAGAAAAAAAATAGGCCAAAATATTTAACATGTTTGATTAGGTTCTGACTTTGTTACTAATTTTTAAAAAATTTTCTGTTAACAGGAAAACCGAGAGGAAATTTTAAAAATTACACATATTCTCTGCTCCTTCTCTATATACACAAGTGTATAGCTTCAATCATTATCCATATCCTCTTTCAGAATGATGCATTTTTTATAACCAATGAACTTAATTTGATACACAGAATATGTGGATACCATATACTTGTAATATAATGAGGAGTGAATTTTCCCTCTGTGTTCTTCCTCTGTGAACCTATGACTCTAGTCAATTTATGAGAAAAACATATACAAACCAAAATTGAGGGTCCTTTCACAAAAAGCCTGACAAGTATTTCTCAAAATTGTGAAAGTCATAAAAAGTAAGAAAAGAAGCTCTTACAAGTGAAACCAAAAGAGACATCAGACTAAATTCAATATTCCATTCTAGGTTGGATTCTAGAATAGAAAATTGGATATTCGTGTACAAGCTGGTGTAATTTAAACAAAAATTAAATATGTCTGACTTTAGTTCATGAAAACTTACCAATGTAAGCTTCCAATGCTTGGAAACTGTCTCATGAAAATGTATGAATATTTTATAGGAAAAGAAAAGTGACCATAGAAATACAAATACATATTAAGTCAGTATTTCACATTTTTAACTTTTCTTTAAATATTAAATATTTTAAAGTAAAATTTGAAAAGTTTTAACACAAATATCTATGTTTCTATGCTCCATGACACACTTAGATAGTCAAAAAGGCACATTTTAGAAGAATTTATATAGAGTATTAAGTTCTTGAAAATATACACATACACCAATTAATCATCCATCACAGGTGGACAGTGTCTGAAGTATGAAGCTCCATGCAGTACTGAACCTGTAAATCTGCTGAGCCTGAACCACTTTTCTTCTCAGTTTGCTGATTACTCTATTTGAGAGTTGAGATAGCAGCTGTGGTTGCCAATTCAGGTCAGCATTTTACGTTTTACCTCAATGGAATTTTGTGATAATTTCTTTCTCAGTTTCTTGCCTCTTTTCTGTTTAAATCAAGACCTCTGAGGAATCTCAGGCTATCTCATTATGATGTTTTTTGGGGTTCTTAATACATTATTTTATCTGAATTATTTTACCTTTTTTATATGAATCTTCTTTTTTTTCTTTTATTCCTTTGTTTGATTCTTCTGACGATTTTTAAGTAATTATATAACACTGTATTTTACATTAAAAAAAAAACAACTCATCTTTGCCATAGTTAAAAATCTATATTTCTCCTCTCTTTCAAACTAAGTAGTTCAGTACTCTCTTATACTCGGTGTCTGGGCAGATTTATCCAAACCTCCATAGTTGAACAAGGAATAGCAGTCATGAATCACTCACCCCACATATTAGTAGTATTTTTCACATTAGCTTGTGTTCACCTGTCAATTTGTAATATTACCAGAATGCCTGTTTCTTCTGAGAGAAAAATGCTATTCTCCAATGATAACTCAAATGAGCTGACAGCATCATTTTAGTCTGCATTTAAAAATAGAAAATATTTTTATATTTACCAGGAAGAAATGAGTTTTGCATTTCTTCTCATTTAGATTATCTTGCATCTCTTGACTCATTTTCCATAATGGATCCATTTCCTTTAAAATGTTTTTCCGCAATAAAATCATAGTCTTTAGTGTTAGGGAAGACAGGCTTGTGGGTTTCATCCTTTGTGTATTTAAAAAAAAAAAAAACAGTGTTTTGGAGAAGAGCAATTTGAGTTAAAAGAAAGTCAGATTTTTACAAATTAGTATAAATTAATTTTGTTATTTGGGATATCATCAGAAGCAAATCATCATCATCATCATCATCATCATCATCATCATCATCATCATCATCTTGAAGGAATCCTAGATAATTCAGTAAATTTCCTGAGAATGTAGTTGTTACATAACCTCACTATGAAAGGGTTCAACTTGCAATATAAGTAGCCCATGTTCCTAATGCTCTCCATCTGAACTACTGCTGACCCAATTCTGCATATTTTGACAATATGTTTATTTTTATATTCAGTACTGGAAATTGAACCCAAGGTTGAATATATGGTAGACAAATATTTACCAGGAGGAGTATACCAAGCCCCTTAAACACACAAACAGAAAAAGGTTAATGTCTTTCTAAGTTGCCCAGAGTGGTATGGGATTCTCCTGTCAGTCTATGCTGAATAACTAGGATTATTGGCATGGCCATCATGTTATGTTATATGGACAATGTTTCTAGGGAACTTTATTTCATGAGCATTCAACTTAGTTATGATCATAGGGTTAAAATGGGAAATTTATACTGAAAAAACAATACCTCCATCTGCATGATTATCTGCCCCACTATCATATGTCCTCATCTTTCTCTCATATTTGGATGCTTCAGCTTCCAAGTTTCTTCATGACCATCACTCACCCTGTACTCTTCAGCCACGCATGACACTGGGCTATAGCTGTGAAATGCATGTTTGTGTGATTCAGAGCAGGATGCACAGAGCAAGCTCTTGTCAACCTCACAGAAGAGCCCATTATTGTCCACATGTGTCCTGCAGAGCTGATTCCCAGAGTTGCTCTCAGAGTGAGGTCTGGCCTATCTGGCAAGGAAAGCCAGCTTCTTGAGGACAATGTTGGTCCTGAAGTCTACTTTGTCTGCTATTTCTCTACACTCAGGGCAGCACATTGGTGTTTGGGCTTTCTCCCAGCAAAGGCAAAGGCAGGGTTGGCAAAAAGTATTCCCACAGTCTATGGTTACAGGTTGTAAGAAGTAATTCATGCAAATGGAGCATGTAAATGCACACTGGAAGTCTTGCAAGGCCTTTGAAACCATATTTCTGAAATTGAAAATATAGGGGAAGTGGGTAAGAGAAAAAGGAAAAATAAAAGAGACTTATCCTTCTGTCTTGATGAGGGAATAAAAAATATAAAAGAGTTTTGGATAGCCATGCTTATTCAGTTGAGTTGTGCCAAAATTTTCTATTAACTTCAAATATAGAAAAGATAGAGAGTCTGGGTTTGTTCTGACACAAATGAACAAAATGAGATGAGCATGATCTTTATTTTTAAAAAAGGATCTTTCTGGATCATTTGGAAAAGTTCAATATTTGGACAAAGAAGAAAGTTTAGGATGATTCCAGACTTACTTACATTAGCTGATCACTCTGAGTGCTCATCTAAAATATTTCTATCTCTCGTTTTGTCTCTGTGACTCCATAACTGTAATAAACATAGAGACAGTCTTTATGCCAAATGTCTATGTTCTATGCCTCTCAAATCATGGTTGTGCTTCTGTAAAGACAATTAACACTGAGTTTAATTCATTTGAAGATGGCTTGATTTAATCACTGTTGGGTTCAGCTTCGAATTCATGAAACTTCAAATAGTTGAATTTATACCTGTAACATTAATTAAACAATTTCTTTCAAAAAATAAAATGTAAGCTGGGTGTATTGACGTACACCTCTCATTCAACTACTTGAGAAGCTGAGGCAAATTGATTAAAGATATGAGGCCAACTGCAACAATTTATTGAGATCATGTCTGAGAATAAAAACTAAGAAAGGGTTGATTATGCAACTCAGTTTAGAAAAACACTCTGTCCAATACCCAGTACCAATAAAAAAAATGCATTACTGTGGATGTAATCAGTGGTAGAGCATTTACTTGCCCAACACATGTAAGGTCTTGAGATTTAGCCCCAGGACCAAAGAGAAAATAAAAAAGATTTTTTTTTCTATTACTTTTCATTACAGAAAATAATTTTCCCCATAATCAGTTCTGACCATCAGAGTGCCTTCCTATGTATGAATGCTGAAGTAATAATCAGCAATAATTAATCTATTGTTGTTTTAAACCAAATCAACTGGAGAGTCCAGTGTAATGGTGCATGCCTACTATCCTAGCTCCTGGGGAGACTGAGTCACAAACTGAGTCACAAGGAAACTAAGTTTATGGCCAGCCTTGGAACCTTAGTGAGACCGTTTCAAAATGGGTTGTAATACAATGGTAGATTAGCTCTGAGTACAATAAAAAGAAAGAAAGAAAAATTAGTGCGAGATGGAGAGCATAAATTAACAATGGTAACAATGGTGCATTCCTCTCTATACTAGAGTTGAGAAACTTCACTTTAGTTTAGAGATGCAGTTGATGAAGTATGATAAATTCATGTTAATTTCTAGTATTTTTCTGTAGTGATCAATTTTTCCACTTGGAAATTTCTGCAGATTGGTAGTACGTAATGGAAATCATTTCAACTATTTTGGGAAATGAAGGTTGTAAAAAGACAACATGTAGGACTTTTACATCAGGGGTTTTACTATCAAAACTATACATTATAATTTGAAACCAAGGGTGGTGGAACACATCAATAATTCCAGATGCTCTGGGGGCTAAGGCAGAAGGTCTTGAGATCAAAGTCTGCCTCTGTAGAAGTGAGGTAATAAGGAACTCAGTCATACCCTCAATAAAATACAAAATAAGATTGTAAATGTGGCTTAGTGGTTGAGTGCCTTTGAGTTCACTCCCTGGTACCCACACTAACCCCCAAAATTTAAATTTATATGCATAAAGACTATTGCATACATTCAATATACTGAATATTATAAGTAATTTATGGGTTACAAAATTGATAAAACTGTAGAAATATTTCATTGAAAACCTGCAAAATCTAATAAAGCACAAGGGAAGAGAATGAAAATTACTCATATCACTTATTAAAATTGCTGTAATTATATATGTATTTACTCCAAGAAAAAATAAGTAGGTTTTTACTTGGACAAAAACTCAAGTAGGTTGAAAAGTAAATTTAAAGAATTTTTAGGAGCAAATACAGCTTGAAAATATTTACTCTGAATTCCCAAGTCACCAGAGTTAGCTATGGGAAACCCCTGGTGTGGGAGTTTTGGAAAATTTGTCAGCATTACCATGAGTAGTAACTATCAGTTATCCAAAGCTCAGCAGCTGAGAATTCAGTTTGCTCCTTAGAGTTACCTCAAAGGTAAAGGCATTTTGCAGACAAGTGCCCTCCTTAAATACTTGGGTTTCACCTAAGACCATAGCCTCTGTTGGTTACCTCTTCTGAAATTGGTGGGAGGGACTTATAAAATCATACTGATTAGGGTTATGAAGTAGAGTAAAAAAAATTGATGAGGTGTGGAGGCAGATGCAAGAAAGTTCACATGACTTAGGTTTTGCAAAGAGCCTGAAATAATTATTTCATTAAATAAGACTTTGCTCTACAACAACAACTTCACAATTTTAATAATTTGTTTTTTTTTCTTCTACTGTTGTTTAAATTTTAAAATACCTGATTTATTTCTACATCTTTCTTTTCTTTCTTTCTTCTATTTTTCCTTTCTTATTATATTTTAATTTATGGTACTGAGAGTTGAATGCAGGAGTTCTTTAACAATGAGCTACATTCCCCACACTTATTTATTTATTTATTATTTTGAGACAGTGGGTTGTTAAGTTGTTTAGGGCCATGCTAAATTTGTCAAATTGACCTTGAATTTGTAATTCTTCTGCTTCAGCATCCTAAATAATTAGGAGTACAAGCATGTGCCCCTACACCTGCCTATTTTTCTGGTTTAGATTTTGAATTCCTACCTCCATAATGTTTACTGAGAAATATTTGTAGTGTGTGTGTGTGTGTGTGTGTGTGTGTGTGTGTGTGTGTGGGTGTGGGTGTGGGTGTGTGTGTGGGTGTGGGTATGTGTGTGTGTTAACTGCAGACAATATTCTAAGGACTGGGAATATAATTATAGTGAATGAAAATAAACACTCCCAGTTCTACGAGAAAATAAAGATCAGTGAATGAACTCCAGTGGTGATTCATGCTACTTGGGAGGCTGATGGAGGAGGGTTGCAAGTTTCAGATCAGCATGGGCAATTTGGGGGACTCTGACTCACTATATAATGAAAAAGGCTGGAAATGTATCTCAGTGGTAAAGAATTCTTTCATAGACAAATTTAAGACCCTGCATTCAGAGACCAGTAAAAAAATTATAAGAGAAAATAAAAAACTACTTCCACAAAGGAATTTTAGAATATATTTTTGCAACTAGAGGTCACAGGTTGAAGGCTGCAATACCTTTTCTTTCAAAGCTCTCTATTTACTGAGCTTGAAAAGGAGCTACATATGTCAGACAAAGAGATTTAAGAAAAAAGTATCAGGAGTTTTTGAATACTTTCAACATGAATTGGATATATTTTATTTTTAAAAAATCTATTTATTTTTTACATACATGACAATAGTGTAATGCATTACACTCATTATTACAATTTACATCATAATTTTTTATAACACTGTATATGAAGTAGGTTCATGCCAAATTATGCCACTATACAGATATTCTCTCTTTTTTGGCATTACAATTCTTAATACACATATATACCTTGATTTATCATATCTCTTTTTGTATATAAGGTATGTTTACACCAAATTCTAATCTTCATACATATATTTCATATAGTATAGTGATGACCATCACTTTCCACTATCGTTGCTATTCCCCTTCCCCCTCCCTTTTCCTCCCACCCCTCTTTCCTATATAAGAATAATCTTCCTCCCATGCTCTCCCTCTGTACCCCACTTTGAGTCACCCCACTTATATTAGAGAAAACATTCAGAATTTGTTTTTGGGGGGATTTGCTAAATTCACTTACCATAATCTTTTCTAATGCCATCCATTTACCTGCAAATGCCATGATCTTTTTTTAAGTGCTGAGTAATATTCCATTGTGTATATATGCCACATTTTTAAATCCATTCATCCACTGAAGGACATCTAGGTTGGCTTTACAGTTTAGCTATTGTGAATTGGGCTGCTATTAACATTGATGTGGCTGTGGCCCTGTAGTAGGCTGTTTTTAAGTCCTTTGAGTATGCACCAAGGAGAGGAATGGCTGGGTCAAATGGTGGTTCAATTTTCAGATTTCCAAGGAATCTCGATACTGCTTTCCACATTGGCTGCACCAATTTTCAGTCCCACCAGCAATGTGTGAGTGTATCTTTTCTCTCACATCCTCAACAAAACTTATTTTTGTTTGTCTTCATTACACCTGCCATTCTGACTGGATTGAGATGATATTATAGAGTAGTTTTGATATGTATTTTTCTGATTGCTAGAGATGATAAAATTTTTTCATATATTTGTTGATTGATTGTATATCCTCTTCTGAGAAGTGTCTGTTCAAGTCCTTGGCCCATGTATTGTTTTTTTTAGGTGCTTTGCTTCTTAAGTTATTTATATACCCTAGAGTTTAGTGCTTTATCTGATGTGTGAGAGGTAAAATTTTTCTCCCAGGATGTAGGCTCCCTGTTCACCTCACAGATTATTTCTTTTGCTGAGAAAAAAACATAGTTTGAATCCATCTCATTTATTGATTCTTGGTTTTAATTCTTGTGCTATAGGAGTTCTTAAGGAAGTTGGGGCCTAATCCCACATGATGAAGATTCTGGGATACTTTTTCTTCTATTAGATACAGAGTCTCTTGTTAATTCCTAGATCCTTGATCCATTTTAAGTTAACTCTTGTGCATGGTGAGACATAGGGATTCAATTTTATTTTGTTGCATGTGGATTTATAGTTTTCCCAGCATCATTTGTTGAAGATGCTATATTTTCTCCAGTGCATGTTTTTGGTACCTTTGTCTAAAATATGATAGTTGTAATTTTATGGGTTACTCTCTGTGTCCTGTATTTTGTACCACCAGCCTATCAACCTGTTTTGATGCCAGTACAATGCTGATTTTGTTAGTATTGCTCTTTAGTATAGTTTCAGGTCTGATATAGCAATACTACCTGCTTCACTCTTTCTGCTTAGAATTGTTTTAGCCATTCTGGGTCTCCTCTTTTTCCAGATAAATTTCATGATTGCTTTTTCTATTTCCAAAAGGAATTCCATTGGGATTTTCATCAGAATTGCATTTAACCTGTATAGTGCTTTTGGTAATATGGTCATTTTGATAATACTAATTCTTCCTATCTATGAGCAAGGTAGTTCATTCAATCTTCTAAGGTCCTCTTTGATTTCTCTCTTTAGGGTTCTTTAGTTTTTAATGTGTAGATCCTTCACCTCTTTTGATAAGTTGATTCCCAAGTATCTTATTTTTCTTGAGGATATTGTAAATGGGGTACTTTCTCTCATTTCCTTCTCAGAGGATTTGTCAGTGATATACAGAAATGCATTTGATTTATGGGTGTTGATTTTATATGCTGTCACATTGCTGAATTCATTTACTAGTTCTAGAAGTTTCCTGGTGGAGTTTTATTTGTGTGTGAGTGTGTGTGTGTGTGTGTGTGTGTTCTAGGTATAGAATCATATCATCAGCAAATAGTGCTACTTTACATTCTTAAAGTTGTGGATGAGAAGGAGCAACAAACTCCAGATCAGTATCTTCACAGCAATTGGGCTAGATTGGTGGAGTTAAGTGTCATTTGCATTATGTTAAAGCAATCATATTTATTGGAAGCCTCAATTATTTTAAAATAGAAAGTTAATGTTTATCATTTCAATGCTTAATTATAATTAATAATCATCATGCTATGTCACTGCAAGAGTTTGAGATCCTAAAGTCAGCCAGACAGCATGTTTCCATGAAGATCCAGCCCAAAACAGTGATGTTGATTATGTTAGAATGAGGTAGTTATGCATTCTGCCCCTTCTTAGCAGGATTTATTTAGACTCTGCTAGGAAAATATATTCTTCCTAAGTACATAAATAAAGGCTTTTTGTACATAGAAGTATCCATGATTTTTGTTGGATATTATTATACATATTAGATGAGTAACTAAGGTCTAATTAAATTCTTATTGAGTTGTAGACTGATTTTTATAACAAATCACCAATAATATGTTTGTTCAGTTCTATGTGCATTTTTTCTATCAATTTTCCACTTGCATTTTCTTCAATATTGAAAATAAACATCTAATTTGACTAAGTGGGCTACTCGATGACAAAGAATTTGGAGTGTGATGTTAAATGTTTGAGAGACTTTGATTCTCTCACATGGATTGTCTGCCAGGGATACACCCCAAGATCCCAATGTATGCCTGAAACTGGAGATGGTACTGAAACCTCAATATACTGTGTTTTTTTTCCTAACACATACATACATATAATAAAGTTTAATTCATACATTCAGCAATGACAGTCATTGTGATATGGAGTTTGGAAAAATATCACATCTTGAGTGGGATGGCATAAGAATTTACCACAGTAAGAATAATGCAGAATTAAAACTTGTGAATGATTTTTGAAATTTAAATGTAACATTTTCAGATTCCTATTGACCATAATCAACTGAAAAAAGGGAAATCAAAACTACTAAATGAAGATCACTTTGTGGCAAAATACGCTGAATCAACACTAGATGTAGGTTTCCCTGTTCAGATAGTTTCACTTTTGCCCACTTTGTTCGTCTAAACTCAACACATGCTCATATAAGCTTGCTAACTCCAATGGTGGCAAAATGTTTTTCTCCAATAAACCATTGTGAGTTGCTTCTGGATTACATTGAATATAGATAATGAAAAATAGACTGAGAGGTTATCTGGCATTGAAATAAGAAATATCATTCTCTATTTTGCTAGGATTATCAAGGAAAATAAAAACTTTACCTGAAACCAACCCAAGAACTGAGGTTGATATGAAATTATTATTTTGTGATCAGTGAATCAATAAGTAGATTATTCTCACATAGAATCCTTTTTCTATACTCAACAGCATGTTGATATTTCTATTTTTCCACTTTTGTCTTAAATTTACTCATTGCTTGATTTTTTCTTCTTATATCAATAAATGGATGCCACATTCTTCATGTTATTCTATCCAAAATATTCACAAAAGAACCTATAGTACACATTAAATGTTGTTCTAAATGGATAAATAAATGCAATATTAATTTAGCTTTAAAATAAAGAGCAGAATAAACTAAAATTTGTAGAAATTAAATCTGAATACTTTCTAAAATATGTAATTGTTTGATTATTTAATAAATTCTTTGTGATTTTTCAAAAAAATACACGATGTGAATTTATTTATCACTTATAAACTGGTGAAAGTTGACTATTTTTTCCTAAATAGTTTGATATTTATCTCATAATAGATTTTACAAATAGAGGACTGGGATTGTGGCTCAAGCTGTAGCATGCTCACCTGGCATGCGCAGGGCACTGGGTTTGATCTTCAGCACCACAAAAAAATAAAATAAAGATGTTGTGTCCACCGAAAACTAAAAATAAATAAATAAATATTAAAAAATCCTCTCTTTCTCTTTAAAAAAATTGACATTAAATTTTACAAATAGAGTCAAACATATAAGAAATTGTTTGACAAATAACGCTATCAATAAATGGGCCAAGGACCTGAACAGACACTTCTTAGAAGAAGATATACAATCAACCAATAAATATATGAAATAATGTTCATCATCTCTAGTAATTAGAGAAATAAAAATCAAAAGTATTCTAAAATATCATCTCACTCCAGTCAGAATGGTAGCTATTATGAAGACAAACAACAATAAGTGTTGGCAAGGATGTGGGGAAAAATACATTGCTAGTGGGACTGCAAATTGGTGCAGCCAATATGGAAAACAGTATGGAGATTCCTTGGAAAACTGGAAAAGGAACCACCATTTGACCCAGCTATCCCTCTCCTGGGTCTATACCCAATGGACTTAAAATCAGCACACTACAGGGACACAGCCACATCAATGTTTATAGCAGCACAATTCACAATAGCTAAACTGGAGAACCAAACTATATCCCCTTCAGTAGATAAATGGATAAAAAAAATGTGGCATATACACACAATGGAATTTTATTCAGCAATAAAAGAGAATAAAATCATGGCATTTGCAGGTAAATGGATGGCATTGGAGAAGGTAATGCTAAGTGAAGTTAGCCAAGTCCAAAAAAAAAAAAATGCCAAACGCTGAATGTTTTCTTTGATATAAGAAGGCTGCTTCACAGTGGGGTAGGGAGGCGAAGCATGGGAGGAATAGAGGAACTCTAGATAGGGCAGAGGGGTGGGAGGGGAATGGAGGGAACAGAGGGTTAGCAAAGATGGTGGAATGTGATAGACATCATCATCCCAAGTACATGTATGAAGACAAGAATTGGTGTCTATATACTTTATATACAACCAGAGATATGAAAAATTGTGCTGTATATGTGTAATAAGAATTGTAATGCATTCCACTGTCATTTATTTTTTAAAAGATTCAATAAAAAAGAAACACACACACACACACAAAAGTATGTTTATGTTACGAGTCAGGCTATAAGGGCAATAACCAAACAGACTCCATTTTGCCCCAAGACTCCACATCATGTAAGAAATTCTTCTTCCTGAGAAAGCCCCACCTCTGTACCCATCAACTTTTGCTTAGCATAGCATGTTTGGCAACACAAACAGGCAATTCCTATACAATGTAAAAGTATTCTGTCTTTGCTTTCTGTTTTTCTTGGGCAATGTACCCTGTCAGAGATTGATTGTCTATATGTTAGTAACCATTTTTAAACTTGTACATAACTAGGGACATTTTGGCCCACTCTATTTTCTGCTTATGATTTTCAATCTCATGATGTTTGTTTATGGTGTTGAATCATAGCAATAGCAACTTATGCTTTAATATGATTTTGGAGTATAAAAGATGTACTCAAACTCCGGGGGGGGGGGTCTGAAGGTTGTAGACTTGCAGAATGCCCCTTGGTCCACCAGTTGGTGGATCTGTACCACCAACTATTGAATAAAGTTTCCATCTCCTGCAAAAAAAAAAAAGTTGGAATCATTTTAATAACTTTAAATAATCACATCGAGATTGTTTATAATTATAAACTGGAGATAAAATCAAAAATTTTCTAGGCATTTTATCTTTTATTGTTGTTAATATGGACATGCATTTCTGATGTGTGAATTGCAATAGCCAAGATATGAATTACATTTAGTATGGTCATAAATTTTTATCAAATAAATTTTTATTGACTTTTATATCAATAATCAGAATTCAATAGCAAAAGTGCTTGATAATTACTATCAGGCATACAGTTGATGATAAGGCCACAATTACAAGGTTTTTTAAAAATATCTTTATTTTTATTTATTTATGTATTTATTTTTATGAGGTGCTGAGGATCGAACCCAGGGCCTCATGTGTGCAAGGCAAGTGCTCTACCAATAAGCCAAACCCCAGGCTATAAGGTTATGTTTGTGTGAATTTTGACTTTTTTTCATGCACAAAATGAATGAAGATATAAATAATGTCAATTTTCATATATGGGAAGGATCATCTGGTCAGGACAGAAATTAAAAACCAGAATGCTTCATTGAGTTGTACTGCAGCAGTGAAAGGCAGCCATGAACCACAAGGCTAATTTTAGAGATACCTGGGTGTATTTTGTGGCTGTAGACTCTTTATGAAGAGTCTATGTTGCCTTTCTTCACCTCCAAAATCCACTGAGGACATTGAATCTAGTCAAGGAGATATATGGGCATTCAAAAAGAGATGAATAAGTGGACTTAGAAGTGAAAGCACAAAAATATATGTGACATGATTACAGATGGATTTAGTACTCTGAGTGACAAGAAAGGGATGAGTTAGTTATCAAAAATGAAACCATGTTTATTAGAAATGTAAACTCTGCTAGATGTCAAATTGCATTAAGAACTTCTTGTAATCTAGAGTGTTTATCCAATGAGGAGTATAACATTTGCTTAGATATTAAACCCTATGTTTAATACATGATAATCATGGGTAATAAATTTTTCACAAATTATATTTCATTTGACAGCAAGGATAATTTAGTAAGTTTGTGAATCCATTTAAAATTCAATACCTTTGGGTGCTGCATCACTGAACTTAATAAGCCAGATTCTTCCACAGTGTAATCCACTTTTCAGGTTCCCAGAGTCCTATTAAGTTCTTCAGTATATTAAATGCTTCCCTAGAGTTTTAAAAAGTTAATACACCTTGCACTGTGGAAGTATCACATGAGCAATGAAAATTAAAAAATAAATAATAATAACATGCCATTCTTTTTATTCAAATAGTACTCTTTATTTGCATGTATTCTCATTTCCTAAGGTTTATAGTCTGTAACAGTAGACATAGTGATATTTTCAGACAAGTGAAATAGATGACTTGATTTTTTTCTGTCATTCATAGAAACACATTTTTGCCAAACATTATTCCCTTATTCTGTATCAATCCTTGCTATTGTCAGGATAACTTTGCCTTTAGCATTTGTAGATTCAAGTGAACACAAAACTAAGTTCTACAGTATTTGTTTCCTGGGAATGTATGGTAAGTTTTTTCTATTTTCTGTTTGTTTACAGTTAATTGATTGCTAGAGCTGAGAGGTGCTTGTAAATAAACCTATTTTTTTTTGTACTCACATGATTTTGCACTTTTAGAAAACAGAAGCAATGTAAGTTAGCATTACTGTACCTTAATCTTAAAATGTTTAGCTAAATTATACGTATAAAGGAAAAAATGACATCTTAATTCCAGCTAATATATTTTGAGTAAGAAGTATTTAATTCACATTATAGTTAAATAATTTAGAAAATAAGGAATGAAGAAAAAAACAAATAAGTTTCCCCATTCATAGCATATTCACACAAGCAGGAATATACATGCATACATACCGGTTTGAATAGTTAAGTGGATATTGTGCCATGCTTATGGCCACTAGGAAGGAAGTAGAAACATAACATAAAATTATTTACTATAAGAATAGGAATATTATGCTGTGTTGAAAAGGCATATTGTACATGTAGGTTTTTGGATATTAGTTGTATAAAATTAATGAATTCATTCTAAATAAATTCTGAATTATGAGAAACAAATATACTTTTAATCATATTCTTCTGAACCTCTGTTTTAGATGAATTTGTTTCTTACATATATTAATTTATGGAAAGGATTTTTTTCTAGTTTTAATATCAATTTTTAACAGCAAATGTAATAGTATCATTTATATTTCCACCACACTCTTTATCTCTTTTGTCTAAACTCTTATTTTCATAGTTTATAATTGAGTTGAAAATTTATTTTTCTAAGGTCTTTCTATGCCCCTAATGTAATTAGGTGTTTCTTCCATGATCCCCGAAGGCCAGTCAATTTTAGCACTCATCTTACTTTATAGCAATTATGTGGTTAGTGATTTGTTTATGCTCCTTGACCTACATGAGAAGCAGGTTTTAACCAATAATTACTATTTATTATTAATATATAATGGAATACTTTAAATTTTATGCAAAGCCATACATTAGAAATAGCGGATTTATGCAATGTCAAACAGCATGATTGGTAGATTGTCTAGTATTTAAATGCTTATTTTAAAAGATAACAAATTGATTTTACTCATATTCCCTTAAATTTCTTATCAATATCAGAATTTGGCAGGCATCATATTTCTTTGGCTAATGTTCAGTAAACTAAATGTAAACGTCTTTTTGCGACACTTTAATAGATGTAGAAGGTAAGTTTCCCCATTAGGTAAATAGTAAAAAAGGCAAGTTTGAATAATGTAACTTTATACTTGTCTGCAGACTAGGGAAAATGCATTATTATATTATCATACACTCATATCATTGTGCAGTTAATGGAGATGGTTTCAAATTTACAGTGTTTCAACTTACATTTTTAAGTTTTACAAAGGCATAAAAATTCTGGGTTTTCATTAGAAATCCTATTTGAAATTTTGAATACTGATCTTTACCCAGGCTAGTAATATTTGGTGTGCTAATATTGCTTCTCTGGTGATATGGGCAATGGCAGGAGGCACAGCTCCTAGTTAACCATTCAATAATGAGAGCAAATAACCCATAATCCTCAGTACACTGTGTGGCTGAGTTGTGATGTTCAGTAGGTCTATTAAGTACAATTACTCAGACTATTTTCAGTTTTTGTTAGGTTCACCAGTACCTAACACCACTTTAAATAAATCTCACCAGTATTATACAACCTGTTTTGTTAGTTTTCATTTTCCATGGCTATAGTTCCCCCATATTATTGTTTCATTCAGAGTTTTGATATCTGAGTAGAATTTTACTATCACTAGGCATTATAGAGATATTCCTATAAAGCAGTTCTATACAAATTTTTAACTTGAAATGGTACCTCAATTAAGGATTTTAAAGTGAATGCAAATGTGCTTCATTTTTTTTTCAGTGCCGTTTAATAGTGCCTGAGCTCAGTCTTCTATTGCACATATTCTGTAGACTAGATTTAACCTTCTAGAGTTCTATTTAAATATGATCCTTTTTTACCTTTGAAATACAGAATTTTCCTTTTCAGAGGAAGTTGGCATTCCATTATAAAATAATAGAAGGTGGCCTTTGACATAATTATTATCTACAGTTGCAGGACTTTATTTGTGAGTAATGTGCTGCAGAAAATAAAGTTATAGATTCAGCATAATATATTTTATTCATAAGACATTAAGAAATTTAAGAGGGAGCATGCTTTGCCTCCAGGTTGATAAGCAATACACACAGTATAAAAATGCTTCATCCATTCCTGCAAAAACTGTTACATAATTAAAACTTACAAAAGTAACAGCACAGATCTTCCTAGTTAAAAAAAAAACTAATTGTTAAAATATTGAGTATGAAAAGTTAAATAGAGCAATATTCACATTATGTTATGACTATTTGAATGTCAATTTCTTAATAGACTGACAGTAGTTGCCTTGAGTTTTACATTAGTAGGTAATGAATACAGATGTTGAGTGATGTGCAGGAGTACTTAATTAGAAGTTTCAAAAATAATGGAATGAAAATAGAAAAAGTGAATAGAGAGAAGAGAGAAGATAAGGGTAAAACTTAGACAAGAAACTGAAGGAGTTTGTATAGTTATTATAATCTCTAATTTGTTTTAAACTCTGAATCAACTTAGAAAGCTTTCTAAATGGCTTTTCATAGAAGTTCATATTTTCTACTTTTGAATTAAAATCTTAAGTTTCATTACTTGTTTATTTAAATAATTTTGAATTTTGGAAAAATATATTTCTCTGATAACAATGAATAAATATAATTTTATTTTTATAATATTGACAGGTTTATTAAAATAATAAAAATGTTCCTTTATATTAGTTTATATGGTGCTGGGATAAGTAGTGAAGATTGTAATTACTAACCTGAGTTTAATTTTTAAAATAAATTGTCAATTTAAAGAATGGAAAAGGAGAGCAGGTCAACTTTTTATTCCGTGTTTCAGTTAATTCTACCTATAAAATAGAGATATGAAATTTTAATATAAATTTCTCTGAAAATATTGAGAAGCTTTGATGCCACATGGAGGTTTAGAAAAGGATTCACTTTAGGTTTAAATTTCTTCTATCACCAAATATATCCTCCCCCAATTCACTTGCAATGGCTGACAGTAGCAAGAAACTTAAAATACAGACCCTTGACAAGGTGAGGAATTCAGTCCAGTAATGCTGTTGTTAAGTCTCCATGGCTTATTCAATTAAAGGCCAGAAACTCATGATCAGAAAAGAAATTTAGGGATAAAATGAAGTGTAGATTGATTTGTTCATTACCTTTATTTCCAGTACCTATATAACTCATTTTAACCTAGCCTTTTCTGTACCAAGTATGATTTATTAAATATTCAAAAATCTAAGCTGTGCATGGTGGTGTATGCCTGTAATCCCAGTGGCACAGGAGGCTGAGACAAGAGTATCTTGAGTCCAAAGCCAGCTTCAGAAATGGTGAGGCGCTAAGCAAAACAGTTAGACCCTGTCTCTAAATGAAATACAAAACTAGTGCTGGGGATGTGTCTCAGTAGCCGAGTGCTGCTGAGTTCAATCACTGGTACCAAAAAAACAAAAATCTATTGTTATGCTTTTGACAATTTTGACCAATGTCAGCATTTTATAAATAATGTTTTAAATATTTAGGACTTTGGTCCTCTCTTTCAAATCTTCATTATGAACTTTTTTCCTTAAATAGCATCATTATTTTCAGAACTATTGCATTTTTGACAGCTTTTTCCTAAACCAGCTGTGTGTCCTAATAAGTTCTTTTCTCATAAAAATCTCTGCAATATGAGAAATTCCCTTAGCTTGATTTTTTTTTTTACTTATGAGGTCAAGCTACTTAAGCTCAGAATGCCTGTTATTGGGCAAGTAATAAAATTGCTCAGATACTGTACCAAGAGTTTTTTGTTTTCTGCCAACATCTACAAAACTATTGAAGGTTAACTTTTTAGCTTGAAAGTTGATTAACCTCAGACTTTGCTCCAATTTTTATTATAAGAAAATATATTTGGATGGAATGAAATTTATATTTTTCTTGCACAAAAAAATAATAATATCTGAGTATTAATACTTATTAATATATAATAAGTATTAATACTTATTAGTATATATTATATATTATATATATACTTACAGCATATTAGTATATATATAATATATAATATATACTAATAAGTATTAATATATACTTATTAGTATATATTAATAAAATATATAGGAAGAATTTTTTTGGTGTGTGTGTATGTAGTAGTGATATGGTGGCAAAAATGCTGTAAGCAGGTCTCAGGCATAGACATTAATTAGGGGAAGAAAGTCTTTCCTCACATTTTCTTTTCCTTCTTATTCTAAGATTTATTTTAAGCAGCTGATATATCCAATTTGCATTATCAAATAGAAGTCATATTTTTAGATGTCTTGTTATAATTTAAAAGTCTTGTATAATTTTAGAAAATTATACAAGAGGAACAACACTTGTCTATGATGATTGTGGACTCTCAAAAAGTACATTCAGATATTTTTTTATAAGTTGATTTTTTTCTTGGCTAAGCTACTCTTATTACTTTTTTTTTTCTGTTATGTCTTATCTATAAGAGAATACAAGGAATAGAGATGTATTTCATAAACATTAACAGAATGCAGATGTAGAATATGAAAAATTAAATGATATTAATCTAATGTGTTACCGCTGTTGACCGGTGACGAGTCCTTGCTTCCCCAATGTTGAAGAGTAACACCAAAGAAGCACGCCGAGGCAAGGTCAGAGTAGAAATTAGAAGTTTATTAAAGGACAGTAGAAAAGTCTTCTCCCGGAGGAAGACGGGGACCCAAGAGGAAGTGCGGTTGTCTCCCCTTTTTATAGTTTTGGTGATGGAATGCAAGGGGGAAGGGTTGGGACACAGGTGGCCAAACAAGTAATCTGGGCAGGAAGGACTTCATTATCACTTCTTTGGGATGGGCTATCTCCAAATCTGTTGGGGGCTGTTTCCTGTGTTCCCTTAACATTCCTTTGTGATGGACTTTGAGCCTAGGGCTTTTTTGGGACTTCTAAGAATTTTAACAAATATCAGAAATAAATATCACAGAAAAATGGATTAATAATTTCCAATAAGATTGTGATGATTTAATCAAAAAAGTTAAAACAGCCAAACTATAATTTAGAAGAGTGATGAAAATATGCTCAATCACAAAAATTGTTAGCACTTTAACACATAGAAGTCTTTGCAAAATGAATTTATTAGTTACTTCAGTCATAGAAAACATATTAATCATAAGAAAAACATATAAAAAAGAAAAACAAGGATTGGAAAATATCAATGAAATATTTCATTGATTCTCAACATTAACTTAAAATTAAAATATTCTATGTGTTTTAATTTTTAGAAATTGTAAAATGGAAATTCTATTTATTTTTTTTTAAATAAATGACAGCGGAATGCATTACAATTCTTATTACACATATACAGCATAATTTTTCATATCTCTGGTTGTATATAAAGTATGTTGACACCAATTCTTGTCTTCATACATGTACTTTGGATAATGATGTCTATCACATTCCACCATCCTTGCTAATTCCCTGTCCCCTCCCATTTCCTCCCACCCCTTTGCCCTATCTAGAATTCATCTATTCCTCCCATGCTCCCCCTCCCCAACCCACTATAAGTCAGCCTCCTTATATCAGAGAAAACATTTGGTATTTGTTTTTGGGGGGATTGGCTAACTTTACTTAGCAGTATCTTCTCCAATGCCATCCATTTACCTGCAAATGCTCCAGTTAGAATGGCAGCTATTAGGCATACAAACAACAAGAAATGTTGCTGAAGATGTGGGGAAAAAGGTACAATCATACATTGCTGGTGGGACAGCAAATTGGTGCAGCCAATATGGAGAGACTGCAAATTGGTGCAGTCAATATGGAGAACAGTATGGAGATTCCTTGGAAAGCTGGGAATGGAACCACTATTTGACACAGCTATCCCTCTTCTGGGTCTATACCTAAAGGACTTAAAAACAGCATACTACAGGGACACAGCCACATTAATGTTTATAGCAGCACAATTATCAATATCTAAACTGTGGAGCAAACCTAAATGTCTTTTAATGGATGAATGGATAAAAAAATATATATATGGCATATAGTCACAATGGGATTTTACTCTGCAATAAAAGAATAAAATGAAAATTTTAGATAATTTAAACAGATTGAGTGGTGATAAGAGACCTTATAAAAGTCTATTTTTATGTTATTGGTAAGAATAAGTGATTTTTCTGGAAAAATATATAATAGTGTGCAAATAAATTAAAATTATGTGAATAAAAAAATGGTTATATATTTTTAGAGATTATATGATTAGAAAAACTTCAGGTAAATTAAATGTGGACATGTGAAAGTTTGAACTTTATAAGCATTTTAATAACATAGTAGAATGTCTTTTTAATCAATTGGAATATATTTATCTGAAATTACTCAAGAATCCACTAACATAAAGGTTTAGAAAATTTAACATGATCATGAAAATCTTTCTTCTACAAACCATCACATGCTGATAAACAAACAAACAAACAGTACTAATAAATATATAAAGAAATGAATGAATGAATGAATGAATGAATAATGGTGACTGACAGGGAGGAATTATTTTTTAAATGGTTGTTACATTTTTACTTTTCTCTTTATCCCCAGCAAGTCATCCCATGTGATAGGCATTTTTTCCCCTAAATGGGAGTTAATATTGTTTAACTTTAAGAAATTTATAGCAATCAAACCATTATCCTTCCTAGTTTTAACTGTTTTATCTTAGATTGTCTTGAGTTCATCAGATAATACAAGGCTTATGTCACACTCCTGGTAGAACATCAAGATATATACAGATGTCTGAAAAACCCATCATATTGCCCCCTAAAGTCACATTTGTTACAAATATGGCATTCAAAGAAACCCCTAGATAAGCATATACATGTTGTCATATTTTACAATGCTAGAGGATGCTGAATTCAATGTGCAGTTGTATTAGAGATGTGATTAGTGTTATTGCCATAACTAAGACCTAGAGTTTTCCCTTTAGGATACTTTTTAGAAATTTTAAAGGAAATGTTTGATATTTTACACTGCTTTACTATCATAAATCAAGGAATTTAAACTTATTAATTACAAATAAAATCAAATATCTTAAAGAGAACAATGAAAAGAATAACAGCTTTGGAAAAACTAGTCTAATATCACCAATCACTAGTGAGAATATATATATATGAAAACATTACCGGTTTCTTTTGGGCATTTTATTTTTGGAGAGTACCTTGGTAATATCAATTTCAAAGAATTGGTGTTCTATAAATTCCACTAGTAACTCAGTAATTTATAAGCAATCCTGAACATTTGCTAGAGAAAAAGATTTCAAGAGTTTGATGGGGCATATACTGAAAACTGAAAGGAACATTTTCTCCTCTGTACTTAAAAAAATAATGCACAAAAAAATTATATTGTACTCCATTACAATAAAGCAATTAAAATTGATTATATAGACCTACATGTGTCAACCAAAATAAACCTAAAAAGAGATAATATTAAATAAAAAATTAATTTAGGTAGAACATAGACAACACGATCTATTTTATTCTACAACAAATTACTTCAAAAATTAATAGCTTAAACTAACAATTGCTTTGATTATTTCTAACAGTTTCCATAGGCCAGAAACACATGGGAGTGTCTTACCTTGCCGCAGTCTGGCTGGGCACAAATCACGAGCCATTCACAACTTTGTAGATTCAAACAGCAATTCTTTATTCCCAATCTCACACCAGCAGTCTACAAACACGTTCTGGGGAAATCCACGTTCTCTGCCCAAATCCACACCTCCACTGGGCTTCTGTCTCCCAAAAAATATTGTTTGAATCCCGGAAGAACTCAAGGGGAACTCAGGCAGCAGGATACGCCCTATTCCCAGCAGGAATAACCTTCCTAAACCGGGAGCACCCTTAACCCTGATTATCCTAAACCGGGAACGCCCTAAACAATGATCCGCCCTGGTCCTTGAGCAAGGTCACCTTCCAGGAGTCCTTCCACTAAGCAACATGGGGGTACACTGTCAATGAAATTGTCATACCTGCTTGGCTAATGGCTCCCAGCATCTCCCCCCTTCTGATTAATTAAACAACAAGTAATGTGGCTTAAGGACCGTGCCTGGTAGGTTGTCCAATTCAATAAATGGTTCTTACCCGTCATCAGAAAACTGACCTTTAGGCGTCAGCCTCCTGTCTTAGGTTGATACCACTGCAACTGGATCAGACCCATCACTGACTACTGGTCCAGGATTACCTATGTTCTTCTGGCTCCAGGTGTGCATAAGTTTGCAGTCCAGTGTTGCTTGAGGTACCATGATCTATTAAATTTAAAAGATGGAACTTCTGCTAAGATGGCTCACTCATGGGATGACAAGGTGATACTTTTTGTTGATGGAGGAAATCTCAGTTCCTTCTCATATGATCTTCTCCAACTGGCTGTTTCTGTGTCATCTGGGCATAGCAGGTGGCTGAACAAATTGAAAGATCAAGATACCAAGGAAGAAACTTCAATGCCTTCGTAACCAGAGAAGTCACACACTGTCTCCTTTCTCAGAGTCTACTGATGATGTAGGCTTGGCTGTGATGCAGTAATGGAAGACACGATTCAAGGGCAAGAGTATGAGCAGGCAGAAATCATTGGGGACTCTTTGAGGCAGGATTCTAAAATCTTTTCTACAAATGTCAATAAAATTAAAAGCAATGATATCTATTTTTAGATATAATATATGTCGCCAAATGTAAAAGGACCATTATGGAGATGATAAACAACATGTTTAGAGAGCACTTACTTCATAGGAATAGATAAAGATTGGAGAATGCCACAGAGGACCACTAAGGGTTTCCATTCAATTTAATTGAAATTCAATTTAATTGAAATGCTATCTAAATTAATTATAGAAGAGCATGAGGATTGCTTTGGACATCAAGAGCTTATGATCAAGTTTTCTGTAAATTCTTACAGATTGAAAGGACTTCATATTTAATTAATAAATATACATGAGCAGGCTTTAAAAATTGAATGAATTATAAATGAATCTGTTTATACATGCATTTGGTAGAAAAAGACACTCTGACAGATATTGGCAAATGTTGACTGCCCAGCAAGAGTCATACCTTCATGCCTGAGGACTGGCCTTTCATTAGTTTCCCTTATTAAAACACTGTCTTTAACAATGCCCTCAGTTGACAGGAGTATATCCTTGAAATTGAAGATGTGGTTCTGGAAATCCAGATGTTTGTCAATAACAAATGGGAAGAAGAACATTCTATTAATAATGGTGTGTGTTTATATATATATATAAATATATATATATGATTATAAATATATATACACATATTACCTTAAAAGGTGAAGCTATGGTGCTAATAATATACAATATAACACAATACATTTTATAATGTATAATCTATACAATATAATATGACATATCATATAATATACAATACATAATATAAAAATATATAATATAAAATATAAAACTATTAATTGAAACAACCCTGTTTTCAATTTCCTGTGCCATATATATGTAATATATAATATCATATGAATATTATAATAATATATATAAGACATCATTTTTAATATATTAATATTATAATATATAGTGCATACAGTATTATATATTGTGTTATAATATATGATATATAATGTTATATGTAGTATATATTATTATATTCTCTATTAAATTATTTATTGTATGTGTAATATATAATATATGTAATATAGATAACATTCCATTATATTATGTTATATTACATTATAATATATGATGCAATATGATATATCATATTATATTATATAATATGATGTATTGCATAATATAATATCTTATATGATATATATTATATATTATAGTATGTTTGTGTGTTTGTGTGAGTGTGTGTGTATATTTGGAACTGGGAATTGAAAACCGTGGTGCTTTAACATTCAGCTACATTCCCAGGCCATATTATTTATTTACTTTGGAGAGAGTCTTGTTAAGTTGCTTAGTGTCTCACTAAGTTGCTGAGGCTTGAAATGAACTTTCCATCGTCCTGTCTCAGCCTCCATAATCACAGGGATTACTGATTTGTGCAACACTCCTGGCCCAAAATGGTCTGTTTTCCAAGAAAACTTTGTCCTCCTACATGACAATACTAGATCTCCTCCACCTTATAATCTATCTCTAAATCTCACATCCATATTAATAGCCAACATTTCTACAGCAGTTATACTGTGCCAGTCACTGAGCTAAGTACTTTAAAAATAGTATGTCATTTATTCTTAGGAAAACCACACAACCTTATGAAATGCCCTGTAAACAGGAAAGATCATTTAGGCAAGCAAAGTTAAGTAAATTGTTATATAGCAAAACTATGGCAAAGCAAAAGTTTTACCTAGAAAACAGGTGCTGTGCTATGGTGCTTCATTGATAGTGATACTTGTCACTGGTTATCCTTTTTAAGGAGTCTTTAGAATTCCTACTTTCAGCTTTACATTTGGCAATGCTAGTGCTATAATCTTTCCAATGAGAACTCCAAAGCTGTGTCTTTGTGGCTTGCCTATCACATAGAAGATGGTTAACATGTGCCAATTTGAGTTTGGGGATGCTCAACATGCCAGAAACAAAGGAGATCACCAACAATCTTCTCTAATGGGGTGCAGGTACAAGTTCAGGTAGGTGAAACCCAGTTTTACAATGGGAATCTGGAAACTGTGGATATTTCTGAGAACACTCCAATTCTGAAATTTTATTAGTGGAATATTCTATGTGGTACCCTCCATCCATGTCAGATGGCACTTTTACTAGGAAAGCTTTCTTACCTTTGCCAGATTTTCTACCAAGTCATTATCCTGTAGTTCATCAATGCTCTCAGAATCCACCCCTCAGAAACTGTACTCATGGATCCAAGGAAAACATCGCTTTGTTTATGACACAGCCCAGGACTTACATTGACCCTAAAAGAGTCATCAGCCCTGAGTTTCAGTATTTTTTTTTTTTTTTGGTAACATAATGTCCATAATTCTGGGAACTGTTTAAACCACTCTTTTTTTATTTTTTTTTATTTTTTATTTTTGGTAAATATGTGTAGCCTCATGGACTGAAATTTTCTCAAGATCATCAGATGATATGATCTCAAGATCACCTGATGCATTAAACGATTTATTTTAAATATATATCAGAAGTTTATTTATGTAGTATCATTTCCACGTATTTTAAATAACATTTTTAATAACATTAGATAAGAAGATAACCCCACTTCTATTCTATTTATCTTCTGAAGGTTTTAGCTTATTACAGAGTTTGAAGCCCCTGGGCTTTATCCCAATGCTAGATCTTGGCCTGTGCTCTACAAATTGAGATACAATTTTATAAAAGAAAGCCCCTGGCTATTTAGCTTTGTTGTTTAGTAGCTTAAGAGATCTAAACACCCAGAACAAGGGCTTTGCAGCTGCTAAGTTTTTTCTTTGTTAGAAAGAATCTTGCAGACTTTTTTCCTACATGGGCTTCTTATTATGTTGGACTTCTCAGACTGTCCAAAAAATGCCTTAGAGAAAGAATGCCAGTAGTTAAATATGGATTTTTATCACAAAAATGTCCTCAAAGCCTGGCATAAAAACTTAGGAATGGTAAGCCCTGTACAAGTTTTACTTTTCCCTATTTCTTAGATAATGAGTCATGAGTGTTGTCTAATAGGAAAAAAAGTGAAATGATAGCTGAAACTATGCTTTCAACTATCAATCTATGAAAAGAAAATAAATTCAGCTTAACCTTTTTCTAGACTGTGCAAGTTTTCCCTTATAGCTTTCCATAAGCCCCATAACATATTACAAACAATTAACATATTCTTACAAGGTTATTTTCTTCTTGTGATCCCTGCATATAAACCTCCACAAATATTTTGAAAGACCTACTCAATATTTAGAAAATATCAACTTTGAATCATATTACCTATACACAGAGCATGTTTTCAAAGTACAAGTTTGTTTTATTTTAATTTTAGAGTCAGTAAATACATGGCAGTAATGTTTATGAAGTTCTGCTACGTACATTTTACATGTGTTATTAACATCTCATTCTTTTGAGTTGGATTCAATTATTTCCCATATTAAATACCTATGGAAACTAATGTTTATGATTAAAGGAACTTGTCAAGTTTAGGTGGTGACTAGGACATAAAAAGTTGTGAGAAGTTCAAATGCAGAAGCCCAACACCAAACTACTTGCCAATTTTTCAGTAGGGCCATGTGAGAGAAGATGTTGAATGCACACATTATTGATGATGCTCTTACAATATTTGATTGCAGAATCTAATAATCTATAGTTCTTTAAGTTTCTCATGTGATTCTGCTGAGTGCAAGATATTAAACCTCTGATTTATGAGATTTAAACTTTTCAGTTGCAGTTCTCTGATGAGTGTGAGTTCCTAGGTTATTGAAAGCTCAGTCACATTAGAATTTATTATTTTTCAGCATTCTAATTCATCATATTTTAATATTATAATTCTATTTCAGATATTGCATAAAAACAATCCCTGTTCCCAAGCTTTGACAAAGACAATTCCTTTAAAACTAGTAAAATATTTGTATTAGTGACACATTCATCATCCAAAGGTCACAGCTCTGAAGTAGGGAAAAGTTAATCTGGGGAGCTTTGGCTGAAATACAGCTCTGTAGTTAATATATGCAGGGCTGTCACCATTAGGACAGTGAAAGGGCTCTGCTATTCCATGACTCTGGGGGTGGCTACAGATGCCAAAATGAACTTTTGCTCACAAATTGAAACACTTTCTCAAAAATAAATGAGTACAAATTAAAAAAAAAAAAAACTTTGACCAATAGAATCTATTATAAATATACAAGGTGAGGAAAATTTAAAATATGACCTTGAGAATGTTAATATAATTTCTTAAAAAGCCTAATGGTCAAGCCATCTTTAGGGTTGTAGGAATGATTTCCATGTTAAATCCTGAACTCAACATGAGGTTAATTAGAAGGGGATTAATAAGTTTTCTGAATCAAGACAGTGTGACTTGATAACAAATTTACATTTTTCAGATTTATAAATTTAAATGGCAAAATCATAAAAATATAAAAATGTCTTTCATTCATTTATATTTACTTTAAGCATGTTTTGAGAGAAATGATAACTGATTGGAGGACCAGATGTTTAAAAAATCTGGAAGCTCTAGGAAATGACTTAAAAAAGAGAATGAGAAAATATCACCACCTACAGTTTGATGAATAACTAAATTTTATATACTCCAGAGAGAACATTGTAAGAATTGAAAATGTTTAAGAAATAGCTGAATCATAAACCCTGAGTAATTCTCATTAACCAACTTCACTTCTCTGATTCACTTTCTATTTCTCTCTAAAACTATCTTTCTTTATTTTGAATACATTCTGTTATATAAAACTGTGTGTGTGTGTGTGTGTGTGTGTGTGTGTGGGTGGGTGGGTGGGTGTGTGAGTGTGTGTTACTGGGGATGAAACCCAGGGCCTTGTGCATTAGAGGCAAACACTCTACCAACTCAACTGTATCTCAACCCTTTAAAAAACTTATCTAGATAGGTTGAGCCCAGATTGCATGATTTGATCCTATGATTAATTTATTTTTGTTCATTTGTTGGTTTTTATTAAAACTCTTAGGTAATGTTTTAGTCACTCTGATGTTAGGTGATGGATTTTTGTAACCAGTCTTTTAAGAAGTTACTTTGTTAGGAAGTTCATCTGCACTAAGGATCTCAGAGTATTTCTTTTGCTAGGGTATCATATACTGCTCTACATTGTCCACCTGAAAGATGAAGTTATTTGTTCTTGAGCTCTTGCACCACCGAGGATTTCTCTGGTGGTGAAAACATCCCTGTATTTAAGCTGTGGTTGAATTGAGCTGAATGGACTCCAGTGGTGAGACAGAAGGCCTGCAATTGAAAGCCCAATGTTGGCTATGAAGGTGGAAAGGTATTCTTGTAGAGTGAATCTTAGGTCACACACGGTTGTCTCTTGCTGCACTTTGAGTGCACACAGCACACTGATAAGTACTGCTGGGGACTGGAGGCATCTACTGTCAACAGCTATTGTATGTTCCAGTTAGGCAGCTATAGACTTGTGAGGAAGCTACATACTTTTTTCTGTAATGGATGTGATAATTTACCTTCCCACTCAGGGGATCTACACATTCTCACCAACACTTGTTCTCTTTTGTCTTTTTGAAATATTCCCCTATCTAATAGGTGTGTGGTAGTATTGATTAGCATTTCCATGTTGACAAGAGATACTAAGCATTAACCCCAAATTCCTATTAGACAAGATGAATAATTTGAGGAAGGCTATAGTAAATCTTGGTAACTGCAATTAATAATAATATATTGTATATTTGTAAATTTCTAAAAGACTCGATGTTCTCATCCTAACAAATAATAAAGCATGTGAGGTAATGCAAAATAAGTTCAATAGCTTGACTTAGTCTTTCATTGTACCATAAACATATATAATTTTTACTTGTCAATTAAAATGAAATAATAAAAAGTAACTTTTAAAAAAATTGTTTTATTGAATGGGTAAAGATTTTTAATGTTTTAGAGGAAAATATATTAAAATAAAATTTAGAGTTGTTAGTTTTTTTTCCTGTCTCTGAATTACATGTAAGTTTTTATAAAAAGCTAAATAAGACACTTGCCAGTATTACACCCCTTGGAAGCCCTTTCTTTAGGATAGAAATATCCAGGAGATAATACTCTTATTTCCCAGTTTCTTTGGGAGGAGAAGAACTTACTTTTCTGCCTTTTTCAAGTTGCAAAACTGTCTCCTGAAATAGAGATGTGAGGTATCCAATGTTTCTTTGGATTAAATGTATTACACAGACTGGGTTATCCAGTTGCCAAGGGCATTTGGATTAACTGTATGTGACAAGTAGTATTGCCAGTTTCTCTACTTGAAAAATGGTTATGGCCTGCCCTAAGAAGATGCATGCAACTGCTTAGTTATGCAATAAACTGTTATATATAGTACATTTTCATTTAAGGTCTATTTGACTGGTTTTGTTGTTGGTGGTGTTGTGTTTTAATCTTTCACCTACATGGAGAGCTTTTGTTGGTTGGCAGGAGGTCTTATTTTTAATTATGTTTCCCCAAACATGTATAATTTGCTAATAAATCAGTATTTATATGCTATCCTCAAGTTACTGGATATCAACTTCATTTCTCTCACATAGTAGACTGAGAACCACAGTGGTAAGGAATAGTGGTTAAAGCATTAGCATGTGTGGATAGACATTGTTTTGGAGAAAGTCATGATAGAAATCACAGATTGTATACTGGAAAACTTTTGATAGCAAAACAACTTCTTTTTGCTTTGTTCTTTGGTGTCTTGTGCCTCCTGGAAATGGTGTGTTTCTTTGGATTATTTATTTATTTATTTATTTATTTATTTATTTTTAATTTTGGAGGGGTATGGTTCTTTTTCCTTGTTAATTGATAGGCAGTGATGGGGGGACACAGAGAAAAATTGTGTGTAGTCATCTCCTTAATCTGGAGCATCAAACATTAACCTTAAGTTAGAAAAAGATAGAGATGGATGTATTTTTGTTTGGTTAGTTGTGGTACTAGGAATCAGGGGCACTCAACCACTGAGCAACCTCCCTTGCATGGTGTCATTGGGATTATGATCCATCACTGTGCCTGGCAAGTGGATACTCTTGACAGTCTTCAGAGGCAATGCTGCCTTCTGCAGGTATCAGTGCTGAGTGGATTTGGAGAAGTTGGTTAGAGAGAACACACTCTGATGTTGACAAAGAGTCCTGTTTTGCCAGCGCACCACATGTTAATTGTGGTAATGCTGGCATACCAGTGATGCAATTTTTCCAAAGGAACTGTCAATTGGCTTGGTGTCGTGGCATTTCTGTATCCTCCTCCCTTCTGCTAGTGATGGTCTAAATTTGGGGGCCAATGGCTATATGCTGGACCTGTAGTCAGTGATGGGTATGATCCAGTTGCAGTGGTATCAACCTAAGACAGGAGGCTGACGCCTAAAGGTCAGTTGCCTAAAGGTCAGTTTTCCGATGATGGGTAAGGACCATATGTTGAACTGGACAACCTACCAGGCATGGTCCTTAAGCCACATTACTTGTTGTTTAATTAATCAGAAGGGGGGAGATGCTGGGAGCCATCAGCCAAGTAGGTTTGACAAATTTCTTGCCAGCTTACTCCCATGCTGTCTAGTGGAAGGACTTCTGAAAGGTGACCTTGCTCAAGGACCAGGGCAGATCCATGTTTAGGGTGTCCCTGGTTTAGCATAATAGGAGATTAGGGTGTTCCCCCTTTAGAATAGGGTGGTTTAGCATAATAAGATATTAGGGTGTTCCCCCTTTAGAATAGGGCGGTTTAGCATAATAGGAGATTAGGGTGTTCCCCCTTTAGAATAGGGCGTATCCTGCTGCTGAGTTCCTCTTGAGTTCTTAGGGTCAGAGAGTGTATTTTGGGAGACAGAAGCCCAGGAGTAGTGGATTTGGGCAGAGAGTGGATTTGGGCAGAGAGTGGAATTGGGCAGAGAGAGGATTTGGGCAGGAGTGGATTTGGGCAGAGAACTTGGATTTCCGGAATAAAGAATTGCTGTTTGAATCTACAAGCTGTGTGGAGACTCGTAATTTGTGCCCAGCCAGAGACTGTGGCACTGTTTTACTCTCTCAGCCAGGTCTGTCGAGGTAGAAGGTCTGTAGAGTGAGAAGTCAAAATCTGTCTTCCTTTTCTTTTTGTTATTTAATATTTATTGAACAGTAAATGTCATAGTAAAGGGAAACGGAGAATTCTTTCTTTTAAAGGCTCTCCAGTGTTTTATATTGATCCTAAAGTTTATTTTATTAGCCTCAAAAATAAACTAGGAAAGTACAGAAAATTAAAAAAAAAAATAAAAAAGAAATTTTTTGAAAAATGCTAGGGAAGTCTTCAGAGCAGAGGAAATGTACAATGAATGAAGAGGAGTTTATGACTTTTGTTGAAATAATGGTTGCTTACATGTCATAATATGATTTCCACATCAAATATACACCATTTAAAAAAGTGCCAAGTTCCCATAACTTTGTAAACTACAATGGAATTATACCAGATTGCTTAGGAATACAAAAAGAAAAGTAGTTAGTAAAGGCATACTGACCCAATTTTTCTTCAATGATTATCTCAATTATAAAAGCTGGCTACCTATTTTTGACTCCCCTGATTAATTTTTAAATTTCTGAATACTTTAGTGACTAAAATACCACTTTAGAAACTCCTCCCCCTTTCTTTGTCCTTTATTTTTAACTTTTTCTTTAAAAAAAAAAAAGTTTTCTTCATTAAACTCTCCATGAAAATACAAATAAATGCCCTTGTTGAAGGGTTGGGTTTTAGTTAGGGTAAAGCAATCTCATAGGAAGTTGGCATTTATCTGAAAAGCTAATGAGCACCTGGCTTCATGAGAAAATAAATATTTTATAAGGGTTGATCCTGATCATCTCTCCAGTCTAATTTGTAAATTTAAAATACAACTCTTTTAAATATCATCTTTGTTCCTTGAGAAAGCATTTATTTTCTTGGCACTGAACAGTTTTCTCTTCAACTGTACAAATAATTCATGAACAGATGATACAGATGCTTCTTTTGTTTGATCTTAGGTATCTTTTATAGACCATCCATGTAAATATGCAATTTTTCTTTCACTGACCAATATTCTTCTCTTCCATGTTTTTATTCACCATATCTCAAAAAGTGGCTTTTACCAGCTATTTAACTTTTTTTTAATTTATTGGTTGCTCAAAACATTACAATGATCTTGACATTTAGTATATCATACATTTGATTCAAATGGGGTATAAATTTTTATTTTTACCATGTGTACAGATTGCAGAATCACATTGGTTATACAGCCACGTTTATACATACCGACATATTAGTGTCTGTTGTATTCTGCTGCCCTTCCTATCCCCTTCCTATACCCTATCCTCTCTCCTTCCCTCCCATCATCTCCAGAGCAGGGAGGAAGAACATGAGAAGAAGATTACCATTAAACAGGAACAAGAGGTGAGAGGGAATGGGAGAGAGAAGGGAAATTGCATGGAAGATGGAAAGAGATCCTCATTGTTATACAAAATTAAATATAAGTGGATGTGAGAGGAAAGGGGAAAAAAGAGAGAAATGAATAGAAAGAGCTATTTAACTTTATTGCATATCCATATCTGGCTACACATACATCTCCACTTCACAATTTTCATTGTTCTTCCTAAAATTAAAAGTTACCATTTTAATATTTTAGAGCACACCCTGAAACTGACCAAGTTATGCTAAGTTCTAAACACATAACACAATATATCAAAATGAATCCAATTTTTATCTGTAACTATAATATACCATCCAGCCAAATGAATAAATATAATGGAGACCAGTAGGGCAGAGGAAGTAGGTCAGGGGAAATGAGGAGGGGAGGGAAAAGAAAGGTACTGGAGTATAAAATGGAGCAAATCATATTATGTTTATATAGGAGTATGTCATATTGAACTCCACTGTTATATACCATTATAATGTATGAATGCAATAACAATAAAAATAAAAATCAGAACATTTCTTATGCTGTGAAACCTGGTCCCAGACTTTTTTTTACATCCTGGGCTTTATAGTTTTCTGACTCTTTTAAAGACATCCATGATTCAGTGTGCCTCTGTTTTGGAAGTGGAGCTGGTATTCTCCTCCCTTCAGTTTGTCTTTTATTCCTAGACCATTAATTTCTATAACCTCTTATGATTATGAATAAGCCTTCAAGGAAATATCTGATACCTAAATCAAAGACTTGAAGGTCTGGTACATTTAACTGTGTTCATCCCTTCTTCTTCCTTTCTGCAATCCAAAGAAATCAGAGTCAATTCCTCAGTTTCATATGAGACTTTTTTCTGTCTCTGGGACTTCACATTCTAATATGTTTCAGTATTGAGGTCATTCTCAGCTTTAGTGAGAAAGATCCTTTTTCATCTTTTATGTTCTTTATACCTCAAAACTACTGAGCTCCTCCTACATTCACTTTAGCCTACAGAACCATCCATTGAGGACAGTTCTCCTTGAACTGGCCCCATCTTCCCACGTTTTTGCTTGTAATTCCAGAGAATAACTGTACAATCTGCTGTGCTTGCAATCTCTTGAGATAAGTGGGGAGCAGGAGGGCACAGCTGGGCTCTCTGTTCCAGTTCTAATGAAAAATAGGATGTCGTTTGCTGCTTCAGGACAGTGATTCCTATAATCCCAAGATTTAGACCTTGGTCTGGGTGGTCATTCAGGGTGCTTCACTTGGGGTATAAGTGGGGTGTATATACTTGAGGCATTGTCCATATTGGGCAGGTTTCTGCACCTGAAAGGCCTGGCTTCCATTGTTTCTTGCTGCCTGAGTTGGTAAGACAATATGCTTCATAAAACTTACTGTGTATGAATGTGTCACTGGACTCAGAGAAGCTGGTAATCAGTACACAGTGAACCTGCTTCGCAACTCGCCCCCCTCCTTTCCTTTTCAAGGGAATTGAAGGTTAAATTTTCTCTTCTGATTACTATAATCCATCATTATAGTAGTAAATATATATATAGTATAATCCAACTTCAAAATCACATATACTTCTATTTTTCTCTAAACTGCCAGTCTTTTCCTACCATTAGTTGCTTATTTATTTCATTTAAATTTGTTTTCTATCAGTTCAGTAGCATTTTTGCAAATGCTCTAAGTTCTTTTGCATGCATCTTATATGTAACATACCACAAAGAAAATCAAATCAACCAACCAATCAAATAAAAAGTCTAATTCTGGAAAAACAAAATGTGGCATATTGGAAACACCACAATTTTATGATAGCAGTATCACAAAAGCCTGTGACATTTTCTGACAGTTTCTTTTCCACTCCTCACTTCAGCTCTCTTCCTAATTGCCTCTCTTCAAAGAGTGAACCCCATGTCCCTGTACTTTGTAAACCCCTCAGCATATGATGTAATCCCATCCCCCCAATTTTATTTTCATAGTGGCTTCTCAGAAACCCTGAAATCACTTGTTCCCTCTTTTTCTTAAATGGTTAATCTCTTTGTCTAACACTGATACTTATCAATTATTTTTAAGTCCCTTCAATTAAAAGATAAACCTTCCATTGTCTTCCTACATCTCACCTCATGTCAACAATCAAGCTTATCAAAGGGCTTCTTGCACTCTGTTTCTCCCACTAGTCAGATCCTTAATTCCAGATCTATCTAGTTTCCATAGCTATAATATTATCATGAGAAAGCTTGTTAATGCTACTATGTTTCCAAAATAAATGGATATTTGTGTGTGTGCCTGTGTCTATTTTTTCTTTTTGCCCCACAGGGAGCATGTAGTCATTGATCCTTTGGCATTATTTATTTATACTGAACAAAAACTCCAACATGAAAAATGATTTTCACTTCTTTGTCGTCTTTACCTTATGCTCTTCCTATTTCTCGTTTGCTTTTGTCTCCTCTGTAGATTCAAGTGCCCATACACAGCCAATGAAGGCTCAAACTCACTTCTTAGTCCTTTCTCCTTCCAATCTATGTACTCAACAGGCAATCTCATTTACACAGAGAGCTTCAATATTAATTACACCATAGGACTCTGAATTCAATCTCCACTAGAGCTCAGGCATTCCTTCTGAACCTCAGACCAATATACACAACTTCTTTTATTTGAGCTCCCCTCAGAATCTCAAAGTCGTCCTAATCCCAACATCAGAAAATTAAATCCCCAATGTCCCTTTTGGAACAAAACCTTCTTTGATGTTTCTTGGTTCACCATGTTGCTCCATGTCTATCCCACAATACAAACCAGTATCCTAGAGATTATTCTTGATGTCTATCTCCCTAGAAGAATTTCACATTCTGTCTACTCTCATTGCTTACTAATTGTTCTTTCTAAATATTATAATAACATGTCCATTCATCATCTACTCTATTCATCATTCCAAAACTGTATTTGTTCGTGGGATACTTCATTAGTTTCAAGATTATTATAAAAATTATCTGTTGAGACTTTGTATTCTAAATTCTGCGCTATAGCCAGGTTAATAATTATATAATTCAAATCTGCCATTCTTATTAAATATTAAAATATTATAATTATTTCTTTTGGTTTCACATAAAAAAATCACAATTTGTAATACAACTTGGCAGACCCCTGCCACTGTAGGCTTATTTTAAACTGAGGTTAAACTACCTAATATCTTGACACAATTTTATTTATATTCTGTCCAGATGTAAATTTGGGTATACCATGTAATTGTAGGTCCTATCACATACCCCAATAGAGAAGAGGAAACACTCTCTGCTTTCTGTTTTCTGTTCTAACACTGTCAGTTTTGTCTATAAGGACAGGAAGAAAAGTGATGACTGTGATGTACAACTTCTTACTCATTTTTGCAATTGCTTTACTTTCTTTCCTACAATGCTATTTAATTCCCTTACTTTCCTGCAAGGCACTTACACTATAATAAATATTCCCCATCTTTATTTGTCACTGTCTTCCATCCTCCTAAAAAGTGATGATATAAAAAATAAAGTAGGGCTAGGGCTGTGGCTCAGCGGTAAAGAACTTGACTGGAATGTGTGAGGCACTGGGTTCCATTCTCGGCACCTCATATAAATAAATAAAATAAAGGTCTATCAACAATGTATATTTTAGAATTCTTTTAGAAAATTAAAAAAAATAAAAACAAAAAAAAGTACATGTATGAAGACATGAATTGGTGTGAATATACTTTGTATACAACCAGAGATATGAAAAATTTGTGCTATATATGTGTAATATGAATTGTAATGCATTCTGCTCTCATATATAAATAAAAAATTAATTAAAAAAATAAAGTAAATCTTTTGTTCAAGAAGAAATTTTTTAAAAAATCGAAACAATATTTTTAGTATGTTTTGTAAATTACTTCAGCCTCTTAGTATTAGGGATTTTTAGAAAATGCTCGTCTATGAATATAATGTCATAAACAGTAAGCATCTTGCTATGACTCAGGATTCAGATAGTGAAATCAACTTAGAGATAGGTTTTGAACTGATAAACACTGATTACTGCAATACCCAAACATAGATTTAAGTGATTATTCCATCTTGATCTATCACTAGGTTTATAGAAGAAAGATAAAAGTCACTTTAGTAAAGACTTGTATAATCAATTAAAGGTAAATATTATTTCGGTTGTATTTTTTTCTGAATTAAACTTTTACTTGTGATCATGTATTATTTGTTTTCATGTAAAATATACCATAAAATGTAATGATTTAAAGTTGCAAATATTTACTACACCATTTTAAAAGTTAAAAAACATTACTGAGCTAGCACATTCTGATTCGTGTTCTTTCATGAGTCAAGGTTACAGTAAAGTTTTTGTCTAAGTTGCCTCCTCTAAAGACTATTGTTAGTAAGTTTGTCATAGACCATTTAGGTTGCAGTAACAAATGCTTTATATCAGATGATTTATAAGTTATCAAAGTTTATTGCTCACAGTTCTAGAGTCTAGAAAGGCAAAGATCATGGTGTCAGCAAGTTTGGTGCTAGTTCCTGGTAGATAGATTACTGTTCTCTTGCTTTGTCTTCATATGGTGGAAAGGGCAAAGGAGTTCTTTGGGGTTTCTTTTGTACAGGCACTACTCCCAATCATGATGACTGACCTTGTCAACTACACAAGGTCCCACCTCCTAACACCACCACAGTAGGTATTAGGATTCCAACATATGAAATTAAGAAGGACAAGAACAGTCAGTCCATAACATTACTACTTCTAAGATGCCTCAATCAGTTAATTGGCTGTCATCTACAGTCCCTCTTTATACCATATCACCTGAATATTTCAGGGCCTTTGTTCTCCTAGTGACTCTTCTAATAAGATAATCAGGAATCATTTACCTGGTGATGGGAGTCATAGATAGACAGAGATAGAAAGACAGAGAGTCATAGAAATATAGAAAGTCACAGAGATAAGACAGACACATAGGGAATCAGAGTACAGCAAGAGTTCACTCAGGACTACCATCCTCCTCTTTTATGGGCTTGTATTAGAAGCTGCATTCCAATTCTGAGACATTTTATTTCTTGGAAAGGGGCCATTTAGCCTAGCTCACACTAAATGGAAAGAATATCAAACTCTACAACTTTTTGTGAAAAAGATAAAAAATAATTGTGAACACGTTTTGAATAGTGTCATAGTTCATGAATCCATATAAAACCATTTTAGAAATTTCAAGAATTCTTCTGTTATTTAAATGGAATTTTCAATTAAACATTGTAAATTCCCACCTGTGAAACAAACCATATGGTTTGCTGAAATAACACATACACAAATACATGCATACATGCATGCAAACTCATACATAATCAGACATATAACCTTAAAGCTTGTGCAGAAAAAAACCTTGACTTTTCAAACAGACTCATTCATTAAAAATAAAATTACCTTTGTGCTCCTTTTAGCTGTAACCTTTAAGCAATAAATGACTATATACTTGCTGTAATCATTCTTTAAAATTAGAATTATTGAAAAGCTTTATGATCACTGATGAATGAATGAAATCAATATTGATTTGTGGCCAAGAGAAATGATCTCAGGCAGTAAACAGGTGCAGTTCTAGAAGAAATCCTTTCATTCTGCCACTTTCATTATTGAAGTGGGCCAATTTTACATTAATTAATCACATTTTTTGCTTTAATCACAAATTATCTTATAATATGTTAGGTGATATTTCAATTTCAGTAATTCCTAGGTGAAAACAAGAAAAATACAGTTAAGAATGTATAATAGTGGGGCTGAGGCTGGGACTGGTCTCAGCGGTAATGCACTTGCCTGGCATGTGTGATTCACTAGGTTTGATACTCAGCACTGCACTTAAATAAATAAAATAAAGTTCTATAAACAATTAAAAAAGAATATGTAATACTGCAATTATTAAGTAGAAGAGGTGTATAATTTTCTCTACTATTTATGTTTTATTACATAATTTAGGGTGTTTTAGTTTATTTTGCTAATAAAACTGATTTATACACTTTAAGTATGTAAATGAGGAAGGTATATTCACTTAGTTATATAATCAATCTCATCATCTGGTGGACTTGTCCCTTTCACTGATGTTAGGATGAATAGGAAAGTGAGTTGACATATTCAGGTCTTCAGGTTAATTGGTTCAGGAATTCTAGTAATGTTTCAAATGTCAAAATTGCATTTTGTTCCTTAATTAATAAGTGTACCCCCTATGTAACAGATAACGAAAGTATTTTAAAAAGTGATATTCACTACTTTTAAACCTGAAAATAAATAATAATGAGTCACTGTACATTGAATTAGTATATTATGATGTCTAAATATATTCCCCATTTCCTAATTAGTCCTACCTTCTTTGGGCCAATAATATGATATTTGGGTAATTTTCCTTCTTACCTTTATTATTTCCTGAGAAGATTTTCACTGCAAAACTACTAATCCCAGTCTGGGCATGCAGTTCAATGGTAGAGTGCAAGGCCCTGGGTTCAATTCCTAGCAACACACACACACACACACACACACACACACACATCTCACACACACATGCACACACACAACCTGCTAAGGCTCAGAAACCAAACCTAAATAGGTTTGAATATCTCCATATTGTTTTACCCTTTGATCACAATTTTGTTCTTCTCTTTGTGACTTTTTCCTCAGTTTATTCAAGTTCTTTCACTTTCATGATTTTCTAACCTCTCTCTCTCTCTCTCTCTCTCTCTCTCTCTCTCTATATATATATATATATATATATATATATATATATATATATATATATATATATATATATATCTCAGTACCCTTTTCCATATCCTTGTCTTCCTATGTCTACCAATTAAATTTGAATTTCCACTGCATTTAATCTTTTTCTTCTACTTCTTCTTTCTCTTCCTCCTTTCTTTTTCTCTTTCCTCCTCAACCTCATTTTTATTCTTCTACTCTCCTCCTCCTCCTCCTCCTCCTCCTCCTTCTCTCTCCCAAAACAAATGTACATACTTCCATGTCTTTAAAACCCATTTATATTCTAGGGACTAGAAATTCATATCTCCAGGCCAGATCTATTCTCAGAGCTCCAAACTTCCTTTAAAAATTCAACTGCACATATACTCAAGATAATGTAATGCAGTTCACTATTTACTTTTAATGAATCAATTATTTTCTTTATTCTGAATATTTGCTTTGGCATCTCCTTCTGTAAATATCCATATCAAATCTATCTTTTAACTTTGACAATGTATCCTCATCAATATATAATTCCATTCATTTTTCTTTTTATTTTCATAAATACTAGTTTTAACCACCATGAGTTACTAAAGGATCTTAAATTAGCCTTTTGTTTTACATTGAACATTTCCTTCCTCAGAAATTCCATTCAATTCATTCTCAAAATTTTAATGAACTACATTTTTCAAAAACTCTCTAAACACAGAGTTACCATGTTTAGCACAATGTTCAGAACCTTAGCATTCTCCTGGTCTACAATTCTTAACTTGCCATTCTGGCTTCATGCCATATTTGTTTACCGATAATCTCTTTTTTTTCTGACACAACTTTTCAGTTTATCTGAAAGTTGGGCTCTGCTCCACTGTGGCCTTTCAGAATTCCATTTTCTCTACCTTGAGCTGTTTCCTCTATCTTAGATGGTTATTAAAGCATCATTAATCAGTTCTCAGCTTAATTTTCTTTTCCTCAGTGATTGATATATGTACTTAATTCTAAAAATAGGATGAGCACTATCAGAAATCTTTCATCACACTCCAACATTTTCTTATATGTACTTATACGGGATGCAATGTTTTAGACCCAATAATCATTATTCATTCATTTGGAAACACTTCACAAGATTCTTATATATCATCACCTATCTGCTGCAGCTACTACAGTATCTGATATCCACATGAACTCCATGCACATTTTGAGAATTAAAAAATGATGAGCAGGTGTACATTTTAATCTCCTTTATTTTTAAATAAGATTATAATGTTAGAAATTTTATTACAGCATTAGAGAAAGAAACAAATTAGGGAAAAAAATTTAGAGTATTAGAGAAGAAAAACAAGATTTGAAGGTAAATGAGAGTATAAATGCAGGTGCATTTGGACTTCCTAATTATTAATGATCTTGTCATAGGTAGAAATCATGTTTACAAAAATTTTTTTGATTTATCTATACCTTAATCCTCTTAACTCTGTACATTTCAGGAGATACACTCTCCATGGGAACACCATTTGGCTTGAGGCTGATTGCTTGCAGGTAAAATCAAAACTTCTTGGTCAGGGCTGAGGCAGTGGCTCAGTGGTAGAGTGCTTGCCTCACACATATGTGGCACTGGGTTCAATCCTCAGCACCATGTAAAAAAATGAATGAATAAATACAGATATTGTGTCCATCTGCAGCTAAATAAATAAATAAAACTGTTTTGTGTGAAACATAAAACTTTAGGACTTATGGTAACCCTTTTGATTTGCTACCACAGTGTTCTTAATAGGTTCATCTAACTGCTTTGTGCTGCAGACCTACAAAACTCAGACTGTGATTAAAACTGTTTGCTCTTCATTCTTCAGCTCCTATCCTTTGATGAGGAGGTGGCAGAGATTTTTAAGTCATTTCTCTTTCAGTTTTGTTGGCCTAGTGAATTTCTTCAAAAACAATTTTTAAAGTACTGCATTGTCCATAGTTTTGAGTAGGAAATGGAAAACATAGTAGGCATCTCAAGAAGAAAGCACATTTGATACATACAGAATTGTAAGAGGTAAAACAGCTGCAGTATGTTTGTGGCTGAAGGCATAGAAAGGACCTGGGTTATTGCATTCAAAGCCACACAGCCATTCCTGCCATCCTGGGTAGGGAGGATACTCCTGTTACAAAACTTGAAGAATGTCAATCCACAGAACTGGTGATTTCACATAAGGACACTGAGTGCTGTCTCTTCCACTACCATTGACACTACTCTCTCCTTGATATTATATGACAAAATCATCAATAGGGAGATGGGTTTTGACTTACTCCATTCTTCCAGTCTGAGAGTGAGCATACAATAGATATGTGGTATAAATTGCTTTCAGAACACTGCCTCACATGAAGCTGCATTGCTGGCTTTGTTCTGTTTTAATTCCCCAACCTGTTCAATTGTAAGAAGGGGGTAGGTGTTGAGAAAACTTTTTCACAAGGTGTATTACACATCTGTCATAAAAGCTTCCCAATAACCTCTATAAAAACAATAGCAATCCTCTCTGACCCTGTGTCAATCCCCTCACTGTAACACTTGCTAGGTTTAATTATATTACTAGGGTAATATAATTCTTAAATGGAATATCATCCCAAATATACCCTGAAATCTCTTGAATGTCATTCATCTGTGCAATCCATCCATCCATCCATTATAGGACGTTCCAATTGTTAGCTTCTTAATAAATATGTTTTAAATCATTAAAATAACAGAAAGAACAAAAATCAGCTGTATAACCCAAAACCCGGATTACTTATAGATAAAGTTCCTACTCAAATCTTCTCTGTTAGTTGATAAATATTGCTTTATGTTTTTATTGTCATTATACATAACTAAAGCTATGCTCATGCTAATAAGTTAATTTCATGCACATGTGTATAATATATTGTATTTTCTAAGCTACAATAACTATAAAATTTGATTTTTGTGCCCCAAAACTAACTAATAATATATATACATTCTTTAGGAGGCACTGCAGGCTAGTAATGCAGGTATTGATTTTTGTTTGTTTTTCTTTATCTAGGGTCTAACTCTCTGGTCAGTCCCTAAAACTGTCTCAGTGTCAAAACCCTAATAGGCAATAAAACATTTAAAGACTATATTGATAGCAATACTTAACCTTTTATTCCTGTGTTAACTGATGCAATTTAAGCATGGCATCAAACACACACCAACAGCTTGATTGACTTGCGATAATTATCTGGTAATTTCATTGCCATATTTTTGCTCAAAATAAGAAGTTATACAGGGCTGAGCCCAGTAACCAAATTTCTGCTCTTGTCCATAATTATCTTATATGTTTCTTATTCTTTAACACCTGAAATTCTTGACAACACTCTTACTTATAAATCTCCCCTTCCTTTACTTCCTATAAATGTGTCCTAGAATTTTTCTATTGTGGTTTTTATGTTAACTCTTTTTCTCATTCCTATGCTTCTTTGTCACCTTTCATCTCCTACACCTCATAGTTAAATGCTCCCTTGGAGTTCAAGTACCAGGTATTTGGTCTTCTCACTTTTCACCATCTCCCTGCATGCCATCAACCATCCCTGTGAGTTCAATTCCCATGATTTACTCATTACTCTCATGATATATTTCCAGTATTCATCTCTTTCTGATGATTATCTGCATACATGTATTATTTAACAAGCTTATTCCTGTGTTATCCATACCCACCAAAAAGCAGCTAGCTGAGAATGGGACTCCCCACCTATCACATGCTTTGCCAAGAAATTCACACACAACAACTCTCTAGATTTTTTCAGAAAAATCTTCCAAGTGAACTCATTAATTTTGTGACACTATAAGACTTTTGGTTTCCTGAAGGCATGTAGCTACTTCACAAACCAACCATGAAAATTCTGTTTTCTTTCTTTTGCAATATTTTTTTTTCATTTTTCTTTATCTAAAAGCCCCTCATTTTCTGAAATTTATCTATTATCATTCCAGTTGTGATTGAATCCTCTTTCATAGCCCTTAAAATATCAGTTACTGTAAATAGCATCAATCTTTATAATCATTTTTTAGAACAGATTTTAATGCAATTTTATACCTCAGACTGATGCATCTTAATCTTTTCATGCCATGTTCTGGTAATATAATTCTATCTCTTCCCTAAAAAAAAAACCAGCCTGTGGAGCTTGAAAGCCCTCTTCTACCTCTTATCTACCTTAGAACTCAGAAATTATAAACAATTCAACTGCAAAAATTAGATATTTATATTAATGATAGTTATTTAAAAATAAATGTAGAAATGAAGAAGAATATTGAAACTATCTTAAGAAGTGTGCATTTATACACTCAAAATAGTTTGAATATGATTACTAACAGAAAATTATATCTTGAGTTACATCTGAGCTGAAAAATACTGAACTATCTTTCGCAACAGCTAACAGCTAACAAAATAACCTCAATAAGTCACATTTCATGCTAGTGTCATTTTGGAATAAATTGATGGCTGCTAAAACTTAATTTATTTTGAGTCTATTCTGATCATATTTATAGTTTTACAGATAGTCATGTTCAGTGCAATTGTACCTTTTGAGAGATATGCCAGGTTTAAATTGTGCTAGGTTAAGGATTTTTTTTTTTTAAAAAAAAACCTTTTACTTAATAAAGCACTTGATCCCAAAAGTAAATCCATTGATATGAATCTCATTTTATTTTTGCATTTTGGCAAGCTCATTTCAGAATAATTAGATATAGACTTCTGCACATAATCTCATGTTACATGAAACATCAGTAGATAGCACAATACAAATGTGGAGAAGAATTAATTAATTTTTATTACTCTCAAGAAGAAAGTCAATCTATTAAAGAGCAAATTAAATCTACAATGAAGTCTAGAAAGTGATATCTTAGATCTTGTCAGACAATGCATTTCCAGTTTCTGATGGTAATCATGTCATAACTATTATGTGTCACATCACTTTTATGTGATCAAATGAGATTATTAAGGGTTGCAGTAACTGGAGAAAGACTAACAAGAAAGATTGTGATGATGTCACATACTTAAAATTATGCCATAGAACTTAATATATGTCAACTACTTTTTTATTCTTCATAAAACTTGACTGGGTCAGTTTCTATATTTATTTTTTCAATGATATTTTAAATATTTTGGCCCAAGAATAATAAAAAGTCAAGTTTTATAGTAATTAATACGAATAATCTTTCAGTTTGTGCCCTTTTATAGGATTCACTTTGCTTTCACTCACTAAATAATCTCTTAGAACAGTTAAAACAACAGTTATTAGACATATATAAATCAGTGTCAAAGATGAAAGAGATAGATCTCTCTATTAACTATGAAAAATGTAAGAAAGAAATTATTTTTAATAAATTATATTAATTAAAACATAAATGTAATAAATTTAATATTTATACTCACAAAATTATATATAGGAGTTATAGGCTATTATTCTACAGTGTATTTTAACTACATGGTTATTGCCAAGAAAGAATTCAGAATTAAAATTTTATTTGTAATAATACATTTTTTGCTTAAAGTATGTATATTGGAGGTTATATGTGCCACATTCTTAGCTAATCTATCTTTTCCCTTTGTACTTTGTCAACTTAGCACACAATATTTTTTTTGAATTCTAGTCTGAATGACTGACAGAACTACATAAATACTTAAATGTGATTTGGATTAAAATCCTCTTACTGGGTAAATCCCCAAACATATTTTATTCTGGTCTCTGCTTTTAATATTGCCTTCTGTTGTAGCTAGCTTGAGTCCCTGACTCCCTTTTGTACTTGTATTTTGGAGCATCAGTTGATATTTTGACAAAATGTAAAGTGACATAATTACCTTTAGGTTTGTGCATAAATTTTTCAATTGTAATGTGAAAGGAAGTAGAACTCTGAAAAATTTTTAAAGTGTTTGCTCTACCAATTATTTTATCTAATGATTTGCTGCTCACATTTCCATTTCTTAGTTTACTTTTTATTTACTATCACATTTTCAATAGCAAAGATTTAGTTCTGGATGTGTTTTCTCAATCAATTGCTAGGACCCTGTTTGTAACAGTTTGGTCACCGATAAAGCAGATGAGAGCCTGTTTTTCAGAATATGAAAATCAATTTCTACTCTTCTTCCCCAAAATAGGAAAAGTAAAAACGGTAAATTGCTTGTCAAGATTACTCATTTTCAATAGAAAACTACTATCTGTTGAATGTGTAAATGCATACATGAATGATGAGTAAAGACTAATTCATGATATTTTGATGCACTGGATTTCCTATGTCGGGGGCAGAAAGATCTATATGGCTAATTCAGTTAATAGAGTTAAAAGTACTATTTCAATTTACATATCAGTAGAGATAGTAAGCTCATATATTTTAACATCCTGATTATTTGCACTCAAAGTATTCTGTTGTTTCAAAGTACAGTTTTGTTTAAATAAGACTTTAGTTTATTTTAATTTCCTCCAAGAGATCAACATTTGAAAATTTAAAGACACTGAAGTATAGCTTTGTCTATGTATATAAAAAAATGAGGTTTCTAAATTGCCAGTTGCATAAGAACAGCCAAAAGCTTAGTGACTCTCAATCTAATGAGATGGTGTCAATTTTTATAAAAAGGTACAAGGATTTCAAAGGGTAGGTTGGCCTTCTCTATTTCAGCACATTTCACCATTATCAAAGTTAAGCACACCAAAGTGCTTTTATTTTAACTTTCAACATATGGACAGAAATACATATTAATTCATCTTAATGTTTTTCAGAGACATTTTACTTTTATCCAGGATCAATCATGCATAATTTGAGAGAGTTTTCTAGCAATGCATTATACTTTCTACAAATTTTGAATAAAATAATTTTAAATTTTGATTCCATGGCAATGTTAATGTGCAAGTACACCCTGAGGGCACATGTTGACACATATTGAGAGATTACCCTGTCACTGATTAAACAGACTAGCTTGAAGAGTGCACATATGGCACAATATGAAGATTTAAAATGATAAAAATTAGTTCATAAATATTCATAATTACTTAATTCTTCCTACAGAAACATAAATGTCCATAAATATTGATACAATATTTGAAATAAACATATTTTTGCTACAAAATAGCTCTATGTCATACATTTATGTTCAAAAATACTAAATGTATTATAGTATTGAAGAATGCAATGATTTATAGAGTTCTATTGTCTAAACCATGATATAATTTAATTACTTTATATTTTAGAGAGCTGTATATAATTGATATGGCCAAATCTATTATATATTCATCCAATTTAGTCGCTTGTTGCCTTAACAGGGAAATAATTCAATATATATATATATATATATATATATATATATATATATATATATATATATTAAATCATATGCCATCTTATTTGTATTCATAAAATTTCATCATTGCTTTCTTCAGGGAAAAATGATAATTTTGGAAGACAAAAACTAGAATGTTTCCAATTTATTTTCAGAGAATAATGAAAGCTAAAATTCTGATTTCAAAGCAAATCAGCCTCCGATTCAAAGAGAAAAGACAGAAAGAAGCTGGAGAAGTTGAGCAGAACATTTGCCTTTCCAACCCATTACAAAATTTCATCTTGAAATTGAATGTCTTCAGGAAGTGGTATAGTTGAACAATGAGAAACAAAAGCCTACAAAAAAGTAATGTTTTATAAAAAAGTTTCTTCCTATCTTGATATATAATTCTTAGAAGACTTTGAATTCAACACTTATTAATTCTTTCAAATATTTAGAAAATTTTATTTAAAATAAAAAAAATGATTTGGACTTTCATAAACATGTAGAAAATAATTTGAAAATATTAATGATAATTTGCATCATTGATTACATAGTGAAAGTACCTGCCCTACACATCATTATGAAGAAAAAGAGGAGAACAAAGCTAATGAAAGATGTAAAGTACTTACCACAGTGCTAGACATGTATGTTGTAATAGGTACAAAAAAATACATTATTTTTTCCACCAGTAACAATTTTTTTATGTGCTCTAACTTATAAGAGTGGTGTACTATGTAGGTAATAAATATTAGTATACTAATACATCAAATACTGATTTCACACTATTCCTGGTAGTTGAAATGCATGAGAAAAGAAGGTTTCAGCCCTCCTGGAAAATTTATTCCAAATTGTAAAGTACTATTGTTTACAATTAGAAATGCTAATTCAGTAAAAGATTTATAGAGGAAAATATAAAACTAAAATTAAGAAACATCAAAAATGTTAAAAATTTACTCTTTCCCTACTTGTGAATGTATATAAGTGCATATATATTTAGCCTATATATGTTAGTTTTTAAATATAAACATCAAAAATACAGTTACTGGCTGGGCACAGTAATGCATGCCAAAATCCCAGCAGCTCAGGAGGCTGAGGCAGGAGGATAGGGAGTTCAAAGCCAGCCTCAGCAAAACCAAGTTGCTAAACAACTCAGTGAGATCCTGTCTCTAAATAAAAATACAAAATAGGACTGGGATGTGGCTCAATGGTTGAGTGTACCTGAGTTCAATCGCCAGTACCAAAACAATAACAACAACAACAAAAACAACAACAACAAACTATTGGATAAGTTAACAAAAAGTACAATTTCTTATATTGAGGAACTTTCTTCTTAACAGTTTTCATTCTAAAACTTAAGGTCTTGGTGATTTAACATTGAAAAAAATTAATTGATTTAAAAATAAATAAATGACAGCAAAGTTCATTACAATTCTTATTACACACATAAGAGCACAAGTTTTCATATCTTATTCTAAATGGAGAAAAATTGAGGGCATTCCCTCTAAAAACTGGAACAAGACAGGGATGCCTCTTTTACCACTTCTACTTAACATAGTTCTTAAAACACTGGCCAGAGCAATTAGACAGATGAAAGAAATTAAAGGGATACATATAGGAAAAGAAGAACTTAAATTAACACTATTTGTTGATGATAATAATTATATACCTAGAAGACCCAAAAAGCTCCACCAGAAAAACTTCTTGAATTAGTAAATGAATTCAGCAAAGTATCAGGATATAAAATCAACACCCATAAATCAAAGGCATTTCTGTATATCAGTGACAAAAACTCTGAGAAGAAAATGAGGAAAAGTACCCCATTCACAATAACCTCAAAAAAAAGATACTTAGGAATCAACTTAATTAAAGAAGTGAAAAATCTATACAATGGAAACTACAGAACCATAAAGAAAAAAATCAAAGAAGACCTTAGAAGATGGAGAGATATACCTTGTTCTTGGATAGGCAGAATTAATATTATCAAAATGACCATATTACCAAAAGCACTATACAGATTTAATGCAATTCTGATCAAAATACCAATGGCATTCCTTATAGAAATAGAAAAAGCAATTATGAAATTCATCTGGAAAAACAAGAGACCCAGAACAGCTAAAGCAATCCTTAGCAGAAAGAGAGAATCAGGTGGCATCACTACACCAGACCTTAAACAGTATTACAGAACAATAGTAACAAAAACAGCATGGTATTGGTGACTTCACATTTTATTAACATTTTAAACACCATTTAGATTTTGCCTTATATTAAAACATCCCAAAAGATAAGCCTGAACATGTATATACTTCTCCAACAAATAGCTATTATTTGTTTTGTTCTAAGCAGTGTCTTGATGGTGAGAATTAGCAATGGTGATGATAAACTTTAGGAAATAACAGCATAAAACCCTGCAAAAGAATGGAAGTATTTAAGTCTTTATAAAACTATTTATGTTTTTGGTACTGGGGATTGAACTCAAGGGCATTCAACTACTGAGCCACATCCACAGCCCTTTTTTTGTATTTTATTTAGAGGCAGGGTTTCATTGAATTGCTTAGGCTCTTGCTAAATTACTGAGGATGGCTTGAACTTGTAATCCTGCTGCTTCAGCCTCTCAACCTGCTAGAATTGCAGGTATGCAGTCACTGAGTCCAGCTATGTCACAATTCTTTAAACCAGGTTACACCCACAAACTTTTAACCTGTTCACTGAACTTTCCCAAAAGCTGTAACACATGCCCTTTGATATGTGCATTGTATTTCCTATAGCTTTGCTCTCTCTATTTGGATTTCTGTCCCTTACTGCCAAATCAGTTGTAATGACTATATAATAACACCATATTATTACACTTGAAATTGCAACTTTGTTCATACCGATAGAGAATGCATTCATCCTTCCACACATCTCTTTAGTGACACATGCCTGTAATCCCAGCAGCTCAAGAGGCAGAGACAGGAGGATCGCAAGTTCAAGCAAAAAAAGGCCAGCCTTAAGCAAAAGCAAGTGCTAAGAAACTCACTGAGACCCTTTCTCTAAATAAAATACAAAATAGTGTTGGGGAGGTTGCTCAGTGGATGAGTGCCCCTGAGTTCAATCCCTGGTATCCTCCACCCCTGACCCTACTTCCAAAAAACAAAGGTTCATTTGGTCAGGAATCATCTACATTGCTTACTGACTGGACTGAAATTTTCAACACTGAGACACTGCTTGGACCTAAATAAAAGATAAATAAATGGTTGTTGGATAACTGAATATTAGAGACAGGACATGGTTTAAGGAGGGAAACACTAGCAGTTTAAATAAAAATTATGCCTTTAATGAGTGGAATTGAGTGTGGAAACTTTGTACTCTCCAGATACATTCTTTCCATCTACTTTTACTGCTTTTCCAGAACTATAAAGGGTGTGGACTTTGTCCTCCATTGTGCCTCTTGTTATGTCTCAAGTTGATCTTAATGTTTGACTTGGAAGTATTATTTTAATGAGCAATTTATTGAATTGTAGGAGGAAAATGAACCAAAGTTATTTAGTAGGAATAAAATTATCTGAAATTTAAAATAGAAACATGCATACAAATTATTAGAAGCTTGTGGAGAAGAGATCTAGATAAAACAAAGTGAAGAGAACTAAAAGATATTTGCTTTAATGCTAGCAAAATAATTGAGAGGGTAAGGCTGTTTGGACTTAGCCATGCAGAATAGAAATCCCAGAGGGAGCAAGCAGGTCTTGATTCAATTTTGGTCACTTTGATAATGGGATCCATTTTACTAGAACATGTATCATATAGATGCAAAAGTACATTTGGACTAAATAGCTGATCTAGCAGAACATCTCTCAAAAGATAATTTGAGAGAGGTTGATGCAGTAGATAATATGTGAGGTGATCTATGAAAGAGCAACTTAAATAAAGAGATTACAGACAGGTGATAGATGAATAGAAGAAAAAGAGAGAAGGAAAGAAAGCTGCTGGGAGAGAATTTAACAGTATCTCACTGGCTCAATTACAAGTAGTGCCAATGAATCACATTCCTGCACACATACCTGATCTCTTCAATCATCATTATTGAATGGATGGGACTTTGGACTCAACAGTCTTTCTCTCTCCAGTTGTATTTATATAGGAAGGTTGCTGCTTTTACTTAGTATGATGACTGTTCAGGAAGAAATTAGACGTAGAAGCAAGAAGGAACAATTTGTTTTTTATCATGTTCAGGTCTTTTCCCTAGGCACCCTGAAGAGTCATCACAACTTCAAACAAAAATATTATTGGCCCACCTTCAGATTCAGGAAGATGTTTGTTATGCTATGAAATTTTTAAATCCCACAACAGATGTAAAATTTTTTTTGAAATCTTTGAAACAAACACATTTAAGAATCAAACAAAGAAACTTAGAATGTACAAATATCAAGGTATATTGTCAACACTATGTGTAAAATAAAATATCTTAACACTTTTGTATTTTTGTCTTCTCTTCTTTCTTGGCCTTTATGGTCTCAATGCTAAGAGTAATGTGAAATGTCAAAAAATATTCATGACTCTGTCAAGGAGAATAACTATTTGTATTTTTTAAAACATTAGTTTTATGTTGTATGTTCTTATTATAAAAATATTTGTTGTGAATAAACTGCACTCCAAACTTTACACTTAAATTTTGTTAAATTATATAATGGATATTGTGGACATGAAAAGTTTAGAATCCTACATGTTATGTAGTTTTGATTTTATAATGTATGTATAATGGATCTAGAACATCAGATTTGTTCTTACATCTATATTAAATAATGAATTATTTGAATGATGTTATTTAATGTCATGTTTTTAAATAATATGGGAAACAAGTGTAAAAAAATGAAACACAGGAATTCATAGCCCATATAGCACAGAATTTTAAATCTTTTTATAACAGAGGCATAAAAATTCACCATTTGTGTTTTTGTCAAAGGATTACCTACTTTAAAAGCATTATCCTAAAAAAGCATATCTTACTTTAAAATACCTTAGAATCATTAATAAAATAAATGTACTATATTAAGAAACAAAATCTGTACAAGGAGGGAATAGGTTTATACATACTGATAATCTGACAACTATTACAGGAATCCTGGCAGACAAATGTTTGTATAAAATTATGTGATTTACTACAAAATAAAATAATTTTTAGACTTTAGAAGCAGTCAAATAAATGGAAAAGAAAATTAGTATCACAGCCCTCTTGGCAATTGCTCTTCAGCAACCTAATTTTATCTCTGAAGTGGCATGTTGTGAAAAAAAAAATGAGAGATTTTAAGTAGTTTTCTTTTACCCATGGGAATATATTGTACAGGTGATGCTGAAAGCTGCTGCTTGTACTAAATGTTATATTTACTATGTTTTCCCTTATGAAAATAACTGCAATAAAGTTTGATTTATAAATAGGAAAAATGAGAATAACAACAATAAAAATAAAATAGAACATTTATAATAATATACTGTAATAAAAGTTATGTGAATGTGGTGTTTCTCTTAAAATATCTTATTTATGTTTAAATTTCATATAAAGGAGACATTTTATGGCTTCACCTTGTCAAATTCAAATATCTGCTTCAACATTCTGAAACTTCAGGGACAGTATTAAGTGAAATGAGAATTGTGTGGACATAGCTCTGTGATAGCATGACAGTTGATTAGATCGCTGAGCAATCTAAGAGACTAACACCTGGGGAGTGTATGCAGCATATATAGCTGCCCAAATGGATGATGCCTGCCCCAGCTGGGACAGAGCAGGATGGTGTGAGACTCCATCATGCTATTCTAAAAGCCTCAAGACTTTAGATTTATGAATTGTTTGTTCCTGGAATTTTCCATTTAATATTTTCAGACAGAAATTGACTATGAGTAACTGAAACAGCAGAAAGAAACAAACAGACAAGGAGGGCCCACTATTGGGGAATTAATTACAAAAAAGTTTAGATTAAAATTTGGCTATGTTCTAAGCATGGTGGAAGTAAGGCTAGCAAAGGATATTGTGCATCCATTTTTTTTTCTGTAATGATTCAATTTGCAATTTCACACCATCTTAAAGTTTTCTAAATTTCCTCTAAGTTCTAATGACTATATACATAACCTTGTGTCTTTCATGAACCAGGAATGGTATGCATTGATTCATCTATTAAACTATAAATAAACACAAATAATGTCATAAGAAATATAATTTGGCAAAATTTAGATGTGGCGCAACATGAATTTCTCATATAACAATAGAGGAGACACTTGAATTTTGAAGGATGCTTGCTTTCTACCTACCTGTCAAAACAACATAAAGGCCAAAGCCCTGAGAATATGGAATTCAAGAAACTATTTTTTTTGAATGCACTGTTGGAACCACCAACTATCAGCCAGGCCCTGAATGGCAAAGTTGCTGAATCCCCTCAGAGCTGATTCACTTTGTATATATCCTTTGTACGGCCTAATTGCTGACCCACTCAAAATCAAAATAAAGCAGCGTCAACTCATTAGAGGTTCTATTCTCTCATGACTATAAACTTGAGCATGCTTTTGTGATGTGACCAAACTCAGGATGCCAAAAGCTTGTCCATCACTGCACTTTTCCATCTTCTGTATCTCCTCTATTCATTCCCAGATTGTGTGAACAAGAAAAAAATGGGGGGTGCTTGAGATGTTGCTCAAGTGGTAGCGTGCTCCCCTGGCATGCATGTGGCCCGGGTTCGATCCTCAGCACCACACACACACAAAGATGTTGTGTCCGCCGAGAACTAAAAGATAAATATTAAAATTCTCTCTCTCTCTTAAAAAAAAAGATCAAGCATATAATGGTGCTATGGAGACAGATAGTCACAAATTGTTTCAAGGGGTAAACAGTTTTTGGGTGGTGCTGACTTTCTCCGAGCAACAATATCACATGCCATTAAAGCATCTCCATATTAATTTTTATAACAAAGCAAAATATCTTCATTACTTCTTTTGCTGTACACTGGAAGGAATATTCCTAGTGCCCTCTTGTTAAGAAAAGTACAGCATGATATTCTGCTTTTATCAGCAGGTGAGATAAGTATGGACAAGCCCCTGTTAGTCTGTACATGTGCTGGCTGTTGCAGTTATAAACTTTTATACAATTTAAAGAACATCTACTGGTTTGAGTGTTACTTATACTTGTTTTGAAATATTTTCCCGCAGTATATGATTTGTAAATTTGTCTTGATAATTTTCCTCTGACTAGCTCTATTGCAGTATAACTCTTCTAAATAAATACTTCCATATGATAGCTACATCATCTCCATTGTCAGGATTCAACATACCATATTTTTCTCCATTTCATATTTAAAGTAAGTATTCCATGTCTACTTTTAATAGTCACATTGAAAAGAGACTTAGAAAAGCTATATTAAATTTTCTAATATTTTCAAAATGTATGTTAAAAAAATCTGCAAGTCCATATATATGTAAGAGATTATTGTCGTTGGATTATTAAAGTAAATAATGTTCTAAGCAGTAATGTACAAAATGCATAGACCTTCCCATCCCAAAATTATAAGCAGAAATGCATGCAACTTTGACTCTAAAATGAACAGAATCATTAGGTCAACAAAATCATATCAGACAACAAAAAGAAGTAAGAGTTATCATGTAGATTTCAGTATCTGACTATGCTTTGAATAAGTGCTCTTATGCATAGAGTACAAGAGTACCATTCCAGTAAATTATAAACATTAAAGTAATGAATAAACTTCTAAGACATTTTATTATGGACCTTTGTATCATTTAGAAAACAGCATTAGAGATGTAATTATAGAAGTTTAAAAATATAAAGATTTCTTTCCTTTACGTATAAGAAATCTACAAACTGGTAATCTATTGTTAATTTGCAAGTGTCACATTGTCTTCAGAAACAAAAGCTAGTATATTTACCTTTCCCTAACCTTATACATGACTTTCACTTCTAAGGTTACCTCAAACTGCCATCCATCAATTCTGTATTCCAGGCCAGCAGCAGAAAGTACAGAAAAGTGAAAAGGCATACCCTCATGCTGAATCAATACATTTAAGAAGATGTTCCAGAAGTTACATACAATTTAATTTAACACAGTTGAATTCAGATGCAAAAGATGTTTGTAAATTTGACTCAGCTAACGTTGGAATTAATGTCATCAAATGTAACCATGAACATTAGAAGACTAATAAATGTCCTATGATATACACAGTAAAGACATTGAATTAATTATTTGAGTAATGTGATATATCAGAATATTAACAGGCAAAATAGCAAATTTATTTTAAAAAGTATTACTTGTTAGTAGATTCTTAACGTGATGTTAATATTGCAAAAAGTTACTAAATTTGTAAAAGTGACCAAATATATAAAATATGTAGTAATTTGTAACATGATTGTCAAAGTTTTATTTAGGGATACTTAGTAAAACACTATGGTTAAGAATAATTATATATATTATATATAATATATATATATATATATTATATATATAATATTATATATATAATATTATATATATGTATATATATAATTATATATATATATACATATATTATAAGTGATTCAAGATATTCTCCTTGTTAGTATGAAATATAAAACATAAAGACAATTCACAATAGCTAAATTGTGGAACAAACACAGATGCCTTTTGGTAGATGAATGGATAGGAAAACTTTGGTATATATACAGGATGGAACATCATTCAGCATTAAAAGAGAATAAAATCATGGCATTTGCAGGTAAATGAATGAAGTTGGAGAACATAATGCTCAGTGAAGTTAGCCAATCCCCAAACACAATGACCAAATGTTTGATATAAAAATACTGACTCATAATGGTTATGGGGGGCATGGGAGGAATGGAAGAACTTTAGATAGGGTCAAGGGGAGGGAGGGAAAGGGAGGGGGAAAGGGTATAAAAATGATGGTGGAATGAGTTAGACATCATTACCCTAAGTACATGTATGAAGACACAAATGGTGTGATAATACTTTGTGTATAATCAGTGACTTGAAAAATTGTGCTCTATATATGTAATATGAAATGAATTACATTCTGCCATTGGGTATAGCAAATTAGAATAAATAAATAATTTAATAAAAAAACAAAAACAAATTAACTAAAAAAATTCAAATGTATAATAAAAAGAATATTATCTCAAGAACATATGAATATGAGGCTATATTTGATATGTAGTATATTTACTGTGCTTTGCAGTTTAATAATACATATATTGATATATGATATCAATAGTGATATATATATATATATATATATGTACATATATCACTATCTGTGTTGTGTACTATATCTGTTAATATTCTCTTTGTGTTAAGAAATAATTAAAACACTATATTTGCCTCAAGGAAAAATTATCTTTATCATTTAAGAGTATACTCCTGAAAAAACACCAGTAATTACATTGTATTATATGTTTTCTAAAGAGAAAAATAATTTTGTTCTGCAATATAGTTTTACTCTGCACTATTCTAAACACTTTCATTTAAACAGGATCATTATGAAAATGTTTTGCATACAGAGATATTTTTTGAATGTGTTTTTTAAATTATAACAAAGTTTATGGGCTCTGCATGTTATTTTAATATTTTCAACTATAACTGGAATTCTTTAAGAGCATATGAATTTGCATATTGCTAATAATCCTTTTTCATTTTCTCTTTGTGCTTTAGCTGTTGCAATATCTACTGATAGTGGTAATTATATGTGTTTATTATCCATGATTATCTCCAGATATATGTACATTTTCTTTAATTAGACTATAAACTCTAAATGGAAAATCAAAATGAAGTCACTGCTTGTCTCAGTGTAAGATATTAATTCTCTTCCTTTTATTCAGTGCTTCCTAGATGCATGCTGAAAAGATTTACATGGATGGGGGTTAAAGAGTAAAAAATCAATGTAGTAAATTATGTTGCAGGGAAGAAATATATGGATCACAAATTTTTATTATTCTCACTCCCACTCCTACATGTTTCACACTCATAAACTAGAACTCACAGGAACAAGTGATTTTCAAATACATAGAATAGCCTGATGAGGAAACTTTTCATTATTATCAGTATATACATGTCATCAAAGTATAACAATATACTCCAAAAATAAATACAATTAATAGCTGAGTTAACAATAATAATAATAAATTGTAATGAGTGGAATTAATTAACATAAATTATAGAAAAATTATTATTTAATTGTATATAGTAAAATATGTTATTGATGTAAAATAAATTTAAACAATTTTCTCCATCATTTAACAATTATTTTGGTGGAAGATTTAAACATAATTATCAATTCAGGGAACATGAAGAATCTTTCAGAATCATCCCATTGAGGATGACTGTATGTCATACCCTTTTCTCCATCAATGTTTGCGTGTCAGGTGTTCCAGGAAGTACCTGCCTAACTTTGAGCCAGACAGCTCTTACAGTTCAGGCAATCCTTGATGGGTTGACAGCTAAAGTCATTCTGTAACATTGTTCCCAGCAGCCAAGATAAGATTCCTTCCTTGGAATAGAATCTGTATCTATCATTGGGAATTTTTTGCTTTTTAGTTCTTTAAAAAATCAAAATAATCTTTCCTTATAATTTTTTTCTTAAATGCTTTCTTCAAAATTGCTAATGCCAAGATCACAAGGTGCAGGAATTAAAAAAAATACTTATGTAATTTCATAAATTCCTTTATACATAAATCAGGACTAAAACATTTTTTGCATACAGAGATATTTGCCTTTGACCCTAACAAGTTGATTGGTTTGTGAATTATATTTGTAGTGAAAATATATACTGCTGTAAACTTACCATTAAGTCTTGAAGGATTATTGCTAAATCAGTTAGTTTCATTGCTATCTCTATAGTCAGGTTGATGCATAATTTCAAATGGATCAGATTATTTGACACTGAAATGCATTTCATGAAGGGAGGTAGGGAATGTTTTAAAATTCGCTCTGAACGACACAGTTTTGAAGATTTATTGGAGGTCTGCTTTTCTTCAAGGAAGAGGAGAGGATATGTGGATAGGAAGTATTGTAGAATGAACCAGACATTATTATCTTATGTACATATAAAACTGCATGACCAATGTGATTCTACAACAAGTACAATCAGAAAAATGAGAAATTATACCCCATGTATATATATCAAAGTGCAAAAATGCATTCTACTGTCATGTATAATTAATTAGAACAAATTTTAAAAATTATTTTTACAAAAGGCTTCTAGTTAATGTTATATGTGGCATCATTCAGATAGTGTGAGCTCTTCCAAGAAAGTACTTTCCCTATGAAAGCACAAGTGAAGATCATGAGAGGAAAAGTGTCATTATGTATCTTAATGGGACAAAAGGCTTAATTTCAAATGTTACCATGATTTAAAATAATCTAAAGTCTAGTATTTTAGTAAAGTTATTCTCTAGATCTTTGTCCCAAGAGACAGTGCTTCAATCTTGAAAATGACTTGCCTAATCATGCTGAATTTCAAAATACTTTCAATGATTTTATCCTGAAAACACTGGCAGATCATGAAAATTAGAGAAAAACATTAACAGAAGAACCAATTTTCCTGGCTTCTCTCATGACACTCCAAGCTATAGGGAAGGAAGAGGTCCGGCAGTAATGCTCAATACAGAGATGTCACTTATGAGAATGAAAAGTTCCAGAGCTGTTTCCAGGGGTTACTCTGATTCACACTAAATCAAAATATTTTTCCGTCATTATCATAGATAAAATTTGGTCATTTCTATTTTGGGCAATGCTATTTTGTATTCCCAGTTATCTAAATAATGGCAAAATATTAAAATATCAATGGAAAAACAGAAATAAACAAACTTTAAATTTACCTTTTTATAAGCCAGTTAATTTTATGATATTTTAGGGCTCATCTTATAACTGAAACAGTAAAAATTAATCACCAGCTTTTTCTCCCATCATTGAATATTCAACTAAACCACTTTTTCTTGAATTCTTAGATGTTTATAAATTTTAGTGTTTTAAAAATTATAATAAAAATGTCAGTTAAAATAAATTAATTCAATGACCAAGTAGCTTATGGACATTGAAGAAAACTGGAAAAACTCATAAGAAGAATTATAATAACATGACATAAATAAAATATAATAAAGCATAAAATAAAATGAAACTTTTTTATTAATCAAAATTGTGGGCATTTTAATGACATGCTTGCTTTATAGATTCTATCCACATAGGTGTAGATTCAATTACATAAAATGAGGTATTCATAGTTGCTTTAGTTAGCATTTTTTTCATTGTTACCGATATATCCAGCAAGAATGTCCTAGAGGAGGAAAAGTTTATTTGGGTTCATGGTTTCACTGTGAACAAAATACCCAACAAGAAATGCTTGGAAAAAAGAAAATTTTATTTGGTTTCATTGTTTCAGAGGTCTCAGTTCGTAGATGACTAATTGCAGTGCTCTGGGCCCAAGATGAGGAAGTATATCATGGAGAAAGTGCCAGTGGAGGAAAGCTGTTCAGCTCATGATGGGGTCAGGAAGTAGAGGTAGAGAGAAGGGACAAAGGGGTTAATGGAAGAACAGTTCCTTGGACCCTCAGTAACCCACCTCTTCAAGTCACACCCCATCTGCCTACAGTTATCACACAGTCACACATTCAAGCTAGGATAGGCAGATTTTGTTACAGTATGATCCAATTATTTCACTTCTGAATATTTTTACATTAACAGGAGCACTTGGGATACCTCATGTCCAAATCCTAACAATGGGATACATAAACTTAATGTGTACTTTTTCCCTTAAAGCAAATTCTGGGAGACACATTCACATATAAATTTGTATGCCTAGAAAAAATTTTGCTCATTATAAACTACAAACTTAACAATTTTCTTGTCATGTAATTCAAAAAGATTTTCAAAAAGTATTTATTTTTAGAAATGTTCACTTTTTTACAGCACACTATGACAGTGAATATTTTTCACTGCAAATTAATTAACAAAAATTTACTTTTAATTTCTAATTTTGTTAAATTTGGGAAATTTAATCTCAATTTTTGACAGGTAACTTAAATGCCAACTAGATTAATATCCACTTTATCAATAACATTGTAAGTATTTTACTAAGTCATTGTGTTGTGTAATGCAAAGTTTTGGAGCTGGATTACCTGATTTCCAGTTCCAAATCCATTGCTATGTAGCTCAGTGGCATTGAGCAAATTTCACCATCTCTCATTGCCTCAATTTATTGGGAGACTATTTAGGAGGATATTGCAATAATTCATGAAAAATATTACAGTTTTGCTTAACTCAGAGAAGTCTCTTGTAAGATTAACAAGTCACTAAATGTGAAACAACCAGTGATGTGCTTTAGAGACAAAGTTTATTTCCATTGTTTTAATAATTAAAATTTCTATATGAAAGTCTTTTATTCATTTGGAATCAGTTTTAGCATATGGGATAAATAAAGTTTATTTCATATTTTTCACATTTTGAATACTTCATTTGTTTGTTTGTAATAAGTGTTTTTATCAGAATGGCTTTGTTTTCTGAGAAATACTTGTCTGAACCAATGTTGAGTACTATTCTCAGTATTTGGCAGGTACATTTAACCATCGACTCCAAATGTTTGAAAAAACTATGTTCTACTTCTGTGTGACCGCATTCTCTTTGTCAATCCCATGCCATCCACCAGTGATTTTTTACTCATCCTCTAAACTTTATTTTATTTTTTTTTTGTATATTTTATTTTTTAGTTTTAGGTGGACACAATACCTTTAATTTTATGCAGTGCTGAGAATTGAATCAAGTACCTCACACATGCCAGGTGAGCACGCTACCACTTGAGCCACATCCCCAGCCCCTTATCCTCTAAACTTTAAATTTTGAGAATGTCTCAAATCTTGGTCTCTTGGTCTTGAGCCTTCTTTCATCTATTCTTGCCTTTCCATCAGATCTTCTTTATTTACATAATATTATAGACAATTGTTATGCTCAAAAATCTCAAAATTATTTCTCTGTGCTGATATAATTCTCTCTCTCTCTCTCTCTCTCTCTCTCTCTCTCTCTGTCTCTGTCTCTCTGTGTGTGTGTATGTGTGTGTGTGTGCACGCGTCTTTTGCATTGCTGTGCATGAAACTCAGACATTACACATGCTGATCACATGCTTTACCCAAATCCCTTAATTTTCACTATTCACCCATAAGCCATCTCAAAATTACTTTGTTAAGTAACAGGTAGACTAAGGAGATGGGAATATGGCCTTTAAAGGGTTAAATCTATAGCCTGAGCCTCTGTTCTAACTCTCTCCACTTCTTTCTTTGAAGCAATTTGTACAAGCCTTTCTGACCCAGCAGTGGTTTAAAAAGATAACAATGTTACAATCCTTGACCTAGAAGCTTGCTATTTTCAGGGTTGGTCTTCCTTCTTAAAGCTGAGGGTTAGATGTCTGAAAACTCTTCTACTTATAAAAAAAAGCCACAAGTTACCCTGATGTGAAGATGATCTGGGTAAAAGAGGGCATGACCTTTACACAAGCCAAAATGATCAAAAGTTGTCTTTAGGTAAAAACATGCACATTAGGAACCTAAAAATCGGAAGCAGTTCTACTTTCAGTCAAAAGTTCAGAGGCAGTGCTTGGTCAGAATTCTCTATAAACCTCTCCTCCTATGCCAGAAAAAACTGGGACACAAAGAAGAGAGTTGTTATTCTCCTCTCTGAGAGATCTCCCCGTTGACAGTATCTTCCCTCTTCTTTCCCTTCTAATAACATTTACTAGTCTTCTAATAAGTCTGGTATTTTGCTTGAAGTCCTCTTGTGCAAGGGCACAAAAGTGACAGCAGAATGCAATCTCCGATAATATCTTTCTTATCCAGATTAGGTATCATCCACATTACCACCTAGGACTAAGATAGTTGTTTTTCTATCCATACCTAACACACTTGTCACTTCCTTACCTTCCATCCTCAGCACACTTGGCAATACTAATCTCCAGGTGCTGAAATTTAGAATTCATCTATGATTTCTTCTTTCTATTCTCTCCACACAGTATGGAATTAGTTAATTTTACAAATTCAAAGGCAAGAAGGTTATGTTTTTAGTCATACAAAACTCACATTACTTCTTGTTTCTTGTGGTTTCCACTTATATAATACACTGTAGATTACTTAATTTTCCTAGCTTTGATTCTTTCTATCTGTAAAAGTAATGGTTAAGTTGCAACTTAACTTTAGAATTACACTGAAACCTGTATTGTCTTCCTGAGAGCTCCCATCTTACATTGTTCATGTATTTACCTGACACTCGGGTATTTGGTTTTCTCTTTTAAAAAAAACAACACTTGGATTCATTTTTATGACATTAAAAAATGATAGAGACCATACTTGTATGAGTACTGACATATGTGAAATTAAAGAATATTGGCTTGTTTCTTGAAGACAACCTAGTCAGACTACACATTCACTACAGTACAGTATTTATTTATTTGCTATGCTGACAAAAATAAATCCACATTTTATTTTAAATAAGAAAATAAACCCCTTCCTTCAATCCAATATTACATAATATTAACAAAACGACATGATAATCATGTTGTTTCTGTTTTTTAAAATGTTATCTTTTAGTAAGTATTTTAACTTTGACAAATGAAGACCTATACACCTACCTTGTCATTTTGGATGTATTTGGTGTTGCTTTTGTCCAAATTTAGTCCCCCTAATTCAGATTACACAGTGTTAATGCATTTAAATTTCTTGAAAGTTACACCAGGTGACAGAAAGCTTTGCTTCTTTACCTTATTAAAAAAAAGAAAAATAGAAATAATTTTATTTTTCTTGAAATGTTCCAAATGGTAATTAACTTAAAGGTATTTTAAAGATTTCTTGCCAAATTAATGAAGGAACATCTCAGATTTATATATAAAGAAAATACATTAACATAAAGCTTTTCAACAATGTATAGTTTTCAATTAAAAAAAAGGAATTTTTGTTTAAGAAAAAAAAAGTTTGCCCAAATCATTGCCTACACAGCACATTTGTTCCTAAATTTTGATTCCTTTATCAGATGTGCATGATGTCAATTCATCTAGGTGTTGCCAGTATTCTTTCTTATCTTAATTTGTTTTTAAACTCAGAGAAATTCTGAACTCCATTCCCACAAATTAATTTATAACTAAAGAAAACATTTCAATCTAATTTCTTCACATGGATTATCATGAAACAGTATAAATAAACCACTTTAATTCATTGAAATCATGTTGATTAATGTATGCACTCAAGAGTGGGGAAGGAATTTTATTAATATTTCTAAATACACCTTTAGAGCTTATTTCAACTATCATCCAGGTGAGTCTTATCAAAAGTGTAATATGTTCCTTTGCAAAATCAAAATGGATCCATACAACTAATGTTGGCAATGAACATAGGCTACCTGTGTTCTCATCACTGATTCTTTTAGGCATGAAGAAAAATGTTTTTCAGTCTTGGGAATTCTATTTTGTCTCCCTTCTAGTAGGAAATGTTTTTTTGTTTTTTTTCTTTTTGTTTATTTGTTTCTATGGTACTAAAAACTGAACCCAAAGTTGTTCACATCTCCAACCCTTTTGATTTTTCATTTTGAGATAGGTTCTCAATGAGTTGTTAAAGCTGACTTGAACTTGCAATCCTTCTGTCCCATCCTCCTGAGTCCCCAGGATTATAGACATGTACCACTGTACCCAGAAGGGAAAATGCTTTTATCAGAATTTTGATAATAGATTTGGCAATTTTTTTTAATTAAATCAGACTCCCTTGTTTTTATCTTCTTTAGAAAAGGTAAAAGAACACAAGTAATTCTTAAAGAAGAATTGATAAAATTCACAGAGATCTTCATAATTTGTGGGCTGAGTTAGTTACAGGCCACTATGGTGTCTGGGATTATTACCTCTGATGCTAAAATGTCCTTGTTTATATAAATTCTGTAAGGACTAGAGAGGTCTGTTCTTATCAAACAGGCCAGATTCCTTATCTCAATACTTTCCTAAACAATGTGTGTAGTATTCCTTTTCAAATCTGATGCCTGGTCTTCTGGAAGGGACCTGAGATAAAGATCTCGATGGAAAGGTCAATATCATGCATTATTTACAACTAGCAAAACCAAAGCTCTTTAAGGGATTGTTCCTGAATTACTATTTCAAGTATAGAGATAGAGGTCTTCAAATCATGGAAAAGCTACTCAACTACAAACTCGTTGATGATTCTTAGGATTCTCACAGCAGCAAACACAATTTGCAAGTAGACAGTTTCCATCATTGATCTGTAAATCATGCAGATCTCTAGTCAAGATAGAAATATCTACCAGTTGAAGTCTACAGAGAAAAATCTACAGATTATCACATTTAATCTGCATCCCTTTATACTTTATTTTTCTCACTATCTATTTTCTTTCTTTCTTTCTTTCTTTCTTTCTTTCTTTCTTTCTTTCTTTCTTTCTTTCTTTCTTTCTTTCTTTTAACATGCCACTTACTTGGGTCTTTGAAGGTAAATAATACATGAAGCTGGACCCCAGGCCCTGATAATGCCAGAACTGTGGGTTCAAAACGTGATAAGGTTCCCAAGAGTTCAGAAGTGTCAGAACTAAGGTTTACAAGCCAAAGAATGTACATGATCCATACATTCTGTTTAGCAATTTCGCCATTTATCAGAAAGAGACCCCCCCAAAATCTCTCATAATGGAGAAATTTCAACTCCTGTTAATAAAGAATGAAGAGTGCCAAAAATATTATGTTGTTTTCTCTTCAATTTTCTTGCACAGTCTGCAGCCTGAGCTATCATAATGTCCAACACACTGCAGCTGAGGCTGCAGTATGAGTTGGAGATCAGTCTTTCTATCATTTACATCATCTAATGCTACTCAGTGATTGAAGGCAGAGAGTTCTTGTCAGGACAACCATTTAGCAAGCACTGAAAGTAAAAAAGATTGATTTAGTTTGTAAGATTTAAATTTACAAATAAAAAAAGCTACATGCTTTACTTTTTCTCCTTGTTCTCTTCTTCTTTCACATGACACTTTTCCTTATATTTTTCTTTCTCTTTGTCATCTTTCCTATTCTTTTTGCTCTCTTTGTTTCCTGCCCTTCTTTCTTCTCTACATCACAGTTGGCAATCTTTTTGATGAGGTTGTGCAGGGCACCTACAGAGTAGATCAGTGAGGCCACTACACCACCTCCATTGGGTCCTTAGTCTTCAGGTAAAAGGCCTTGACAAATTCCTGCAGGCTGACATCAGGCAGTAGGGTGAAGACGTCCTGCAGCTGGTAGATGGTCTGGTGGTTGATGGACAGCTTACCTGTAGCTAGTTTTCCAGGTAGCTCCTGATATCGAGATGCTTAGAGGTTCCTTCAAACCATGGAGTTGATTTGTGACTCCCTGGGAAAGAGTGTCCATTATCGACAGTGTCTTTGATGTCCTGTAACAAGTGTATAGCCCCAGCTTCCTCAGCTTCTTCTGCTTCAACTTCCCTGATCACATGCTCAAATATTTTTGAAGTTGTAGTTCAATCATCATGAACTTCTTCCTGTGAAATATATGCTTCTGTGGGCAGCCCCAAGTTCTTTGGCTTCACACCAATAATGATGAATACTGAGTTAGGGCGGCATATGTTTTCATGAGTTCATTGATGACGATGTCATTTCTATGTAGTGTAGGGCCTGTGTGGTATCAGCCAACTATTCCTTCTCTGGCATTAACCTTCTTAAACATTCCATACAAGTCTTCCAAATAATCATGATTTAAGAACCAGACAGAACTAGCTTTGTCATCTTCATCAAAACAGACTGAAAATCGAACGGACACATCAAGTTCTTTTCTTTTGCCCTGACACCAAAAGAGTATACCACAATACAATTCTAGTTTCCAAACTTGTGGACACATTGACTATAAAGTAATTCTTGCTTGGAAAAAATTCAAACTTTATGTTTTTTTTGGCAGACCTCCTTCTTTCCTTTGAACTTTCCTCAACTTCTTTATCCTCAAATTGCTTCAGGAATAAAGATGCTCAAGTCATACTACTATTATGGCCTGGGTTCTATGAAACCAATATTCTGAAACATATGCCCCATGCTTTATGCATTGGTGCCCCAATCTCCAACTGGTCTTGTTGTTTAAAAAGATACTGACACATCGTCTACATTTTAAGATTCCTCAAACCTGAATGCCACTTAGAAAATTCCAGGACTTACCATCACTGTGGGTTCAGGAAGCTATTTTGGACCAGAGAACAGAATTTTGGTAAAAGCTTTCAAGGCACAGAAGCCTCTGAAGGAGTTGAATTGCTTTCCTATGATATCAATTTAGTCTTTTTATTGAAAAAGGATGGGCAAGATGACAGATAAGCAGGAGCCTGGAGGTAGGGAGTCAGTGTCAACTGAAGCCTGTCCTTTCCTCCATACTCTAGCATCACCCACCTTTCATTGAAGGGAACAGGCATCCCAGGCCCCCAACTGGTGGCAGGAGCAAGTTTCAGGGTGCACATGGCTTCATGAACCCACATTGGTCTGTGCCAGTGGATGTGTCAGGGTACCCAACATCCCACCTTAGTCCCCAGCCTACCCAGGGCACTGTATTTTCCTCAGCATGTTGGTGACTCAGCAGCCCCAGCTCTCCCTAATTTTCTCTTTTAATGCCTTCCATTATGTTTATTTTTAAAGTTATTATTCTTAATATTTCTATGGACATATTTTGTCATTGACTAGAAGGGATTAAGAGCTAGCTGTAATCTGTCCAAATTTTAGTAAAGACATGCTATTTTTGCAAATATTTTCCTTAGGATGCCAGCTATCTCTTTTTATCACTGAATCCTTATGATGAAACATTTGGGTTCATCAAAAATTAGACTTGGGGCTGGGGATATGGTTCAGGCAGTAGCGTGCTTGTCTGGCATGTGCAGGGTGCTGGGTTCAATCCTCGGCACTACATAAAAATAAAATAAAGATGTTGTGTCCACCGAAAAATTAAAAAAATAAATATTAAAAAATTCTCTTTCTCTCTCTCTCTCTCTCTCTCTCTCTCTCTCTCTCTTTCTCTCTCTCTCTCTGTTTAAAAAAAATAGACTCAGCACTCATAGACATTTTATCTGGCAGACACCAGGAATTGGATATCAAAAAGCAAAAACAAAACTGAACTAAACAAAAAGCTACTCAGGACATCCTAGGAGGTAAACAACAATGAGCCATTTATAGAAGACTGCTTCTGAAACTAAACATTCAAAAAGAAGACTCTTGGAATGATGATAGAGAGAGAGTGGGATATGTTTAATACATTTCGTACATTTGCAGATCTTAAAGGCAGGTTTCATCTACTTCTTCCCTGTGTGATGAGGTCTCTCCTTGATTAATGCTTGAATGATTAATCAACCCTAACAATTGCTACTGGATTTGCTATAATAAAACCTACTGACTCATAGAACTGACTTCACAGAACCTAAATGATTTGGTAAGAAGAATGTTGACCCCTCAAAGATGCCCAAGGTCCTTATCCTAAAATTTATGAATATGTTAGCTTATGTGGCAAATAGATGTGGCAAATGTGATTTAAGTTAAATGACCACAAAGTAATGACAATATAATGGATTTTTCAGTGGTTCAAATATAATCACAACAATCTTCCTAAATGAAAAGAGACAAAAAGATCCAGATTATTATCATGTATGAAAACTTCCAATTTGTTTCTACCTTTGAGGATGCAACAAGGAACTGTTACAATGATATGTTGAAGCACTAATTCCAAATTTGATATAAACACATTAGGACTTTTGGGAGGTAATTAGGTTGAGATGATATCATGATTGTGGTGCCCTTTTAATGGGATTAGTGTCCTCAAAAGAACATGGAGTTATGAGATCTCTCTCTCTCTCTCTCTCTCTCTCTCTCTCTCTCTCTCTCTCCTCTCCCTCCCTCCTTCCCTCCCTCCCCCTTACTCTCTCTTTGTCTGAGTGTGTGTGTATGGGTAGGTGTGTGTGTCTTTATCACTTCCTCCCCATCTACCTCTTTCTTCTTTCTCTATGAATATGTACATGAGAAAGGTCAAATTAGTAGAGGAGAAGGTAGCCCTTTACCAACCACAAAGTAGGTCCTCAAAAAAAAAAAAAAATCTGCCAACATCTGGATATTAGACTTCCCAGACTTAATAATAATGAGGAATATATGTCAGTTGTCTATGGTATTTTTTCATGGCACCCCAAGGACCTAGCAAGAACCTAAGTCAAGGAATATGGTTGGATTCTAGAATCTGGAGAAAGACTTGTATTGAACTTCTAAACTAGAGAAATGGTAAAAAAAAATTAGTCTATGTTGTTTTAAACCACTGTGTGACCATTTTTATAGTAACCATAGGAAGAAAACACACTTGGAAAATTACCACATATTTCTCAATGACAATACTATTATTCAGTGTCTATTTTGTACCTTTATTTCCATCCCTTTAAAGAATGAAAGAAAACAAAACAAAAGACAAAAAAAATCTTCCTAAATAATTCAATTTTTAAAAGAAGGAAAAACAGAGCCTCAAATCCATAGTTTAAATCTTAACCACTCAAGGAAAAATCTTCAAATTTTCCTCTGTCATTTAATCTTTTTACAGCAGACTTTATACAATGCATAAAAGTTGAGAAATTTCATGCTATGACTTAGTGATATCAGGAAAGCTATATAATGCATTAGGCCACAGAACTCAACCAAGATGCTAATGAAAATGCAAACCTGATGACTTTAATCAGAGAAGTTCTAGATCTCACATTGACCATTCTGAGTATTGCAGGGGATACTTCAGGATAAAGACTGCAATACTTACATATCTATAGAAGTTTATGAGATCTATAATACTCACAAGAAGTTCCAGAGAACAACATCATATATCATAAAATTAGATAATTAGATATATTCTTCCATGGTAAACAGCCATGGTAAATAAATAAAATGGGGATATGATTCAGCTCAAGTTTCCAAGACTGGAAAGCCCAAGATCTAGTAACTACTACATCTGGTGAGGTCCTACTTGCTGGTGGGGACTCTCAAGGGGCGTAGGACATCACATGGCTAGACAGAACTTACTAGCTCTGCTCTCTCCTCTAAAGCCACAGTCTCATCCAATTAGCTCCCCACCCTTATTGCCTCATTGAAGTTTAACTACCTCCCAAATGTCTCACCTCTAAATATCATAGGCAGATTGTTTCCTGTCTCTTAAAACCTCAGAATGGGAGTTAAATTTCAGAATGAGTTTTGGCGGGTGAGTGTAAAATATCTTCACTTCCTCTTATTCATAAACTCATATAGTCTCTCCCTACATTGTCATAAAACTGTTCTATATGATTTACAAAGTATGATGGGGTGACAGAATGTGACTGACGTGGCTTCCATTTTGGCCTCTGAGTCATTTAATCAGGAGGAATCCAACAGTGATGTTGTGAATAGCCCATATGACATTAAGAAGAATGAAAATTAAGAAGAACTGAGTCCATCCACCCACAAACCAACAGTGATTCACCAGCAGATGTTCTACATAGTCAAGATATCAAAACTCTACAGTGAATCTCACTATAGTGTACATCCACAAGACTGGGATCCTAACAGAATAAAACATAATCCATATTTGTATAAACCAGTCAAAATAGACTCTACTGTCATATATAACTAAAAAGCACACATTTTAAAAAGTTAAGATTATTTCAGTTGTAGCCAATAAATAAATACATATTAATTTCTTGAAGATTCTTATCAAAAATCAGCTTTCTTAAAAAAAAAATCAGCTCTTTCATAAGCTACTCCTGAAAATCTGACCTCCAAAATACTAAGAGAAAGAAAATACTTATTATTTTTAAATCATTATTCACTGGGATAATTTCTTATGCACAAATAGATAACTAATATGATTCTCATCTATGGTTTGCTAGGCTTACTGGATGGAGAGTAAAATCTGTTCTTTTGGACTAATATTAATTTTTTTTGCTCTTTGGGAATCAGATTAAAATATTGATCATAATCCTTCCTTTTGCATTTGTCCATAACATTATGATTTCCAGAATCTCAAACTGTTATGAATAGATGCTATCTTATTAAATGATACAAAAAATGTTCATCCAAACAAGAAATAGAAAATACAATTTAATAGTGGTCAGAATAACTTACAGATAACTGACATAATCATGTATTTTAAACCTTCAGTGTGGTTCTGGATGGAGCAAGATTCACTTAATAATGGCCTCTTCTGTATGTCAGATTGAAGGACAGGAAAGACAGCTCTGAAGTGAGAAAAGACTTAGGCCAATGTTAGTTTAGTATTTTTTTCTCCTTTCTCTGCTATAAACCTTTTTTTCTAGAAAGAAAATTTAAAATTTATTAAAAAAACAAAAAATAAAATAAATGTTTTCCTCAGGAAATAAATGAAAAAAAAATTCTGAAGCAACATAGGTGAACAGCTTACCTATTCAGCAATAGTTATCAAAACTTGTTTCATAATCTCCCCTTACTGTGGACAACCACCTGAAACTCTTTGCTCTACGTTTTGCCCATTGTCAGTCTGTTTTTCATCTTGAGAGAGTCACTTGACTCTTTGAGCTATAGTCACAGCGACAAAACTCTTCCTCTCAGTTCTTCCTATCAAAACACTGAAATTTTGTCACAGATATGTATCTCCTTGGCTCAGTGAGATTTAATAAATGTAGTTTTGCTTTAATAATGAGTTGTATGATGATATTTGTGGAGTTCCACTGGTAACAATATAAAATTATATTAACCAGGTTCATTTTCTGTAAGACCATTATTATGTTGTGCCATAAAAACTCACCAGCATCCATTGCCTCAAAATCAGTTAACAGAAACATTTTGGCTATACACTGGATTTTAGGTACTCATTTATAGAATATGGATAAGAAAGGTCAAACAGAAATGGATCTTCTTTCAGTGTATTTTCAAGTGAAAAATCATGTGCATAGATAGTTCTATGTTATGTTAAAAGAGAATCCAAGGGTCTGTGGATATAGCTCAGTTGGTAGAGTGCTTGCCGCACATGCACAAGGCTCTGGGTTCAATCCCTAGCATCACAAAAGAGAGAGAGAGAGAGAGAGAGAGAGAGAGAGAGAGAGAGAGAGAGAACTTTATTATATAATGTATAAACATTATAAGCAAATTTTCGGTGGGTACTTATCTTTACCAAAGCACATACACTCATATATGCAGTGCAGTGTATGTATAAACTTGTGTCTGTTTGTGCATGATGAGGCGGTAACCATTGGGTGACTTATATAATTGTGAGAAATACTGTAATAAATAAATAAAATTGAATTCTGGTTTATTTATCAATGGTCATTTATTTGATTGAACTTTTTCCTTTAATGTAATATTATACCCCATTTTACATAAACACACACACACACACACATATGCTTGCATATGTATATGTACTTAATTTGCCACATTCTGCACATAATAATAAAAGGAATAAAGTAATATTTCTATCGTGCCGCAAAACTAGACTTTTTTAGACATACCTCAGTCTGAAATAAAAATTATTGCAATTTATTCCTACTTCACAGATTAGTATGAGAATTTGGTGTTTCTTTTTCGGATTTTCAAGTTCGTATTTCAGTAAATGAGCACTGTTCTCTATAAAACCAGGAAATGTAATTCTTTTGAAAAATAATCTGGCTGGAAAAGTACATATCATCTTGGGAAGAAAGACAATCATCAGAAGTAATCACACAGAAAATCAAACTGCACAGACATCCCTCGCACTTAAGGTTAAGAACACTTTGCCCTTTGGAACCTACACAGAAAAACCTATTGGGGATGAATGTCTCTGATACATCAAAAAGAAAACCATTTGAAAACCCTCAGTGGACACAATCAAAACACATGCAAAGCTGGTCAGGAACAAGGCGATCATTTTTAAATTAGTTCTGCTGTCAAGAAAGAGTAAAGCAAGACTTCCTTCACTAAGCAATGATTCTTTTTTCCACATCTCATTATTTTTTATTGTTTGCAACCTCATCAGCTTAATCCCTGGCTGTGTTCCATGAGAGTAGATGACAATTAAACCATCTCTATTATAGTGTAAAAGAAGAAGACAGAGCATTGCAGCATTTGAATTAATTTGTTTTATTAGAAACACTTCGTGACCAAATAACTTAAACTCCAGCTTCCCATGCACTTTAATCAAGATGAACATTTATTAGATTATCAATTTTAGAGGACATTTGTGATTTTAAAAATAGAGTTCATATTTTCTGGGTATCAGACAGCTTATAATTTAAAAATAATTCTTTTAAAGTTATAGTTGATGCCTAAAACTTTGATTACTTCCAGTTTTTTCTAGCATCTCAGTTCCCTTTCAACAAACTTGCAGTTTTGGCTTACTGTAAAACAATATACTTATTACCTGGAACCCAAATAATATTCAGTCAGTAGCACTTCCTTTTATATATGCCATGTACCTTATGCTCTATGATCTATAGCGTTTATGTATTCCTTCCACAGCCCCAGTTAAAATTAAGGTACAATAATCTGATGGGGTCTTACTAATGTTTCTTGTTACATTGTAAACTCTGTCAGGAAAAGATAATCTACTCTCTGGTTTGTAATCTTATCTCCATTATTGAAACACCTGCATTATTTTATTACTGCTCTTGTAACAAATTTCTACAAACTTAGAAATACAACACAAGTGGTTTAATACAGCACAAATATATTATCAAGTAGTTCTATGGGTCAGATATTTGATATGAGTCTAACTGGGCTAGAATGAAACTCTGGGAGCTAGTGCATTCTGTTCCTGAGCTTCTAGGATAGACTCCATTTTCTTGCTGTGTGCAGACTTCAGAGGCTGCTGTGTTCCATGAAGCGTGGTGGTCCCCTTTCTCTATTCATCAAAGCCAGCAATTTTGTATTTCTATGCTCTTCTATAGTCTCATCTCCAGCAGATTCTAGCCAGCAAAACATGTCTATTTTAAACTCGTGATTCAACTGGGCCCACAAAAACATTCAGGACAATCTCTCATCTCAACATTCTTAACATAATCATGTCTGCAAAGCCTTTTTTTTCTTTTTGTTTTGCTGTGTAAGGCAATATATTTACAGGTTCTAGAAACCAAAGCATATGCAGCTTGCTGACAAACATCAACTGAATATACATGATTCCTTACTTTTGAAGAGTAGAACAAGTCATGTACTTTCTTAGACATTTAAGACTTTTTGATTTTTTTCCTTACTTATAATATCAGTGTTGTATTAGTACCCATATTATGAAATATTTTAAAGATAACATTAGAAGATATATTTAAAATAATCACAACTGTGTATATTACATACACACACACACACACACACACACACACACACACACACACACCATGACTACTTATTTACCTTATTCTGAACTCAACCCTATGCCCCAATAAAATGAACATTTGATTGAGAAATGTAGTATATATGTCTAGCAAAACAGAACACAATATTTGAAGACCATCAATCTATAAATTTCTTTCCCATTCAAATGAGGGAATTGATTAATGTGTAATAACTCATGAAAAAATATTCTATCAGTGAGATGTATGCTAAATAAGTAATATAAATGATTTATTCTAATTGATAATACTTAATTAATCCAAATATGACAGAATTACTTAATTATAACTGAATATAAAACTCTCAAACTGTAATTATGATTATCAAGATACAGGTATACTAATTTTATCTGCTATTCCACTGTGGAAATGGATAACATATCTACAATTTTAAGTGCATTCCTTCAAGTATCAAAAAAATCATAATACTAAAATTATTTTTCTTTTTGGCTTTGATGTCCTTAACAAATCTATATCCTGACTCACTGAATTTATGAAAGAGGCACAAACTGATATGAGGTGTATTTAAACATTGTGCTACTATTTTTTTACCTATTGATTTTTTTTGATTTGTTCTTTTTAGATATATATGACAGTAGAGTCTGTTTTGTCATATCATACATACGTGGAGTATAACTTTCCATTCTTTGCTTGTACATGATGTGGAATTACTCAGGTCCTGTATTCATATAAGAACATAGCAAACTTATGCCTGATTCATTCCATGGTCACTCATATACCCATTTATTCTCCCTTTTCTTCATTCCCCTTTTTTCTCATGAATAGAATGAACTTCTATTCATTCCCTTTCCCTTCATTGCTCTAAATAAATCTTCTTGAAATATTGATTTTTCAAAGGTTCTATACATATTTGATGCATTTATCTAATCCAGGTGAAATTTTGGATTGAAAATGTCAGACACCTTGTGAATGACTAAAGTTTAGGATTGATTTAAGATAACACTCATATTAGCTAAAACCTAATTTTGATTGAGGAAGAGGGAATAGGTCCTCAGAGATTTAAAATAAGCCTTCAATTTGGAAATTCACCTTGCAAAAAAGATCTTCACTAATAAATTAGTAAATAAAATGTCTAAAAGGATGAAAGGAGTGTTGCTTAGTTAAAAATATAAATCATTGTGTCAAAAACAAAAAATCAATGAGGATTTTCTAATTCTGAGTAATTTGTTAATTCCCAGGAAAATTATAGGAAAAAATAGCAGGATTTATGGTTAATATTTTAGCATCCTTATCAATAAAGTTTGCCACATTGTCATTTAGTATTGAGGTAAATAATTCTTGGTAATTTTAGCACCCTCATTCATCACTTAGATCTGGAAAGAACTGAATTAGGATCCTAAATGTTTTGTTTTGTTTTGTTTGTTTTTTTATGAAAAAGGCATTAGGGGATTGTATGATGTTTACAGTTTGCTAAATCCCTCTCTTTTATCATTCATAGTCTTTTATGTCCTCCCAAAAGTTTTCACATTCTGCGTTTCAATTTACTTATTTACTTGCCACTGAAATTCCTTATGCTATATAAATCAATTGACAAAGATGTAGAAGTTATACATTATGTGTTGTTCAAATGATTTTAAATTCTTCTATATAATTTTGTGAATATTTTCTAGGCTTTGTGGCACAATCAAAAATGGCTTCAGCTCTTCAATACCAGTACTAATATGGGACAAGAATGGTCTTTCTCTTCAATAAAGTAAGTTTAAATTTAAGAAAAAAAATGAGCTTTTAATGTTTAGAACAAAAAGGGGAATAAAAAGAGGTACGGCCTCTAATGTAGTGTTTTTTTCTCTGACTCCAGGCAGACAGTTGTTCTGGGGTGAAAACTTCTTCTACACAGATTCTCTCAGGTAAAACCAAAGAAGCCCAAAAAAGGTTCTCATGAAAT